>NC_053489.1:450676291-451300666 GCF_905171775.1 Rana temporaria
TCTATTTAGCTAGTAAACATTCAGTTTTAAAGAAATCATACGAGGATATTTTTAAAGCATCATATTCATGTGGTTTTAAAATACACCTTAAACTGCCACTTCTTCACTGGGAAATCCAGATTTCTGTTACAATGGCCAAACACCCACAATCTGTTTTAAAAATTTGGGGTCAGATCCACGTACCTCGGCGCTTCTTTACGTACGGCGTAGTGCATCTCAGGGATACACTACGCCGCCGTAACTTACAGAGTATTTCCCGTATCCACAAAGAATTTTCGCCGTAAGTTACGGCAGGGTAGTGTAACTGTGTCGGCGTAAGGGCGCGCAATTCAAATGGATGAGATGGGGGCGTGTTTTATGTTAATACGTCTTGACCCGACGTAAATTATGTTTTTTCTGAACGGCGCATGCGCTGTCCGTGGGGGTATCCCAGTGCGCATGCTCCAAATTAACCCGCAACAAGCCAATGCTTTCGACGTGAACGTCATTCTACGCAAAGCCCTATTCGTGAACGTTTTACGCAAACGACTGAAAATTCGACGCTGGCCCGACGTCCATACTTAACATTGGCTGCGCCTCATATAGCAGGGATAACGTTACGCCGAAAAAAGCCTTACGGAAACGACGTAAAAAAATGCGCTGGACGTACGTTTGTGGATTGGCGTATCTAGCTTATTTGCATACTCGACGCGGAAATCGACGGAAGCACCACCTAGCGGCCAGCGTAAATATGCACCTTAGATCCATTGGCATACTAAGACGTACGCCAGTCGGATCTAGCCCAGCTTCAGGCGTATCTTGTTTTGTGGATACAAAACAAAGATACGCCGGAGCAACCTAGCAGTTACGCGGCGTATCAATAGCTAGGCCAGCGTAACTGCTTCGTGGATCTGGCCCATGCTGTTTAAGATAGTGAAACATTGATTGTATTCACCACCAACTATTAGGGCCCACTCACACAAAGCCTTTCCAAAACACGTCAATGATACCCATTTATTATCCAAAACGGCAAAAAAGCACATAATTAAAAATGATCTTCACACACAAGATTCTGCCTCTACCACTAAATAAAATGACAGTGTCTTGGGAGATTGATTTGCATACAATATACCTTTTTATTTTATATAGATCTTTCATAAATTTGTTCCAGGCCCCAAATGTTTTTGGCACAAATTAGTGCCGAAACCCATCAATCAACTTACTGGCTTTACGAAGTTCCTCCCAATGCAAAATGTAACCAAGTGTTAGTAAACCCATTAGATTGTGTTTCCTTCAGAAAGCAATGCAAAAAAAATGCAAAAAGTAGATTCCCCTGTTACACCAAGTCATTCAAAATATAGCACTAGCAGTTCTGCCAAACTGCACCCCAAAAGGTTTTCCTAAAAAGTACCCATAGGGTTTTTTTATCTTGAAAAAAATAGGATTTACCAGCTACAATAATGTTTAAATCCGTATTAAACCCAAAAGCAAACATTCATTATATTGCAGCTTATCAATTCTTAGCTGTGGTGGCTTTATCAGTTTCCTTTTTAATCTTTCTTCCATTTTCATCTGGTGATTTAGACAGCACATTTGCCGTTTACAGAAGCTCAAGCTCTCCAACAGAATGGATCAGTTTACATGAATGAGACAATCCATTTACCACCGACAGGGGTAAATGGAGCTTTTGTTTATTCATGCAAAACTGATTATGTGTTACCTGGAGTTCTACGTTTTTATTACATCTGCTAATACAGTCAACACTCCCATGCCCCCCACCCAGACTGAAAATGCCTCCAAAGTGGTGTCTCACTAACACAGGAGGGTGTGTTGCTTGCCAAATCACCAGGTGAAAAACAGAACGGGGGAAAAAGGCCACCACATCTAATGATTGGTAATCTGCAATACAATAAATTTGTGGTTTTGGGTTTAAAACTGCTATAACAAGTTGTCACAATACTCATTCCATGTGTCATCATTCGGCATGGCTTATTGGCTTTGGGATCAATATGGCCATGTGACCAGCACTGCAGCCATTAACGGAGAGAAGCACACTCTATAATGCAAGTAAAGTAAACCATGCATTAGAAAAAGGCACAACAAGGAAATCAATGCAATCCATTACCTTCTGGGATAAGATATTTGCCACCTGGGACAACTTGCATGCATAATTCTGTATAATTATATGCACACTGTAAAACTGTATGTACCCATGGCCTTCTACCCCCGTATTTACCATTTTCTTTTGTGTCTCTACCATTGATCAGGGCTGATACCAATTTCTATACTTTAAAAGCCTTCAATAAAATGGTCACCTTTAGGTTGTCTGTCTAAAACATTTCCTCTCATTGCAGGATAATATTTATAGTAGAACTATAATCAATTTTTTTTCACCATTTTGCATAGAGCAAGGCAGGGTTATAACCCCTGCCAGATTTTTATTTCCCCTGCCTACCATTGCAGAGATTTCCCTTCACTTCCCGTTCCATATAAAAACAGGAAGTGAGAAAACCTGCAAATTAAGGGAATTTTTTGGGGACCCCCTAGGTCACCGGAACTAGTATCCCCAGTGGAAGAGTTCCCCTCTATTACTTTATTGGGGACAACCTAAAATTTGGGGTTCTTTTTTTACTTTCACTGTCAATCATAATGGTAAACATGACAACATGAATCTCCTTAAAGTGGATGTAACCCCCAGTCATGAAATTTGAACCAAGCACATCTCTGTAGTGTTTACTTGTCTCTCTCCAAAGCTCTAAGTGTGGTTTCTCCCTGGTGCTTTGTTCCCCTGTTATCAGCACAAGTCATTTCTAGATGTTTTCCGTTACATGAGCTAAAATTTGTGTTAGGGAGAGAGAAATGTTCCTCTGCCTATGTGGAGGGGTGGTGCGTCACTTTCCTCCAATCAGCTCTCACACAGTGCCTCAGAGATGTAACTGCAGTTCTCCACTTCCTTCTATGTACTACTCACAGATGCATAAGGATTTTATCACTTTGAAGGATTGTAGACAAGAGAAGACTGCCGTTACACAAAGATAAAACAAATCCTCCTACATAGGTTTTACTTGTTTATCATCTGAGGCTATTCCCTTCACTGGGTATATGTGAGAGTTTACACCCACTTTAAAACGGGGCACAGTCAGCAATAAAAACTGCCACGTGATCTAAACCCTTTCCACTTTATCCAAAGCTTAAAAAAAAAAAAGTTTTGCCTTCAGTTGTACTTCAATAAAGCACAAGATTACAGACAGCATAGAGTATGCTAGGACACTGAGCCCCAATTATGATATAGAACTGTAATACAGGTTACAAAATAATGAATGACATAGTTCAACACTGAGAAAGTAAATTATAATATTTAAACTCACCAGAACGGTGGCTAGCCTGCTCTCTTTGTCAGACTTGGGCTTCTTATGCAGACGTTCAATATCTCGAAGTGAAAGCAACTCCCCTCTAGAAAAAAACAACAACATTAGATACTGTCAGTACTAAATACCAATTCTTCACACTTAAAGTGGTTCTTAAGCCTGGATATTTTCTTTTCTTTAATGAATTCTCTGCATTAAAGGTAAAAAACCTCCAAGGGCTTGTATTACCCCCTCACCCCCCTTTAAACTTACCCAAGCCCTCTCTCGAAGAGTTGTGCCCATTCACAGTGGCTCTCATCTCTCTGCTCAGAGGGAGCAGCGGAAGCGATTAGCTCCTGCTGTTGTCAAACCCTCTGAGCAGAGAGCAGTGGGAGGGGCTGAGCTGTGTGTGTCCATAGATGCAAACAACCCAGCTCGGGGTCAAGCCCACAGGTGTGCCCCTATAGACTCTGACCTGTGCTTTCAGCCCCAAATCCAATCACAGTCAAAAGCTTGTAGACTTAACCTCTCTAAAATCTGCCCCTTTTTAACTAATTAAACCACCAAGCTACACATTCATTGCCTTGTTCTCTCTCGTCTTGACTATACCAACCCCCTTCTATTTGGCCTGCCTCTACACAGGCTATCCCCCTTCAGTCCATCATAAATGCTCCTGCCGGACTCATCTACATTACCAACCGCTCAGTTTCGGCCACCCCTCTCTGCCAATCTCTCCACTGTCGAATTCAATTCAAAAATTCTAAAAACATCAAACAAAGCCACTCACAACTCTGCTCCATGCTACATTACAGATCTTGTCTCGCATATCACCCAAACCATCATCTGTGCTGCTCCTAAGACCCCTTGTCTCCTCCTCCCATGCACATCTCCAGGACTCCTCCAGAGAATCTTCCATCCTCTGGAGCCTTCTACCTCAATCTATTTGGCTATCTCATACTTTGTCCACTTTTAGGTGATCCCTAAAAACTCATCTCAACCGGGAAGCCTATCCCATCTCCGCATAACTGAACTTTTAATTCTTTCATCGGCCCATCCCTCACAGTTATTACCTTTGTACCACTTGCCCCGCCCTATTAGATTGTAAGCATTTATGAGTAGGGCCCTCTTAACCCTCTTGTATTTTATTTTGTCTCCCTTTATATTGTAACGTACTGAGCAAACTGTTAGCACTATATAAATCCTGTATAATAATAATCTTAAACATAGTAAACGATTTCAGTCATTTATATTCAATAAACAATGTGAATCAAAACAGACGTAGGCCAACAGAAGTAATCATAGTGACTAAGCAGATTTAAGATGTGCATTCCACTTGTCAGATTTTTTTTTTTTTTTTTAAATGAACACCATACACCCTCCATACGCAGCCCATGTAGCAGTCTGGGGGATTACAATCTCTTCTTCTTCACATAGCACTTCAGGGACGGAGCAGAGCGATTCTGATTGGTCAGCGCCAGCACACAGCATTTCTCTGATCCATCCTGGAAGCATTGAACAGAGATATGGGGGGGGGGGGGTTGGAGAGTAAGGATTTCAAATCCCTGGACCACTGTATGGGCTGCGTGGTGCTGACAGCTCATCAACAACAGAGCTAGCAAGTACAGTGGTGACCGGGTGAGGAGGGTGTATGGTTTAGTCCATCTTTTCTAGTGAATTTAAAATTTAATACACTTAAAAGGACTTTTGCAACAGACTAAACATTATGCAAACCTGCTCTCCTCTTCATCACTGTCTATTTCCACATTCTTCCTCTTCTCAGATTTTCCCGGAGCAGAAGCGACCTCTTTGGATATCTGTGCAATGCGGATTTTCTTGAACTCCTCTTGCGTGAGAAGCCTGCTGGCACTGACTGCTGCAGCCTTGGACTTTCGCTCACCTTCTGGCATCGCCTGGAGCTTTTCTGCCTAAAAATATTGCAGATGATACCATTTCTTGCAAAAGAAGCTGTATGTATGGCCGTTTATGGGTTTGGTGGCCCCTGGCTGGTTCCCCTCCCCCCCTTTGTTGAGGGTCTATTGCTTGTGCATTGTTGGTCTGCATGTATATAGTGAATACTATTTTGTACATTTTGATTATAATTGTTTTTCTCAAAAATTATTTTTTCCTCTGTATAGCTCACTTAACAAGGCTTTTGAAGAAGCGTGTCCACACGTGAAACATGTCAAGCCCCCTTATCTCCCAATGGAATACATATTACTGCAAGTGTTGAACCATACTTCCAGGACATTTCTGCTATGATTGTATAAATTTCCCTGGAAGCCAATTTAATATGGTTTCCCCATTAGCTTTATTAATGTTTTCTGATACTTTTTGGATGTTTGTCCAAGTATAATGCTATACAAAGGTTCTTGAGAATAGTATTTTATGTAAATTCTAATACATTTTTATATTTTTCTATAAAATATGGTCTGTTACTGTGCCTACAAACTCCTAAAATAGCCCCTCTATTTTTTCTTTCTCGACACAAGTACAACATTGCTTTTACAAATATAAAATGTTAGACACTGGATGTAATGTCAATAATTAAATATATTTTTTTTAGCCTTGTTTTATCAAACATTTTGATGGCATAGTTATTAGACAGCGTGCAAATTTGGCACCATAAAAATGCAGAGAAAAAAACATGAATTTGGCCTATCAAATTAGTGCAGAATATTAAGACAACACTGATGGGGGCAAATAATTGATTGAAAAACTTTGGGCCAGATTCACAGCGGAGATACGACGGAGTATCTCAGATACTCCGTCGTATCTCTCAGAGTATCTATGCGACTGATTCATAGAATCAGTTACGCATAGATATCCCTTACATCCGACAGGTGTAATTGTTTTACAGTGTCGGATCTTAGGATGCAATACCGCGGCCGCCGCTGGGGGGAGTTTGCGTCGCAAACCAGCGCCGGGTATGCAAATTAGTAGTTACGGAGATCCACAACGGTTTTTCGTGTTCGCTACGTCGCTGCTAGTCTAGTTTCCCGTCGCAAAGTTAGTCGTCGTTTTAGGTGCCCTAACTTTACACAGCACACGTATGTGCTGTATAAAGTATGGCCGTCGTTCCCGCGTCGAAATTTAAAAATGTTTCCTTCTTGCGCAAGACGTCCGGGAATACGGAAGTATGCTACGCACGTCGCAGTTCGAAAAAATGACGTCACTTCGCGCAAAGCACGGCGGGAAATTCAAAAGGGAGCATGCGCAGTAGGTCCGGCGCGGGAGCGCGCCTAATTTAAATGGCACAGACCCCTTTGAATTACGCGGGCTTACGCCGGCGTAAGTTTTCACGCAAGTGCTTGGTGAATCAGGCACTTGCGCTGAAAACTTGCGGCGGTGTAACGTATCTACGATACGTTACGCCGCCGCACTTCTACGTGAATCTGGCCCTTTGTTCTTTGCTCTCCATTAGCATTCACAAAATACATAGTGTGAGCAGAAGGGGTACTAAGCGACAAAACCCTTCTTTAATTCTATCCCACCTACAAAGTAGCAGCCCCCTCTCTCCACTCTACTTCTTCCATTCCTGAATACACCCCTTTCCTCATTCCTTCCTGCGCCATGCCTTCTCCCCAGTTACACTTCCCTCTGCCGCCCCACCTTTTTTTACTCTCTTTTCCTTTCTTTTTTTTCCCTTTTTTCTTACCACTCGACACTTAACTGCAAGACATAGTAGGGGTTAAGAATGAAACCCTCACAATGTTGCATCAGGACCTTCTCCCAAGTAAAATACCCCCCACCCCAACTATCATCCTCAAGAGAATGTTTACATTATGTTCTATTATCCAACTTTGAAGCAACAAACTTACCAAGTTTAGATGACCTACACATGGCTGTGGAGATCTCCTGATGCAATTTCTGACTGACATGGTAAGCCCCCAAGCTTATATTGGTTTTATATGATTACTTACATTGAGCTGTGACTAAAAATCAAAACTTTTCATTTACATGCTAAAACTTTCATAAAAATCAGATGAAAAACAAAAAAAATAACCACTGCATTCCTGAAAATCGTAAGACAACCACTTTCTTCTATCTGTATTATTATTGTTTTCATCACTTACAACTTCCTTCTGCTCTTCATCAGAAGAGTGGTGAACGTCAATCCATTCTCCATCTTCGTCATCATCACTAAGACTAGCACTTTCCCAGCCATCTGAAGAGACATGTGGATATATTAATACTTGCAAGTACATAAAAGTCTAGGTAAAGCGAAAGTGGCACAATGTAATCTCGCCACTTACCATCATCCTCCCCTTCTTTTGGTTCTTTTTCGACCTCTAGAACCTCTGCACCAGGAATGTAATCTTTAGCAACCGATTCTCCATAAGCATGAATTTTTGCCTCTGTGGATGCCTCTGTGGGTTTGCCCTGTTGAAATGTTCTCATTTTTAAAGGAGATCTATAGTCCCAGCATACACTTTCATTTTAGAACATCAGCATTGTAAAAGCGATACAAACAACAGTTATTTTTGACAACCCAGTATAATCATACTTGAAAAATTTCCTTTCATGTTGTAAGTTCTGCCTGCCATCTCTTTCCTCAGCTTCCTGTATTCTCTGCATGCTTTGCAGCTTCTGCTCTTTACTTTCAATTTTTAGGACTACATTTCCCATGGAACCTTGCTGTCTACAAGCATTGATTCCTGTACCGACGCCACCTCCTCTCAGAACCTCTGGAGTTCAGAAGCCAGGCTCTGAATTGCGTGGCACAGGAATAATGACTATGTGCCTCAGAATTCACGTAAACATTTTAGGATTTTTCACAAACTTAAAAGATCATCCCGAATTATAAGAGCTGGCTACAAATAATTCAAACTCAATTTGGAAATAAATATTTGATTTTAAAATTCTTACGATACATACACTTTAAACATTATAAAAAAAAGACAAATTACCTGGTTTCTGGAGGACTGTGGAATTTTAAACCTGTCCTGGGGCTAAAGCTAGCTACACACTTTACAGGTTTAACCAGCAGGTAAATAAAAACTGACAGATCCCTGCATCAACACAAGAGATGTTGATGCAGCAATCTCTGCTGAGACATTGGGCCAGATCCACAAACGAGATACGCCGTCGTATCTCTGTTTCGAACTATGCGAAACGGGTGTAATTGAATTACACTGGCGGATCTTAAGAATGCAATTCTAGGCCGGCCGCTAGGTGGCGAGGCCATTGCGGCTGGCGTAGAAAATGCAAATGAAGACTTACGGCGATCCCCGAACATCCCGTCGATCTAAATCTACGTAGTTTCCGTCGGGTTACGCCGCGTAAAACTAGGGCTGAGCCCTAGTTCTCCTAAGCCATGTTAAAGCGGGAGTTCACCCATTTTAAAAAAAAAAAAAAAATCTCCCCTTAGCTTCCTGCTCGTTCGGTCTAGGGGAATCGGCTATTTATATTAAAATATGAGCAGTACTTACCCGTTTTCGAGCTGCATCTTCTTCCGTCGCTTCCGGGTATGGGTCTTCGGGAGCGGGCGTTCCTTCTTGATTGACATTCTTCCGAGAGGCTTCCGACGGTCGCATCCATCGCGTCACTCGTAGCCGAAAGAAGCCGAACGTCGGTGCGGCTCTATACTGCGCACCGACGTTCGGCTTCTTTCGGAAAATCGTGACGCGATGGATGCGACCGTCGGAAGCCTCTCGGAAGCCTGTCAATCAAGAAGGAACGCCCATTCCCGAAGCCCATACCCGGAAGCGACGGAGAGGATGCGTCTCGTAAACGGGTAAGTACTGCACATATTTTAAAATAAATAGCCGATTCCCCTAGTAATAACGAGCAGGAATCTAAGGGGGAAAAGTGCCCTCTAAGGGTGAACCCCCGCTTTAAGTATGGCCGTCGTTCCCGCGTCGAAATTTAAACATCAACGTCATTTGCGTAAGACGTCCGTGAATGGCGCTGGACGCCATTTACGTTAACGTCTAAGCAAATGACGTCGGTGCGACGTCAGTTAGCGCAATGCACGTCGGGTAATTTACCCGACGGAGCATGCGCAGTACGTCCGGCGCGGGAGCGCACCTAATTTAAATGGGACTCGCCCCATTCGATTGGGCCCGCCTTGCGCCGGACGGATTTAAGTTACACTGCTGCAAATTTCCAGGTAAGTGCTTTGTGAATCGGGCACTAACTTGGAAAAATTGCGGCGGTGTAACTTAAATCGGGAAAGTTAAGTTGCGCCCAGTCTACGTGGATCTGGTCCATTGTATCCTGACAGGTGGGACACTTGCACTCCAGTGGTTTTCTGTGTCCTGGTTTCATTAAACTGAAATGGGGGAAAAATCTGACATTTTGAGCCATCACTGGGTCAGTAATCTTTCAGGGGGGACACTTTTCCAGTGACAAATCTTTTGCATATAATTTAGGACGGCTCATAAATGGCTTAATTATAGCAAGTGATGCTCCCAATTTCAAACTATTGTTTGTCACATTCGGGCCATTTCGGTGTTCCTAAGGGGAAACGAGCATCTCTAGTGGAACAAATAGCCAATTATGCCGTCCTAAAATGGCTTGTGCAGCTTGCAAGTAGATCCTATTTCCTATTAGCATTCTATTCCTGGTAATTTTTAAGGGATACAATTAATTTGAGCGCTCAGAAGACTACTAATGCAAGTTTTTCAAAAAGCATTCTGGTTTTGGCATTAATGGATGAAATTCTTCCTAAAAAGTAATTATAGGGAATTACCCAAGCTTCCTGCACCTTTATAAGGGTGCAGGAAGCTGTCAGAAGCAGCACACGCCACATTAACCACTTCAGCCCCAGAAGAATTTACCCCCTTCCTGACCAGAGCACTTTACAAAATTGTTGTTGTTTGGTGGTATTTGATCACCTCTGCGGTTTAAATTTTTTACGCCATAAACAAAAAAAAGAGCAACAATTTAAAAAAAAAAAAGCAATATTTTTTAATATATATATATATATATATATATATATATATATATATATATATATATATTTTTTCACAGTTTAGGCCGATGTGTATTCTTCTAAATATTTTTGGTATTTTTGCGCAAAAGTTATAGCTTCAACAAAATAGGGGATAGATTTGTCATTTTTATTATAATTTTTTTTTAGTAGTAATGGCAGCAATCTGCGATTTTTATCGTGACTGCAACATTATGGCGGACACATCGGACACTATTTTGGGACCATTGTCATTTATACAGCGATCAGTGCTATAAAAATGCACCGATTACTGTGTAAATGACACTGGCATGGAGGGGGGGTAAACACTAGGGGGCGATCAAGGGGTTAAGTGTGTCCTAGGGAGTCTCACTTGAATATGACAGATCACTGCTCCCGATGACAGGGAGCAGTAGATCTCTGTCATGTTGCTAGGCAGAACAGGGAAATACCTTGTTTAAATAGGAGTCTCCCCGTTCTGCCGCTCCGTGACACAATCGTGGGCACCCGGTGGATATAGAGTCCGCAGGCACGCTCACAGAGCACGCGGCGGGCATGCCCACTATGACAAGATTTAAAAGGGGGATTTACAGGTACGTCCCTTTGCACAGCCGTGCCATTCTGCCGACGTACATTGGCATGCCCCGGTTAACTGCACAGCGTATAACTGCACAGCCTATAACTGCACAGCCTATAACTGCACAGCCTATAACTGCACAGCCTATAACTGCACAGCCTATAACTGCACAGCCTATAACTGCACAGCCTATAACTGCACAGCCTATAACTGCACAGCCTATAACTGCACAGCCTATAACTGCACAGCCTATAACTGCACAGCCTATAACTGCACAGCCTATAACTGCACAGCCTATAACTGCACAGCGTATAACTGCACAGCGTATAACTGCACAGCGTATAACTGCACAGCGTATAACTGCACAGCGTATAACTGCACAGCGTATAACTGCACAGCGTATAACTGCACAGCGTTGACACCCTCCTCCCTCCACTCCGAGTTGAGGTTGTGGGGTGAGTGGGGATAACACAGATTGGAGATTGCAGCTCAAGCTCCCATATTCTCCGTGTTGTACCAGTCATAGCCAGAACAGAGAACTGATCGCTCCTGTCCCTTTTGTTATTTAGGAGCAGCATCTGTTCCATGTTCTAAATTAAGAAAAGTTGTGCAAGCTTGCGCGACTCTTAATTCCCCCCCAATGTGGTAAACAAAATCATGACTTACCCGAAATTTCTTCTGCAACATCTTGGGGTCTAATGTGCGGAATAGCTGTATCAAAGCTCGAGCTGACATGGAGACATCTAAAAGAAAGAAAAAAAAGAAAAAAAAACATGTTTTGCACCTTCTAAAGAATGGTTAAAATGCAATGATCCTTTATCTCAGGATAATGCACACTAGAATAAGCGAGCATGGATCCAAATCATTTATAATGCAGTACTATGTCCAGGGAAGAAACTTCTCTGCTCAAATGTTTCTCACAAGGAATGTAAAAAGCGAACAAAATGTCAAACCATGAAAACACAACTTTCAAACGGTTGCAACGTGTGTTAAGATATCTAAATGTGTCAAGAATTTCATATAAAAAGCCTGAGATGACCTTCTGAAGCTTCGTATTACTGTTTATTCTGTAATACCCAACTATTGAGTACTGTATACAAGTTAGTCTCGCAAATTAGAAGTCAATTGGCTTTACAAGACATTTGCTTTTCATCCCATCAGTTCTATGTTTAAATGGCGACTCACTTTTATCCTTGTGCGTTTTGTATTGTGCAAGATCCTGTAAGAGTTCTTCTGTCATTGCCAATGGACATCGAGAAGTTAATTCCTTGATTGCATTTATTCTGCAAAATCAAACAAAAACGATGAACAAACACCAATGGAGGCAGAACAGCATATTTACCATATATTTATGTAACTTTTAAATCGTAATAGCAGCTTTAAGGTTGCACAGAAAAAGGGTAGTCTTGTTACAGAACCCAACTGGCTGGATTTTGGCAATCTAATTGATAAAAGACAATGTAGCATCCAAACATTTTTTTTTCTTAGATAAGAATAGGGATAGAGTAGGCATTGGTTAAATCGCCTTTCTTACTTTTGTCATAGTGGAGAGAATTCCCTTCACTTTCTGTCTCAGGCTCCATTCACATCTAGGCGTTTTCACAGCAGACGCCCGACGCTCATGCCGCTGGAGGGGAGATTTCACATTGGTGTCTATGGAGATGGTTCACATCTCACGCCGAACGCTGTGCGCCTGCCGCCTCAAAAAAAGTCCTGAACCCTTTTTTTTCAGGCGGCTTTCGGCGTTCGGCATAGACAACAATGTGTTGTTAAAAAAAAAAAAAAAAAAGTTTAAAAACGACCCGTTTTGTCGCGGCACAATACGCCGCAATTTGTCACGGCAAAATACGCCGCGTTGTAGTGTGAATGCGGGCTAAGGGACACAAAAGAATGAGAAGACATCTCTCCTAAGTCTTTCCTTTTAGGCTGTTGTCACTGGGACAAGTATAGGAGTCCACCTCCACTCACTCTGGTGACAACTGTAAGATTTACATTTACCATCACTTTCAGTCTTGGTGGCAGTGCTCACTAGGACAAGAAAAGAGGTTAACTCTCCAAAGCGAAGACACTGACCACAAGAAAAACCAAGCTGGTCAAGCTATCATGGTCTATTTCATAGTCTTCCACTGGCCATAGAAGTAGGTTATACTCGGTTTTACAGATGGGGTTTGTTTTCTATCCATTCTTTCATGTGTGCATGGCGATTGTCCCATTATTAGTCAGATTTATATATTCATCAGTATTCTGGAGCCAAACTCAGTCCATGCACAGGCACATATTTTAGAGTAAAAGCAAACATTTCTGGGTATACTATAATGTTACAATGCTCCAAAGGGGCACAAAAACTTTTACGTAACATCAATGGCATGTCATTCAACTAAGGTTAATTTTTATTTCACAGATGACATTCCTAGGAGAAGAAAATGCACTATGGGCCAGATTCACAAAAGGGATACGACGGCGTTTCTCCTGATACGCCGTCGTATCCCTGTTTCTATCTATGCGACTGATTCATAGAATCAGTTACGCATAGATATCCCTAAGATCCGACAGGTGTAATAGTTTTACACTGTCGGATCTTAGGATGCAGTACCGCGGCCGCCGCTGGGGGGAGTTCGCGTCGTAAACCAGCGTCGGGTATGCAAATTAGCAGTTACGGCGATCCACGAAACTTTTTCCCGTCATTACGTCGCCGCAAGTGTTAGTTTGCCGTCGTAAAGATAGGGCACCTTTTACAAAGTGGAAAATTACTCCACCATGTAAAAGTATACCCGTCTTTCCCGCGTCGCTTTTGAATTTTTTTAAAAAAAAAAAATTCCCGGCGCAAGTCTTTTTCACGTCGCGATTCACAAAACTTTGGCGCGTTGTAATTTCGCGCAAAGCACATCGGGAAATTTGCGCTGGGAGCATGCGCAGTACGTCCGGCACGGGAGCGCACCCAATTTAAATGGTACCCACCCCATTTCAATTGGCCCGCCTTGCGCCGGACGGATTTAGGATGCACCGCCGCAAATTTCCAGGTAAGTGCTTTGTGGATCGGGCACTTAGACAGAAATTTTGCGGCGGTGTAACCTAAATCGGTTACGTTACGCTGCGCCCGGGCTACGTGAATCTGGCCCTATATTTCTATTGTATCATCTTCAGCATAAGGGTATTTTTAGTCCTGGTTCACACTAATCTGATGCCACTCAGAGGCAATTTCAGGTGCAATTCTGTAGCGAGAGTTGTTTTAGATTTCAATTGTGTGCATTTTTGACGCGTATTTGAGGCGATACTAGACTACAACTACTACTAGCAGTGTAGGATTAACTAAAACAAAAATTGCTTGCCACATTGAATCAAACTTCGTTGATGCGCCTCCATACAAAAGTCTATGGCCAACAAAATCATGCTGCATTGCTCAAAGTAGCACCTGACCCATTTCCAAAATCGCACTCTGATGTGCTGCATTGATGTTAACAGGTACCATTGAAAACAATGAGATTTACATTATAATGCAATTCTCTGGGACTCAAGTCACATCAGAAAATCGCACTAATGTAAACCAGGTCCAAGTGTTTTTATTTTTATTTCTTTTTAAAGGGCCCACCGACACTGCAAAGTACATGCATAGTCATGAACAGGCCCAGAGTGGCTTTTCACAGGTAGAGAAACGATTTGCCTAAAATCCCTACTCGTCTGACCCTGAGCCTAAAAACAAGATGCCCTACATCTTTAAAACTTTAAACAAACTAAAGCGGAGTGCTCTATTGTGCTGCATGTGGGGTATAGCCCACAGCAGCAGAGAATTTTTTTCCCTATCGCAAAGATTTTCTGTGATCACCAACATTTGAAAACAATATATTTTACTTGGGCCGGTTCTCTGGCAGCAAGACAAAATAAAATCACATAAAAATGAAAAAAAAAAAAAAAAGAAAAAAAAAAGGATTATCATTCAACAAAACAAAACGAGAACTACAAAGTCAAGGCTACACTTACCCAACAGTCATCACTTCTCCCGAGTTCCTCTCTGTAACAAAGTTATTGGCGACGGTCATCAACAGTGACTGAGCAATCTGGAGTGTTAAAAATAAAAGTAGCAAGTTAGCCATAGCATTACATTGATAATTCGGTCTAGTTTTCTGGATATGTACCATGGCAAAATATGTAGGAACTTAATAGAATTTATAATAGACATATGATATTTTAAGTGCACTGCTTTAACATAATACATATATAGAACTGCTGTAAAATGTTACACCAATAGGTGAATAGAGATTATTTTCAGAGTATGAATTACATATTTTAGGTGTCTACATATATATTTATACTGCAATATAAAAGAAAAAAAAACATAATTTAGAAAAACAGCCTGATTGTAGGGGATACATATAAAATGTGGATTTCCTCTGGAAATGATCTGCATTCACATATTGGGGTAACAGGCTTAATATACGTAGAGGCATACCACCAAGTATTGGAGACAATATCAGCTTACCTCAGGAGGAACCAAGTGATGAGTAGATTGTGCCGCAAACAGTAGAATCTTGGTTACCTCTGAATGAAATGAAATTAGCGATTATTCCAAGATACATCCTAACCAGTCATTGAGATCAAAGAAAACTACCTATAAATTGTAATAATGAACTTAAAAGGCTAAGTTGACTCGTTAAAATAAATGCACATGTTTTTTTTACAGGTAAAAATTTGCATTTATTATTTTTTTTTCGTTTTTTACACAGGAGTCTGCAAAGCACTGCACTTGCAATCAGTGGATCGTTGGTTGCAATGTCACACTCCTGCAGACACTTCCGATAGCTCTCTGCCTGTACCTCTCTATGGGCTGTCAGTTACTAAGCTGCAGAAAGAATCAAAGGACAAGTGCACTGATCAGCAGCTTTGCAGTCCATTGAGAACTACAAGTCCGTCTGCCCCTGTGGAAGATGGGACTTGTAGTGTATTCATTCACTAGAGTGCTGTTAATGAAGGACATGGCTATGCAGGCTAAGATCTGCACAGCTGTGCCCATTTTAAAATGTGACAGTGTCTCTCTTGTTAAAAAAATAAATGAAAAAATATAAGTGACAGTGGCTGTGGGGGACAGGGGGGCTTCAGGGAGTGAGGGGAGCTAGTGCATAACACATGGGTCTTCAAACTATGGCCCTCCAGTTGTTCAGGAACTACAATTCCCATCATGCCTAGTCATGTCTGTGAATGTCAGAGTTTTACAATGCCTCATGGGATGTGTAGTTCTGCAACAGCTGGAGGGCCGTAGTTTGAGGATCCTTGGCATAACATGTTGCCAAAGGTGAACCTATGCATTCCATGCCAACATTTCTGAAGATGGCGCCAATAAATTTACCTGCAACAATACGGCACCAATTTAAAAGAGAAGGAATTTTTTTTTATGCACATTTATACCTAGGCGGATGCAGCATGGGTCCGATGCTGCATCTGTCCCCTGGCGCCTCTGCACTGAGAACCGAGCGATCAAACACAGCCGATTGCTCAGTTTTCAGAGCTTTGTGAGCAGAGAGCTGTAGAATGTCAGTCACAGCTCGCTGCTCATCTCCCTCCTTACTCATTGGAGCGCTGGGCTGTGGAGGGGGAGTAGCGGGTGTCTCAGGCTCTCATTGGCCAGACATTGGTGATGTCAGCAGAAAACAGGTCACAGGAGTGCAAAACGAAGGCAACTCCTGTGATCCTCCTCCATGTGCACTCCTGTGATCTATAGAAGTACAGTCAAATGAGCTTTGGCTATTCTGCTCCTTTAAGACTAGCTGCCACCACTAAATTTTTATTACAGTCCTTTACAATAAATCTACCACTAAATAAGGACTTGCTAATTTAGAAGCAACCTTAAAAGATAAAAAAAAAAAAAAAAAACATCTAAGCTTCTGAATCTGTTAGCATGCTGCTGATACACCGCTCCTAAAGCGCCCCTTCCCATTGAGACAGGGTCTTAGCGGAGCTTTACCCAGTGTGAAATGGGTCTTAGCAGAGCTTTACCAGCGTTTTCCGGGCGCTGGCAGTGTGAAAGGGCTCTGAAAGCACTCGGGCTTTCACATTGGGATTGCAGATGAGGCTTCTTTCAGGGGATTTACAGGCGCTTTTTTTAACGCTAAAGTGCCTGAAAAACACCCCAGTGTGAAAGGGGTCCAACAATAGTAAATGGCTGTAATAATTAAAAGGGGTTTTAAAAAGGTACAAGGTTCTTGAACTTTAATGCATTCTCTGTAAAGAACCTTCTGCACACAGTTTTTTTTTGTGTCCTTCCTCTATTTTTACTCAAAATCTTAGAAAAGTGGGCTTCATTACCCTTGTGCACATTTGCTGACTGCAATGCTTGCATGCAACTGTAATGCATCTATACTGGAATAGCACATTATTTTACTATGGATTACATTTTATTTGGTACATTTCAAAAAGTTTTAATACAAACATGAAATCCAAATTATAAGAAAACTACATGTAGCAGGAAGCCTGCAACACAGTTAAGTTTTTTTTTTCTCCATAAAACTGCCATTAATAAAAATACATACAGTATGTATAAATATTCAACTTGGTTCCCATTTTAAAGCACAAGTCCCCAGTGCATGGTACATTTTGTATTCAGTCTGTCAAGGTAAAAAAAGAAAAACGTACCTCTTTGATGTGGCTGTATAAACCTTTGTATATAAGGATAGTAGTTGAAAAGAAATAGCTGTTTAAAAAAAAAAAAGCAGATGTATTAGAAGAAAATGTAGGCCTCATACACCATTTTAAACCGATGACAATGTGTACTATGAAAAACACCAGAAAATCCAATATCGTAATGAGAAAAATAGAGCTGCAGTAGAAACAACCACCTACAGATCACAGGCTTGCATATAGGTCTGTTAGGACATGTATTTGGAGAAAACTTAATAACATTTTATCAATGGTCCTATCGCACTTTTTAAAACATGACAGGGAGTAATAAACATTGACGCTACTCGAATATCATAATTATTTTATTACAGTAATGGGAATGCACAATTTGCAAACTAACTGGAACCCAATGTTCAATGACCCTGTAAAATTAAATACATTTAGCTGTCAAGGTCACTGAACTTCACACATCGTTTACAAAGTATGATTATACACACCTCTGAATCAAATAAAAAAAAAATAACACTAGCCTAGACTCTAGAGCTGGGGTGGGCCACATGTGGCACGCAGCGCCCTCTGATGTGGCCCACCACCTCCTGCTCTGGGATGGCGGGTCGGCCTTTCTGACCCATCATCCCCAAGCATCAGTGTGAAGAACGGAGTCAGCAGTAGAGGAAGCGGAGCCAATGCCTCCTGTATAGAGCCGTCTCATGTCACAGGCGGAGCAATATAAAATGTTCTCCACCTGGGACAGGAAGCAGCGCTTCCTCAAGCGCTGGCTCCTGCAACACTGATGCTTGGGGAGGGGGTCGGAAATCTACGATCTGGGAAAGCAGCCACCAGGGATACCCGCCAGCAGCATTAGCTGCCACCAGCCAAACCTGCCCTAGGGACAGCAGCAGCTGCCAGCCATGCCTGCAGAAATCCTGAGAAAGAAGTGAAGATTGAGGTCAATTGAGGTGCAGGTAAACCGCAGTGTTAAAAGCAGCCTTAGGTGCCTTTCACATGATCGGTCCAATCAGGTTGTCTGTTCCTTTTTAATGCGGACCCAAATGAACTCTCCATTCACCTCTATAGAGTGGCAGATGTAAAACCACCTCGTGTCCGTTTACAACCACCTATCTCCAATCTGATCCGCTTAAAAAAACAGAAGGGGGTCAGTCCCCTTCCGTCTGGGTAGATAGGAGTGGAGGGCCAATAAAGTAGAGTAGGCTGTGTCCATGTCTGCTCTGCATATGCAGAGTGGACAAAGACCTGTCATCCGCCCGCTCCGCTTATTATGGCCTGTGATTCGTTACTAAAGTGGCCCTATGAGCTTCTTTTTTTTTTATCATCCTCAAATCGTCATCAGCAAGGTATATCAATGCATGCTGGAGGCAAGGTGGGAAAAAAGGACCAAGTTCTATTCTCTGCAGAGGGCCTTGACATCTGTCTGAGTTGCTTAGCACCACTTCAGGGAGAAACAGAAGCCCTCTGTATAAAGTGCTCAGAAATTCATTGTTATTTGTATATATTTTAACGAAAGCCATTTCCAGGCACCAAAAAGGTACCATACTTTCAAAGAATTAGTTTGGACACACCGATGTCCCTGATAGTTTTTTTTTATTTTATTTTTTTATTATTATAATTAAAGTAAAAAAGAGGACTATTGCCAAAAGACTGCCCTTTTAGTCATACTTTATTATTGTACTTTACCTCATGAATCCCAACAAGTCTGGAAATGAGATCCATTAGCATCATCTTAACTTCAAATCTTTCTTTTGAGTTTTCCAACTCTTTCAGCAGTTTCTCTGCAAACTCTGAAAGAAAAAAATTCAATATATATGTAATGCACATACTGCTGTATAAGCATTAGGCAAGCCATAGATGAATAAATTTTCTTTCCTTCTACCATGGGTTGAAGGAAAGAAATTGCTCGGCTTCCCCCATCAACACAGCCAGTGTTGGCAGGTGGAATGCTTCCCACAGCACTATTGTATTCTGCCAGCGGGGGGAGAAGGGGGGCATGGAGAGCCTTCTAGGTTGGCAGAATACATTGATCACTACGAGCGGCTGTAGCTGCTGGCAGTAATTTCATGTAGGAAAATCCAACAGTCTGGTTGTAGCAAAAGTCGATCGATGGATTGACTTGGGAACAATCAGCCTGCCAATACATGTATCGGAATTCAGCCAGTTCCTGCTGAACCGTCCAAATTTCAATGCATGTATGGCCAGCTTTAGGATATGCAGTTTCATGCTTGCCAACAAGAAATTTTACTGAAACTATCCATGTACCTTTTTAACCACACCTTTTCCCAAAATGCAGCCCATAAAAATTTCTATACATTTAATAAATTAACCACTTCCCGACCGCTGCATGTAGATATACGTCGGCAGAATGGCACGGACAGGCACATCAACGTACCTGTACGTGCCTGCCTAGACGTGGGTCGAGGGTCCGATCGGGACCCCCCCCCCGCTACACGCGGCGGTCGGGTTCCCTCGGGGAGCGATCCAGGACGACGGCGCGGATATTTGTTTATAGCCACTCCGTCGCGATCGCTCCCCGGAGCTGAAGAACGGGGAGAGCCGTATGTAAACACGGCTTCCCCGTGCTTCACTATGGCGCTGCATCGATCGAGTGATCCCCTTTATAGGGGAGACTCGATCGATGACGTCATTCCTACAGCCACACCCCCCTACAGTTGTAAACACACACTAAGTGTACACTAAATCCTACAGCGCCACCTGTGGTTAACTCCCAAACTGCAACTGTCATTTTCACAATAAAGAATGCAATTTAAATGCATTTTTTGCTGTGAAAATGACAATGGTCCCAAAAATGTGTCAAAATTGTCCGAAGTGTCCGCCATAATGTCACAGTCACGAAAAAAAATCGCTGATCGCCGCCATTAGTAGTAAAAAAAAAAAAAAAAATTAATAAAAATGCAATAAAACTATCCCCTATTTTGTAAACGCTATAAATTTTGCGCAAACCAATCAATAAACGCTTATTGCGATTTTTTTTTTACCAAAAATAGGTAGAAGAATACGTATCGGCCTAAACTGAGGAAAAATTTTTATATATGTTTTTGGGGGATATTTATTCTAGCAAAAAGTAAAAAATATTGCATTTTTTTCAAAATTGGCGCTCTATTTTTGTTTATAGAGCAAAAAATAAAAACCGCAGAGGTGATCAAATACCACCAAAAGAAAGCTCTATTTATGGGGAAAAAAGGACGCCAATTTTGTTTGGGAGCCACGTCGCACGACCGCGCAATTGTCTGTTAAAGCGACGCAGTCCCGAACTGTAAAAACACCTTGGGTCTTTAGGCAGCATATTGGTCCGGGGCTTAAGTGGTTATATATAAAGAAAAAAAAAAAAAAAAAGAAAGCAATGGCTTTATCAGCTGTGAGATCAACACGGCTTGATGGGAGGATTTGTTGTTATATCGTAAACAGAGCTGCACATTTACCCTTTAGTGGACATTGTATACCTCTGCAAGGTACACATACACACAGTGCTATTCCTTCCATATAAATGTTGCATTTACTAGAACTTTGGTGTGGAGAAATCCTTTGATTATTGCGTCCTATGAGGAAAGACACTGCCTGCAGAATAAGACTGCTCTGAATGTTTTAGTATATAACATTAATTTACATGGAAGATCTTCGCTCATCTCTGTGCCACTGGCTGTTTGTGCACATTGGTCTATAAAATATATAATTTTTTACGTGAGCATGGAGGACATGTCTGAATATAGATACATTGAAACAGGTACCAGTAAATCATGTACATCGTATACATTTTTACTACAATTATACTGTATGGTTATATTGCTGTATGCCTCTGTGATGGCCACCAGATACAAATTCAAAAGCACCATTTGAGAGTGCTATGCTTTTCAGAGTTGTGGATATTACCCTCATAGCCTTTTGAGGAACAGATCTCTACCTATATAGGGCTCATTTATTACATCTATGCCATTTAGGGCCATTATATATTATAAATTGTGCACAAATCATACATGCTTCCTGTCGCATTATTTCTATCAATTTATTTTTATAATTAAAACGTTGGGTATTAGTGAGAAGTGTGTACCAGAACTCCAAATGTCACAAGACTTAGTGGTCAAAATATTTGTGTTTATAGAATATTTTTTAATCACAGTATGTTGGCATCAACCAGAAAAGAAATAAATATCAACATGTCAATAAGCATTCCCCAACACTGGTCAGCAAGGGTTAATACTTAATAAATTGCCACGCAATATCATTACCTTGAGGGTCATGTATCAAATGAATAGCAGAGAAGTTGTACACCTCAGGTCTTTTCTTCTTTTTATGTTTCTTTGATAAAAGAAAAAAAAAAAACCACAAGATTATATTAATGTAGAGGGACTTAAAATAAGCTTTTTGATAAAATCAATAGTGATGAGTGTCACTAGTGCAAAGTTGTAACATTGACACATCTATTGCCCCTGATGTAATCTGGATATCAGGAACACAAGCTAAACATCACATATATGGCAGGAGCTTTTTTTAAAAAAAAAAAGAAAATCTGATTAGTCAAACTTTTAGATCTTAGTGACCCAAACGTGACATCACAGGACTTTGAGGATCCACCTCTTATATTAGGATGAAAATATAAAAAGGAGTGAATATATACTACTTTCCTAAGCTTTCAGCTTTCCTGTAAGATAGCATTCCTAAAAGATTCAACCGATAAATTGAGAGGAAAAACTAAAATAAAATCCTACCACATACTAAAGTTCTAGTCACCAGAAAAAAAATGCTGGCAGCTCCAGACATCAAAAGTATTTATTGTAAAGTCTTCACAGTGAGTACAGACAGCGGCAGACACGTTTCAGCGATAAGCACCATACTAAAATTGGAGCTACATTTCTTCCCATTATTATGTGTGCTGCCACAGTTTAGAGGTCAGTGGGTAATCCTCAATCTAAGTGCTTAAGACTTTTAATTATAAAACTACACTTATGATGTAATGCAGAAAAGATTTTTTGGTGAAATCCGTTTTTCTTTCCTACCATATATCAGTGCATCAAAGCACACTGAAACTTAAAGGAGTTGTAAAGGCAGAAGGCTCATCTTAATGCATTAGGATAAAAAACATTATGTGTGTAGCAGACACCCCAGCACCCCTAATTACTTACCTGAGCCCCAACTCTCCCCAGCGATGTCTACATGTGTCTAAGCCAGGGGTCTCAAACTCAAATTACCTGAGGGCCACAAGACAAGTTTTCATATGCCATGGGGGGCCGCATGCAAACTTTCAAACTTCAAAAACAACAGTACTGGTGTCAGCGAACACATTATTAACCCCCAGCACTGGTGTCAGCGAGCGCATTATTACCACCAGCACTGGTGTAAGTCAGGGTTTGACAAATTTGCTTGGAATCTAGGAGCCAGCTAAAAAAGTTAGGAACCAGAAAACGCACCCCGTCCCGACGAGCTTGCGCGCAGAAGCGAACACATACGTGAGCAGCGCCCGCATATGTAAACGGTGTTCAAACCACACATGTGAGGTATCGCCGCGATTGGTAGAGTGAGAGCAATAATTCTAGCTCCTCTGTAACTTAAAACATGCAACCTGTAGATTTTTTTAAACGTCGCCTATGAAGATTTTAAAGGGTAAAAAAGTTTGTCGGCATTCCACAAGCGGACACAATTTTGAAGCGTGACATGTTGGGTATGAATTTACTCGGCGTAACATTATCTTTCATAATATTAAAAAAAATGGGGATAACTTTACTGTTGTCTTATTTTTTAATTAAAAAAGGTGTAATTTTTTCCCAAAAAAGTGTGCTTGTAAGACCGCTGCGCAAATACGGCGTAACAGAAAGTATTGCAACGATCGCTATTTTATTCTCTAGGGTGTTGGGATAAAAAATATATATAATGTTTGGGGGTTCTAATTAGAGGGAAGAATATGGCAGTGAAAATAGTGTAAATGACATTAGAATTGCTGTTTAACTTGTAATGCTTAACTTGTAATACCAACGGCCACCACCAGATGGCGCCAGCTCACATCTGGTGGTAATAACTTGTAATACCAACGGCCACCACCAGATGGCGCCAGCTCACATCTGGTGGTAATAACTTGTAATACCAACGGCTCACCACCAGATGGCACCAGCTCAAAAAAAAATTTTTTTTTTTTTTTTTTTTTAGCTCCCCTCATTTCCACCCTGCCTGAGGGCCATTTATAACTGGTCCGCGGGCCGCAAATGGCCCGCGGGCCGGTACTTTGAGACCACTGGTCTAAGCAGTCCGGGACACTCCTCCCAATTGGCTAAGACACAGCAGCAGAGCCATTGGCTTCCAAGGCAGTCAGTGAGCCAGCTAGCCAATCAGGGGAGAGAGGGGACAGGGCTCGGTGTCTGAATGGACACACAAAGCTCTGACTCGGCTCTAGTGCCCCCATAGGAAGCTGCTGGCTATGGGGGTATAGATAGGATGGAGGATCTGGGCTGCTCTGTGCAAAACTAACTCCACCAACTTTTGTTTTAAATAACAAATAAGCTTTTACAATCACGTTTAAGCATTGTTAGTTCCGCCACTGTCCATGTTTCAAAAGACCCTTTACAGCAGGGATATGCAATTAGCGGACCGCCAGCTGTTGCAGAACTACCAGTCCCATCATGCCTCTGGGTGTCATTCTTGTGGCTGTCAGAGTCTTGCTATGCCTCATGGGACTTGTATTTCTGCAACAGCTGGAGGTCTGCTAATTGCATATCCCTGCTTTACAGCTTTGAAATACCCGCGAGCCAGTGTTTTCCCTTTTGGCTACTGTCCTGTCTCTAAAAGAAGCAAATGGCACCGATTGGTTGATCATGTAGAGGCAGAGAAACTTAACATGTAGCAATAGGAAAGGAGCAGGAGGAAAGACTTAAGCTGGCAGCATGCAAATGGAACATGCAGCAGGTGACTGTTAAAAGCGGAATTAAACCCTTCTTTCCTTTACAACCAGGGAAGCTGCCATCTTGGCCTCTGTTGATCTGAAAATGGCATGGTGCTGTACATGTGATCAGTTATGGCACCAACCATTTGATGGTTTGACAGTTTGGTTAAGACTTAGGATAAAAAAGTAAATGTGACTTATCAATCACAGCATACCTTAAATGTAACCGTTTTGGAAACCATTAAATCATTAGGTTTAGCTTGCTTTAACCACTTGCCGACTGCTTCATGCACTTATACGTCGGCAGAATGGCTCCTGTGGGCAAAGCAAGGTACCACGTGACCGTTCCCAGACTCCATGTCCGCCGGTGTCCCGCGATCGTGTCACGGAGCTGCAGAACAGGAGATGCCTGCGTAAACAAGGCATTTCCCTGTTCTGACTAGTGACAGGACACTGATCTACTGCCCCCCGTCATCAGGAGCAGTGATCAACGTGGTGTCAGTGGTAGCCCAGCCCCCCACGTTAGAATCACTACCTTAGCCCCTTCCTCGCCCCCTAGTGGTTAACCCCTTCCCTGCCGGTGTCATTTACACAATAATCAGCGCATTTTTATAGCACAGATCGCTGTATAAATGACAATGGTCCCAAAATGGCATCAAAAGTATCCAATGTGTCTACCATAATGTCGCAGTCATGATAAAAATCGCAGATCGCCGCCATGTCTAATAAAATAAAAATATTAATAAAAATGCCATAAACTATCCCCTATTTTGTAGACTTTTGCGCAAACCGATCAATAATCGCTTATTGCGATTTTTTTTTACAAAAATATGTATCGGTCTAAACCAGGGATATGCAATTAGCGGACCTCCAGCTGTTGCAGAACTACAAGTCCCATGAGTCATAGCAGGACTCTGACAGTCACAAGCATGAGGCCTAGAGGCAGAGGCATTATGGGACTTGTAGTTTTGCAACAGCTGGAGGTCCGCTAATTGCATATCCCTGGTCTAAACTGAGGAAAAATATTTTTTTTGGGGGGATATTTATTATAGCAAAAAGTTAAAAATTATAAAAAAAAATTCAAAATTGTCGCTATTTTTTTGTTTATAGGGCAAAAATAAAAACCGCAGAGGTGATCAAATACCACCAAAAGAAAGCTCTATTTGTGGGAAAAAAAGGACGTCAATTTTGTTTGGGAGCCACATCGCACGACTGCTCAATTGTCAGTTAAAGCGACGCAGTGCAGAATCTCAAAAAATGGCCTGGTCATTGGGCAGCCAAATTCTCCGGGGCTGAAGTGGTTAAGCATAGAGGGCCAGATTCACAAAAGACATACGACGGCGTATCTCCTGATACGCCGTCGTATCTCTGTTTTAGGGCCGTTCTAACTATGCGACCGATTCATAGAATCAGTTACGCATAGATAGCCCTAAGATCCGACAGGTGTAATTGAATTACACCGTCGGATCCTAGGATGCAATACTTCGGCCGCCGCTGGGGGGAGTTTGCGTCGTAAACCAGCGTCGGGTATGCAAATTAGCAGTTACGGCGATCCACAAAGGTTTTACCCGTTGTTACGTCGGCGCAAGTCTTAGTTTCCCATCGCAAAGTTAGGGGTACTTTAACATGGTGTAAAATTACTCCACCATGTTAACGTATGCCCGTCTTTCCCGCGTCGCTTTTGAATTTTTTTGTTTTCCCGGCGTAAGTACGTCGCGATTCTCAACACGTCGGCGCGTCGTAATTTCGCGCAAAGCACGTCGGGAAATTTACGAACGGAGCATGCGCAGTACGTCCGGCGCGGGAGCGCGCCTAATTTAAATGGTACCCGCCCCATTTGAATTGGGCCGCCTTGCGCCGGACGTGTTTACGATACACTGCCGCAAGTTTACAGGTAAGTGCTTTGTGGATCGGGCACTTAGACTGAAAACTTGCGGCGGTGTAACGTAAACGGGTTACGTTACGCTGCGCCGCAGGTACAAGAATCTGGCACAGAGCTCCTTGATGAAATGTAAGCAACAAGGAGTATCAGACAAAGTCAAGATCTGACTTTATAGTATTCTGTAGAAAGCACACCTAAACAAAAAGGTACCAATATATAACAGATAGTATATATCTGCTGCTCTCCATTGTACTCACTCAGGTTACATAGCACACTCTGGTATGGTGTCTGCAATGCCCTATAGAGTTTTCTCTACTTAAAGTGGAGTTCCACCCATAAATATAACATTACATCAGTAGTTTTAAAAAAATGTCATTAGTCCTTTACGAATTTTTTTTTTTTTTATAGATGCCTTCAAAGTGTTGTTGCTAGGCAGAATAGTTAATCTTCCCACTTCCTGCACCTAGGTGCTTAATGCTTCCTAACCTACACCGCACAGACTCCTGGGAATGTAGTGGGTGTAATTTTCCAGGAGTCAAAGAATCATGTGACTTGGACAGCACAGGTGCTGAAACCTGATCTGACACTGCTTGTGCAGCGCTGAGCATGTGCGAGGTCTGCAAGGCTGAAATCCAGGCAGTCATACAGTCTGGCTTCATGATGCCCACACTTAAGATGGCCCCAGTCAATTTCTATTTTATAAAGTGTCTAAATGCTGTAACAACCTAACAAAACGGACCTTAGTTTACAGACTAACTTTACTAGAATACATTAAGCTTGTGTATTACAGGGGTATTTATATTTAAAAAGTGAAATTGTGGCCGGAACTCCGCTTTAACAGATAAAAAGCTCTTTGATTGGAAGAGAGCCAGTCATGTGATTGACAGGTCATGCGACTGGATTTCCCTTGTAACCCATGATTGGGGGAAAAGCGATCTCTCCCAACTCACATTAAGCTTAAAAAAAAAAAAAAATGTGTTCATCCAAAGGTGTGGTTCATTTGGTCTTTTGCAGTCATTGTATGAGGGGTCTTCATACAATAAAACGTTTTTAAAGTTTTCTTAAAGCGGTTGTATAGTTCCATAAAATGTTTTTTTTTTTTTTTTGTCACCTGTAAGGCAAAATGCATAATGAGCTAGTATGCACCGCATACTAGCTCATTAGGAAATATTTACCTTAGAACGAGGCGTCGGTAACTTACCTGGTCCACGCCGGGGTAGCTGACATGTTGCCTCGGCGTGTCTTCCAGGAATCGCGGCTCCAACGATGTGAGTGGCTGGAGCCGCGATGTCTTCACTCCCGCGCGCGGGAGACTTATTTTTCCGGCAAGGTCTGGCGTCTACTAGTATCGGTACCGAGCATTTCCCCGGGTACTTGTACTCGGGGAAATGCTCTGATGCTTCACGCGATACCTGGGCAGTCAGGGTGATCGGTTGCGGCAGGGGAGTTACAAGCACTGATCTGCCCCCTTTTCAGCTGCTTTAGTTAAAGTTCTACAGCGATGATCAGTGCTTGTAACTTTCCCCAAAGCCGCACCGATCACCGCCGACTGTCCCCGTACTGCCCCCCTCCGTCCTCAGTGCTGTCTCGTTCTGTGCTGCTCTCCCCCCGCACTGTTAAAAAAATAAAATAAAATACTGCCACTGTCACATGACATTAAATCGGAGGTTCTGCGGTATATCGTTATTTTTTTTGATCAGTGCATTGATTGTTTTTATGTTTAGCAACTTGGTACTCGCGTGTTTGAGATTTATAATCATCCCCAGTCTGAATTGGCCAAAAATGTAAACTTAGAAAAATCGCTGCTGGAATTTGCCATTTTGCTTGTGGGCATTGTGAAGCTCACAAGCAAATACTTCCGGGAAGCAGTGAATGCTTGTCACGTGACCTGCTTGATGAGTCATGTGACGAGTGAAATCCCGTGAGATTACGACGGTCAGCGTTGTAAACTGTCTCCTGGGATGCATGACACTGTGCTCCCAGGAGACATTGCGGACAACTCCCAGCAAACACTGGGGAAGAGAAAACACGCGCCCACTCCCGCGGGAGGGATACCAGGAAGTGTCTGCGAATACTCCAGATTTACAGTAATTAAACACAATAATAAAAAAAAAAATAGCCAAATGTATATACTGCACTGATCTGGATGAGCTAAAGTGTATATTTAGGGTGAACCTCCGCTTTAAAAAAAAAAAGTATCGGTATTGACGAGTACGTGAAAAAAAAAAAAAAGTATCGGTACTTGTACTCGGTCGCAAAAAAAGTGGTATCGGGACAACCCTAATAGTTTCCTTAAAACATGGTACTAAATTTACTTGTTCACCTGAATACTGCGATATTCTGGGCTCTCAATTATGAAATCATAAAATCAAACCCTCTAGACGCTAGTCTAGAGACACCAGGGACAAATTCTGTAATGCTAAAAAAAAAAAAAAAAAAGCCATTATGTATACAACACTATGATGCCACAACAAGTTACTAGAAATATACCTTCAAGGGGGCGTGGTCTGGAGCTGCATGTAGCAGGACGTGCAGAGTGAGAGCTCCGCCGGAGACCTATCCTTTTTGACCGATCCTGGGGGAATCTCATCCCCGTTACAACTTGCCTGCACTCCCCAGACGACCTACCTGCTGGTACACACCCATGTCCCCTCCTAAGAGATCCGGGGCCCTGGCCAAACTTGCTCACCTCCGCCAGGACGGGCACGACACGGACGGGGAAGATGGCGCCGACTCGCCACGTGCGGAGGAGTCCCAGACCTCGGGAGACACAGCCAGAGTCCTGGAGGCAATTGCCCTGTGTCAAACGACCCTCACGTCCAGAATTGAGGAGGTGAAGATCGATGTCTCCCTGATCCGTCAAGACATCCAAAAGCTCCGTGACCGGGTGTCTGAAACAGAGCGTCGGGTCGACCAGGTGGAGGAAGGCCTGCACCCCCTCCAGGTCACTACGGAACAGCTACAATATCAGCTCAATGCCGTCTTGTCCAAGCAAGACGATATGGAGAACCGTCTTAGGAGGTGCAATCTCCGCTTTGTGGGCATCCCTGAACGATCGGAGGGTGCCGATCCCCCTACATTCCTCGAGAACCTTCTGGTCGGGACCTTTGGACGTGAGGCCTTCTCCTCGACATTCGTCGTGGAGCGAGCCCACCGCCTTGCCGCAAAGCCTCCTCCGGCCGGAGCCCCGCCGCGGACCTTCATCGCAAAATTCCTAAACTATCGCGACCGAGATGCGATCCTCCGGCTCACCCGCGAGAAGGGCAACATTCCCATTGGCAACGTGCAGGTGGCGGTGTATCCGGACTTCTCAGCCGAGGTCCAGAAAAAGAGAGCACGCTTCATCGAGGCCAAGCGACAACTCCGCATCCGACACCTTCCCTATGCGATGCTTTTTCCCGCGAGGCTTCGCGTGGTATGCGAGGGCAAGGTCCAGTTCTTTGAAGACCCTCAGGCAGTCCTGACCTGGCTCGACCAGCATGGAGCCCCCGGTTGGGCTCAGGCCTAGCACCCGCCTCCCTTGTTAGCCTCCGTCGCACAGCAACGGTCGACCCCGTCCCCTGGCTATCCTGCATCCCAGGCACACCCCCGGAACCGTAAGTTATCTGTTATGGCACCAGGGTCCCCGTTGATTCCCACCTTGCACAAACAGTCGGGGGGGCCTCGTCTCACCCCCTACCCGCGGAACTGAGGAATGTCCATCTCTCCCTTCCCCCTTCCCCCCTCCCCTTGCTTATTTTCCCGGCTGTTTTCCCTCATCTCTAACAGGCATCGTGACTTGAACCGCAGACCCCGGCCGGGGTCCCCGCCATTTTGTTGACAATACCCGCTGACTCGTCATCTCAGCGGTCCTTTCTCCCATGGACATCCTCCGCCTCTATGGCCCCCTGCAGAACCGTGAGTTGTCCCTGGTGCAAGGTTACCCCCTTTGTATATATATCCTCCGTTGTGTCAGGGTGGAAGTTGCACCACGGGCCTGGGGCTGTCTGATACTGTTGGTTCCCCTCTTAGTGTTTGATGTTCCCCCCCCTTTTTTGCTTTTACTGGTCTCTGGCGGCTCACCTGTACCTACAACCAGAGTTGCTGGGTTTCATCAACCCCCCCTGCTTAACTGTGTGCTTTTCAGCTTGGTCGCCCCCCCCGGCCCCACCAACGACATGGCTTCCCCGCTATGTGTACACACTGTAACCCACTTCAGGTTTCCCTGGCCAGCCTCTGCCCACCCATGTTTGGTGATCGGCAGTGTGATGGAGCTGCACCGCTGGTCCAGTGTTTATGCAGACTGTTCAGCTTCGGCTCTTATGTATATATGTTTTATTGTTTTTATTATTTTCTTTGCTTCATTTGACTTCATTCTGACATGTCTCCTATGCCCAGGCCTTCCACGTGCTCACCCGGCACTGGGAACAGCCTGGCTCCTCCATGATATGATACACTATGTGCTGCATTCGTTTAGAGGTTTCTATGATACTGTGCTGCCCCCTGGGTGTCCGACTGCTCATTATGCTCCCCCCTGCTTGCTATGGCTTCTCTTAAGATTCTAACGTGGAATGTTCGGGGACTTGGAGGTAAGGTGAAGCGAACTGCTGTCCTTTCCCATCTTAAAACCCTCCGACCTGATGTGTCCATCTTGGTCGAGACCCACCTAGCAGGCCAGACACAGCTATGCCTTAAGAGGCCCTGGGTTGGCTGGCTTTACCAAGCTCCATACACTTCCAACTCCCGGGGGATTGCTATCCTCGTAGCTAAGTCGGTGCAGTTTTGCCTACATTCCTTGCAGTCGGACCCCCAGGGCAGATCATTGTTTTTGCATGCAACTGTGGGAGGCCTTGAGCTTCTTCTCCTTGCCTTCTACATCCCTCCCCCATTCCAATTCACTATGCTTCAGGAGGGGGTGGCCTACATGGCCCGTTACCCCACGGTGCCGGCCATTTGGGCCGGCGATTTCAACATGGTGATCTCCCCGTCCCTAGACAGACTGAGCCCTACTGCTCCTCTCCTCCCAGCCCCTGACACTACTAGATTCGGGAAATTCCTTGCAGACTTCACCCTTACGGATACATGGCGCCACATGCACAAGACGCACACGCACTTTTCTTGTTTCACCCCCTCGCGCTCCGCCATGTCCCGTATCGACCTCATTCTTTCTACCCCCCCTATCCTCCCCCTCCTCCTCGAGGCAGAAATTGGCACTAGGGTCCTCTCTGACCACTCCCCATGCTGGATCAAGATTCGGCTCCCAGCCCCCCCCACCGCACGAATCTGGAAGCTAAACCCGTTCTGGCTTACTGTCTTACCCGACTTGGACTCGTTCCGACTCGAGTGGGACCATTTTTTCCACACAAATGCAAACTCCGCCTCCTTTGGTTCCGTTTGGGAAGCCTTTAAATCGCATGCCCGCCTGATACTATCTACGCGCATTAACAGACACAAAGCTACCTCCAAGGCGCTGCTCCGCCAGGCGGAGGAGCACCTTGATGCCCTAGAACATGACTTCCGGAGTGACCCCTCAGCGGCTAACGCCGCCCGTGTTCGGGTGCAAACTAGACTTACGGACCAGCTCCACTCTGAAAAAGCTAAGCAAGGCATCTTTTTCTGTAAGCAGCGTGTCTACGAATTTGGAGAGCGCGCTGGTAAGCTCCTTGCATACCTAGCCCATTTAGAATACAGACCCCCGGTGGTGGTCACACTCCAGTTGGCCTCTGGGTCCAGGGTAACTGACCCTGACCAGGTGGCCACGGAGTTCCGATCCTTCTACTCCGAACTGTACTCATCTACAGCACACCGCACTCGTGATGAGCTGTTGACCTTCCTTAACAGTATTACCTTCCCCAAGCTCTCACCCTCCCAGATAGCCCAACTCGAGGCCCCAGTTACCGAGAAATGCATCACGGAGGCCCTGTCGGCGCTTCCCACGTCCAAAACGCCCGGTTCCGACGGCCTGCCCCTTGAATTTTATACACAATACAGCGAGACCCTCGTCCCACGGCTTTGTCAGTTGTACAATCACATATTCGACACGGGCTCCCTCCCACCGTCCATGAGCGAGGCACTGATCGTCCTCATACCCAAACCGGGTAAAGACCCTCTATTCCCTGAATCCTATAGACCCATCTCCCTCCTTCAGCTCGATATCAAAATTCTAGCCAAAATCCTAGCCCTGCGTCTCAACAAAGTTATCCTCAGCCTCGTGCACCCAGATCAATCCGGGTTTATGCCAGGCAAAAACACGGCCTTCAATCTCAGGCGGTTACACATGAACCTCCAGGCGCACCACTCGGACATTGGGTCCAGGGTGGTCGTCAGTTTGGACGCGGCCAAAGCTTTCGACTCTGTCGAATGGGCATACCTGTGGGAATGCCTGAATAATTTCGGGTTCGGCCCCAATTTCGTCAAGTGGCTCCAACTCCTCTACCACTCTCCCTCAGCGCGAATCCAGGTCAACGGCCGAACCTCAGCCCCCTTCTCTCTCTCCCGCGGCACGCGTGCCCTATTTCTCCCCTGCTGTATGCATTGGCCGTAGAACCCCTTGCTATTGCCCTCAGAGCCCACACTGACATCAAGGGCCTCCGCTGTGGTCGGCTGACCGAGGTCGTCAGCCTCTATGCGGACGACATGCTCTTGTACCTCGCTGACGCGGGGCCCTCGCTTCGGACAGCCCTCCGGGTTATCACGGAGTTCGGCTTGTACTCCGGACTCCGGATAAACTGGTCCAAATCCCAAATCCTTCCCCTGGACCTCGGTGCTCCCACCGCCGACCAGGCCTCCCTCCCCCTGATTAGAGCTAGCACTATCAAATATCTAGGTGTCACGATCTCCAGGTCCCTCTCTGACTATATCACCCTTAATGTTGAACCCCTATTTACTCTGCTCAAACTCAAAACACAAATCTGGTCCCGTCTCCCACTTGGGGTGACGGGCCGCATCAACCTCATTAAGATGATCCTTCTCCCCAAACTGCTCTACGTTTTCTGGCAAGCCCCACTGTATCTCCCACCACGCATCTTTAAGGCCATGGAAGCTATTCTCAACTCCTTCATCTGGGGCTCCTCCCGTCACAAACTGTCCTGGCAGGTCCTGAAGTGTCCTACTGAACTAGGCGGAGCTGCGCTCCCAGACCTACTTCTCTACTACCTAGCTTCCCAGCTCTCGCATTTCTTTCATATCAATCGGTCCGACAGGAACCGCTACTCCACTCTGGTCTGTTCTCATGCCTCGGGCCCCCTGTTTCATCCCTTCCAACTCCTATTCCGCGCCCCCCGTGCCCTCCCCCCTCGCTCGGACACAGCCGGACATATGCTCTTCCATCACTGCAAGGTCTGGCAGCTGGCTCTGCGCATCGGTGCAGCTCCCTCCCCTCACTCCCACACTCCTCTCTGGGACAATCCCCTTTTACCTGAGCTTGCCTCCATCCCCGACCGCGGCCTGTGGATTAACAGGGGAGTTGTCTACCTGTCACAGGCGGTGACTCGGGGTTCGGTCAGGTCGTTTCAGTCCCTCAAAACTAAATTTACATTACCCAATTACATGCTCTTTCGTTACCTCCAACTTCGACACGCACTCAATACACAGTTTGAAGGCCCCATACCGGCCCTCGAGATTCCCCTCCCTGTGGATATAGTATCGGGATCGGACGGCCGAAAACTAATTTTCCAACTATATACATACCTCCTTCAGCCGGCCGCGGCCGCTATGGCCCTCCGCCTGAAAGCACGGTGGGAACCTGACCTGGGCACGCTGACCGACGAGAATTGGGGTGAGGCCCTTACTAACTGCAGGACAGTCTCCCCCAAGCTCTCTGACCGCCTCACTCACCTATTTATTCTCCACAGATCATACTTGACCCCACATCGCCTCTCTAAATTCCGACGAGACCATGACCCTAACTGCCCCAGCTGCGGCCACCCCGACGCGTCCTTCTTTCATCTGCTCTGGACCTGTCCGCCCATACAGGGATACTGGACCCAGGTGGTCCGATTCCTCCACGACCGCATGGGCTCCCCCGTATCGCTCTGCCCACGTCAATGTGTGCTGGGGCTCCTCTCGCTCCCCGAAAGCCGAAAATACCTTAACACATTTCTGCAGGAAACATTATTCCTCGCTAGGATGCAGATTGCTAGGAAATGGATGAGAGGGGCACCACCCACCCTACAACAGTGGATTAGAGCTGTCAACATCACCCTCCCCTACAAAAAAATAATGTACTCCCGTCGAGGATGCCCAAAAAAGTATAACAAGATTTGGGACAAGTGGCTAGAAGAACCTTCCACCTGGTCCTCTGGGAATTAGACGCTATCCCCACTCGCTACCTATTCTCCCCCACCCTCTCCTCCCCAACCCCCCACCTCCCTTGGCCCCCTCCTGATGGCAGTGACTTCCCCCTGTCTGTGTGCCCGGCGCCACCGCGCTCTAGCCGTGTTGTGTCTCCCCCTCCTACCTGAAACCATTTACTCCTCATGTCACCCTACCTCAAGGTGTATCAACTATGCATATCCCTATGTATGTCAAATGAATGATATCTGCACTTGTAGTGCATGTTGCACTTCTGACCCGATTGTTTACATACTTTTATTCTATGCTCAATAAAAGTCGTTTTGATTTAAAAAAAGAAATATACCTTCAAGACTTTCATGGCCTTATCAAGCTTCTTCTTGCTCTTAGTATTCTTTTTACTAGTGGCATATCGCACCATCAGATCTCTAGCAGTGGGGCCATCATCCTTAAATGAAAAAGGAAATCCTGAAATAACTCAACAAAACTCATTTTAGCTGCCAAAATATTCCTTACATATAAATGCAGCACATTCACATGAACATTAACTCACCTCTGACTCAGAATCACTGTCTTTATTTTCCTCATCCTTTCCTAGGAAGAACTGCAATGCAGCAACTAATATCTAGTAAGAAAGAAAGTCAATGAAAACATTTGTATACTAAGCACACCTAATCGTACATACAAAATATATAGTGAAAACTTCAATATTCATTTGTCATAATGTATGTCTGGGCAAAAAAATATAGTTACCTGCAATACAGCACATACACAATTTAAAGGGGTTGTAAAGGTTTGTTTTTTATTTTCTAAATGGGTTCCTTTAAGCTAATGCATTGTTGGTTCACTTACCTTTTCCTTCCATTTCCCTTCTAAATGATTTTTTTCTTAGTCTGAATTTCTCACTTCCTGTTTCTCCGCAGTAAGCTTGCCACCATCACCCGAGCGGTGGTTAGTGAGCCAGAACAGCTTACTGAGGAGGAACAGGAAGTGAGAAATTCAGACAAAGAAAAAAAAAACATTTAGAAGGGAAATGGAAGGAAAAGGTAAGTGAACCAACAATGCACTAGCTTAAAGGAACCTATTTCGAAAATAAAAAACAAACCTTTACAACCCCTTTAAGACCAGGCCTTATCTGGCACTTTGTTTACATGTAACAACTCCAAAACATTTAATATTTTTGAAAACAGAGACTCTAGAGAATAAATTGGTGGGTGTTGCGATTTTTTTTGTCACATGGTATTTGCACAGCGGCTTTTCAAATACACCTTTTTGGGGGAAAAAAAATTTGATTTTTGTACTCACCGTAAAATCCATTTCTCTAAGTTCATGGACGCACACAGCAGCCTTTGACCTTAGGGTTATATCCGCTTCCTTCCAGGAGAATTAGGCAGAAATACAGCACTTAAAGTGTTAACAACTTTTCTTCAGTGCAGCTCCTCCCAGGGGGCGTGGTTCCCTGGGTATAACCCACACCCTGCTCTAGCAGCTTCAGTTCGTAACAAGCAGTACAAACACAGGAGGGGTGGGTGCAGTGTCCGTCCATGAACTTAGAGAAATGGATTTTACGGCGAGTACAAAAATCCCATTTTCTCTTCCGTTCATGGACGGCAGCCTTTAACCTTAGGGACGTCCCCAAGCAGTGTCAAAACATTTTGAGGGGTGGGAAAACAGCAAACCAACCTTCACCCCAAACAAAACCGGAGTTACTCAACAGAGGAACTCCAACCTTAAACTGCCGCCTGTAACACCCTGCGGCCGAAGGAGGCATCAGAAGATGCACTCACATCCACCTTGTAAAACTTTGAAAAAGTGTGGACCGACGACCAGGTTGCTGCCTTACACACCTGCAACACAGAGGCTTGATGTCGGAAAGCCCAAGAGGCACAGATCGCCCTGGTTGAATGCGCCGTGACCCGAAAAGGAGGCGCCTGCCCCTTCAGGGCATAGGCCTGAAGCACAACCTGTCGGATCCACCTAGAAATGGTGGCCGATGAGACTGCCAGGCCCTTTCTAGGACCAGTCACCGACACGAACAGTGAGTCCGACTTCCGGAGCCATCGCTGATAAGTACACTTGAAGGGCCCGAACCACATCCAGGGAATGTAAAGTGGCCTCCTTCGGGTTCTTCGGCTGAGGACATAAGGATGGAAGAACAATGTCCTCATTAATGTGAAAAGCCGAAACGACCTTTGGGAGAAAAGAAGGCTGCGGACGCAGCACCACCTTATCCTTATGGATGACGAAGTAGGGGGCCAAGGCCGCCAGTTCAGACACCCGTCTGATCGTGGTAATTTCTACCAGAAAAAACACCTTCTGTGACAGAGTCAACAAGGGGATCTTCCGAATGTTCTCAAAGGGAGCTTGTTAAAGCACCGAGAGGACCAAATTCAAGTCCCATGGGGGTAGTGGAGGGCGCACCGGAGGGGCCACATGCCGGACCCCCTGTACAAACGTGCGTACCAAGGGTCGCTGAAAATAAACAGCCAGAGCAGAAATCTGACTCTTGACCATACTTAAGGCGAGAGCCTGTTCCACTCCCCGTAACAGCAGAATCCGGGACACCACGTATGTACGGGGGTGCCACTTCATCTCCTCACACAGAGATGTAGGCCTTCCACGTACGATGGTAAATTCTCCTAGAAGTAGACTTTTGTGCACGCAGCATGGTAGAAACCACCAAGCCCGATAGGCCCCAGTCCGGTCCTTCAACACCTGGCTTTCAACAGCCACGCCGTTAAAGCCAGCGACCGTAAAGCAGGATGGAGGATCGGACCCTGCGACAGAAGATCTTCTCTCAGGGGTAGACGCCAGGGGATGTCTGCCACCAGACGCACCAGGTCCGCGTACCAGGAGCGGCGCGGCCAATCTGGGGCGATCAGGATTGTTGGATTCCCTTCGGCTTTCACTCTGCGCAGCAGACGAGGAAGAAGTTTCAGAGGAGGGAAAGCGTAGATTAGGCGATAGTGACCCCAAGGTGCTACCAACGCGTCTGACGCGTCCGCCCACGGGTCCTTCGACCTGGCCACGAACCGTGGCACCTTCCGATTGAGACAGGACGCTTGGAGGTCCACGTCCGGAGTGCCCCACTTTTGGCACAGACTCAGAAACACCTCCGGGTGGAGAGACCACACTCCTTGGTCTAGTGTTGTGCGACTTAGGAAGTTGGCTTGCCAATTCTATAATCCCGGAATGTACACGGCCGATAGAGCCGGAATGGACCTTTCGGCCCACCGAAGGGTGTGAGTGACCTCCGTCGCTGCAGCTGAGCTCCTTGTGCCTCCCTGATGATTGACGTACGCCACGGCCGTGGTGTTGTCAGACTGGATCCTGACCGTTTGGCCTTGCAGATCCAGGGACCACCTGGCAAGGCACAACTTGATTGCTCAGAGCTCCAGAATATTGATCGGTAGGCGGGACTCCCGAGTCCAGCGCCCCTGGGCTGACTGGGTGCCCCAAACGCCCCCCCAACTGGAGAGGCTGGCATCCGTCGTTACCACTGTCCAGTGGCACGGTAGAAAAGACTTCCTGGTCCGAAGCACCGGAGACGTCAGCCACCACACCAGGGAAGACTTGACCAGATGGCTCAACTGAATCTGGTAATCCAGAGAAGACGGGAGCTTGTCCCAACGTGACAAAATTTCCTTCTGTAGCTCCCTGGTGTGGATTTGGGCATACGGGACCACCTCGAAAGAGGCCACCATCAGACCCAGAACTTTCATGCAGAATCGAAGAGACGACCACTTCTGGGTCGACAAGTGCTTTACTGCAGATTGCAGGGTCTTCAGTTTCTCCGTTGGGAGGAAAACTCTCGCCTCCGCGGAATCCAGGACTAGTCCCAGGTATTCCAGTCTCTGGGACGGAACTAACACTGACTTCTGGATATTCAGAAGCCAGCCGAACTCTTGGAGAGTCCGACACGTGATAGACACGTCCTCTTCTAATTCTGAGCCTGAGGAAGCTCGCAGGAGAAGGTCGTCCAGATATCCCACAATAGCGATTCCTCGCTGCCTCAGCAGGGCTAGTATCGGGGCGAGCACCTTGGTGAAAACCCGCGGTGCCGAGGCCAAGCCGAACGGGAGGGCCACAAATTGAAAGTGGTCCTCCCCGATCGCAAAGAGCAGAAATCTGATGCTTTATGCATATGGGAACATGTAGGTACGCGTCCATGATATCCAAGGACGCCAGAAAGTCCCCCTGATTGAGTGCCGCTATCACCGAGCGAATCGACTCCATCCTGAATTTTTGCACTTTGACAAAACAATTGAGGGCCTTGAGGTCCAGGATTGGACAGGCCCCTTCCTTCTTGGGGACCACGAACAGATTGGAATAAATCCCCTGAAACCGTTCCTGCGAGGGAACTGGCACAATCACTCCCCTGTCCAGTAGATCCTGGACAGCCCCTGCCAGCGATCCGGAGGAAGCTGGAGGTTGGAAGGAAAGAATCTGTTTGGTGGACAAGAGAGAAACTCTATCTTGTACCCCGAGGAAACTACTTCGCAAACCCAACGGTCGGAAAGAAGAGACCTCCACAGAGCCGCGAATTCGTGAAGCCGGCCCCCCACCCGAGACACAGGCGGGAGCAGACCTTCATGCGGAAGCAGGCTTGTCTGCAGGCTTGTTGGACTTGCGGTACCAGGTGCGCTTCTGCCCCACAGCGGGGGGCCTTAGCACCTTGCATACTTTTTCCCGCCGTGCTGGGCGCATGAAAAAAACACCGGGGAGCAGTAAAGGAGGGCCCTTGCTTACGGCGAGGCTACTTGCCCTTCCCAGACTGTGGGAGCAACGTGCTCTTACCACCTGTGGCATCCTTAATAATGTCATCCAGGGATGCCCCAAAAAGCTGCTCACCCTTAAAGGGCAAATCCACCAAGGCCTTTTTTGTGGACTGGTGCGCAGACCAGCATTTCAGCCACACAAGGCGGCGCAATACCACCGCATAGGCGGAAGCCCTGGAAAGCAAGGGGAGCGTATCCAGGACCGACTCACAGACGAACTTCAGACCCTGAACCAATTGTTCAGCCAGGTCCTTGCAGGTCTCGGAAGCATCCTGCGCCTCCAGCTCCTGCAGCAGAAGCTTTGCCCTTTCGGTCAGAGTCTGTGACACCAGAGTCCCCGCCAAAACCGGCCTCACAGCCGAACCCACTACAGTGAAGAGGGAGCGGGCCACAGCCTCCACTTTGCTCAATCTGGACACGGGAGGGTCCACAGACGGAGGAGAGACCCACTTTTTCAAAAAGTCGTCCTCAAAAGGGATCCCAGTTCAGGCTCCATAATGCCCCACCGCTGTGTCACCCTGAACTGCAAGGCAGAACAACCCACCGGTCACCTCCTGGCTGCTACAAAAGAGGTAGAGGCCCCCAGGGAACTCACCACCCCACCCGGTGCAGCGTGAGCTGAGAAAGATCTGAGGTGTGCACTAAAACTGGTTGCACTGCGTCTGTCACCTCAGGGAGATTTGCGGTCTTTTTGCAGCGCTAAAACGACCGCACAAGGCCAATAGAAATCCAAGATGGCCGCCGTATGAGAAAAAAAAACACCATAGGACTACAGGAAAATGGCCGCCGAGCCATATAAACCGCGACCACGGCAAAATGGCGGCCGTTGCGCAGTTTAAAATACCCATAGTTACAGCACCCAGCGCAGCACACAGTACACACAGCGCAGCACACAAAAACCTGTATGTAAAAACACACACAGCCCCCGCTATACACACAGGTCCTGTGGTAAAAAAGACACCAGAAGGCCCCCCCTCACAGCCGCTACCCAAATGGGGAAGGAGGGAGAGGGGAAAGCAGGGTGAACCCTCAGTCGACCTCCCAGGGGAAAATTCCAGCCATGCCACTTTACCTGAGCAAGGGGCCACTACTTACCCGTCCTGCGACCACCGGCTGGAGGTGTCCCAGACAGAACCAACGTCCACTAACGGCATGGCTGTCGGCCAGACACACTGTGACAAATCCATAGAGACCGGTCATATGTGTGCCCTAGAACATGAAGTTCCCCCGGCCGCCCCTGGAGCAATGGGGCCTGTCGTGGACGACCCAGAGCTGAGGGCCGGCACACGCTCGATGACCGAACATGGGGGGACTACTAGAGTCAAGACCCAGCCTGTCACCCAGTCGGCAGTTGATAGAAGAATCTCAGGATCCAAAAATGCAGGAACAAAACAATAAAAAATAAAAAAATCTCCAGAGTACAGGGACTCCAGAGTGCCTGTCCTCTCCTGACGTTAGGCAGAGAAAAACTGAGGCTGCTAGAGCAGGGTGTGGGTTATACCCAGGGAACCACGCCCCCTGGGAGGAGCTGCACTGAAGAAAAGTTAACACTTTAAGTGCTGAATTTCTGCCTAACTCTCCTGGAAGGAAGCGGATATAACCTTAAGGTCAAAGGCTGCTGTGTCCGTCCATGAACAGAAGAGAAATACACTTTTTACAATTTTATTGCACAAAAACACTACATAACCCAATATAACTACGCAAATTTTACTATACAAAAGCGATGCTTTAAAAGCCTTTACAGGTTGCCACTTTAGACTTACACAGGTGTTCTGGTGCTAGAATTACTGGCCACGATCTGACGTTTGTGTCGATACCTCACATGCGTGGCCAGATCGTAATTTGCCTGCGTGCAGGGGTGGACACGCACATTTGCCTTAGCGCCCAAGCACTTAATTATTTTGTTTTGTGACAGCAATAGGCATGTACGCTTTATGGAGAGATCCCTCCTCTGCCTTCAAAAGCATTTGATCTCACCAAGATCGGTGTGACCAAATGCTAGTGTTGGCTGGTCGATCAGGTGGGACAAAACAGCCTGATACTGCCGCAGAAGGGGGGGGGGCCCTGTGTGTGTGTCCCCCCCCCCCTTTAAAAGTAATTCAGCAGCTAGGCAGCTGCTAGGATTGCTTTTACAAGAGAGCCAACCATCAGCTCTTAAACACAGTACGGGGATGATCCCGTTATAACCACTTGAAGTTCAGCGACGTACTGGAAGGTTGCTGGTGTTCAAGTGGTTAAAACCCACTAAAATTGCAGAGACATTTCTGTTGGTCCTGCCAGAGACCCTACCTTCTTGTAGTGAGCGTACAATGCTGTTTTTGCTGCACTGAAATCCTAAACAGTGTTGTCTGCCCACCTGAGGTCTCAATGCTGGATTTTCACCTCCCCTTTATTTTATGGTAATCAGGAGGGATGGAAGGTTAGTATTCAGCAGCGCAGTACTCAGACAGGGCTGGTAACACCAACACAAGGTTATTACTTGTTTGTCTACAACTGCCTTGAAAATAAAGACAGTTATTAAACTACAACTTTCACAAATACTTTGTGCAACGTATTTAGCTATGGCAGAAAGCACACCTTGTAACCAAAATCTAATTGCACTGTAATATTATGATATATAGGCTTTCACTAAGATGCAAATGTGTAATTACTGTTTACCTACCTTGGCGACTTTAGAAAAGCATGCAGTAGTAATCACATTGACAGTTTTGGCATCATTCCTATGAAAAATGACAAGTATCCATTTTAACAAACCAAAAATGTGCATGTTAATCTCTTATATAGACTCCCAAATGAAAAATTCCAGCCATATATAGCAGCCCACAAAACTGCTGTAGGGTCCACTGGGCCTCGCTGCATCAGTGATCAGAAGCAAAAGCTGACAAATAAGAACAGATAATAAGGTAGTGCAAAAAGTTTACATTGCTATTAAAGCAATTATTATATTGAAATTACTGATAAAAAAAATAAAAAAAAAGTTCTAGTTACATAGCCCTCATGCTGACCCTCTTCTTTCAATACTTCCTGTGACAATGACCTAAACAGTTTTGACTTCATCAGTTAGATTCCATATCTAAGACTGATACCCGATCCATTTATACCAGGACTGGCAAGCGTGAGGCTACATATACACCCGAGTATCGATTTACGGGCGTTTTTCGGGCATTTTTTTTACGCTTTTTACAAGCTTTTTTTTAAAGCAAAGTGTATTACAAGCGTTTTACAGCTTCAGGCCTATTGTTTAGACAATAGAAAGCACTAAAGTGGGAGGAGAGCAAGAAAAAAAAAAAAAAAAAAAAAGATGAGGTATTTTGCTTTAGGCTACAGAATACTCAGATGTGAACAGGGGCCATTGGAATTAGTGAGATTTGGCTTGTTGAGCGTTTTAAAGCTACAGGCTTCAAGTAGAAAATTGCTCAGGTGTGAACGGAGCCTTAAAGCAGACATACACCCTCCCCGCACTCACAATATAATGAGTCCATATATAAATATTTGTGTCCATTTTTTTACCTTCTACAGCAGGGGTCGGGAACCTATGGCTCGCGAGCCAGATGTGGCTCCTTTGATGGCTACATCTGGCTCTCGCCTCTCAATCCGCGGATCGCGTGGTTTGCCGATCCGTGGATTGAGCCCATAGGAAAGGCTGCGGCTTCAGCCTAGCTCCGGAGCGGCGGCCATCTTGGTACACCCGGCGGCCTAGGTGAGTTGCGCGCTGACGTCTCAACTGCTCGTGGTGGATCTGCCTGCTTGTGTAGTCACGGTAAGCAAGCAGACAATCGTAGGGGAGATGACATGGATATTACAGTGGGGGGAGCCGACGTGGATATTACAGTGGGGGGGAGCATAACAACGTTATTAAAAATAATTCAGAGACTTATTGTACTTTAAAAGTGTTGGTCTTACATAAAATGCACACATTTACTTGTATTTAGTTTTAAACATGTTGTATGGCTCTCACAAAATTAAATTTTAAAATATGTGGCATTCATGGCTCTCTCAGCCAAAAATTTTCCTGACCCCTGTCCTACAGAGTCATATGTATCAGTTGCAATGTGCCCGGCCACCGCACCATCATTTTCAAAACATATGTCATCAGTGGCTGGTGTCTTCGTACTACTTTCTTTGCTGTCCCACAAATGATGTCATGCCAGATTTGGTGTGTTGAGATCATGCACTGAATGAGATCTGGCACATGAGCCTTAGCTAATCTGGGGCAGCTTTTGAAATATATCAAGCCGTATGAGGTTACTTACAGGGCATGCTGCAGATCACACGAGATCTGACACGGTTTGCTACTCTTCAAGAACAGGCCGTCCCAGATTTCATATAGTGCATGTACGAGATTAGGCCAGAATTCCCTGAAACACTAGTGACATGGCCTTCCCAGGAGGCACCTGTGAGGTACCTCAAGGAAACCAAGAAGAAAAAAAAAAATTATCAGTTTTTAAAAAAAAGTATCGATTTTCAAAATAACTTTTTGAACGCTTCTAGATGGGCATGCAGTGCCGCCAGCACAGTTACATTTTGTGTTTGGGGGGGGGGGGGGGGGGGGTAAAGGCCTGCTTTTAGATGAAGAAAAGGTGAGCACTGTAATGATTTTATAGTGTACCAACATTTAAAGTTATATCCTGTAAATATACAGTTGAACCTCGGATTACGAGCATACTCCATTCCAGGAGAATGCTTGCAGTCCAAAGTACTTGCATATCAAAGCAAGTTTCCCCATAGAAGTCAATGAAAACTAAAATAATTCGTGCCACATTGACTTCAATGGCATGCAATACCGCGTGTGGCCAGGGGGGGGGGGGGGGGGCGCGTCGAGCCTCGGATACACCTGGAAACGCCCGAGGACAGCTCGGCTGAACTCGAAAAGGCTTGGGAACGGAGTATTTACAAGGTTTTTTAAACATTTTTGAACGGCTCCGCCCCCCCCAGGCCAAACGCGGTACTGCACACCGCTTCGGCTTGAAACCTGCTCGCAAACCGAGTTTTAAATACAGTGCTCGTGATGCAAAATGCTTGTTAACCGCGTTACTCGCAATCCGAGGTTCCACTGTATACTCAAAAATGAAAACAATTGTTTTTAACAATGTACAGAACAGTAGTTAAGGAATTGTACTTGCCAGATATTTCTCCTGTATAACTCAATCATGACATCCAATGACATTTTGGCCGCCATGGCACTGTTGTCTCTGAGCATTGTGTACATGAAGTTCTGTAGAGTCTAAATAATACAATAAATGGGGTTATCTCATTGCTCACAACAGCAGCACATGCTAGTCTATTGCACAAAAGTACTTACGCTGTTCACTTTGTTGTTTTTATGTTTTGCATTTATATTCTTGATGTCAGTCACAATGTGAGTATATAAAGTCTAAAAAAAACAAAAAAAACACAATAAAAAATTTGTATCATGCAGTAATATATTTGTATATGGTTTATTAAATAAATCTTTACTCATTTTTTATACTGCATTGAGGTGGTGATATGGTAAGCAATTAATGACCAATTTAGCCAAAATAACTTTAAAAAATACTAAATAAGTGCTGTCACACAATTATGCTAATCCATACATTACAGCTAGCTAAATAAAATAAATTTATTTAAGGAATCTGTAGCTCCAACTTCTTTATATTTTGAAGGCTCCAGCAGGAAGATAGAACCCCATAATTTATTTTCCTCACTCCTGCTACACGGAAACCAAACACCACACAACATTAAAAAAAAAAAAAAAAAAAAAATCTAAAAACACACACCAAAAAGATTTCATCACTACTAGGGTTGTCCCGATACCGATACTAGTATCGGTATCGGGACCGATACCGATACTAGTATCGGTATCGGGACCGATACCGAGCATTTGCGCGAGTACTTGTACAAATGCACCCGATGCTTCACCCGATACTTAAGATGAGAAGTCAGCGGGCGGAGAGCGGATCAGGGTGGAGAGCGTGGCTTGGCGTACAGCGCGGCGGGGATCAGAGTGGAGAGGGGAGGAGTACGCGACAGGGATCAGAGCGGAGAACAGAGCATTCTTCAGGCGGGCAAGTAAAGTGACATGACAAGCGTGTCTTCTGCTGTTTTTTTGCCTGGGTGTCCCTTTCTGGGGAAGGAAACAAGTGATGTCTCTCTCTTACCTAGGAATATGGTGGAAGGGGTGGCTCCGTGCATTTTCTCTGCTTAGGGTGCCATTTGGGAAGGCTTGTTTCTCTGCTTGAACCAACGCAGGATTTGAGCACTGGACATGGGACAGCTCAGAATTTTTGAGCAGATAAAACAAAGTATGTCCCGCTGTGTAAATCCCATTACCCTGGCAGGTATTTTGCTGGATGTGACTCGGTCTCCTGCCTGTTTGTTTCACTGCTGGGGGAGGGAGTTTTGATAAGCAGTGCACTAAGAACGGCCCAGGGGGAGGGGAGACCTGCCTTTCTTTGGTGAATAAGAACTAACCCCCCCTGGCCGCCAATGTAAGGGGCATTCTTCCCACTGGCCGCCAATGTATAGGGGCATTCTTCCCACTGGCCGCCAATGTATAGGGGCATTCTTCCCACTGGCCGCCAATGTATAGGGGCATTCTTCCCACTGGCCGCCAATGTATAGGGGCATTCTTCCCACTGGCCGCCAATGTAAGGGGCATTCTTCCCACTGGCCGCCAATGTAAGGGGCATTCTTCCCACTGGCCGCCAATGTAAGGGGCATTCTTCCCACTGGCCGCCAATGTAAGGGGCATTCTTCCCACTGGCCAGCCAATGTAAGGGGCATTCTTCCCACTGACCGCCCAATGTAAGGGGCATTCTTCCCACTGACCGCCAATGTAAGGGGCATTCTTCCCACTGACCGCCAATGTAAGGGGCATTCTTCCCACTGACCGCCAATGTAAGGGGCATTCTTCAAAAAAGTATCGGTATCGGCGAATACATGAAAAAAAAAGTATTGGTACTTGTACTCGGTCCTAAAAAAGTGGTATCGGGACAACCCTAATCACTACAGAGCTAAAAGAACAAATTGGTGGGCAAATCCTCCTTGAAGCGTGCACCTAAAACTAAAATATCAGTTTTCAATTGACTCAACATTTACAATAAGGGCCCATTCACACCATCTGTGTTGGGAAGGGCTGCCCACTGCAGTCCTATTGCAAAGGCAAGGCAGAATGCTTTTTTTACCAATGTCATCAGCTCACACCAGTGCATTTTGTTGGTATGCACTGAAGAAGAAAAAAATAGTACAGCACAGCAGGATGTGATGCAAGCTAATGCATTGCAATGCTGCTATGGTGCATTGAACTTAAAGGGATTGTAAAGGTAAAAAATGTTTTCCCTAAATAACTTCCCTCACCTCAGAGCAGTCCTCCTTCACTTACCTCATCCGTCAATTTTGCTTTTAAATGTCCTTATTTCTTCTGAGAAATCCTCACTTCCTGTTCTTCTGTCTGAAACTCACCACCGTAATGTGAGGCTCTCCCTGGTGTTAAGAAAGCCTCTTGAGGGGGGAGGGGGCGAGCAGGAGGGTCAGGATGCCCACTAACACACAGCTCCTTTCTCTATCTGCAAAGTAGTGTTTAACCTCACTAGCACACATTTTGGATACCAGGGAAAACTAAATTAAATCCCAAATTATAAATAGATTTACCTTCCTTAGAAGTTTATCGTGGCATCTGAAAAGCTCGAAGAAAAGCTCAAGAAGTACTGCTGGGCTTATTAAATCTTTGTTTCTTAGCATTATCAGAGCTTTGCAAAGAGTCTACAAAAAAAAAAAGCAATACATTTAGTGAATAATGTGTATTAATGCAGAACTCCAGAATTATAATCATTTCCCAGAAAAACGACCATCTCCTTCAGTAGATAAACTGCCACAGGCAATACTGGATTCTTGTATATGGAGAGTTATGTTTAACCACTTCAATACCAGGCATTTTCACCCCCTTCCTGCCCAGACCAATTTTTACTTTTCAGCACTGTCGCACTTTGAATGACAATTGCGCGGCCGTGCGACGTGGCTCCCAAACAAAATTAACGCCCTTTTTTTCCCCACAAATAGAGCTTTAGTTTGGTGGTATTTGATCACCTCTGCGGATTTTATTTTTTGCGCTATAAACAATAGAAGAGCGACAATTTTGGAAAAAACACAATATCTTTTACTTTTTATTTAATAAATATATCATAATTAAATTGCAGCCTCACTGTGCCCCAAATTGCAGCCTTGCCAGGGCGGAGGAAGCGAGAGGGTCGCCAGCAGGTCCGGATTTCCTTTCCCTGCCTCCCCAAGGCCAGGTTCCGCAATGCACCCTCTCCCCACCAACCGAACCCCCCCCCCCCAATCAACGAAGGATGGCAATTGGATGGCAGGGGCGGCACGGTTAGTTCAAATATGTTTTGTTTCTTTTTACGCTATAACTTTTTTTTTGTATAATTTTCTTATTTTTCTTATTCTTTACTTTAATTACTTTTTTATTTTATTTAATTATTATTTCTTATATTTTATCAATTTTTTTCACTTAAATTTATTGCTATCACACAGGAGAAAACAATTCCCTGTATGATAGCAATTGGAGGTGACAGGTTCTCTTTATTGACCCTGTTAGCTCCAAAAACAGGAGTCCTAGAACTCCTGTCACAGCCGAGAGGGGAAGAGCACAGCTCACCCCTCTCACTGTGTACATAGGCGACAGGAGACAGACTTGGCGGCCGGGGGGGGGGGGGGGGGGATGACGGATTCCCCAAGTATGTGGGGGAGGGGGGGAGAGAGGGGAGGACGGACAGCAGCGCACATTTTCTGCTAGAAAGCAACTCACCGCCCGTATGTTGAAACAGACTCAGCTCTGCTCACACACAGCCCCGCCTCCTCCTAACCCCACGCTGTGATAGACAGAACACATCCCAGCATTGGACCCGCCTTCTGTCTATCACAGCGCAGGGTTAGGAGGATGCGGGGCTGTGTGCGAGCAGAGCAGAGACAGTTTCAATGTGTTTTGCCGCTCTGCAATCCTGCGGCACGCTGCAGATCACGTGTGTGCCGATCCGAAGTCATTGATCCATGCGGATCACGGATCAATGACAATCCGTTGCACCACTAATGCCAGACCTGGGATACGCACTGCTTTAAAGTGGATGTAAACCCTCCATACAATACAAAAAAGGTACAGCGCTAAAATTTTTGAGTGATAATAACCAAATAAGTGAAAAATAGTGACAAATTCAAAAAAATGTGAATAGGATGATATAAAATAAACGTTTGAAACCAATATTATATCAATGTAAAAGTCCCAAGTAGTGAAGTGGTTAATAATTTTAAAAAAGAAGGGAGGTGCACTGAAAAAAAAAATCTTCTTCCACCAAAAAGGGACACCCAAGTAGTGAGATGTAGTCTCCTTACCGAATCCACTGACCGCTATATTAGCGGTCAGTAAGGCACATGGATTATTATAGTCTTCCCAATCAGACTTTCTCCGGCAGGTGAATGGAAAGGGCAGATCCTCAGCAACAGTCCCCAACACATGAAATAATATGGCTCATATATATTGGAAAAATGAACAAAAACACTCCATAGTGAAGTACTGCAAAGATGGCGGGTTTAATAAAGGTTGGGTTGCACTTACAGTTAAAGATGAATTAAAACGGCATGGGATAGACAAAGTGGCGTTTTGATCCGATCCAGCCCTGTCAGCTGGTCTCCGTGTGTGTGTGTGTGTGTGTGTGTGTGTGTGTGTGTGTGTGTGTGTGTGTGTGCGCGCATCTCCTCGTGAGCGTGATGACGTTCCACGCAAAATCCAACCTTTATTAAACCCACCATCTTTGCAGTACTTCACTATGGAGTGTTTTTGTTCATTTTTCCAATATATATGAGCCATATTATTTCATGTGTTGGGGACTGTTGCTGAGGATCTGCCCTTTCCATTCACCTGCTGGAGAAAGTCTGATTGGGAAGACTATAATAAATCCATGTGCCTTACTGACCGCTAATATAGCGGTCAGTGGATTCGGTAAGGAGACTACATATCACTACCTGGGTGTCCCTTTTTGGTGGAAGATTTTTTCAGTGCACCTCCCTTCTTTTTTCAAATTATTAACCACTTCACTACTTGGGACTTTTACATTGATATAATATTGGTTTCAAACGTTTATTTTATATCATCTTATTCACATTTTGTTGAATTTGCCACTATTTTTCACTTATTTGGGTATTATCACTCAATATTTTTAGCGTTGTACCTTTTTTGTATTTTATGTCTTTTTTACTTTGGGTATCTTGAGTAATAGGTACTGGCGGCTTCTTTAATTAGGTTAATATATATTTAGTCACGTGTTAGCGCAGTGTTTTTTCCCTAGGGAAAGAATCTCTTATAAATCCTCCATACACCCCGTGAAGTTAACAGCCTCCCTACATGTATATCTGCTGTCTTCACATTTTATATACTGTTTAGAAAGTTCAGATCATGTTAGGAGGTTTTCTCTTCCTGTTTAACACAGTGTGAGATGTCTGGGCATACAGCCAAGATAGCTAACATGGCCGATTGGAGGAAAGGCACACACCCCCTCTCATCATAGGCAGAGACTCTCAGAGGCGTTTTGTAATAGGACCAGCTCCCTGCTAATCTATTTTAGCAACCTCACCTGACAGAAATGTCAGGCTGCTTTTATCTGATGTGTCCAAGAATTTTTTAGGAGTTACCTGGCTGATAACAGAGGAATGGTTCAGGAGAGAGCTACAGGACTTAGCTCTTTGAAGAGAGATAACAAAATACTGCAGATATATGTGCCCACATTTTATGAATTGGGTTTACATCCACTTTAAGTAAAAATATAAATAAAAGATTACCATTCTGAGGTCTGAATCCATTACTGTATGCTGTGAAGACAGTATAGATTTTATCTGCTGTGGAAAGTCCTCCAGATGTTGCGGATAGCAGTGAGCAGTCTAAAAACACAAAAACATGAAGAGGATTTAGCATTATAGCTACAAGAAAAAATTAAATAAAAGTAAACCTGTGGCAAACAAAAGTTTGCCTACTTTTGCTCTACTCTACACAACTTCAATGACAACAGAGTACATACTATTTGACATTAAAGAATAAGTTCACTTGTTATAGAAAAAATAAATGATTGCACCATATTTTTGCAGAAGAAATTATTTTTTTCCCCTGCAGGTGCCTAGAAAGCATTGCACCTGAATTCAGTAGATGACGAGTGCAATGTGGGCTCTTACAGACCATACAGGCTATAAGCCGGGGGACATGTCACTGGACTACGAGAAAGCTCCCCAGGCCCCCCCCCCCCAGCCCGTTGAATCTACAAGTCTGTCTGCCACAGTGGAGGAGGGTACTTGTAGTTTAATAATAGACCTTAAATTAATACAGGACTTTTGAGGTTCTAAAATAACGCAATGGCATACACACATTCAGTAAAAATGACCAAAAATGTTATTTGCTGCAAACTTGTTGAGATACCCTTTTACATGTTATAGTGATGTTATACGCGGATTCTTCATGAGTTATTGAAGCATAAGGACTATGCAAGGAAATTAACTTACTTGTGGCCATTATCGTGCCATTTTCTCGATTTCTTGTCTCATGGGCTACATCTTAATATAGGAGCTGTTTTTTTTTCTTATAAATTGGAATTATTTTCCTTGCATAGTCCTTATGTTATAAGAACTCCTGAAGAAGCCGCGTAAAGAAAAAATAATGTAGCACGTAAAAGGGTATCTCCTCAACCAGTTTCTGGCAAATAGGACCATCTTATGGTTATGTGATTTTAATGGATTTTTGAATAAAAATTGTTGGTAATTTTTACTGAATATGTGTATGCCATTGTGTTATTCCAGCATCTCAAAAGTCCCAAATTACTTTAAGGTAGATTATTAATCTATTGAAATGCGGTGCATGAAATAACCCATCTCCTACCTAAATCATATAAGGTAGTTTGTTCATTAATGGGAATCTATAAATGAATAACACGGCTGGGTGGGCAGAGCCCCACACAGCCACTCCCTTTTTAAACTTGACAGCAGGGAAGGGGAGTGGGGTCAGGGGAAGAGGGGGCAGGATCTGGAACCTACCCCTAAATATGGGTGGAACAGGCACAAATGTTTCAAAGGTGAGCCTTAAAACAGAATGGATACATCAGCATAGAGGATGCATGGACAAATTTGAAAAATCAATAGGTGGATACTCCTGGGTTAAGCCCGATTTAGTTTCAGACTCTTTTCACACTGGGGTGTTTTTCATGCGCTTTTGGGCTAAAAAAAAATGCACCTGAAAAACAGCTCCCCTGCAGTGCCTGCCCGAGGGCTTTCACACTGAGGCGATGCGCTAGCAGGATGTTAAAAAATGTCCTGCAAGTAGCTTTGGAGCGGTGAACACACACTCCACTGCCCTTGCCCATTGAAATGAATGGGCAGTGCGGCCGAACCGCCGGCAAAGCGCCGCTGCATCGGCGCTTTGCCGGTGGTTTCGACCCTTTTTCGGGCACTAGCGGGGTTAAAAGCGCCCTGCTAGCGGCCAAATACCTCTGCAAAAATTATGGTAAAGTGCCACTTTACCACTGATGCCGCCCCCGCCCCAGAGTGAAAGCAGCCTTAGACTTCTTTCAACAGTTATATGCAATGTGGGAATGTACATATCTGTATCTACAAGTAAGCTATTGCGAAGCACAGGGCTCTAAAAAATCCCGGTCACCAGGTCGCCATGGCGACTAGAAATAGGGTCCTGGCGACTTGGCTTGGAAGGGGGGCAAAGAAAAAAAAAATATATTTTTTTGTGAGCTGGCGCCATCTGGTGGTGAGCCGTTGGTATTACAAGTTATTACCACCAGATGTGTAAGCTGGCGCCATCTGGTGGTGGCCGTTGGTATTACACGTTAAACAGCAATTCTAATGTCATTTTTCACTGCCATCTTCTTCCCTCCAATTAGAACCCCCAAACAATATATATATTTTTTTATCCTAACACCCTAGAGAATAAAATGGCGATCGTTGCAATACTTTGTCACGCCGTATTTACGCAGCGGTCTTACAAGCGCACTTTTATTGGGAAAAAATTACACTATTTTTTTAATTAAAAAATAAAACAGTAAAGTTATCCCCATTTTTTTTAATATTATGAAAGATAATGTTACGCCGAGTAAATTCATACCCAACATGTCACGCTTCGAAATTGCGTCCGCTCGTGGAATGCCGACAAACTTTTACCCTTTAAAATCTTCATAGGCGATATTTAAAAAAAATCTACAGGTTGCATGTTTTGAGTTACAGAGGAGGTCTAGGGCTAGAATTATTGCTCTCACTCTACCAATCGTGGCGATACCTCACATGTGTGGTTTGAACACCGTTTACATATGCGGGCGCTGCTCACGTATGTGTTCGCTTCTGCGCGCAAGCTCGTCGGGATGGGGTGCGTTTTCTGGCTTCTAACTTTTTTAGCTGGCTCCTAGATTCCAAGCAAATTTGTCAAACCCTGGCGAAGCATATATTAACACTTTTCCTGTGTACTGCGTTACACATGGATTAAAACATGTAGACACTTTACTGGCGGTGGAAAAATACTTCATCATTCTTGGAATGCTGTTTAACGAATTAGTTTTTTTTTTAATCGCAGAATACCCTTCTGTAGATTATGGAAGGGATTGTGGGAGAAAATAAAAACGGTAAAGAAACCTGAATGCAGCTTACAAGAATTTTGGAATGCTTGGTGAAGGACATTTTGAGTGGTAGATTACGAAGGTTAACAAACTACATAAACCATCTTACACTAAGTCACAACTGAAAAAGTCTTACAGCAATAATGCATATCATTACCTTACAATACAATTTAGTCCAATACCAAGGAAATCTGTAATCTCCCCTGTTACAAAACACAAATACATGAAATGCTCTCAACATTTTTAAAATAAGCATTCTTACGGACTCTTCTCGCTGAAATGACTGATGCGCGCCTTGCATCGGACCTATATAGGCCTCACAGTCCCATCATGCTCTGTACCTACCCATGTGATACCTACCCACGTGGTAGGTATCACATGGGTAGGTACAGAGCATGATGGGACTGTGAGGCCTATATAGGTCCGATGCAAGGCGCGCATCAGTCATTTCAGCGAGAAGAGCCGGCGTGTCAACATCGGGAGAAGAAGAGAAGTGAAGAACATGACGTCACAGCACGGAAGAAGAACTCACAGCACGGAAGGAGAAGAAGACGTACAGCACGGAAGGAGGCACCGGACAGCGAGACGAAGAACCGGGGTGCGCCGAGTCAACAGCGGAGAGCGGCGAACATAGAAGGAGACCCCCCGGATAGCGGAGAAGACCCGTCGGGATAGCGGAAGAAGAAGCCCCCCCGCCGAAGACGCCGGAGGAAACCCGCCGGGGGGTGGGGGCTTTTTTAAAAGCGACCCCCCCGGCGGTGGAAGAGAACCAGACGGCGGCCCCCACCCACCCGAAGACGTCAAAGAAGAAGCTCCCCCTGGTAAAAGAGCTAATAAAGAAGACAGGGGGCGGCCTCCGGAGCAGACAAATAAAATATTTTAATACCCTGTGTGGTTTATTTGTGTTTTTACCACTTTTCTTGCAGGTGAATGGGTAGGGGTACGATGTACCCCATACTCATTCACTTAGGGTGGGGGCCGGTATCTGGGGGCCCCCTTATTAAAGGGGGCTCCCAGATTCCGATAAGCCTCCCGCCCGCATACCCCGACAACCAACGGCCAGGGTTGTCGGGAAGGGGCCCTGTCCTCATCAACATGGGGACAGGGTGCTCTGAGGTGGGGGGGCCGCAGTGCGCCCCCCTGCCCCAGAGCACCCAACCCCCCCATGTTGAGGGCAAGCAGCCTAGTACGGCTCAGGAGGGGCGCTCGCTTGTCCCCACTCCCTTCCTGGCTGGCCGGGTAGCGTGCTTTGGATACGGGTCTGATATGGATTGTAGGGGACCCCCTACGCCGTTTTTTTTCGGCGTAGGGGGGCTCTCCTTACAACCCATAACAGACCTAAGGGCCCGGTATGCTCCTGAGGGGGGAACCCATGCCGGATTTTTATTTAAAATCCGGCGGGGACTTCCCCCTCAGGATTCATAACAAACGCCGCACACGTGTAGAATTGGCGGGAATCCAAGTCGGATCTCCCGTCGCTTCTATGACGCGCTTGCTGGGATGTGCTGTCACTATTCCAGTGAGTGCGAGATCTCGGCACCATGTCGCCGAGAATCAGCGCGATGCTGTCGTGCTAAAAACACAATATCACAAACACCTACTGTAGGTGTTTTATTAAGGCTGGGTGCATATCAAAATATGCAATAGAAGACTTAGAGAGCACTTACCTGTGCCATAAACATGACCAATGTAGCCAACTCTTTGTTTGGTTTGTCTGGTTGAAGCTTGAATACCTCAACAATGGACTGGTAGTGCTTGTACTGCTGAAGAAACTGTATACACAAGAAAGGCACGCAGAATTACTTTCAAAATTATTATATTTCAGCTCTTATAGACTAAATGTTAAAACTGGCATATCTTATGGAAAAAAAAGATTTTGCAACCTTATTATCTTAAATCTCTTCCATGCGACCATAAAACCCATTTTTTCTTATATATTATTGGATGCTCAGTCGACAGGCCCAAGTCACCCCTTTTATATATATATATATATATATATATATATATATATATATATATATATATATATATATATATATATATATATATATATATATATATATATATATATATATATATATATATATATATACACTTAATTATGGTTATTATTGCTCAATAACGAAGGTACACCTGTAAATCATTCTTAATATTTTTCACGGTAACCTACGTTAATTTACATGGGCAGATCTCTTAAATATACTTAGGGCACTAATGGGATAAAAAAAAAAATGGCAAATCTCCAAGTCATCTTCTGGGTCTGACAACGAGAGCCCAATTATATTTCAGACAGGAGCCCAATTATATAGCAGACAGGAGCCCCACAACTGTTTAGAGGGAATACTATGTCAGCTTTTGTATACCACCCTTCTAACTTTCCTAATTCATTATAAAGCTGGCTACTTTTTTTCCTTTTGTCCGTGGATGAAGGAATCCCCCCAGACAGGACATTGTATTCTGACAGCATGGACCCAGTGCTGTCAGAATACACTGATCAGCGGCTGCAGCCACCGATTGACAAAAGTGAAACAGACACCAGCTGAACCGGACATAAAACATACTTTACAAAAAAGCATTTGCTCAGGAATGGCTGGAGCTTGCACTGCTAAGCTCTCAGGAATGGAGGAAGAAACTATTTAGTCTGCTTAACCATCAACATAAAAATACGTTAATGCATGGAAGTTCAACTACACTAGCAGGTAATATGTACAACTGTATCCTTTGCCTTTGGTATGTTAAAGTGGAGTTCCACCCAGAAAAACAACATTTGCCCAAAAATTGAAAAAAAAAAAATTATACTCATCCAAAATACCTGTTGCTATGCGGAAGTTCGTAATCTGCCTCTTCCGTAGCCGCGGTCCATCGTCTTCTTCATCTTCTCCTAGTGTATGGGGCGCGCTGCTTTCTGGGAACTGTGTGTGTTCTCAGAGAGCAGCCGCCCATTCACAAGTCGGCGCGAGACTCGCGCATGCGCAGTGAAGCCGTAAGGCTTTACTGCCTGTTTCCCCTAGTGTGAATGGCGGCGCGGGACCTGCATCGATCGTGGGATCGGCAGCGGGGGTGCCCATCAGCGCAGGCAAGTAGGACAGGTAAGTGTCCTTATTAAAAGTCAGTAGCTACACTGTTAGTAGCTGCTGACTTTTAAAAAATTTGTGGGTGGAATCCCGCTTTAAAGTCCAACTCTAACCAAAACCTTTAGGGCTCATGCACACAATTTACTCACAAATATGCTGGATCCTGATCTCAGAGAAATAAAGCATAACAAAAAAACACACACAAGTAATAGTGTGCAAAATCCTGTATTTACAGGTGTACAACATATACAAACATAAGAATGGATTTATGCACACGTTTATGTGTACATGCATAAAAAGGGCTGGTCTTTGAATGCGGGATTCGCGCTTTTTTACATCCCTAAATTCAGCTCTAACATATTAAAGGATAAGTTCACCTTTGTGCAAAAAAACAATAAATGTACATTTTTTTTTTTAGGTAAAAAAAAAAAAAAAAAAATGTGCATTCTTTTTTTGTAGTAGGAGCCTGTAAAGCATTGCACCAGTGATCATAAGATTGCTGGTGCCATGCAGGTCTCCTCCACAATGTCAGTGTATCTGTTGATACTCGCTGACAGGAAGACTCAATGAACTATCACAGTGCCATGGTAGTTCATTGAGAACTACAAGCCGATAAGGATGCTGTGTTTATGAATGTTTTCAAAAAGTAACAGCTACTACGGGAAACTGCTGCCACAGTGAGGGGGGCAGCAGCATTGGGAATATGCTACCTCTTCCACCCTAAAATCGGGCAGAACAAGTAACATGTTCCCAAAGGTGAACTCATCCTTTAAGCTTAAATCCACCGTGTACGTGGACACATTGGTGTTCGTTTACTAAAATTGGAGAGTGCTAAATCTGGTGCAGCTGTGCATGGTAGCCAATCAGCTTCCATTTTTTTTTTTGGTCAAAGCTTAACAGCTTGCCGACCAGCCGCCGTCATACTGCGGGAGGTTGGCTCATTCCCGTGAATCGCTGTAGTTGTACGACGGTCCCTTTAATAGCTATAGCAGGCGTCTGCCAGCTGCACGGCAGGGGGAGCTGATGTGCATTTCCCGCGCCCGTCATGTCCACGGGCCACCCGTGATTGCTCCACAGAGACCCAGAACAGAGATCTGTCAATGTAAACATACCGATCCCCGTTCTGACAGGGAAGTACAGAGTGATCGTCTGTTCCTAGTGATTAGGAACAGCGATCTCTCTGTTTTTCCAGTCAGTCCCATCCCCCCACAGTTATGCCCCGTACACACGATGACATTATTGGACGAATGATCGTCTTTTTTTTTTTTCATGCTAATCTCACGTTGAGTTTACTAAAGTCACGAAAATTCTCGTACGACGGAATACAAATTCGGAAGTGATGTCATGTGTTGTATTGCATTTTCGAATGACAGCTGTACTAAATAAACCAAAATCGTACGAAAAAAGATTCCGTGCACGTCTGGTAGAATAATAATCGGATGAACTGTCATGATCGGCTTTTGAAAGCTGTGTACTAACGATCCGATTATCGTACAATCGCTTCGAAAGCGGAATTTTTTCGCCCAATTTTCAGATTGTGTGTATTGGGCATGAAGCATGAGCTCCGGCGTGTTCGCATAGAACACGTGCGGAGCCCGCCAGGAAGTCGGCACCCGCGCTGTGCTAATCACAGCCAGGGAGACATTGTCCGATGCTCGGCTGCAGAGATCGGGAAATGTCTGCCTGGCTGTGATTAGCGCAGCGCGGGTGCCGGCTTCCTGGCGGGCTCTGCACGTGTTCTATGCGAACACGCCGGAGCTCATCCTTATTGGGCATTAGAAACACATCCCAGGGAACACATTTAACCCCTTGATCACCCCTAGTGTTAACCCCTTCCCTGGCAGTGTCATTTATACAGTAATAAGTGCATTTTTATAGCACTGATCGCTGCATAAGTGTCAGCTTCCCCCAGCATGTCGCAGTCCCGCAAAAAAATAATAATCACTGATCACCACTATTACTAGTAAAAAAAAATAATAATAAAAATGCCATAAATCTATCCTCTATTTTGTAGACACTATAATTTTTGCGCAAAACAATATATACGCTTATTGCGGGGTTTTTTTGCCAAAAATATGTAGAATACATATCCGCCTAAACCAGTGTTTCTCAATTCCAGTCCTCAGGCCCCCCCAACAGGTCAGGTTTTCAGGATTTCCATTATTTTGCACAGGTGATTTGATCAGTTTCACTGCCTTAGTAATCACCACAGCCTTTTCATCTGAGGGAAATCCTGAAAACCTGACCTGTTGGGGGGCCTGAGGACTGGAATTGAGAAACACTGGCCTAAACTGAGGAAGAAATCTGTTTTTTTTTTTTTTATAGCAAAAAGTAATAAATATTGTGCATTCTACAGGAAGGTAAAAAAAAGCAAACAAAAAAACACTTCTGTGTGCTGCAGCTCCCCCCCAATACTTACCTGAACCCCCTCTCCATCCATTGATGTCCACAAGAGCCTTAGATCTCTGGAGACTCACACTCATGATTGGCTTTTGGCAGCAGCGGGAGCCATTAGCTCCCACTGCTGTCAATCACAACCGTGGAGCCAATTAGGAGATGGAGGGATGGAACCGATCTTGCAGCTCCATGTGTGAATGGACACACACACAGCCATGGCTCGGGAGCACACATGCTTGGGTGCCCCCACAGAAAGCTGCTTGCTGTAAGGGCACCTGGCAGGAGGTAGGGCTGGCAAAGGACCCAAGAAGAGGAGGATCTGGGCTGCTCTGTGCAAAACATCAACAGACGGCCTCCCAGAACTGAATGACCATGCTGTAGCTGTATTCCGGCCAGAGCATGGTCTGCAAGATGACAAAAGCCTGGGCATCAGGACGCAATTTCTAGTCGCTATGATGATCTGGGATTTGTCAAGCCCTGTTGTAATTTTTAAAGGAAGCAGGTACCTAGGTTTTTGGATTGCCTAGGGAATAAGGATGAGCTCCGGCGTGTTCGCATTGAACACGTGTGGAGCCCGCCAGGAAGTCGGCACCCGCGCTGCGCTAATCACAGCCAGGCATACATTTCCCGATCTCTTCACCCGAGCATCGGGAAATGTATGCCTGGCTGGGATTAGCGCAGCGCGGGTGCCGACTTCCTGGCGGGCTCCACACGTGTTCAATGCGAACACGCCGGAGCTCATCCTTACTAGGGAAGTTAATAAGTCTTATAGGATGAGATGGCAACCCTAGTCCCAGGACGCTGCAGGACCAGACAGTGCGGTTTAAGCTGGCTGTGAAGCTGCAAAAGACGGAACCAGCTTCCCACAGCATGGCAGTGCTGGGAACCTGAAGAACTGGCCTGGATGAGGACAGCGCCGGAGTCCAGGACAGGTAAGTGGCCTTTTATGAAAAGTCAGCAGCTGCAGTATTTGTAGCTGCTGATTTTTGAACCTCACTGTAGCTCCTCTTTGATTTTTCAGCAGCCTATTCAATACTTGCCAAACATCTGGCTGGAGCTGGGCTTTAAATGCTGATATATTGGCCATCAGAGAATTCCTGTTAGTTCCTATGGGCTGCTGCTGTTTCACTGAATTCATCTATTTCAGGGATCCTTCCTATATATGTATGTAGATACTGGGAGCCCCTCTCACCTCCTCGGTATAACAGGCTGGATCCCTCTTGATCAGATTCTGTAGCTGAGGAAGATTGGTGGGCAGCTTGTTGTTATTCCTCCCAGACATGGCTGCGGCGGTGAAGGCGACTCTCACACTGACACAGCGATAAACACTTTCCCTATACCGATCCGATGTTTTACAGACTAGCACACGTGTTTACAGCACTGGAAGCCGCCATGTTGGACACCTTCTACGTCACGACAGGAAGTGAGTGACCAAAAGCGGTACAGGCGCCATCTAGTGGCTCTAATACAAATGACACTGTGAAGAATAAAAGGTTAGAAGGCTGTTAGGTATCTGATTGCCATTGAACTGTTGTAGGATCAGCACATCGCTGTGCTCCTAAGGCAAACCATTATGCACTTTGTAAGTTGAAGAATGGAAATTTTCTCCATTCCCCCATCAACACCAACAGTGATCATGGGAGACTTCCTTACAGCAGAATACAATGATCAGAGTCAGCCAGTGTTTAACCACTTCACCCCCGGAAGTGGTGCTGAATGACCAGGCCAATTTTTTGCGTTTTGCACTGCGTCGCTTTAATTGACGCTGTACCCAAACAAAATTGACGTCCTTTTTTCCCCCCACAAATAGAGCTTTCTTTTGGTGGTATTTGATTTTTATTTTTTTGCGCTATTAACAAAAAAAAAGCATCAATTTTGATAAAAAAAAACAACAATATTTTGTACTTTTTGCTATAATAAATATCTCCATTGTTTTTTTTTTTTTTTTTTAACCACCTGCTTACTGGGCACATATACCCCCTTCCTGCCCAGGCGAAATTTCAGCTTTCGGCACTGCGTCACTTTAACCGACAATTGCGCGGTCGTGCGACGTGGCTCCCAAACAAAATTGGCGTCCTTTTTTTCCCACAAATAGAGCTTTCTTTTGGTGGTATTTGATCACCTCTGCGGTTTTTATTTTTTGCGCTATTAACAAAAAAAAAACGACAATTTTGATAAAAAAAACAACAATATTTTGTACTTTTTGCTATAATAAATATCTCCATTGTTTTTTTGTTTTTTTTTAACCACCTGCTTACTGGGCACATATACCCCCTTCCTGCCGAGGCGAAATTTCAGCTTTCAGCACTGCGTCGCTTTAACCGACAATTGCGCGGTCGTGCGACGTGGCTCCCAAACAAAATTGGCGTCCTTTTTTTCCCACAAATGGAGCTTTCTTTTGGTGGTATTTGATCACCTCTGCGGTTTTTATTTTTTGCGCTATTAACAAAAAAAAAAGCGACAATTTTGATAAAAAAACAACAATATTTTGTACTTTTTGCTATAATAAATATCTCCATTGTTTTTTTTGTTTTTTTTAACCACCTGCTTACTGGGCACATATACCCCCTTCCTGCCCAGGCGAAATTTCAGCTTTCGGCACTGCGTCGCTTTAACCGACAATTGTACGGTCGTGCGACGTGGCTCCCAAACAAAATTTACGTCCTTTTTTCCAACAAATAGAGCATTCTTTTGGTGGTATTTGATCACCTCTGCGGTTTTTATTTTTTGCGCTATAAACAAAAATAGAGCGACAATTTTGAAAAAAACAATATTTTTTTATTTTTGCTATAATAAATATCCCAATTATTTTTATTTATTTTTAATACTTTTTTTCTCAGTTTAGGCCGATACGTATTCTTCTACATATTTTTGGTAAAAAAAAAAAAAAAATCGCAATAAGCGTATAGTGATTGGTTTGCGCAAAAGTTATACCGCCTACAAAATAGGGGACAGAAATATGACATTTTTTTTATTATTATTTTTTTACTAATAATGGCGGCGATTTGCGATTTTTATTGGGACTGCGACATTATGGCGGACACATCGGATACTTTTGACACATTTTTGGAACCATTCACATTTATACAGCGATCAGTGCTAAAAAAATGCATTGATTTACTGTATAAATGTGACTGGCAGGTAAGGGGTTAACACTAGGGGGTGAGGAAGGGGTTAAATGTGTTCCCTACTAGTGATTCTAACTGTGGGGGGAGGGGACTGCCTGGGGGAGGTGACCGATCTGTGTCCCTATGTACAAGGGACACAGCATCGGTCTTCTCTCCCTGTGTTTACACACACAAATCCACGTCCTTGTCTGTGTAACTGCCAATCGTGGGTGCTTGGTGGACATCGCGGCCACCAGGCACGCGCATCGCCACCCCAGTGACGCGGCGGGCACGAGCGCGCCCCCCCAGTGGCCGGAGAAGCTGAGGATGTCAATATAGTCCTCCCAGCATTTGGCTGTCATTTGTCTATGGCCCCGGCTCCAAGTAGTTAAAAAGCTATTTTTTTCTCACTTTAGGCCTATATGTTTTTTTCTACGTATTTTTGGTAATAAAAATCGCAATAAACGTATATTGATTGGTTTACGTAAAAGTTATAGGGCTGGATTCAGATAGAATGGTCTATCTATGTGCCGGCGTAACGTATATCAGATACGTTACGCCGCCGTAAATTTGGGCACAAGTTCCGTATTCAGAAAGAACTTGCGCCCTAAGTTACGGCGGCGTAACGTATGTGGGCCGGCGTAAGCCCGCCTAATTCAAATGGGGATGTTGTAGGCGTGTTTTATTTAAATTTCACTTGACCCCGCGCATGCTCGAAATTACGCCGCAAAGCCTCATTGGTTTCGACGTGAAAGTAAATTACGCAAAGCCCTATTCGCGAACGACTTACGCAAACAACGTAAAATTTTCAAAACTCAGCGCGGGAAGGACGTCCATGCTTAACATTAGCTACGCCTCATATAGCAGGGGTAACTTTACGCCGGAAAAAGTCTAACGTAAACAACGTAAAAAAATGCACAGGGTACAGTACAGATGGGGTGGGGGGAGGGGCAGGAGGGCACAGTACAGGGGGGTAAGAGGACAGCTCGAGACAGTAGAATGTAATGCAAAATTATCATGGGGGAGCCCTTAGTCACCTGGATAGATTAAATGAGGGTCATTTTGTGGGCATTTCCATTGTCCTGGTGCTCCAGGGCCTTCAGCCTAGGATCACACTTACTGTAGCGATGCAGGAACAAGCACGATTCCAGTGTTGTTTCCCACATCGCATCTCATCTCTCCCGCAGGCAGTTCACAGTGCCCTCTGCTAACTGCTGCGGGTGTCAGTACAATGTTAATGACCCCCCCAGATTGGTTCACAGAACGCAGTGCGAACTGTGTATTCAGACAGGAATCGGATCCCATGGGTGAGAACACAAGTGAGAAAAAAGTCCCTGCACCTTTTTTTTTTAATGTGAATCCAATGCAAGTTTAACCACACTACTGTATGGCTGAACTCGCACTGCACAGACATCACATGTGATCGGCACTGCAGTGGGAGTGCGAATCGAATGCGATGTCTGGCATCGCACAAGTGTAAACCCAGGCTCAAAAGTTTGATAGGTCCTCATGAAATCAGATGTGTAATTTATGCTCCTAGAACGCCTGGAGGTGCTACTTGGATGTTGTTCCTCTCTATGTGGCCATGCTGTGTAAGAGTCTACTGGAAAAAGGGGGGGGGGGGGGCTGTTGTGTGCTCAACCCTGCCATTTGCACTTAGTGCACCTCTTAACCCTGCACTCTGCACATAGCACACCACTCAAACCTGCACATAGCGCACCCCTAAACCCTGCACTCTGTATGTAACTCACCCCTCAACACTAAACTTTGTACGTTGCACACTCCGCGAACCTTTAACCACTTAACGACCGCCGCACGACTATTTACGTCCGCAAAATGGCACGGACACGTCCTTACCTTCTAGCGGGTGGGGGGTCCGATCGAGACCCCCCCCCCCCCCGCTGCGTGCGGTGGGCGGATTCCCTCGGGGAGCGATCCGGGACGACGGCGCGGCTATTCGTTTATAGCCGCTCCGTCGCGATCGCTCCCCGGAGCAGAAGAACGGGGAGAGCCGTATGTAAACACGGCTTCCCCGTGCTTCACTGTGGCGGCGCATCGATCGTGTCATCCTCTTTATAGGGGAGACACAATCGATGACATCAGACCTACTGCTAAACCCCCCTACTGTTGTAAACACACACTAGGTGAACACTAACTCCTACAGCGCCACCTGTGTTTAACTCCCAAACTGCAACTGTCATTTTCACAATAAAGAATGCAATTTAAATGCATTTTCTTCTGTGAAAATGACAATGGTCCCAAAAATGTGTCAAAATTGTCCGAAGTGTCCGCCATAATGTCGCAGTCACGAAAAAAATCACTGATCACCGCCATTAGTAGTAAAAAAAAAATAATTAATAAAAATGCAATAAAAATATCCCCTATTTTGTAAACGCTATAAATTTTGCGCAAACCAATCGATAAACGCTTATTGCGATTTTTTTTTACAAAAAATAGGTAGAAAAATACTTATCGGCCTAAACCGACGAAAAAAAATGTTATATATGTTTTTGGGGGATATTTATTACAGCAAAAAGTAAAAAATATTGAATTTTTTTCAAATTTGTCGCTCTATTTTTGTTTATAGCGCAAAAAATAAAAACCGCAGAGGTGATCAAATACCACCAAAAGAAAGCTCTATTTGTGGGGACAAAAGGACGCCAATTTTGTTTGGGAGCCACGTCGCACGACCGCGCAATTGTCTGTTAAAGCGACGCAGTGCCGAATCGCAAAACCTGGCCTGGGCATTTAGCTGCCTAAAGGTCCGGGGCTTAAGTGGTTAATGTGTATCTAGTGCACTCTTGAACCCTGCAGTCAGTATATAGTGCACTCCTGAACTCCTGGTATGTAACAATGCCCCACTGTTAGTGCAGTTTGGTCACACCCACAATTTGATGCAGAGGTACTGATGTGCAGTAACCTCTAGCAACCAATCAGTGAACAGTAATGATCTGCTGTAATCTCTAGCAACCAATTGGTGAGCAATAATGATGTGCAGTAACCTTTAGAAACCAATCAGTTAGCAGTAATGATGTGCGGTAACCTCTAGCAACCAATCAGTAAGTGGTAATGATGCGCAGTAACTGCTAGCAGCAAATCAGAAAGTGGTAAGCATGTGAAGTAACCACTAGCAACTAATGAACAGTAATGATTCGCTTTAATCTCTAGCAACCAATCAGTGGATGCTAGCTCCAGGGGGGGACACGTTTAATAGCATGCAGTCAGACCCTGCGTCTCAAGCTGAAATCCACGGGTGGCCTGCTGGGCCTTGCTACTTGCAGGGGAGCGTGTTTACTGCCCAAACTTTTATCTCCTTTACCCTCCCTGGAGCCATACATATATATTTAAAGTGGTTGTAAACCCACTTTTTTGACTTTTACCTACAGGTAAGCCTATAACAAGGCTTACCTGTTGGTAAGGAGAATATCTCCTAAACCTGCACGGTTTAGGAGATATTCCCCTCGCAATGCGCCGCTGATTGCAGCGGCGCATGCACAGGGGGGATCTACGGCGAAAGGACCGGCCGCCGCCAGACCTTGCCGAATTTAAATCTCCCGCGGGAGTGACGTCATCGCCGCTCCAGCCAATCACAGCGCTGGAGCAGCGATACCCGGAAGACACGCCGAGTCAAGATGATATCTCGCTCGGCGTGGACCAGGTAAGTTCTACACAACTCGTTCCGAGGTAAGTATTTCATAATGAGCTAATATGAGGTGCATATTAGCTCATTATGACTCTTGCCTTGTAGGAGAAAAAAAAATAAAAAATGTTGATGCGGGTTTACAACCGCTTTAAGTAATTAAGCAACATTATCTTTCCACTTGTATATATCCCACACATCCGCCGTAGAGGAACTTTGGTGGTGCTTCGACCTTGGTTGTATGTTGGCCTTTTGATAATAATCTCCTGATGAAGCGGTTCCGTGAAACATGTTGAGGAATACATGATTTGTGAGGACCCAATATACCCTAGTGGGGTTCATTAAGTATTAGTGATACACATGTATTGTCAATCTGTATTTTAAACAATGTTCTGGCATGTATCTTATTTAATATGTTATGATGTACTGGGATATCCTATTTTTACTTTTTTTGTATAAATACATTTTTCTTTATATAATTTGTTTGTGTATACTGTCTAAACTGGTTTCCAAGATCGTCCATACTTTTCTGCCTGTGGGTGACCAGTAATAGGGAACTGATCTTGCTTCGTTGTTGTTTGGATAAAGTTTTAATACAATTTATTACCGTTATGTTTTTCAGAGTTCTGTTCTGTGAATCAATGATAATGATGATAATGAGGGAAATGTATGCATCCGACACATCAGGAAAAATTTGAATCGGCAGATGTAGAATAATAAACCTCATCTTTATTTTCCATTCTTTTTTTTTTATAGTAAACAAAAATCATTATAAATCAATTATAACAATGTAAAGCAGGCAGCACACACATCAAAGCCATATGCATAGCTAATGATCTGCCTCAAACACATAGGTAATTGGATACAGACACTTCATACTGTCCTATTACCAATAGAAAAAACATGTAAAAAAAAAAAAATTGTTCAATGTCATTATACAGTAAAGCAATATTACTCATAAATATCAGTGTACAATTTGGCAGTGTTCAAAAAGATTAGAAGAAAACCCGCAGACATGCCTTTTGAGTATATATTTTATAATGATTTGAGTACAACTGCTACATAAGATGTATGAACTATGAACATGTAGTAATTACATTCTTAGCAGAGAGTTGCACAACTAATTGTCCCTCAGTTGGACTTTCCCTGAGCTGAGTCATATATGGCTACACAAAAGTATAATACACATCACCAGTCTTTTGTGAGTCTTGGGTTGTATACAGAGAAGTTTCTTTTTCCTGTAAAAAAAAAACTTGATACTGGATCTTTAAAGCAGAAGTAGGACTAAAAATAATTTGGGCCATTTTCCCAGCAAAAAATGAATTACCTGCCATAAGCGTGCCCAATCTCTGGCCGCTGCATTTGCTACATATGTTCCTTTTTTCAGCCTCCTATCTCTTGTCAACATTGAACATCTGGTGCTGAGACTTAGGCCTCATACACACAACCGTTTTGCTCGACAGAATCCATCAAGAAACTTGGTGGCAGAGCTTTTTTTCAGAGGAAAACGGTTGTGTGTATGTTTTTCATCGAGAAAACTGTTGAGGAACTCAACGGGAGTCTCAATTTCCTCGTCGTGTTCCTCGTCGGGCTGGTTTTCGACGAGAAACATGTTCGTGTGTATGCTAAGAAACCCGGGCATGCTCAGAATAAAGTATGAGATGAGAGTGCACTTTCGGTAAAAGTAGCGTTTGTGATGGAGATGGCACATTTGTCACGCTGTAACAGTCTGAAAAGTGCAAATTGTCTCTTACCAAACTTTTACTTAACACGCAAACCCATGAGATTAGCAAAAGCAGCCCCAAGGGTTGTGCCAGTGGAATCGAACTTCCACATGCCGTTGTATGTTTTGTACGTCACATTGTTCCTCGACAAGCCTAACAAGGAACTTGTCGAGGAAAACGATGTGTCTTTTCCGACGAGTTCCTCGGTTGTGCGTACGAGGCCTGAAAGCAGTGTTTCACCCTGCAGAACAACTTTTTAGCATAAAATTCGGCATAGTAGCGCGAGCTACAGTATGCCTGTCTTAATTTTTTTATCCTCGTACTCACTGTGTAATCGTACATAGAAGATTCCGACTGCCCGCGGGGAATGGGCGTTCCTTTCAAGAGGGAGGGTGATTGACGGCCGGCTCTGGCGCGTCACGCTCCCCGAAGACAGCCGGAGTAGGTCTCGGCTCTTCACGGCGCCTGCGCACAGACTATGCGCAGGCGCCGTGAAGAGCCAAGCCTATTTCGGCTATTTCCGGAGAAGCGTGACGCGCCAGAGCCGGCCGTCAATCACCTTCCGTCTGGATTGGAACGCCCATTCCCCGCGGGGAGTCGGAATCTTCTATGTACGATTACACAGTGAGTACGGGGATAAAAAAATTAAGACAGGCATACTGTAGCTCGCGCTACTATGCCTAATTTTATGCTAGAAGAAAAAAAAGTTTTTTTTTTTTTTTTTTTTTTTATAGGATGAACCCCCCGCTTTAAGCCTCGTACACACGACCGAGTTTCTCGGCAAAAACCAGCAAGAAACTTGCTGGGAGATATTTTTTTGCTGAGGAAACCGTTCGTGTGTACATTTTCGTCGAGGAAATTGTCGAGAAACTCGACGAGCCAAAAAGAGAGCAAGTTCTCTATTTCCTCGACGGGAATGGAGAAACTTGCCTTGTCGAGTTCCTCGACAGTCTAACAAGGAACTCGACGAGGAAAACGATGTGTTTCGCCCGTCGAGTTCCTCGGTCGTGTGTACGAGGCCTCACAGTTCTGACTGCAGTACACTGATCACTGTGGATCGCTCTCTTGGCAACTCCTCCATTATTAAAAAGCTTTGTGTTCATTTTGCTTAATTCAAGGCTGTTCTTTGATTGGAGGAGAGCCGATCATGGCATTCGTCTGCACTGCCTCCAATCAGAGAACGTTTTGCATTCATTGAAAAGAATGCAATTTTTTTTCATGAATAGAGGGGGTATAAGTGACCCACAGTGATGAGTGTATGTTCAAAACACTGCTCTCACCACCTTGTCAAATAGCAGCTACATAATCAAAAAATACACCTCAATATGTGACACAAAAGGCAGCATTTTATCATGTGATACACACCTCCCAACATTTTCAGATTAGAATGAGGGACACCTACTAACAAATGTATGTAGGCATAGGACACTTAAAGTAGAATTAACCAAAAAAAGGACTTTTTTTTTTACCAGTTCTATTCCTTTATATTGGCTTTTAAAATGTAAAAATGCAGCCGTTTAGAAATTGGATGAAAGGTTTAGCACTGGGTAAACACTTTTTGAAAGATAGAAAGTACCGTATTTATCGGCGTATACCGCGCACTTTTTTGCCCTGAAAATCAGGGCTCGGCATTTACTCGGCGTGGGAAACGAGCAGGGAGGACGCGAGGACGCCGCAGAAGGATGCCGGACCCGACGAAGAGGACATCCGAAGCCGCAGACGGACGCCGGACCCGACGAGGCCGCCGATGGACGCCGCGCAAGACACCAAAACTGTAAGTACAAAAAAACTTTTTTCCACAGGAATTCGGGGCAACATTAGGGGTGAGCGCTCTACGCGGGAGCGCGCTATACCCCGATAAATACGGTTCATTTTATATACAACCATTTAGATCAGACCAAAATGAGGGACAAATGAGGAGGAAAGAGGGACAGAGGGACATTGCTGCAAAACAGGGACAGTCCCTCCAAATCAGGGACAGTTGGGCGCTATGTGTGATTATAGGAAAATGTCCCCCGCAAACCCTGCTTAATAAACTAAATATCCTATACAAAAATAGTAATCATCAATTCTTGTGCCAACCATAAATACACAAGCTTTGTTAACCCCAAACCCGACATTGGAAAAAACATTTAAATTATTATATTGTTTTGTTATTTATTAAGTTTATAGTGCTGCCTTTTATGTTACATAATGTATTGAGTGTACTGCATTCAGTGCTGACAGGAGATGGCTGCCTGAGTTAAGGTAAGGCCTTGTACACACGACCGAGTTTCTCGGCAAAAACCAGCAAGAAACTTGCTGGGATTTTTTTTTTGCCGAGGAAACCGGTCGTGTGTACATTTTTCGCCTAGGAAACTGTCGAGGATCCCGTCGAGCCAAAAAGAGAGCATGTCTTCTTTTTTCCTTGACGGGAATGGAAAAACTTGCCTTGTCGAGTTCCTCAGCAGCCTAACAAGGAACTCGACAAGGAAAACTATGTGTTTCGCCCGTCGAGTTCCTCGGTCGTGTGTACGAGGCTTAAGAGATATAACATACACTGTGGCGGCCAGAGATGGGGCATGCATCATTAGAGCTAACTTATTTTTACTGTGCAAATGAGCAAAAATCATTTAATCATGGTCCCAATCAGAGTCCCCTGCACATCAAGGTCCCCATCAGAGTTCTCCCTTACATTAGGGACTCCATCCTTGCATCAGAGTCCCCATCAGAGTCCCTCCTTAATATAGGGTCCCCATCTGATTCCCCACTTACAGTACACCAGGGTCCCCATCACAGTCCTCCCTTACACCAGGGTCCCCATCACAGTCCTCCCTTACATCAGGGTCCCCATGAGTCTCTCCTGAAATCAGGGTTCCCATTACAGTCCTCCCTTACATCAGGGTCCCCATGAGAGTCTCTCCTGAAATCGGGGTCCCCATCAGAGCCCCCCTTACGCCAGGGTTCCCATTAGAGTTCCTCTTACATCAGTGTCCACATCAGAATCTCACCTTACATCAGGGTTCCCATCACAGTCCTCCCTTACATCAGGGTCCCCATCACAGTCCTCCCTTACATCAGGGTCCCCATCAGAGCCCCCCTAATGCCAGGGTCCCCATCAGAGTTCCTCTTACATCAGTGTCCACATCAGAATCTCTCCTGAAATCAGGGTCCCCATCACAGTCCTCCCTTACATCAGGGTCCCCATCACAGTCCTCCCTTACATCAGGGTCTCCATGAGAGTCTCTCCTGAAATCAGGGTCCCCATCAGAGCCCCCCTTACGCCTGGGTTCCCATTAGAGTTCCTCTTACATCAATGTCCACATCAGAATCTCACCTTACATCAGGGTCCCCATCACAGTCCTCCCTTACATCAGGGTCCCCATCACAGTCCTCCCTTACATCAGGATCCCCATCACAGTCCTCCCTTACATCAGGATCCCCATCAGAGCCCCCCTAACGCCAAGGTCCCCATCACAGTCCTCCCTTACATCAGGGTCCCCATGAGAGTCTATCCTAAAATCGGGGTCCCCATCAGAGCCCCCCTTACGCCAGGGTTCCCATTAGAGTTCCTCTTACATCAGTGTCCACATCAGAATCTCACCTTACATCAGGGTTCCCATCACAGTCCTCCCTTACATCAGGGTCCCCATCACAGTCCTCCCTTACATCAGGGTCCCCATCAGAGCCCCCCTAATGCCAGGGTCCCCATCAGAGTTCCTCTTACATCAGTGTCCACATCAGAATCTCTCCTGAAATCAGGGTCCCCATCACAGTCCTCCCTTACATCAGGGTCCCCATCACAGTCCTCCCTTACATCAGGGTCTCCATGAGAGTCTCTCCTGAAATCAGGGTCCCCATCAGAGCCCCCCTTACGCCAGGGTTCCCATTAGAGTTCCTCTTACATCAATGTCCACATCAGAATCTCACCTTACATCAGGGTCCCCATCACAGTCCTCCCTTACATCAGGGTCCCCATCACAGTCCTCCCTTACATCAGGATCCCCATCACAGTCCTCCCTTACATCAGGATCCCCATCACAGTCCTCCCTTACATCAGGATCCCCATCAGAGCCCCCCTAACGCCAAGGTCCCCATCACAGTCCTCCCTTACATCAGGGTCCCCATGAGAGTCTATCCTAAAATCGGGGTCCCCATCAGAGCCCCCCTTACGCCAGGGTTCCCATTAGAGTTCCTCTTACATCAGTGTCCACATCAGAATCTCTCCTGAAATCAGGGTCCCCATCACAGTCCTCCCTTACATCAGGGTCCCCATCAGAGCCCCCCTTACGCCAGGGTCCCCATCACAGTCCTCCCTTACATCAGGGTCCCCATAAGAATCCCCCCTTCATTAGTCTCCATCGGAATCCCTACTTAAATCAGGGACCCCATCAGAGCTCCCTCTTAAATCAGGGTGCCATCAGAGTCCCCCTTAGTACCAAAAGGCTACAGAAAGCTGTAGCAGCAGCACAGGAGCTGGGAAACAGCGCAGGTCTGAAAAGCAGAAGTTCTGTCCTCCTGTAAAGGATAAGCATATCATTGGTTGCTAAGATGGCAGCAGGAATCTGCACTGGAGACTGCAAGGGGAAGGAAAGAAAAGCAGAGACCTAGGCAGTCTCTGCTGACATGAATCCTAATTCTGTGCATATTGAGGATACATTGATAACAGTGGATATGTTTATCATGTAAATAGATATCCTACATTGCTGGAGTCATTTGTGATTGTCCATTGCTTACTTGGTATCATATGATATAAAAGTTGTGTTTTGACAGTGCAACAAAAAGAACCTCAGACAAATTTGGCCTTCATTTATATAGAGTTAGTTAACTATAGGAAACTATAGGAAACTATACACAGGGCTGGCCTTAGGTGTTCAGGAGCCCTGTGCGAGCTGATCCCGTGGCGCCCCCCCCATCTTCACCACTCGCCTAAACATACACATACACAAAGTGGAAAAAAATATTTGTAACAAATAATTTGTTTTAATTTAACTTTACATACACAGCACCCTGCATCTATGGACCCCTTTACATTACACAGCATCCTGCACCTCTGGACCCTTTTACATTACACAGCACCCTGCGCCTCTGGACCCCTTTACATTACACAGTATCCTGCACCTCTGGACCCCTTTACATTACACAGCATCCTGCACCTCTGGACCCCTTTACATTACAAAGCACCTGCATCACTGGACCCATTTTACATTACACAGAACCCTGCAGCTCTGGTCCCCCTGCATGTTACACAGACCCCTCCTTCAGTGTGTCCACCCCTTCAATGCAGACCCCCCGTTCAGTGCAGACCCCCCTTCAGTGTCACCTCCCCCGTTCAGTGCAGCCCCCCCGTTTAGTGCAGCCCCCCCGTTCAGTGCAGCCCCCCCATTCAGTATCTCAGATCAGCGCAGCGGCACATGCACAGCAGGTCCCCTCCCCCTGTTTACACATAAACAGAGAGGAGGGGGAGGCGGCTTCACATGGCTGTGCCTGTGTGACAACCGCGATCGCACAGACAGGCAGCCCGTGGCTGTAAGAGGAGGGGATGGTAGGTGCAGCAGTGTCACCCTGCCCCCCCCCCCCCGCACCCCCCCTCCCCCTCGCCACTGTAGCTAGCTCGCCTCTCCCTGCTTGTGCCAGTGTGCCGCTGCCTAAACCCGTGGCGCTGCCACCACAAGTGTAATACAATCGCGGAGGGGGGTGCCGGTCTGACACCCCCCCAGTGTGTGGTACTCGGGGGCGACCCGCCCCCCTCGCCCCCCCCCTTAGTACGCCTCTGGATGGCCGCACGGTGCCCCTGTTGCCCATTGCGCCCTGTGCGGCTGCACAGCTCGCACACCGCAAAGGCCGGCCCTGACTATACATAGGAAGCCACTAAGTTACAATGGCTTTATGACCCTTATTCTTATCATAACAGTTAGCCTACCCTAGACTAAAATTTATTTATCATACTATGACCTCAACTTCTAAAATACATGTACACCATCCATACAGCAATCCTAACACTATATTTCCTTGCACTTGTATGGCCCAATATGTAGGGAATTAAAAAAACAGAATGCTATACTATAACTGACTGATCCATTAATCATAGATTGTAATTGCTTTAAAAAATATATATAACATGAGGAAAAAATGAGTAGTTTTCTTGTTAGCTGCTCTTTTTAAATAAATGACTACCCAAATAAATAATAAAAATAAAGGTTTCCCTTTTCTCCCCAAATTACCTATGCATAGTAAACAAAATGATATATTTTCAAATAAATAATAAAAATAAAGGTTTCCCTTTTCTCCCCAAATTACCTATGCATAGTAAACAAAGTGATATATTTGTTGCCAATTATAAAAAAAAAAAAGCCTTTTAATATGCTGGGTGCTTTTATTATGATGTGATTATCACAGGGTATATATAACTTGTTAGGGTTTTGTTCTGCATTACATCCTGGGCAAATTTACCAATCAAGACACATAGGCAGCGAAGAAGAGCAGAGTAATATCACTTGAATAGGATTTACTATAAGCCTGTAGTTTGATATGTATATATCCCCCTCTTGTGGGTAGAATTAGCACTGCACCTACACAAAATGTGTCTCCTGACCTGTTCTTACATGTGCATATCAGATCAAATAAAAATTGTAGCAAGCATAATGATATAGTACACATAGATGTGTGCAAAACTTCCCAAACTATCCAGAATTACGAAGGCTGCAAGCAATCAAAACTACTGCAAATCCCTACATAAAGAGGACGCCGACAGATCCCTGCAGACAAGAACCTGCCTTTGTCCCTCTTAATAGATTTCCCTCACGATATGTAATGATCATCGCTGTTCTGTTCATAACATTATTAGTTGTGGAAGATATACTGGTCTTTCTCTTTCTTTCTTATTTTCCAGATGCTTTACCAGACCTGCAACAAGAACAGATTAAGAGTTTAATTGTATTTTGGAAGTGTAAACTTTCACATTGCTTTTTTTTTTATTTTTTTTAGCTGGCGTAATTTTAAGGGTGGCGTAGCGTATCGCATATACGCTACACCGCCGTAAGTAAGAGAGGCAAGTGCTGTATTCACAAAGCACTTGCCTCCTAAGTTACGGCGTAGCGTAAATGGGCCGGCGTAAGCGCGCCTAATTCAAATGTGGAACAGGGAGGCGTGTTTTATGTTAATGACTAGTGACCCGACGTGATTGACGTTTTTAACGAACGGCGCATGCGCCGTTCGTGGACATATGCCAGTGTGCATTGCTCCAAAGTACGCCGCAAGGACGTATTGGTTTCGACGTGAACGTAAATTACATCCAGCCCCATTCAGGGACGACTTACGCAAACGACGTAAAATTTCCACATTTCGACGCGGTGAACGACGGCCATACTTAAAGCGGTGGTTCACCCATAAAAACGACTTCCCCCTATTACACTGCCCCCCCCGCATTACAATACGATTATGCCTTTAATTTTTTTTTGGCTGCTGTACATACCTGGGTACAGCTATTCACCCGTGTCCTCCGGGTTGCGAGTCCCGCGGGAGTGGGCGTTCCTAACATGGCGGTGATTGACGTTTTGACTAAAAAACTAGCTCCCCCCGTCGCGTAAGCAGCGTCACGATTGGCGGAAGGAGCCGAACGGCGAGTCGGCGCTATACTGCACCTGCGCATCGCAGTTCGGCTCCTTTCGCCAGTCGTGACGCGGCTTACGCGACGGGGGGGAGCTCATTTTTTAGTCAAAACGTCAATCACCGCCATGTTAGGAACGCCCACTCCCGCGGGACTCGCAACCCGGAGGACACGGGTGAATAGCTGTACCCAGGTATGTACAGCAGCCAAAAAAAAATTAAAGGCATAATCGTATTGTAATGCGGGGGGGGCAGTGTAATAGGGGGAAGTCGTTTTTATGGGTGAACCACCGCTTTAACATTGGCTAGGCCAGCTATTTGTTCGACTAACTTTACGCTGGAAAAACCCTTTACGTAAACAACGTAAAAAAATGCTCACGTACGTTTCTGAATCGGCGTATCTAGTCATTTGCATATTCTACGCCAAACTCAACGGAAGCGCCACCTAGCGGCCAGCGTAAATATGCACCCTAAGATACGACAGCGTAGGAGACTTATGCCGCTCGTATCTTAGCCTAATTTAAGTGTATCTGGTTTCCAGAATACGCTTACATTTACGACGGCGTAGATTCAGAGTTACGACGGCTACTGATACACCGGCGTAACTGTCTCTGAATCTAGCTATTAGTATTCAAATATGAATGAGCAGAGTGAAAAATAAATCTGGCACGCTTGGGCTTAAATTTAGACAATGCAAAAGTTTTGGCAAAATGCGGATGTTGGGTTTAGGTATATTTCTTGCGGGATATGTAGAAGATAAGAGAAGCTCATTGCTAGTGTTTAAATACACTTTAACCTAAAACATACCTCTATACCTTAATCAAACCTTTAAACCTAATCCTAAACCTTAACCTAGCCATCAAATCTAATCCTTAAAGCGGAAGTAAAGTCTTATTTCTTTAATTGTACCTACAGGTAAGACTATAATAAGGCTTACTTATAGGTACTGGGCCAGATTCAGGTAGGAGAGCGGATCTTTATATTGGCGTAACGTATGTCATTTACGTTACGCCGCCGCAAGTTTTTCAGGCAAGTGCTTTATTCACAAAGCACTTGCCTGTAAAGTTGAGGTGGCGTAGCGTAAATCAACCGGCGGAGTTCAAATTTGGCGGGTAGGGGGCGTGTATCATTTAAATCAATCGCATCCCCGCTCCGAAGGAACTGTGCATGCGCCGGCCGCGACTGAATGCCAGTGCGCATGCTCCAAATGACGTTGGCAAATCGACATGCTTTCGACGTGAACGTAAATTATGTCCAGCCGCATTCGCGAACTACTTACGCAAACCAAGTAAAAAAAATTCAAAACTCGGCGCGGGAACGACGGCCATACTTAACATTAGCTATGCCTCCTATAGCAGGGGTAACTACTTAAGCCGAACGCAAACGACGTAAAAAAAAAGCGCCGGCCGGTCGTTCGTTTCTGAATCGGCGTAAATACTAATTTGCATATTCCTTGCGTAAAAATACGGAAGCGCCACCTAGCGGCCAGCCTGAAATTGCAGCCTATGATACGACGGTGTAAGACACTTACACCTGTCGGATCTTAGGAATATCTATGCGTAACTGATTCTCTGAATCAGGCGCATAGATACGACCGACCACACTCAGATATACGACGGCGTATCAGGAGATACGCCGTCGTATCTCTTTTCTGAATCCGGGCCACTGTGTATATCTCCTAATCTTGCACGGTGTAGGAGATATTCAGAGTGCATGCAGCCACTGTCATTGGCGCATATGCTCTCTCAGAAGGTCCGGCTTACCGCGTCAGACCTTCAGAGCCCGTGCTGTAAACACCGGGAATGACGTCATCGCAGTTCCGTTATCATGAAGAAAAAACTGCTGTACTGTGCTACTTGAAAGATACAGGGGGTTATTTACTAAAACTGGAGAGTGGAAAATCTGGTGCAACTCTACAGAGAAACCAATCCGTGTTAGTAAATCTCCCCCTAAGTGTCAATTCTGTCTACTGCTTTGTTTCTCTGATATCAACATGAGTCACTTCTGACAAGTTTTCCTGACATCCTGCAGAGTGTAATTTCAGCTCTCCGCACTTTTTTTTTTTCTGAACTCTCAGACAACCCTTATAAATGCAGCACTTTGAACAAATGTAGAGAAGACTTCAAATAAACAGGTACAACTTATGTAGGAGAATTTGTTTAATCTCTTTGTATCACCTAAAGACAGTGGGCCAGATCCACGTAGCGTGGAGCTTCTTTACGTCCGGCGTAGTGTATCTCAGATACACTACGCCGCCGAAACTTACAGCGTATTTCCCGTATCCACAAAGAATTTGCGCCGTAAGTTACGGCGGCGTAGTGTAACTGTGTCGGCGTAAGGGCGCGCGATTCAAATGGATGAGATGGGAGCGTGTTTTATGTTAATACGTCTTGACCCGACGTAAATTAAGTTTTTTCTGAACGCCGCATGCGCCGTCCGTGGGGGTATCCCAGTGGGCATGCTCCAAATTAACCCGCAACAAGCCAATGCTTCCGACGTGAACGTCATTCTACGCAAAGCTCTATTCGCGAACGTTTTACGCAAACGACGTACACGACGGAAAATTCGACGCTGGCCCGACGTCCATACTTAACATTGGCTACGCCTCATATAGCAGGGGTAACGTTAAGCCGAAAAAAGCCTTCCGAAAACAACGTAAAAAAATGTGCCGGCAGGATGTACGTTTGTGGATTCGCGTATCCAGCTAATTTGCATACTCGATGCGGAAATCGACGGAAGCGCCACCTAGCGGCCAGCGTAAATATGCACCTTAGATCTGACGGCGTACTAAGACGTACGCCAGTCGGATCTAGCCCAGCTTCAGGCGTATCTTGTTGTGTGGATACAAAACAAAGATACGCCAGAGCAACCTAGCAGTTACGCGGCGTATCAATAGATACGCCAGCGTAACTGCTTCGTGGATCTGGCCCAGTCACTTCACTGGGTATATGGAAGGGTTTACAACCACTTTAAATAAATAAATAAAAATTGCCATTCAGTGGTAATGTATACAATATAGTACATACAATGAGCATTCATTTGTATCTTAGAAAATATTTCACATCCTGGATTCCTATTTCTACATCACTGTGCTTAACGAGTACTTTACCTTTTAAGGATCATTTTTACCAATTTGGAGTTAGGATTCAGACATTTTTCTTCTCCATTCCTCATTTTAGCACTGCAAATGAAAAAAAAAACCTAATGATCAATTGTTTTTGTGCGCTGGTACAGGTCTAATATAATGGCCTAAACTTTCATGTATAAATTTCTTAAATTTTTCATTTGTCTCCCGGTAAATGGGATAGAGATAGCACTATAGAAGGAATCCTAAGATGTGTAAAAACAAAAAAAACCTGGCCCAGTCAATGTCCATAACTATATTAAAACCCAAATTTGCCATTATCCTCTAAAGCTTGTCTGTAACAAAGAGTTACGTTTTTGTTGGGTTTTCCCCAGATGGGGAAAGGGGCCAGTTGGAGTGGAGGAAGATGTTGAAAGGAGAATAGGAAGCTCATTTCCCTTGCAGCAGAGTGTTAGGCCTATGAACACAGCTGTAGCCGTGGCTCAGTATGGACTATGGCCCCGTACACACGACCAGTTTCCTCGGCAGAATTCAGCTTCCGACCGAGTTTCTGGCTGAATTCTGCCGAGAAACCCGGCCGTGTGTACACTTTCGGCCGAGGAAGCCGACGAGGACCTCGGCGAGGAAATAGAGAACATGTTCTCTATTTCCTCGTTGTTCTATGGGAGAACTCGGCCCGCCGAGCTCCTCGGCGGCTCCAGGACTGAACTGGCCGAGGAACTCGATGTGTTTGGCACGTCGAGTTCCTCGGCCGTGTGTACGGGGCCTATGACTATGCAGCACCCTCTCATGTCATTGGGAATCTAATGCACGTAAAAAAGATGTGTCACAAAAGTACCTTTCTCATGGAATGAAGGGAAAAGGGATATGGCAGCCTCTGTCCCATTTTCCTCATGGGAAAATGGCGGGAGGATAGGTCATAAGTCAGTAGGTGTAGTACTCTTAAGGGGTTAATTGGCGGGCTCACAGGTCTGAGGGGACAAGGTAGATTGTCCACTCAGTGACTTGAAAAGCCCGCCTAAAGTTTGACAGGTTAAAACCAGTTTGCTGGGTCATCTGGCTAGCAACAGGGGAAGAAGCCCGCGCAAAGTGTTCAAATCTAGTTTGAACCAGCTGATTTTAGGGCTATTTAAAGAAGGGTTCCGGCGGTCCGGAGCTCAGTCGCCTCAGAGACAGAAGAACTGTGGTGTTCTCCCCCAACCCCCCCCTTTTTTGTTTACTTATGTCGCGGGTGTTATTATGTGGTCGGGTCACCTTTGTGTTTTGCAGAGGGGGACGAATTGTGAATAAAGTTTATAAAAAAAAAAAAAAAAGTTGGGATTTATGCTATGTTATTCTTTGCTAAGTGCTTTGTTTACATTGGAATGGGTATTTTGGTTGCAGCCTGAGCCGTGGTGGCTAGACTTGCTAAAGTTATGTATATATATTTAGTATTTTCTTAAATATTATTACCCATCAGTTATCTATTTATTTATTTATTTATCTAGTTATTTAAACCAATAATAAACATCCGCGGCCTTTAATATCCAATAAGTGTCTGCTTCTTTTTTATATTTAAAGTTATAAAATTTATTTCCAGTCTATTTTCCCATGAACATACCCAGTTATGTAGAAGACCACTGTAGCATGCACATAGACTGTATCTGGAAATATATTGTGTAACTTTGTAAAACAAAGCAGTTGAGTAAAGTATTAGAAGATAAAGAATCCTTGCCCTCAAATATGTTCTGCAGCATGGAAGTAAATGCCCTCAATTAAGTGGCAGCATGGAAGTAATTGCAAATGCGCCAAGGCTGCAGGCGGTCGGGTCCAGCAGTTAAGCCTTACAGTATACTATATGATAACAGAACCGTCCACAACCTAATCTCAGCCAATAAAAACAGGTGTATGGGCGCTGCAACCTTCCCACATAAAAGCTCCGCCTGATGCTCAGACCTTGAGGCTGCTGAGACCTCCAACAAACCAGAATAAGGAAAGGGATGGTCAGCACTCAGGATGACATCCAATAGTATTTCATACTTTGACTAAGGACTAATGTACAAAACGCGTAGGCCGTTTTACAGCTTTGTACATGTACTTGATAAAGAAATACAATTTTGGATGTCATCCTGAGTGCTGACCATCACTTTCCTTATTCTAATCTCAACCAATACCTAGGGAAAAATAAATGTGTGCCAACCAGTTCAGGGTAAGCGTGGTGGTGGCGACTGGGAAGATTCCTCCAGAGCAGTGGTCGTGATATCTGCAAACCTGTGCAACACTGGCCTCAGATATGAGTGGCGACTTCCCAGTAACCACACCTGTAACCACAATATCATGAGGCCTCTGTATTGACAGGAACTGTATGCTCCTATTGAGGCCTGAGACATGGAACCAATGCTTCTACTTTGGAACAAGGGGAAGTTAGTTTGGGGTTTCGGCCCACTGTTCAACAAAAGCTGTAGACCACCTGAGACCTCTTTTAAGAGTGGTAACTGGCTTAAAGCGGTGGTTCACCCTTAGAGGGCACTTTTTCCCCTTAGATTCCTGCTCGTTTTTACTAGGGGAATCGGCTATTTGTTTTAAAATATGAGCATTACTTACCCGTTTACGAGATGCATCCTCTTCGTCGCTTCCGGGTATGGGCTGCGGGAATGGGCGTTCCTTCTTGATTGACAGTCTTCCGAGAGGCTTCCGACGGTCGCATCCATCGCGTCACGATTTTCCGAAAGAAGCCGAACGTCGGTGCGCAGGCGCAGTATAGAGCCGCACCGACGTTCGGCTTCTTTCGGCTACGAGTGACGCGATGGATGCGACCGTCGGAAGCCTCTCGGAAGACTGTCAATCAAGAAGGAACGCCCGCTCCCAAAGACCCATACCCGGAAGCGACGGAAGAAGATGCATCTCGAAAACGGGTAAGTACTGCTCATATTTTAATACAAATAGCCGATTCCCCTAGACCGAACGAGCAGGAATCTAAGGGGAAAAGGGGAAACATTTTATAAATGGGTGAACTCCCGCTTTAACAACCCAAAAGCCTTGTACACAAGACTGGTTTTCCAGGCTGGAAAACTGCCATGAGAGCTTTTGGCTGGGAAAACCGGCCGTGTGTATGCTCCATCGCAGTTTTCCTGACAGGAAAACTTCCAGAAAAAAAAAAAGAGAACCAGCTCTCTTTTTTTCCCGCTGGGATTTCCTATGGGAAACACTGCGATGGAGCATACACATGGCTGGGATTCCTGACCAAAGCTCTCATGGCAGTTTTCCCGTCGGGAAACGCGGTCGTGTGTAGGGGGAAAAAGTTACAGAGCAGGAACTCGTTTTTGCCCTCGGGTTTCCCGGCTGACTTTTTACCGCCGGGAATCCCGTATGTGTGTACGAGTCTTAATACTAGGGTGCCTCCTACCGGCCTCACAAGTTGCAATCTTTGTACAATCATAAATTGTACGTAAAGAATAGAGTAAGGGAGTGTTAAGATCCCTGTTTTTTTTTGTTTTGTTTTGTTTTTGCTGTCTGGATCCCATTGGAGAAATTTCTCTTCACTTCCTGTCCCAGGGAAGTAAAAATAAATCTCTCCAGGGGGAGAAATGCCCCCTTAGACAGTTATCATAAGATATTTGAAGATTAAAATTTTCAGGGACAACTGTTACATTTTTGGATTTGCCATAATTTTCTGTATTTTAGATAATGGTACCCAAGATAAATAGAGAGGGTGAAAGAAAAAAGTTTTGACTTTACATACAAGTCAATGAGAATGCAAAGGCAGCTCAGAAAGAAGTCAGAAGGCTAAGTGGTGGCATCTGGTCATGTAGTCTAAGCCCAAAAATAGCTCAGGTAACTGATGTTCAGGTAGAGCCAACCAGTCAATGTCTCTGTACGAGTTCTGATCCTTCCGGGCCAGTTCTTTTAGTTCTTTGTCAAAAACCATGACCACAGGAAGAACAAGCCATTATTTCAGGGCATTTGTCTATAGATATAATGTGACAGCAAGGAAAGATGAGGGTTATTCAGTAAGTGCACATTTGAAAGGTTATATGGAAACCTCTTTGGCTTTGGAATCTCTCTTGAGAATGTTGGGAATTTTTATTTTATTTGGGGCTATATATATATATATATATATATATATATATATATATATATATATATATATATATATATATATATTATAGATCCCATTACAACTCCCCCTCCCCCTTTTTTTACCATTCTTGACACACCTTGGAGATAAGGGATCTGCCTTTCTTTGGGGGTTTCTGCTTTTGCGCCCCTGTGCCTATGGGGTACATCAGGGCTCGACAAATCCCGGGCGCCAGGTCGCCATGGCGACTAGAAATAGGGGTTTTTTTTTTTTTTTGTGAGCTGGCGCCATTTGGTGGTGAGCCATTGGTATTACAAGTTATTACCACCAGATGTGTAAGCTGGCGCCATCTGGTGGTGGCCGTTGGTATTACAAGTTAAGCATTACAAGTTAAACAGCAATTCTAATGTAATTTTTCACTATTTTCACTGCCATCTTCTTCCCTCTAATTAGAAATCCCAAACATTATATATATTTTTTATCCTAACACCTTAGAGAATAAAATGGCGATCGTTGCAATACTTTCTGTCATGCCGTATTTGCGCAGCGGTCTTACAAGCGCACTTTTTTGGGAAACATGTCACGCTTCAAAATTGCGTCCGCTCGTGGAATGCCGACAAACTTTTACCCTTTAAAATCTTCATAGGCGTGCATGTTTTGAGTTACAGAGGAGATCTAGGGCTAGAATTATTGCTCTCGCTCTACCAATCGCGGTGATACCTCACATGTGTGGTTTGAACACAGTTTACATATGCGGGCGCTGCTCACGTATGTGTTCGCTTCTGCGCGCAAGCTCGTCAGGATGGGGCGCGTTTTCTGGCTCCTAACTTTTTTAGTTGGCTCCTAGATTCCAAGCAAATTTGTCAAACCCTGGGGTACATGACACTTCAGCTCCCGGGACGGACCTCTCCTATGGCTCTGGTTCTGCTTATACTGCATGCCGTCGCCTTTTGTTGGCACGTAAGTACCCAGGGTTTACGACCCAACATCAGGACTAACTCTTGCGTCATATGTTTTTACAGATACCCTACAACATCCGCCCCTGAAGAAGTGTTTTCACACAGAAACGCGTCAGGCTTTAAGGATGTAATTATGTACCCTACTTGGATATGTATTTGGATACGTCATACTTTTTAATCTATTCAATTTATTTAATTACCTATCAGGCTGCCAGCTGTTATGTGAATTAACCACTATTGCTATGTGCTGACCATGTATATAATTGTGAATGTGATGGTACTCCTATTATGCATATTACAAGTGTGCCAACATTTACCGTATTTATCGGTGTATATCGCGCACTTTTTTGCCCTGAAAATCAGGGCAAAATCGTGGGTGCACGATATACGCCGATACCCGCTTCCCGCGCCTAGTTTGAATGCCTGCGCCGCAATATACCGAGCGCAGTACACTCGGGTACATTCAGCCAGGCTCGGCTTCACTCGTAGTCACGCTCTGTGACGTTTATGCGTGAGAAGCCGAGCCTGGCTGAATATACGCGAGTGTACTGCGCTCGGTATATGTCGGCGGAGGCTTCAAACTGAGCGCGGGAAGCGGGGATTATCCATGAAGACAGCGCGGGAGAAGCCGGGAGGTCACCACCGAGGCCGCAGACGGACGCCGGACCGGACGAGGCTGCCGATGGATGCCAGGCAAGACACCAAAACTGTAAGTATTAAAATGTAATAACATTTTTTTTTACAGGAAAAATAGGTCAAAATTAGGGGTGCGCGCTATACGCCGGAGAGCGCAATACCCCGATAAATACGGTATTTATTGATTCTCTCACATGAACTATACCATTGTCATGTATTTACATACTTTTTATTCCAACAATAAAATTTGATTACATCTATCTACACGAGTCAACCACCTCATTGAAAGTCCCAATCTCCTGCTTTGTCTCACAGTCACCAAACATTCACTCTAAGTGAATTATCACAGTTATTTAAAACACATGCACCAGGAAAATACGAGTAAATGTTTGGTGAATAACACATTTACTGCTTTTTACATTTTGCCTCTTACTGTTTAATAAAAATATTACACATTTAAATAAGCAAACCGCCGCCATTTGCTTTTTTCTTGTTGATAGACCCCCTTCAATGGCTCCTGCTATTGTACAATTTTTGCTAGACATTGTGGTTGATTTGCTAAAACTAGAGAGTGCAAAATCTAGTGCAGTTGTGCATGGTAGCCAATCAGCTTCTAACTTCAGCTTGTTTAATTAAGCTTTCACAAAAATCTGGAAGCGGCTTGGTTTCTATGCAGAGGTGTACCAGATGTTTAAGTAAACCAACCCCATAATGCGATGGATTTGCATGGTCTTCTTTTCTGCATATTTTTGGCCTTGAACAAAAATTACTGCATTTCTAACCCTTGCATTGATCCCAAATTATTCAAAACCAATAATAACTTACACAACTTCAATCTTCTCACATCTGGAACTTTCTGGAAACACCTCAAATTTTCTTATTTGCTTGACATCAACAGAATTGGAAAGGCGTCCAATGCAATGGCAGCGTCTTCTCCCTAGTGGTGACATTCCTAGAAAAGAGAAGATTATCCAGCATTAACCACTTGACCTCTGGAAGATTTACCCCCCCCCTTCATGACCAGGCTATTTTTTGGGATGCGGCACTGCGTTATTTTACCTTACAATGCGACACTGTAACCCAAAAACATTTATGTTTCCTACAAATAGAGCTTTCTTTTGGTGGTATTTTATCATTACTTTAATTTTTTTGCACTATAAACAAAAAAAGTGTGTGTGTGTGTGTGTATATATATATATATGTATGTATGTATGTGTGTATATATATATATATATATATATGTGTGTGTGTGTGTATATGTATGTGTATATATATATATATATATATACAGACAACATTTTTATATTTTTTTACTTTCTGCCATAATACATATCCAATAAAAAAATTGAAAAAAATGGAATTTCTTCAAAAATTTAGGCCAATATGTATTCTGCTAACTGTTTTTAATAAAACAAATCCCGATACTGATTGGTTTACGGGAACGTTTGTGTCTACAAACTATGGTATATGCTTATGGAGTTTTTATTTTGGTATTTGTTTTTTACTAGTAATGGTGGCGATCAGCAACTTATAGTGGGACAGCGATATTGCAGCAGACAATCGAACACTATTTATCTGACACTTTGCGGGAACCAGTGACACTAATACAGTGATCAGTGCTAAAAATATGCACTGTCACTGTACTAATGACACTGGCTGGTAAGGGATTTAAACATGTAGGACGATCAAAAGTTTAACTGTGTGCCTATCCAGTGTTTTTGTGTACTGTGTGTGCTGCTTTTACTAGGGGAGAGATGGTATTTATTCCATGCTTTGCAGGAACACAAAATCCATCCCTCCCCCCCACCCCATCAGAACGGAGATCTGCCTTGTTTAAATAGGCAGAACTTCATTCTGAGTCTCCGCCGATGATCAACGGGTGCTGGCGGACATCAAGTGCCCGGCATCCGCAGATTCACTTCTGCTGTGAATAATCGCAGCAGATACAGCCCCCTAGCGGCGTGCAAGTGCCCCCTGCAGGCAGAAGTTTCCAGATTTGTATGTTTGTGTGTGTGTGTATGTGTGATATATATATATATATATAATGTGTGTGTGTGTGTGATCTGGCACAGAGCTGTTTTTTTTTGTTTTTGTTTTTGTCCTAAATAAACACACTGATTGAAAAAAAAATCCTGCTCAGAAACTGACCCTGACCTTTGACCATGATCTTGGACCCTTACTTGATCCAAACACTAACCCTGGCACTGACCTGTATCAAACCTTGATCTACGTATTTTTTATTTTATTTGTTTTATTATTTTGTTTATTTTATACATTTAAAAACATTTCTGCATGGAAAGACAAAGATACATTGGCCCAGATCCACTAAGAACTTACGGCGGCGTATCTATTGATACGCCGCGTAAGTTCTACGATGCGCCGGCGTATCTTTGTTTTGTATTCACAAAACAAGATACTCCTGAATGTGGGCTAGATCCGACTGACGTACGTCTTAGTACGCCGTCGGATCATAGGTGCATATTTACGCTGGCCGCTAGGTGGCGCTTCTGTTGATTTCCGCGTAGAGTATGCAAATTAGCTAGACACGCTGATTCTCAGAACGTACGTCTGCCCGGCGCATTTTTTTACGTAATTTGCATAAGGGTTTTTCCCTGCTCTATGAGGCGTATGCAATGTTAAGTATGGACGTCGGGCCAGCGTCAAATTTTCCGTCGTTTGCGTAAAACGTTCGCGAATAGGGCTTTGCGTAAATTACGTTTACGTCGTCTAGGCATTGAGCGGGCGTAATTTAATTTGAAAATTCGACGTGATACTGAGCATGCGCCGTTCGAAAAAAGCATCATTTACGTGGGGTCATGCTTAGTTTACATAAAACACGCCCCCCTGTTCCTCATTTGATTTAGGCGTGCTTACACCGGAACATTTACGCTACGCCGCCGTAACTTTAGATGCAAGTGCGTTGTGAATACAGCACTTGCCTCTCAAAGTTGCGGCGGCGTAGCGTAACTACGATACGCTACGCCCATTTAAAGTTACGCCTATCTACGTGGATCTGGCCCCTTGTATCTATCTCACCATTCACAGAAAGAAAAAACACAGAGAGACAGGCGTCGCAGTGACTGATCACTGTGGTAGCCAATCCCGATTGTTAGTACGGGGCCTAGGGCTCTCGGTGTGACCCCAGTCTCTGTGCTGGGAGTGCGGCGCACTCCCAGCACAAAGGAAGATATGCCTATATGCGGCCCCATGGAAAAAATTCCAGTTCCATGAGGCCGCATATATGTGTTACGTCGGCATGAAGGGGTTAAAGTATAACTGCAGCAATTTTTTTTTCTTATTTTGTATAGGGTAGGGAAGAGTTAAAACCATTGTCAGCTTTTTTTTTTAAGCGGTCTGTGTCTCATCGGTATGATTTCCACTCACTTCCTGTCTTGTGGACTCAACTGGAAGTTGGAGGATATGTCTCCCAATTTGTTGGAAATCCTCTTTTAGGCCCCATACACACGATAGAATTTATCCGCGAATACGGTCCAGCGGACCGTTTCCGCGGATAAATCCTCTCGAGGATTTCGGCGAATTTTCATGCGATGGAGTGTACACACCATCGCATTGAAATCCGCGCCGAAATCCTCTGGCGATGACGTGTCGCGCCGTCGCCGCGATTATGACGCGGCGACGTGCGCGACGCTGTCATATAAGGAATTCCACGCATGCGTAGAATCATTACGACGCATGCGGGGGATCCCTTCGGACAGATGGATCCGGTGAGTCTATACAGACCAGCGGATCCATCCGTTGGGATGGATTCCAGCAGATGGATATGTTGTGCATGTCAGCGAATATTCGATCTGCTGGAATCTATCCCAGGGGAGAAATACCCGCAGAAACAGATCCGCTGGCGTGTACACACCATAGGATCTATCCGCTGAAACCCATTTGCTGGGATTTATCTGCGGATGGATTCTATCGTGTGTATGGGGCCTCAGACAGTTGTCACAGACACAAGTATGCTCTTCCCTTCTATTCCTCTCCATGTGGCAACCCCAAATTTTTTGCTTTACCCTTACTTTTATTCCTGGTGACATTAAACAACCTGCCAGTTGTTCTAACTGTTCACCACTTTATCTAGAGTTAAAATAAAAAAGTTTTGTCTTTAGTAATACTGTAATAGGATGGGGCTTTTATGTACTTTCTAGACGCCCTTTTTTTAATAATTTTACTATGTGGTTTTAATAGTATGTATAATTTGTAATATGCTCACTTGCTATTCTAATTGGGCTAATGTAAATTGTTGTATTTCTATAGGTGGCACTATTGGTTCTTTTCTACCTACCCCAGGTTACATCATAAAGTTGTCACGACTCATAAAAAAACGATACAGTCAATACCGGCAAAAAAATTTAGCCTTTCTTTTCTATTGTTTTTACACCCACTCTGCTTAATAAAGCCTTGAACCAAAATGCAGCCCTTTATTCCTCAGATGGACATACTCTATATGAAATATAATACTACAAAATAACTGTAATTGTTCCTCTTCAGTAAAAGGTATTGGGTTTCTTATACACCTGTGGCCAGGGGGCTGTAAAAATAAGTGGTTGAGCTGCAATTTACTGCCCCCTAACCACCCATGTTACAATGGTGGACAGGCAGGGTTGTACACATGTAAAGGGTTAGCACGCAGGTGTTTTGCATTCTGGGCATACACCTCTGAATGCATTTAACCCTAAATGCAAGTATTGCTTGGTACAGCCTTCAGCTCTTTCAAGAAGCAGTATATTTCTGTCTGGATTAGACTTTGCTAGGCTGCAGGCACATACCTCTCAACTTTGTAAAATGACAATAAGGGGTGCCTTTTTGAGCACAGTATGCAGGCAAAGGACACGCTCCTGCCACGGCACTGCAAAAGTCTAATATACAGAAAATGATTGACTAAACCACACAAGTGCTTTTGTATCCTCCTCCTATGTTTGTTTATATTGGCTTTTTAAAGTAACACATGCAGTAATATAGGGGTTGGAACAAAGGTTTAGCCTAGGTTCACACTGTAGCGATATTGGAACCAGCGCGATTCCAGCGTTGGTTCTAGGGTGACCACATTTCCAAACTACCATTCAGGGACACCCTCCCTTCCCAAAAATCAGCTTGTGCTGTAACGAATCTCAGCACAGTGATTGGACACAAGATGCAGGATTTATGATTTCTCCAATCACAATCAGGGGCGGGATTGTGCTCCCCCAGGCATTCCCAGCCAGGACAAGTACTGTCAGTGAGTAAATCAGTGATGTGGCGGCCTTTTTGGGGGGCATCAGATTGGCCCGGGGGTGGCTGTGTCAGTTTCATTCCGGGACACTGTATTGTCCTGGAATGAATGTGCCCGGGACAGACCTGCAAAATGCGGGACTGTCCCTGGCAATCCGGGACACGTGGTCACCCTAGTTGGTTCCCGCATCGCATCTCTCCCACAGGCAGTTCACACTGCCCTCTGCAAACCGCCGCGGGTGTCCATACAATGTGAACGACACCCCCAGATCGGCTCACAGATCGCAGTGCGAATTGTGGATTTGGACAGAATCGGGTCGGGAAAAAAAGACCCTGCACTTTTTTTTTATGTGAATTCAATGCGAACTGTATGGCTGAACTCGCACTGCACAGACATCGCATGAGATGGGCACGTGCAGGTGCGAATTACATACAAAGTCTGTGATCGCTATAGTGTGAACCCGGGCTTAGTGCACAAAAACACTTTTTGATAGAAAAATAATATATTTTGTACAGAGCTGCGCAAATTTGACCAAAATAAGGGACAACTGAGGCTGCACAAGAGGGAGACAGATGGATTTGGTCTCAAAAGAAGGACAGTGCCTCCAAGTGAAGACAGTTGGGAGTTTTTGCTGGCAGTGGGGGCAAATGCTGCACCTGTATCTCCTGGGTGCATTAAAACAATGGGATTGAACAAGCTAAATGCCTCATGTGCAAAGGGACTAAAGGGTTAAGGCTGGATTCACACTATTGCGAATTGCATGCGGGTATCATTCAATTTGCAATAGCAGGCGATTTTGACCCGCTCTCTATGGAGCCAGTTAACATATCTCCGCTGCGGCTCCAGGGCGAATGTGCACAGGGGACCTGTGCATCTTTTGATCCGTTTCAGGTCCGAATTCAGACAAACATTCTGCCTGAAATCGGTCCTTAAACGGTGAACGGGGACGCATGAACCCTGCGAAGATAGTGTGAACCCAGCCTTAGCAGGTGTTATTTCTGTGCCCCTGTTGTGAGCTCCAACAATTAATTCATCCACAATGCCTATAGATACAATGGTAAATCGGTAAAGAGCTTTTACTGCTCATTCAGAATATATAAAAACTTTAGTGTGCATTGTCTGGGCACAGATTCACCTTAATATACCATAAGTGGAAGCATACATTTTCTAATATCATTGGTCAATATCTAAAATCTTGGATTATACCAAGAAAAAAAAATTCTAAGGACAAACTGCTGATTCAGGAACCGGTCCTGGAATTCAGGTGCAGTAATTATTTACGCTATGTACATACATACTTAAACAATCTTAAAGCGGTGGTTCACCCTGCTGAACAACATTTCAGCATACAATTCGGCATCGTAGCGCGAGCTACAGTATGCCGGTCTTACATTTTTTATCCCCGTACTCACTGTTTAATCGTACCTAGACGATTCCGTCTGCCGCGGGGAATGGGCGTTCCTAGCAAGAGGGAGGGTGATTGACGGCCGACTCTGGCACGTCACGCTCCCCGAAGACAGCCGGAGTAGGTCTCGGCTCTTCACGGCGCCTGCGCACAGGCTATGCGCAGGCGCCGTGAAGAGCCAAGCCTATTTCGGCTATTTCCAGAGAAGCGTGGCGCGCCAGAGCCGGCCGTCAATCACTTTCCGCCTGGATTGGAACGCCCATTCCCCGTGGGCAGTCGGAATCGTCTAGGTAGGATTAAACAGTGAGTACGGGGATAAAAAATGTAAGACCGGCATACTGTAGCTCGCGCTACGATGCCGAATTTTATGCTAGAATAAAACATTTTTTTTTTTTTTTTTTTAATAGGGTGAACCCCCGCTTTAAGTGAAGTCAATAGTCACATCTCTATGTTTCTTAATATACTGAGTATGCCACTTACCTTGCACACACTGAAGAATGAGCAGTGAGCCCAGGATAGCAATGAGAATTCTGGCCATCATGTAGAACAGGTAAACCTGGACTAGAAGGAAGTTTAACACTGCTAGCAGGGAGAGGATATTTATATGATCAGAATCTTCCCACAAGTCCAGAAATCTCCCTGGGGAAACCCCAAAAAGTGGGACTTTCTCTCATTCACTAGTTCTCATTTTCTTGGAAGCAAGTATGTTTTCATTAAATGAGTTGCCTTATTCATGCAGACAATAAAGAAAGACTGGGAACATAGAAAGAGGGTGATGGTTTTGAGAGAAGTCACATTTTTATCACATAACCTAATATTTTCATTGTATGCAGTCTAGTGTTTATAAGCCGGTGCCAAACCGCAACATTATCATGTTTGTCGTCTGATTGTTGTAATGACTTTATTCAAGGCTGTCAGATTTGTGGACATTTCAGACCCCTGTACCCAGTGGTGGCCATAGTTACCAAAGGGCCTCTGTACAAAAACATTGTTTGCTCCATATTCACTACAGCTCAGTTAGAAACGTGTACAGTAAAACCTTGGTTTGCGAGCATAATTTGTTCCAGAAACATGCTTGTAATCCAAAGCACTTGTATATCAAAGCATTTTTTTTACAGGGTATAAAAGAGAAGAGAGGCACCTCTAAGGCCTCGTACACACGACCGAGAAACTCAACGGGCGAAACACATCGTTTTGCTCGTCGAGTTCCTTGTGAAGCCGTCGAGGAACTCGACAAGGCAATTTTCTCCATTCCCGTCAAGGAAATAGAGAACATGCTCTCTTTTTGGCTCGTTGAGTTTTTCGACAGTTTCCTCGACGAAAATGTACACACGACTGGTTTCCTCGGCAAAAAAATATCTCCCAGCAAGTTTCTTGCTGGTTTTTGCCGAAAAACTCGGTCGTGTGTACGAGGTCTAAGTGTAGCAAAAAGTTGCTAAATGTTGTACCTTCATTAAATGTAACCTATTTCTACACTTAGAGGCTCCTCTCTTCTTTTTTTATACTCAGTTGTGACATGACGCTACTCTTATATCAAGACATCGCTTGTATATCAAGGCAAAATTTATTAAAACATTTTTCTTGCCTTGCAAAACTTTCTCAAACCAAGTTACTCTCAAACCAAGGTTTTACTGTATCCACTTTTATGAAGCAGACTAGTGTCAAAATGAGATGCTCATCTATTGATCATCGGGCTGCCTCTCATTTTGCAAAGTATATGCAGCAGTTTTTTGTTTATTTGCAGGGGCATAACTAGGACTGTGAAGGACCTGGGGCGTCCTTGGGCACACTGAAGAAAGTACAGATGAGGCTTGTGTGGCACAGGGGAATGGCGGGTGTGGACTCATTGCGCCAACAGTGGCAGGGTTTTAAAGGGGGGTATGGTTATATGAAAGTTGAGCCTACTCACTGTAAACATGTCACACTGAGGCCTCCATCAAGAAACTTGGTGGCAGAGCTTTTTTACTGAGGAAACCGGTCGGGTGAATGCTTTGCATTGAGGAAACTGTCGAGGAACTCGACGAGGAAAAAAGAGAACAAGTTCTCTTTTTCCTCGACGGGAGTCTCAATTTCCTCGTCGTGTTCCTCGTTGGGCTGGTTTTCGACGAGAAACACATTCGTGTGTATGCTAAGAAGCCCGCGCATGCTCAGAATAAAGTATGAGACGGGAGCGCACCTTCGGTAAAACTAGCGTTTGTAATGGAGATAACACATTTTTTACGCTGTAACAGACTGAAAAGTGCAAATCTTCTCTTACCAAACTTTTACTTAACACGCGGTAACATGAGATTAGCAAAAGCAGCCCCAAGGGTTGTGCCAGTGGAATCGAACTTCCCCTGCCATTGTATGTGTTCTACGTCACCGCGTTTGAGAACGAGGAGATTTGGTCTTGACAGTGTGTACGCAAAGAAAGCTTGTCAAGTTTCTCCACAAGCCTAACAAGGAACTCGTCAAGGAAAACGATGTTTCATTTACGACGAGTTCCTCGTCGTGTGTGCAAAACCTGAGAGTTCATCTGGGAATTATTCACAGCGCCTTCACTTTTTCCACATTTTGTTATGCTACAGCCTTATTCCAAAATAGATTAAATCTATTATTTTCCTTAAAATTCTACAAACAATACCCCATAATGACAACATGAAAGAAGTTTGTTTGAAATGTTTGCAAATGTATTAAAAATAAAAAACGAAAAAATCACATGCACATAACTATTCACAGCCTTTGCCATGACACTCAAAATTGAGCTCAGGTGTAATCATACACGTGAGGTATCACGGTGATACCTCACGTGTGATGATCACTGTTTGCATGCGTCACCGCCCCCGCAACTGACACACACACTTTTACCTTTGTGTGCGAGCACTTTCTTTTTTTTACTATTTTTTTTTTTATACCTTTTGACATAAATTTTCTTATCACTTTTTTGCTGTCATAAGGAATGTAAACATCCTTGTGACAGCAAAAGGCATGTGACAGGTCCTCTTTATGGAGGGATTTGGGGTCTAAAAAAAAACAAATCCCTCCTCTGCACTTAAAACACCAAGATCTGCATTTTTGAATGCTTTCCATTTTTAAAAACTGGTGCAGATGGTTTCTGAGTAAACCGGAAGTAATGTCATTGCTTCCAATTTGCTGTTACGAACATCCGATCAAAGCTGATCCTGGCCCCCACTATTCGCTCAGTGGGACGGGAGGGCCCGAAAGAGCCGCAAAAGGCAGCTGGAGGGGGGGATGGCCCCTTCTGCTTCGTGTAACAGCAATCGAGCAGCTAGTAAGCCGCTCCAATTGCTATTACAAGAGAGTCAACCGCCGGCCCTAAAAAGCAATACCAGGGTGATGCCTGCAGCTGCAGTCATCTTGGTACAGGCACCGCCCCCCTGAAAAATGCCACCCCAGGCAGATGCCTTGTTTGCCTTGCGGTGGATACGTCCCTAGTGTCCCCCTCTTACAAAAATTATTGCATCAAGCTGCAATCTATTTTTTTTATATTGGACGTGTGTATGCTCCCTAGCAGTTTTCTCGACTAAAAAACTGCCCGCAAAAAATTGAAACCAGCGCTCTTTTTTCCCGTCGTGTTTCCCGTCAGTCTTTTTTTCGTCACAAAAAACGGTCGTGTGTATGCTTTTCCGAGGGGAAAAAAACGTGCATGCTCAGAATCAAAAGCAGCCCAAAGGATGGCACCATTTGAAAGGAACTCCCCCTATATAATCCCGTCGTACGTGTTGTACGCCACCGCCCTTTGGTCGGACGTTTTTTTGCACGAACGTGTATATGCAAGTCAGGCTGGAGAGGAATCACGTCGGGAAAAACATTGTTTTTTTTCCTGCTGAGAAAAATGGTCATGTGTACGAGGCATTATAGTAAATCTGCTCCAATTTAGCATTGCCTTGGTGCACAAGAGAATGGGTAAATGTAAGATGGATAGATTTTCACTGGTCTCAGACGGCAAAAACCCGTCAAACAAAATAGTAGAAACATCATGAATGCCTCCATGTTGATCCTGTAGGGATTGCAGGAGGTTCTCAGTACCTGACAACACCTGGCTATTAGAAAACAAGTGCACCTAGGGCAATGGTTTCCAAACTGTGGCCCGAGGGCCAAATGCGGCCCTTTGCTTGCCTTTACCCGGCCCTTGGAACACTGTCCCTTCCACTGATACAAGACCCTATTCTGCCACCTGACACCGACAATGGAGCGCCATTTCTCCCACTGCCACCAATAATGGGGCACTATTCCTCCCTACGATACCAGCAATGGGGTACTATTCCTCCCCCTAATACCAGATGTTTACTCCCACTGATGCCAAGAAAATTTCCACTCCCGCTGGCCAAAGTCCAGCCCTCCAAGAGTTTAAAGGACAATAAACTGACCCTTTGTTTAGAATGTTTGGAGACCCCTGACCTAGGGCTTCATGAAGAATGCCTCCTGCTTCTCCAGCTTAAATAGTGTTAGTTGGAGTTTGGCTTTAACCAGTTCCCGACCCCCGCATGTACATATACGTCCACAATATGGCACGTACAGGCACATGGGCGTACATGTACGTCCTCGCCTATTAGCGGGTGGGGGGTCCGATCGGGACCCCCCCCGCTACATGCGGAGGTCGGGTCCGCTCGGGGAGCGATCCGGGACCACGGCGCGGCTATTTGTTTATAGCCGCTCCGTCGCGATCGCTCCCCGGAGCTGAAGAACGGGGAGAGCTGTGTGTAAACACGGCTTCCCCGTGCTTCACTGTGTCGGCGCATCGATCGCGTCATTCCCTTTATAGGGAAGACACGATCGATGACGTCATTCCTACAGCCACACCCCCCTACAGTTGTAAACACATACTAGGTGCACCCTAACTCCTACAGCGCCACCTGTGGTTAACTCCCAAACTGCAACTGTCATTTTCACAATAAAGAATGCAATTTAAATGCATTTTTTGCTGTGAAAATGACAATGGTCCCAAAAATGTGTCAAAATTGTCCGAAGTGTCCGCCATAATGTCGCAGTCACGAAAAAAATCGCTGATCGCCGCCATTAGTAGTAAAAAAAAAAAAATTAATAAAAATGCAATAAAACTATCCCCTATTTTGTAAACGCTATAAATTTTGCACAAACCAATCGATAAACGCTTATTGCGATTTTTTTTTACTAAAAATAGGTAGAAGAATACGTATCGGCCTAAACTGAGGAAAAAAAATGTTTTTATATATGTTTTTGGGGGATATTTATTACAGCAAAAAGTAAAAAATATTGCATTTTTTTCAAAATTGTCGCTCTATTTTTGTTTATAGCGCAAAAACTAAAAACCGCAGATGTGATCAAATACCACCAAAAGAAAGCTCTATTTGTGGGGAAAAAAGGACGCCAATTTTGTTTGGGAGCCACGTCGCACGACCGCGCAATTGTCTGTTAAAGCGACGCAGTCCCGAACTGTAAAAACACCTTGGGTCTTTAGGCTGCATATTGGTCCGGGGCTTAACTGGTTAATTTGTTAGTCATGTCCATCTAAATCTGCTAGTATATCTAACGCTACCCTCTCCCCAGATTGACAATGCTGCTGTCCAAAAGTGTATTATGCATGGATCACAAGGTGAAAATAAACAAAACAAAATCTAGAAAAGAAAATTAATTTGTCAAAAACATTTAAAGTAACAATAAACTCCAGTTAAAAAAATAAATATTTAAATATGTATTAACTTAAAAAAGTACCTTCTATTGTTCTCAGTCGCCTCCAAATCCTCTGTGATCCAACTTCTTGTTAGAAAGTGGTTACATGTTTTTTAGCCAGCAGGTGGCGCCTTTGGGTCTTTCTTTATACACAGGCTTTTGTTCTTGTCAGAACTTGCTGAGCCCTTGGGTCATGTGCACAGTCTATTCTAAAACCCACTTTGAAAGATACCTAATGTTACAGAGCTCAATAGCTGAAGCTGCAGTTTTCACAAGGGACTTACAAGAATCACAATTCTGCAGCACACAGAGCGGGCCGTAAATGTGGTCCGAGCTGCACATGCGCGACTCAGATCACATTTGCCGCTGACAGGCAGGGGGGACACTTATGAGAGAAGAGACCTCTAGGGTCTCTTCTGTTATTAAAACCCTGCTCGTCAGCGTTTTTTTAACATATTGACTTTGATACCACTTTACCAATGCTTTGTTTTAGTGGAATTCCAGGCTATATTTAACTAAGCTTAAACTGGTTCCCACCCCCCTGCCTAATGCCTATTTAACTATCCCGTAGAGTGTAGAAGGAAGATGCTTATACTTTACCTATTATGAGGGATCTCTGGTCCGGTCATGTGATTGGCTTCCAGTGGTAGGCATCACAGGAGAGGAGGGACCGCCGACAACCAATGCTTTATAGTAAGCCTATGAGTGACGTCACCACCCAAGCATTCCAGCCGTTGTCAGATCTCTCTCCTCTCCCCTCAAGCCTGCCATTGGGGAGATCATGTGATCATCTGTTACATTGACAGCTATCAAAGAGACGGATTTGTAGAGATTTCTTCAGGAAGGAGATGGCAATCTTAATAGAACCCAGACAACAAAACTGACAAGGTTTTTAACCCTTCCCTACTCTATCTGAATTTTTAGAAATGCATACACTTTAGATCCAAGCAGAGTTTTCTAGGCTCTTTTTTTTTCTCTTTTAGATATTAAAGTGGTTCTAAAGGCAGAATGTTTTTTATCTTGCATTCTAAATCTTCAGTGTGCAGCAGCCCACCTCAGCCCCACTAATATTTACCTGAGCGCCATCTCAATCCAGCGATGTGCACGAGTGCCACGACCGTCTGGGGCTCTCCCTCCTGATTGGCTGAGACACGGCAGCAATGACCATATTTTTAAAATTAAATCCAGGGACATATTTTTTCTTTACTAGTAATGGCAACAATCAGCGACTCTCTGCCCGTCGCCTCCTGCCTCACAGCCTGTCAAGTCTTACTCTTCGGGCCCCGGCTACTACTGGGTGGGGAGCGGAGGAAGATCACTCCGCCAGGGAAGGCAAGGAGATAGGCATGTGGCTGGCCGAGACTTGAGCCAAGGCAGAAGAACATGCGAGCGGAGCAGAATGGGCATGCACCCGAAACTGAAGAAATATTCCCCCTCGCTCCGACCAGCACATGATCATCAGAAAGGGGCACAGATAATGGAAAAAATACAACCCCCCTATGCTAGTAGGCACGGCGGAGCGGGGGTGTGTAATTCTATTTTTTTAATTTTAATTCTGCACTGACTTTCTTTGAAATTGCCCCTGCCCCCTATTAAATCCAATCTGGGGACAAAACCAGGGACAGACTTGGTCCGGGGACAGTGTCCTCAATCAGGGGACTATCCCCTGAAACTGGGGATGTATGGTCACCCTACATTAGCTCCCGTTTCTGTCATTCAAAGTCAGTTAGCCAATGAGGAGAGAGAGTGGGCAGGGCGGAACCAGTCTGAATGGACACACAGAACAGTGGCTCGGCTTAGGTGCCCCCATAGCAAGCTCAACAGGAGGGAGCAGCCAGGAGCGCCGGCGAGGGGTACAAGAAGAGGAGGAGCTGGGCTTCCTTGTGTAAAACCACTGCACAGAGTAGGTAAGCTAAACATGTTTGTTATTTTTATAGAAAAAAAAGTGAGACTTTAGTTTTCAGTTTTCATTGTACACACATTTCCAGTGACTGACCTGGGCCTGAGTAACACAGACGCACCTGGAATCACTGAAATAAACATTATTAACCTGAAAAGCCCTGTATGGGTTAAGCAAATAAGAGCAACGTCAGTTTAACAATAATTTGTCTGGTGGATCGGATTGGATGGCAGTCCAGTGTAAATGGACAGGCGGTCTGTTTACATCTGACCACCCATAGAGGAGAGCAGGCTGTGTTTTGTGTCTGCTCTGCATAAGCGAAGCGGACACAGACCAGCCATCCGTCTGGTCAGCGGGGATCAGCGGAACGATTCCATGCTCAGCAAGCGGACTGCGACGGAGCGCGCCCAGTGTGGAAGGGCCTAATAAGGAGTTATGGCCATAGTGAACAAGTAGAGAGTACAGAAGTTTGGCCACGGAGTACAAAGAGTTAAAGCGGAGCTCCACCCAAAAGTGGAAGCTCTGCTTTAAGCACTACCCCCCTTTCCCTGCCACATTTGGCATGTTTTTTTTGGGGGAGGGGGAATGGGTACCTGCGCTTTCAAATCGCTTTTAAAGCACTTTGGAAGTGCTGCCCATTTATTGCAATGGGCAGGGGCGTTTTGGGAGCGCTATTTACAGCACTACCAACCCACCCCAAAGATGCTGCTGGCGGGACTTTTTCTAACGTCCTGAAAGCGCACCGCCCCTGTGTGAAAGCACTCACTGCAGAGAATGGGAGGCGGTTTTCAGGCGCTTTTTAGAGGCTATTTTTAGCGGTAAAACGCTCCTCTTTAAGGCCCCTTTCACACTGAGGCAATTTGCTATAACGCTAAAAATAGCGCTTGCAAAGCGCCCTGAAAGAGCGGCTCCCTTCACTCCAGTGTGAAAGCCTGAGGGCGGTGCGCTGGCAGGACGATAAAAAATGTCTTGCAAGCAGTATCTTTGGAGCTGTGAAGGAGCGGTGTGTATACCGCTCCTCCACCGCTCTTGCCCTTTGAAATGAATGGGCACCGCGGCCGTACCGCCGGCAAAGTGCCGCTGCAGCGGGTGGTTTTAACCCTTTTTCGGCCGCTAGCGGGGGTTAAAAACGCCCCGCTAGCGGCCGAATGCCTCTGCAAAAATGACGCCGCCCCCTCCCCAGTGTGAAAGGGGCCTAACAGTATTCTGAAGGGGAAGACTCATTGTTACGTTACAGTGCTGCCTTAGCGATGATTTCACATGACCACACTTCAGCCCGCAGCATTGAAAGTTGTAAAATGTGAGTCCTGAGGTAGGAAATTGAACACGTATTTTACTAGTGAATGTTTATTTTATTGTTCTTGTGTAAAAATAAATACTTTAGACTGTCAGAGACTTTGGAGTTTTGTGATCTTTGAGGATGGTGAGAATGAGAGGTCAGTGATGATTTGTTTTAAAGCTACTTTACTGTTTGTTGGAGAGGAAATCTCTCTCTGGGTTTGGCTGCATTCTGCTTTCTACCCGCTATTGGAAGCGTGAGTGTCACAGTTAGGCTGCCTTCCCACCAGGTTATTTGTCAAATGTCTTTGCATTATTTCAATACAAGTTCTTTCACTGCACTGGGCCTGAATGTGTTATTTCCGCCACACCACACTGCACCCCACCTACATACTTACCAGTGGCGTAGCGTGGGGGGTGCCAGGGGGGCCGTGGCACAACATTTGGGCGGGCGGAAATCCCACGCCAGTGTGTGTGTCCCCGACTCTGTCCTCCTAATTTGAATTTCCTTTGTCTTCGTGCTTTTGCCGACATGTTCCGCCTGGTGCCCTTTGATTGGGCGAATGGGGTCATGACTCACTGACAGCCTATCTCATAAATACCTTCTGGTCCATAGCAGAATGGTCTACCTTCAGACATTCCTGCCTTCATTTTATTCATTACTATATATGCTCCAACATGAAGGCTCTCATAGTTTTGAATTAGGGACCACACTTGGCAAATGGGCCTTGACTAGGCAGTGAGGCTGCCACATAGATTTGCTAATATTGTGCAACAAAAACCTATGTTTTTAACAGTATAATTTTTTTTTTTATGCTGGGTAGCTGGTAAGTGCGCTGGGAAATATTTGTATTGTGTTTGTTCTGTGAAAAATCTTAAAGTGGTTGTAAACCTCAGACATGAAATATGAACAAAACATATCCCTGTACAGTCTGTACTTGTCTCACTTAAGAGCACCAAGTGTCATTTCTGTCTGCTGCTTCATTTCTCTGCTATCAGCATTAATCACTTTTGACATGTTTTCCTGACACCAAGAGAAAAATGGTGACAGGGGAGGGATCTCCAGCTAATTGACAGCCTCAGCACTGTTCCTGTGTGCTGTGCGGAGGGGGGGGGGGTGTCCCTTTCCTCCAATGAGCTCTCAGACCTCCCCTCACTAAGCTCTGCTGTGTAATTTCAGTGCCACACCCCCTTTTTTCTGAACTGCTATATAAATTGTGCAGTTTGAACCGATGTAGAAAAGGGAAAATTGTGGATAAAAAAGGAACAATTTATGTTGGAAGATTTGTTTCGGCTCTGTGTATCACCTGAGGCCAGTCACTTCGCCGGGTATATGGAAGGGTTTACAACCACTTTAATTTAAAAGGCTTACTATAAATTCATTGGAGCAGTGGTTGCCATTTTTGTGCAGACAATCAAAAATAAGACCTGTTACTATGTAATATTGCACTTTTTGCGTCTTCATTATTCTATGCAATTTCTAACTAAGCATTAAAATATTAATCTACTATATACAGTACATACACTATATCAGGGGTCTCCAAACTTTCTAAACAAAGGGCCGGATTACTGTCCTCCAGACTTTAAAGGGGCCGAACTGTGGAGTACAAAATCCCCCATCATTGGTGTCACTGGGAGGAATTCTGCCCCATCATTGGTGTCACTGGGAGAAATTCTGCCCCATCACTGGGAGGAATTCTGTCCCATAATTGGTGTCATTGGGAGGAATTCTGCCCCATCATTGGTGTCACTGGGAGAAATTCTGCCCCATCACTGGGAGGAATTCTGTCCCATAATTGGTGTCATTGGGAGGAATTCTGCCCCATAATTGGTGTCATTGGGAGGAATTCTGCCCCATCATTGGTGTCACTGGGAGAAATTCTGCCCCATTACTGGGAGGAATTCTGCCCCATCATTGGTGTCATTGGGAGGAATTCTGTCCCATCATTGGTGTCATTGGGAGGAATTCTGCCCTTCATTGGTGTCATTGGGAGGAATTCTGCCCTTCATTGGTGCCAATGAATAAAAAAGCACCCCAAGGGCCGGATAAAATCAAGCAAAGGGCCACATCTGGCCCCCGGGCCGCAGTTTGGAGACCACTGCACTATATTGTCAAAAGTATCTGGATGCCTGCCTTTACACCCACATGAACTTTAATGGCATCCCAGTCTTGGTCAGTAGGGTTCAATAATATTGAGTTGGCCCACCTTTGCAGCTATAACAGCTTCAACTCTTCTGGGAAGGCTGTCTGCAAGGTTTAGGAGTGTGTCTATGGGAATGTTTGACCATTCTTACAGAAGTGCATTTGGCAGCTCAGACACTGATGTGGATGAGAAGACCTGGCTCACGGTCTCCGCTCAGTATTTCATCCCAAAGGTGTTCTATCGGGTTGAAATCAGGGCTCTCTGAAGGCCAGTCAAGTTCTTCCACCCAAAACTCGCTCATCCATGTCTTTATGGACCTTGCTTTGTGCACTGGTGTACAGTCATGTTGGAAAAGGCCACCCCCCAAACTATTCCCACAAAACTGGGAGCATGAAATTGTGCAAAATGTCTTAGTATGCTGACGCCTTAAGAATTCCCTTCACTGGAACTAAGGGGCCAAGCCCAACCCCTGAAAAACAACCCCATACCATAATTCCCCCTCCATGATTTGGACCAGTGCACAAAGCAATGTCCATAAAGACATGGATGAGCGAGTTTGGGTTGGAGGAACTTGACTGACCTGCACAGAGTCCTGACCTCAACCCGATGGAACACCTTTGGGATGAATTAGAGTAGAGACTGCGAGCCAAGCCTTCTCGTCCAACATCAGTGCCTGACCTCAAAAATGCACTTCTGTAAGAATGGTCAAACATTCCCATAGACACACTCCTAAACCTTGCGAACAACGGGCCAGATTCACAAATGAGATACGACTGCGTTTCTCCTGATACGCCGTCGTATCTCTGTTTCTATCTATGCGACTGATTCATAGAATCAGTTACGCATAGATAGCCAGAAGATCCGACATGTGTAATTGTTTTACACTGTCGGATCTTAAGATGCAATACCGCGGCCGCCGCTGGGGGGAGTTTGCGTCGTAAACCAGCGTCGGGTATGCAAATTAGTAGTTACGGCGGATCCACGACGGTTTTTCGTGTTCGCTACGTTGCCGCTAGTCTAGTTTCCCGTCGCAAAGTTACACTTTTTTTTTGGTGCCTTAACTTTAGACAGCAAGTGTATTGCTGTCTAAAGTATGGCCGTCGTTCCCGCGTCGAAATTTTAAAATCAACGTTGTTTGCGTAAGCCGTCCGGGAATACGGAAGTACGCTACGCGCGTCGCCGTTCAGAAAAATGACGTCACGGCGCGCAAAGCACGGCTGGAGTTAGGAAACGGAGCATGCGCAGTAGGTCCGGCGCGGGAGCGCGCCTAATTTAAATGGCACACGCCCATTTGAATTGGCCCGCCTTGCGCCGGAGGCCGCGGGCGTAGGTTTTCATCGCAAGTGCTTGGTGAATCAGGCACTTGCGATGAAAAATTGCGGCGGTGTAACGTATCTAGGATACGTTACGCCGCCGCGATTCTACGTGAATCTGGCCCAACCTTCCCAGGAGAGTTGAAGCTGTTATAAGCTAGGCCAACTCCATATTGAACCCTACGGATTGAGACTGGGATGTCATTAAAGTTCATGTGCGTGCAAAGGCAGGCGTCCCAATATTTTTGATAATATAGGGTATGTACAAATAAACATGTCTAGTAAAACTTTGACATAAAGACAGGAAGGTGTCGCCTTAAATAGCTGTATAAACAGACAGGTCCTAATCCTTCAACACTATCCAAAGCTAGAAAATTGTATTCAATTTAAAAAAATGTGTGAATCGCGGTTGTAAGTTGTGTGAATCTTGTGTGAAAACATTTTATAAATAGACACCTAGAAAGTGTTATGTAAAAGCAAAAATAAAACCTCTAGGACCCTGGAGCCATGTTTTGCCACAAAGGAAGTCAAGGACCTTAAACATGTTACCTTGAAACTGAAAACAGTTTGTTCTAAAAATAATTGAGAAATGTCCCTAGAGTCTAGGGAATATCCCTGTTTTTAGGGACTCTCTGTAGATTTACTTTAATGTTTCCGTTTTCTTACCTAATATCCACAGCCATTATTTACAAGAAAATGAAACAGTTGTTGTTCACTTTTAGCAACAATTTACAAAAATCCTCCTATGCCATTCCATACCTTCAAGGGCTGGACACTACAATTGTGCACCCCCTAGTGGCCACTTAAAGCGGCGCTCCACCGTAAAGTTGAACTTCCGCTCATCGGATTCCTCCGCCTCTCCGGTGCCACAATTGGCACCTTTCGGGGGAAGGGGGGACAGGATACCTGACAGGTATCCTTTCCAACTTTAGGGAATCCGGCCGTGACGCAGCAGTGACATCACCGCGGGGCTCCCTCCTCCTCCTCCCCAGGCGGCCGGGCTTATGGAAGGGAGGAGCGGGGCCTCGCGCATGCGCAGTAGGGTTCCTGGCGTGAAGCCAAAAGGCTACACTGCTGGGTTTCCTTACCCGCAATGGCGGCGGCAGTGTAGCCTTTCGGCTTCACGCCAGGAACCCTACTGCCGTCATCGCTGGACTCCAGGACAGGTAAGTGTCCATTTATTAAAAGCCAGCAGCTGCAGTATGTGTAGCTGCTGGCTTTTAATTGTTTTTGTCCCCGGACCTCCTCTTTAAAATGATATTAACCACTTTACCCCCGGACCATATTGCTGGTCAATGACCGGGCCACTTTTTGCGATTCGGCACGGCGTCGCTTTAACTGACAATTGCGCGGTTGTGCGACATGGCTCCCAAACAAAATTGGCGTCCTTTTTTTCCCACAACTAGAGCTTTCTTTTGGTGGTATTTGATCACCTCTGCGGTTTTTAGTTTTTGCGCTATAAACAAAAATAGAGCGACAATTTTGAAAAAAAATTATATTTTTTACTTTTTGCTATAATAAATATCCCCCAAAAATATATAAAAAACATATTTTTTTCCTCAGTTTAGGCCGATACGTATTCTTCTACATATTTTCCGTAAAAAAAACAAACGCAATAAAGCGTTTATTAATTGGTACTTTGCGCAAAAGTTATAGCGTTTACAAAATAGGGGGTAGTTTTATGGCATTTTTATTACAATTTTTTTTTTTACTAGCAATGGCGGCGATCAGCGATTTTTATCGGTACTGCGACATTATGGCGGACACTTCGGACACTTTTGACACATTTTTGGGACCATTGGCATTTTTATAGCGATCAGTGCTATAAAAATGCATTGATTACTATAAAAATGCCACTGGCAGTGAAGGGGTTAACACTAGGGGGCGAGGAAGGGGTTAATCATGTTCCCTGGGTGTGTTTTAACTGAAAAGGGGTGGGACTGACATGGGGAAATGACAAATTGCTGTTCATACATTTATGAACAGACGACCAGTCATTTCTCTCCCTGACAGGACCGGGAGCTGTGTGTTTACACACACAGTTCCCGGTTCTCGCTCTATAACGTGCGATCGTGGGTGCCCAGTGGTGATCGCACCTGCCGGGCACGCGCGGCGAGCAGGGGGCGCACGCACGCAACCCTAGTGGCTGATTTGCGAGGTGACGTAGATCTACGTGACCTCGCGCAGGGGAGCCGACCTGCCGCCGTATAACTGCGGCGGCTGGTCGGCAAGTAGTTAAAGGCTATTTTGTTGTCTTTAAAATAAAAGGTGTTATACTCACCTGGTTTGTGCGACGTGGCTCCCAAACAAAGTTGACGTCCTTTTTTCCCACAAATAGAAATTTCTTTTGGTGGTATTTGATCACCGCTGTGGTTTTTATTTTTTGCGCTATAAACAAAAATAGAGCGACAATTTTGAAAAAAATTAATAAATATTTTTTTTTGCTAAAATAAATATTCCCAAAAAATCTATAAAAAAAAAAGATTTTTTTCCTCAGTTTAGGCCGATGCTTATTCTTCTACATATTTTTGGTAAACAAATTGCAATAAGCGTTTATTGATTGGTTTGCGCAAAAGTTATAGCGTCTACAAAATAAGGGATAGTTTTATGGCATTTTTATTAATATTTTGTTTTACTAGTAATGGCGGCAATCAGTGGTATTTTTATTATGACTGCGACATTATTGCGGACACATCGGACACTTTTGACGCCATTTTGGGACCATTGTCATTGATACAGTGATCAGTGCTATAAAAATGCACTGATTACTGTAAAAATTACACTGGCAGTGAAGGGGTTAACCAGTAGGGGGCACTGAAGGGGTTAAGTGTGTCCTTCTAACTGTAGGGGGGTTGGGCCATGTGTGACACGACACTGATCACCGTTTCGGATTACAGGGAGCTGTGATCAGTGTCCTGTCACTAGGAAGAATAGGGAAATGCTTGTTTATGTCAGCATTTCCCCGATCTTCCTCTCTGTGACACGGTATCCCCGCGGACATTGAGTCCGCGGGACCCGCGGTCAGACTCACGGAGCTTGCTGCGCGCGCACGCGCCCACAATGCCGCATCTTAAAGGGGACATACAGGTACGTCCATCTGCCCACGTATATAGTCGTGCACTGGTCCTTAAGTGGTTAAACTATTCACTTGGGACTTTGAGGAAATGGCAACTCAACATTTGAAATCCCAATTCCAAGAACATATGCAACCTTTGTAGACATCTCTAGTTCTGCAAATATAAGCACTGTTTCTTTTGTGGTTTTAAGATCTATTTCCCACAAAATGTTTTGATGTTATTAAAGCCCAGTGGTTCTTGTAAGCTATGTGTTTTCTATTATCTCACATCACTGGAAAAAAGTTGGTCTCTGTTAAAAGAGGAACTGCAGTTTGAAGCTACTGTCATGTGTAGGTTACTTACTGAAAAAGCTATTATAGCGGATCACCACAAACCAAAATCGCAATTTAAAGGGGAGTTCCACCCACAATTTCACTTTTTAAATATAAATACCCCTGTAATACACAAGCTTAATGTAGTCTAGTAAAGTTAGTCTGTAAACTAAGGTCCGTTTTGTTAGGTTTTTAGAGCATTTAGTTAGTTTATAATTTAGAAATAGACCGTGGCCATCTTAAGTGTGGGCATCATCAAGCCAGACTGTATGACTTCCTGGATTTCAGCCTTGCAGATCTTGCACATGCTCCGTGCTGCACAAGCAATGTAATAGGTTTCAGTCAGGTTTCCATAGCAACGGGAGTGTCAGAGGAAGTTGCCGCCCCTTCTCTATGCAAATAGGCTATTTGCAAGGACTACTGGGATACATGATGCCTATCCCAGAAACCCTTGTGAATAGCCTTGTGACTTAATAGCCTAGGCTAATAAGGAGGAGGAAGTAATGAAGGACTACACAATAAAGGTATTTACAAGCAACAAAATAAAAAAAAATGTCCATTCTGAACACTATGAGATTAGGGCATGCAGCACAGACAAACATAAAAAAATGGGTGGAACTCCACTTTAATTTATTTTTAATATTCAAAACAAACTCCCCCATGACCCATGCTTTGAATCACTTTGAAAAACATCCCCTAACATGTCTGGTCATGGCCATCTTGAATAAGGGCAAATGATCCATGTAGCATTTACTTCCTGGAATCCATCTGCCCTTAGCTCAAGCATATCTGCAGGAGAGTGTGTTAAGCTGAGAAAATCCCTCCTCCTCTCCTCCCCTCCCGAAGATTCATGGGATGTATGACACAATTTGCCCAGGCAAGAAACCAGGAAGTAACTGAAGAAATTAGAAAAAAAAGTTTAAAACGGGTAAATATGATATACTTTCCTATCTATTTACTAAGGCTAGCAGCATAATGATTAAAAATAGTCCATGTTAATTGGGAGGGTGAAGTTCCATTTTAAGAAGGACCACTGTGTGTATAACAGAGCAATGGGAAGCAGGACTCAGCAAGGGGCATGTTGGACTTCTGCAGAGAGACTACTGCTTCTACACAAAGAGCAAGTGTCCTTCTTTGCAGCATGCTAGCAGCAGACAGGTTTTTCTACGTAGACCTTAACCACTTAAGGACCTGAAGGATTTGCCCCCTTAATGACCATGCATTTTTTTGCGATACGGCACTGCGTCACTTTAACTGACAATTACACATTCGTGCGACGCTGTACCCAAACAAAAAAAGACAGACAATTTTGAAAAAAAAAAATGTTTTACTTTTGCTCTAAAAAATATTCAAACCATAAATAAAAAAAAAAAAAATTTCTTCCTCAGTTTAGGCCGATATGTTTTCTACATATTTTTGGTAAGAAAAAAATCACAATAAGCGTATATTGATTGGTTTGTGCAAAAGTTATAGGCCCGGATTCACATACATTGGCGCATATTTATGCCGGCGTAGCGTATCTTCTTTACGCTACGCCGACGCAGCGTAGAGAGGCAAGCACTGGATTCACAAAGCCAGTGCTGCCAAATCTGTGCTGGGTTTCCTAGGCATAAGCCGGCGTATGTGGAAGTGGGCGTGAACCATGCAAATGAGGCGTGACCCCATGCAAATGGTGGGCTGAGGCTCAGACAGATACATATAATGAACGGCGCATGCGCCGTCCTGTGGACGCATCCTAGTACGCATGCTTAGAATCACGTTGGATCTACTCCCTAAGATACGACGGATCACTGCCTACGGCGTGAACATAACCTACGCCCAGCCATATTCACGTCCAACGTAAACGACGTAAAATACGACGGCTTGAGTTCCCTGGTGCAGACCTTTGCAGGGATGCTGCTGAGTTACACCTCCTTTATGGGGCATAACTTTACGCCGGACGTTTGACTTTACGCGCACTGCGTCGGATGGACGTACGTTCGTGAATCGGCGTATCTCCCTCATTTGCATATGTAAATAGAAAATCAATGGGTGCGCCAAATACGTCCAGCGTAAATATGTGCCCACTCTATGCCGGCGTAGGCAAGTTACGTCGGTCGGATGAAGCCTATTTTCAGGCGTATCTAGTTTTGTGGACACGGCGCACAGATACGATGGCGCATATTTGCACTCGAGATACGTCGGCGCAAGTGCTTTGTGAATCCGGCCCATATCGTCTACAAAATAGGGGATATATTTATGACATGATCTGTGATTTTTAGCGGGACTGCGACACTGCGGTGGACAGATCAGACACTTTTTTGGGACCATTGACATTTATACAGCGATCAGAGCTAAAAAATAATCACAGATTAGTGTATAAATGTCATTGGCAGGGGGGTTAACACTAGGGGGCGATCAAAGGGTAAATGTGTGTCCTAGGGAGTGTTTCTAACTGTGGGGGGATGGTAATGCCTGGAGGGTGAGACATATTGCTGTTCATAACCAGTATTAACAGCAGGTCTGTCACCTCTCTCTCCTGACAGAACGGAGATCTGTCTGTTTACATTGACAGATCTCCATTCTATCTCTCTCAGGAGCGATCGCAGGTGCCCAGCGGACATCAGATCCATCGGCTTCACCGTTGTGCCGCAGTCTTAAAGCTTTCAAGGTACAGCTATGGCGATTTGCCCAGGGGAGCCAACCTGCCACAGTATAACTGCGGTGACTGGTAGTTAATCTGCCCCCCCCCCCCCCCACAGTGCCCACAGCTTATAAATGTTCTTTTTACATTAAAATGTTGCCACTATATACCTTTTTGGCTGATCTGTATACCACAGTGATTGATAAACTGTACAGTTTCTCCAGTGCTGAGGGTTCAGGTAGGAGGAAATTTCCACTGCACCCTGTATACACAGGATAAAACAGCCTTTTTACACAATGCAGAGGATTAACCCCTTAAGTTCCGCAGTGAATATAACAAGCATACTATGCTGCATATACAGACACATTTTACTGTTGTGGGTTTAGTAACACTTTAAATTCCATGTGATTCTGTACAGTGTGCTGTGATAAAATGCGGCATGTTGCATTTTATCGCAGCACACTGCAACACAGTTCTAGGCTACGTTGCAGTGTGAATGGGACACACAGAAAACAACTCGATTCTGTGTGCTCTTGCAGTGACGGGCATTTTACAATGTGTGAATTCACTCTCAAATATACTCTATTCTTAAAGCCTTGGCCATCTTTATGTAGAGCAACAATTATTTTTTCTTTGCCATGAGGTGCCATGTTGAACTTCCAATGACTAGTATTAGAGAGTGAGGCCCCATACACACCATAGAATCTATCCGCAGATAAATCCCATCAAATGGGTTTCTGCGGATAGATCCTATGGTGTGTACACTCCGTCGGATATTTATCCGCAGATAAATCTCCCCTGGGATGGATTTCCAGCAGATGGATATTTGCTGACATGCTCAACAAATCCATCTGCTGGAATCCATTCCAACGGATGGATCCGCTCGTCTGTACAGACTTACCGGATCCATCCGCCCAAAGGGATTCCCCGCACGCGTCGTAATGATTTGACGCATGCGTGGAATTCCTTATATGACAGCGTCGCGCCCGTCGCCGCGTCATAATAGCGGCGACGGCGCGACACGTCATCGGCAGAGGATTTCAGCGCGGATTTCAATGCGATGGTGTGTACACGCCATCGCATTGAAATCTTCTGAAATCCTCGAGAGGATTTATCCGCGGATACGGTCCGCTGGACCGTATCTGCGGATAAATCCTCTCGTGTGTATGGGGCCTGAGAGCAATAACACCAAATTTAACACACCTGCTCCCCATTCACACCTGAGACCTTGTCGCATGGGAAAATGGCTAATTGTGCCCAATTTGGACATTTTCACTTAGGGGTGTACTCACTTTTTAGCCAGAGGTTTTAATATTAATGGCTGTGTGTTATTTTGAGGGGACAAAGAATTTACACTGTTATACATGCTGTACACTCACTACTTTACATTGTAGCAAAGTGTAATTTCTTCAGTGTTGTCACAGGAAAAGATATAATAAAATATTTACAAAAATGTGAGGGGTGTATTAACTTTTGTGAGATACTGTGTGTGTATTTATATATATATATATATATATATATATATATATATATACACACAGTATATATAGAGTTCATTAATAAAGTATTCAGATCCCCTTCACTTTTTTCAATTTTGTTATGTTGCAGCCTGAAAATGCATACTGTATCAGAGAAAACGCCATGAGGTCAAAGGAACTGCCGGAAAAGCACAGACAGGATTATTGCAAGGCACCTATCTGGGGAAGACTACAATTGGAAGAAGTTTGACACAACCAGGACTATTCCAAGCAGGGCCGTCTTAATAGCATCATGGGCCCCTGGGCAAAGTAATGCTCTGGGGTCCCTACAATGATGACAGTGCAGGTAAACAGACATCAAGAAGATAGGAGGCAGACGGCCTCCCCTGTGTATCTATCACTCTCAGTGCCACCCTGGGCCCCCCAATTTTGGGGCAGCGTGGGCTCAAAGACCAGCTTCTTTGGGGAAAGTGCAGGGGCCCCTCATGCAGTGCCCAGGTGTGCCCTCTCATTAGGACAGCCCTGATTCCAAGAGTTGGACACCCTGCCAAACTAAGCAACTGGGGAGAAGGACCTTAGTAAGAGAGGTGACCAAGAAACCTATGGTCACTCTGACTGAGCTCCAGAGATCCTGTGTGGAGATGGGACAAAGTTCCAGAAGGACAACCATCACTGCAGCCCTCCACCAATCTGAGCTTTATGGCAGAGTGGTTAGATAGGATCCCCTCCTCAGCAGTGGCGGCTGGTGATCAAATTTTTTTGGTGGGCGCAAACAAACGAAAAAACAAACAAACAATTGCAGCCTCACTGTGCCCATCAAACACAGCTACTGTGCCCATCAACTGCAGCCACTGTTCCCATCAAACGCAGCCACTGTGCCCATCAAACGCAGCCACTGTGCCCATCAAAGGCAGCCACTGTGCCATCAATTGTCACCACTGTGCCATGCCATCAATTGTCGTCACCTTGCCATCAATTGTCACCACTGTGCCATGCCATCAATTGTCGCCACTGTGCTATCATTTGTCGCAACTGTGCCATCAATTGTTGCCACTGTGACATGCCATCAAATGCAGCCACTGTGCCATGCCATCAAACGCAGCCACTGTGCCATCATTTATCGCCACTGTGCCCATCAATTGTCACCACTGTGCCATGCCATCAAACGCAGCCACTGTGCCATCAACTGTTGCCACTGTGCCCATTGTCACCACTGTGCCATAAATTGTCACCACTGTGCCCATCAATTGTCACCACTGTGCCATGCCAAACGCAGCCACTGTGCCATCAAACGCAGCCACTGTGCCATGCCATCAAACACAGCCACTGTGCCATCAATTGTCGCCACTGTGCCCATTAATTGTCACCACTGTGCCATGCCATTAAACGCAGCCACTGTGCCATCAATTGTCACCACTGTGCCATCAATTGTCGCCACTGTGCCCATTAATTGTCACCACTGTGCCATGCCAAACACCGCCACTATGCCATCAAACGTAGCCACTGTGCCATGCCATAAAACGTAGCCACTGTGCCATCAATTGTTACCACTGTGCCATCAATTGTCGCCACTGTGCCATCAATTGTTGTCACCACTGTGCCCATCAATTGTAGCCATTGTGCCCATCAATTGTAGCCACTGTGCCCATCAATTGTAGCCGCTGTGCCCTGTAAAATGCTGCCACTGTGCCCATCAATTGTAGCCATTGTGCCCTGTAAAATGCCCCCTCCGCCTGAAACTTACCTTTCTGGGGTCAGCCATCCTGCTTCCACCGTCCCTCGATGTGTTCTCCTGCCCTCGATGATGCTTCAGCCAATCAGGTTACTGGTAACCAGAACCAGTGAACCTGATTGGCTGAAACGCCTGTCAGTGTTAGCCAGGGAACGCACCCCCCCCCCCCCCCCCCCGTGCGTCCCCTGGATAACTATTTGCAAGCCAATTAGAGCCTGAGGGCTGTAACCAGAAAGCCTATCAGAGCCGCTGCCTCTGATAGGCACCTCCAAAGCCCCAAAGCCAACCAGCTGCCATCATTCAGATGGCCGGCGCTCACCAGGGGGCCGGCCATTTGAATAGTGGGCAGCAGCGACAATACATAGATTCATGCAATGCATGAATCTATGTATTGTTGAAGTGGCGGTGCAGGAGAGAGAGGGGGCGGCACTCTGGCGCCCTCTATGGACGCACCGCCACTGCTCCTCAGTGCAAAACACATGAGAACCCGCTTGGAGTTTACAAAAAAGCAAAGGTCTGTGAAGAACAAGATTCTATGGTCTGACAACGGAAGCCCCATAGTAACTCTACCTCACCTCCTATTAATTTCCCAGCCGTTGTTGGCTGTCTCTTCTCCAGAGCTTCTGCCGCTGGAGACCTGACTGGAGTGGCTTCAAAAAAGGTATGTATAGCGATTTCTTCTTTACAGGGCTAGATAGGTTAGTCTTAGATTGTGGATGCCTGTAGATTTTGAGATTTTTGTGTTAAGTCCCGTACACATGGGCAGAATGTCGGGAGACATTTGCGGTACAAAAAATACCGGCCAACATACTGCCCGTGTGTAACAGGACCCTACCGGTCGGCTGATTTCTGACGGATGTGCATGCTGGGAACCAGCATCCAACTGACTCCCGATCAACGCTCTCAGCCAATGGCAGAAACATTACACATGTAAAAATAACATTAAAACATTATTCCTTTTACTTGTCTTTATATTCGTGTTATGTACATGCAGTATATTCTCAGTTTCCCTATTACAGAGTGTTCTTTCACTTCTCTATATTGATATATTTTTAGATAATGTGGAATCCAGATGATCCAAGGATCATTTCCTCTATTTGTTTTTGCAAAAAAAAACACAGGATGTGTTTATGTCAATGTGAATTTAGGGATATATACATGCTTTCCTGGAAGGCAAGCCTGCTTCTTGTGCAGATGAAGGTAAATTTGGTATCTGGCGCTCCAGGAGGCAATGCCCTTAGTTTGTTATATTGTACATTTGATTAGTCAGTCTTTAGGTAAAAACAAAGTTGAACCACGGTAAGCCAGCCTCAGAGTGTGTCCAACAACTCTGAAAAACATATAAAAGAAACAAGGGGGGAGGTGACTCTCTAAGTGTGGTATTAAAACAGTAACATTTATTGCACAAGATTAAAAACACTTACAAGATATAAGTGGGAGTCATGCTCATCATAAGTATGTAGTCCTGGCAGTTCTACTGCGTCCCACAGGCTCCCCGTACGATCTGGGTACATACTTACGATGAGCGTCACTGGAGATCACAGGCCTCCTTTATAGCTAATTGGATAGCTAAAGTAAACAAAATCAATCATATAAAGGATTGTATACATAAAATAATCTGGCAAATTTGGCTTTACTGGAATGGGCCATGAGCCCACTGGATGATTTGGAGAAGCAAATTAACCTCATATTTTTTCTCTCTTCTATGGCTTATAAGTCTCTCTTCCCTGTATTTCCCTTTATCAGTACTCACACAACACCTTCCTAAGATCAGGAGGGTATTGACAGTTTTGCTGTAACTAAATGTTTATATTACTGTAAGTGACACCTTTGCCTGACTCTTCCTTATTCAATGGTCTTATGTCTAAGTCAGAGGTCTCCAAACTTTCTAAACAAAGGGCCAGATTACTGTCCTTCAGACTTTAAGGGGGCCTGACTGTGGCCATTAGGAGTACAAAATCCCCCATCATTGGTGTCATTGGACCCCATCATTGGTGTCATTGGGAGAAATTCTGCCCCATCACTGGGAGGAATTCTGCCCTATCATTGGGAGGAATTCTGCCCTATCATTGGTGTCATTGGGAGGAATTCTGCCCTATCATTGGGAGGAATTCTGCCCCATCATTGGGAGGAATTCTGCCCTATCATTGGTGTCATTGGGAGGAATTCTGCCCTATCATTGGTGTCATTGGGAGGAATTCTGCCCCATCATTTGGAGGAATTCTGCCCTGTCATTGAGAGGAATTCTGCCCTATCATTGGTGTCATTGGACGGAATTCTGCCCCATCATTGGGAGGAATTCTGCCCTTTCGTGTCATTGGGAGGAATTCTGCCCCATCATTGGGAGGAATTCTGCCCCGTCATTGGTGTCATTGGGAGGAATTCTGCACTATCATTGGGAGGAATTCTGCCCCATCATTGGGAGGAATTCTGCACTATCATTGGTGTCATTGGGAGGAATTCTGCCCTTTCATTGGTGTCATTGGGAGGAATTCTGCCCCATCATTGGGAGGAATTCTGCCCCATCATTGGTGTCATTGGAAGGAATTCTGCCCCATCATTGGGAGGAATTCTGCCCCATCATTGGTGCCAATGAATAAAAAAGCACCTCAAGGGCCGGATACAATCAAGCAAAGGGCCACATCTGGCCCCCGAGCCGCAGTTTGGAGACCACTGGTCTAAGTGAATGATTTTTCCACATTGTGTGAATTTTTTGGTTAAATAAGGAATTAAAAAATATATATATAATAGTAATATAATAATAATCGTAATAAATAAATAAATAAATAAATAAACAAACAGCAAGGGTAACTATCTTAATGTTTTGTTTGCATTTATTATATGAAAAATGTTTTCTAATTTTTGTTTATTTTTTTGCATTTCATAAGTTAGAAGAGTCCTACTGAGATGATGTTGTTTTTTTTTTTTTACTCATTATTGTTTTCAGCAGTGAGTACAAAACATCAAGTACAAGAATACATTTATTAAAAATGGTGATTTTACCAAAACTTCTATATACATTTCAAATGCTCCCGATAGAGATACCCCCAATGTTTCTTTAAAACCATAAAAAAAATCATTTTGAAATATATCTGGCAAAATAAAAAATCTAGAGTAAGTAGTGGGCTCCTATCTAGGAATAAAAAGAAAGGAGGATTGGCGGTGCCTGATATTAAAAGATACTATACGGCAGTAATAATGGCAAGGTTAGTTGAATGGGCAAACACAAACACTAGTAAGAGATGGGTAAAAATGGAAAACATGTTGTACAAGGCACAGTTAGTTAGGAAAAAATATTTGGATACCACCTAAAAATAGAACACTTAATTCTGATACGCAAGAGTTTACTAAAATCGTTTTTAAAGTATAGGATAGAATATACAGACTGGATAACTGGGAATATAGGGCCAAATCCTCAAAAGACATACGACGGAGTAACTGCTGTTACTCCGTCGTATCCCTGGTCCTAACTATGGAACTGATCCACAGAATCAGTTTCCCATAGTTAGGACGAAGATCCGACATGTGTAATTGCATTACACTGTCGGATCTTAACCACTTCAGATCCGCGCTATAGTAAAAATACGTCTGCAGCGCGGACCTGAAGTGCCAAGTGGCCGTTTTTAAACGGCCTGTCGTTTCTCTGCTGGAAGCGCGTCCCCGCGATCGCGCTTCTGCAGAAAACTGTGTTGGCCGTGTCCCTCGGACACAGCCAATCACAGATCGTGCTGAATGGCCAATCACAGCGGCCATTCAGCATTCGATCTAGCCGTCCAATGAGAGATGATCTCGAATGTAAACAAATGAGATCATCTCTCATCGCCGGCTTTCTCTCCTTACACACAGACCGCGTGTGAGGAGAGAAAGCCTTTTACAGTGCAATCCATCGTTACAGTCTAAAAAAAAAAACAGTGAGTGACACAAACACTACCCACAGTCCCTGCCAGTGCCACCTTCCAGTGCCACCTTCCAGTGCCACCTTCCAGTGCCATCAGCCAGTGCCACCAGCCAGTGCATTTATCAGAGCCACCTGCCCCTGCCATCAGTGCCACCTGCCCCTGCCATCAGTGCCACCTGCCCCTGCCATCAGTGCCACCTGCCCCTGCCATCAGTGCCACCTGCCAAAAGTGCAATCTGCCAAAAGTGCAATCTGCCAAAAGTGCCACCTGCCAGTGCCACCTGCCCGTGCCACCTGCCCGTGCCACCTGCCCGTGCCATCAGTGCCGTCAGCCATCAGTGCCACCTGCCGCCAGTGCCACCTGCCCGTGCCACCTGCCCGTGCCATCTGCCCGTGCCATCAGTGCCGTCAGCCATCAGTGCCACCTGCCATCAGTGCCACCTGCCGCCAGTGCCACCTGCCCGTGCCATCTGCCCGTGCCATCTGCCCGTGCCATCAGTGCCGTCAGCCATCAGTGCCATCAGTGCCACCTGCCATCAGTGCCACCTGCCATCAGTGCTACCTGCCATCAGTGCCATCTGCCATCTGCCCGTGCCATCTGCCAGTCCCATTTGCCATCAGTGCCACCTGTCAGTGTCATCAGTGCCACGTGCCATCTTTTGTCATGGCTAAAAGATCTTTTTCACTTACAGAGGCATACGAAATTATTGCGGCCGACGAGAGCAACGGGGAGCTCTGCGATTCGGATTCCTCCGCAAGGTCAGACGCCGGATCTGATGTTGACTATGAGCCGATAGTTAGCAGTGAAGAGGAAGAGGAGGAAGAGGAGGAAGAGGGGGAAGATGAGGAAGAGGAGGAAGAGGGGGAAGATGAGGAAGAGGAGGAAGAAGAGGAAGAAGAGGAGAAAGAGGAAGAAGAGGAAGAAGAGGAGGAAGAGGGTCCGCCCGCCAGACGAAGGCGTATTGCTAAGGAGGCAGTGCCATCCACCAGCACTGCTGTGCCATCCACCAGCACTGCTGTGCCATCCACCAGCACTGCTGTGCCATCCACCAGCACCGCTGTGCCATCCACCAGAACCGCAACACCTCGTCAAGCAAGGTCACGTACCAGTAGGTCCCATGCCAGCCTTCCCTATTCCCTTCAGTACCCCTTGTGGCTTCCTCCTAATTCAGGAGAAGCCAACATTCCCCCTTTCACTGCCCAGCCAGGAGTCCAAGTGGACACAGAAAATTTTGCCCCAATAGATTTTTTCAGTTTAATTTTTACTGAGGACTTGCTTTCCTCAATTGTTTCCCAGTCCAATCTCTATGCCCAACAATTTATTTCCAGTCACCCCACATCCTATTATGCCCGTCCCTTCCAATGGAGAGCCCTTACAGTGGAAGAGTTTAAAAAATTTTTGGGCCTCGTATTCTGTATGGGACTAAACCACAAAAACGAAGTACGTTCATATTGGTCAAAACGCCCCATATACCACATGCCCGTCTTTTCCTCAAAAATGCCCAGGTCCAGATATCAAATGATCATGCGATTCCTACACTATAGTGACAATACCCAGTGCCCTCCCCGAGATGACCCAAATTTTGACAAACTTTATAAGATTCGGCCACTACTAGATTATTTTTCCCAAATTTTCCCCCAGTTGTTTACCCCGGACCAAAACATCTGTGTTGACGAGTCACTTGTCAAATTTTCTGGCAGGCTCGGCATAAAGCAATTTATGCCCTCCAAAAGGGCCCGCTATGGAGTGAAGCTCTACAAATTATGTGACCGTGCCACCGGATATACCTATGCCTTCAACATATATGAAGGAAAGGACAGCCAGCTACTGTATAGAAAGAAGACACCCGCATGCGGCACCGTACGGTCGAACCGGAAGGGCTTTCCTCAAAGCCTCGTCACCAAGAAGCTAAGAAAAGGGGAGACGGCGAGTGCACGCAATGAGGAAGTTCTGGCCGTGAAATGGAGGGACAAAAGGGATGTGTACGTGCTTTCTACCATCCACAACAATACATGCGTTACCATCAGAAGGAGGAATGGGCAAATCCAGAAACCTAAATGTATCCACGAATACAATAAGTTCATGGGGGGTGTCGATTTCAATGATCAAATGATCGAGCCCTACCTTTCCACAAGATGATCATACCAGTGGTATAAAAAAGTTTCAATTTACTTATTCAATTTGGCCATATACAACACGTACGTATTATATCGAAAATCCACTCCAAGACCCAAATCCTACCTTTACTTCCAGGAGGAAATCACCACTGCCCTTTTATACACCAGCAACCCACCAGCAACCATTCGATCAGATGTGGTAAGCCGACTCTACGAGCGCCACTTCCCAGATAAAATCCCTCCCGGACCAACAGGCCGAAATTCCCAAAAAAAATGCCGGGTGTGCTCCAAAGATGGAGTGAGAAGAGACACCCGTTTTTATTGTGCCCAATGCCCTTCCCAACCAGGCCTCTGCATAGACGGCTGTTTCCGCCGTTATCATTCCTTACTAAATTATTAGTCACTTCCTGCCATTTACCTTTACACCCCTTATGCCTCTGCTTGCTCTGTATTTGACCCTGGCTTGTTATTTGACCACGATTCTGCCTACCGATTTTGTTTATACCTCTGCCTGATATGGAACTGACCCTGGACTGTTATTTTTTTTTTTTAAATTCTTTATTTTACATCTTTTTTTTTTTTCCCAAAAATATCCATAGTAAGTTGTTACATTTACAAACATACCTGGCTTCTATATGTTGCTACATTCATTATTACAGTCTTCTTAGCCACTTCAAAATTCTATATATTACTGTTTAAATTAACAACCACACATTGTCAATAACCCTAACTTATAACTCATCCACCAGTGTCTGACTCATCGGCTAGTAACCCCTTTCCTCCCCTCCCTCCCTTCTCCCAAAAAAAAAAAAAAAAAAAAAAAAAAAGAAAGAAACCCTATCTTTCCCGATTGTCGCCTCCTCGCCCCACTTCCCCCCTCCCTCAGAGATCTCCCTCTCTGTATCTTATATACGGTGACCATGTCAATCTATACTTCTCCTCTTGTTCTCTTATACCCATGGTAAGCTTCTCCATTTGTTGGATTTCGGATATTCTGCCTAGCCATTGTTGCTTATTTGGGATATTGGTACTTTTCCAAAGGATTGGAATACATGCCCTTGCTGCAACCAGAAAATGTCTTATCAGGGACCTCTTGAACCTTGCCATGGACAGTGATATATCTAATAAAAGATAAGTGGCCGGATTACTTCCCAAGTCCACCTCTGTGATGTCTCTAACTGTGTCAATGACCATTTTCCAAAAGTCCCTTAACTTTACACATGACCAGAAAACATGTAGCATAGTACCCTTCTCCCTGCCACATCGCCAACACCTATCTGAAACTTCCGGGAATATCCGGTTTAATGCTACAGGGGTCTTATACCATCTGGTTAAGATTTTATACCCCCCCTCTTGGTATCTGGTGGCCAATGATGCTTTATGCGTAAATTTAAAAATTTTTGTTCTCTGGTTTTCGGAAAAAAACACCTCCAACTCTTTTTCCCAGGTTCGTATAAATGGTAAGTCATTTGGTGCTCCCATTTCTACCCAGAGACTATACATCAGAGAGATACCATGTCTCATCTCCTCTCCCTTCAGACAGATTTCCTCAAATCCTGAAAGGTCTCTTAGCAGTCCCCTTTTTGGATTTATTGCTCTGATGGCCGTTTTTAGTTGATTTTGTCTAAGTAAATCGAGTTCTTTTTTAATAACCTCTTCTCTTTCCTCTCTTCTTGCCCCTAGACTCTCCCCTTCAAAATGTATTACTCTACTCCAACCTAAACGTTTTAACCTCTTGAAGTGTGGATCTAGGAGCCCCATTTGAAATTTCGGGTTTCCCAGGACCGGAGTAAGTGGGCTTGGGTGAGGCGAGAGTTTCGTTTTCCTGATCAATTTTTTCATGACGCGCAGGGTAGGCCCTATTGTTGGGTGTTTCTTAACCTCACCTGGTATGTCTACTTCTTGTATCCACACCAATCCTTCTAGGGGGATGTTTGTAATTTTTTGCTCTAAGAGTATCCACGGTTTGTGCTTCTCCTGAATGCACCATTCGACCACCCTTGACATGTGTGCTGCTTCGTAGTAACCTATTGGGTCCGGAAAGCCCACTCCCCCCCTCTCCTTGGGCAAAGTTAAAATTTCTCTCCGTAATCTCGCCGTTTTACCTGCCCATATAAACTTTGCGAACCTGGCTCTTAATTCCCTAAGAAAGCTCACAGGGATCTTTACCGGTAATGTTTGGAATAAATAAAGTAGTCTTGGTAACACGTTCATTTTTAGGATGTTAATTCTCCCAAACCATGAGTAAGTCTCCTTTTCCCATCTAGTGAAGTCTGATTTAATTTTCCTGGCCATCGGAACAAAATTCAACTCGAATATTCTATTTAAATTTTTTGAAATTTTTGTCCCAAGATAGGTTATATGGGAGTCCGTCCATTTAAAGGTAAAATTAACTGTTAATTGGTCTTGTGTTTGTTTGTTCATTTCTATCCCCATCGCCTCTGACTTGCTGTAATTTACTTTAAAGTTAGAGAGAACTCCATAATCCCTAATCTCTTTCATCAGAGGTGGAAGTGATAGTTCTGGAGCCACTACTGAGAACAACAGATCGTCTGCAAAAGCCGCTACTTTATGTTCAGTTCCTTTAATCTGAAAACCTCTTATATCAGCATTTGATCGTATTGTCCTCAGCAGTGGCTCCAGTGTTAAAATAAAGATGATTGGCGAGAGCGGGCAACCTTGCCTGGTCCCGTTCCGGATTGGGAATGGGTCCGATAGTGCCTCATTCACCTTCACTCTAGCCGATGGGAAGGAGTAAAGACTTGCGATCCAGTTCTGCATACCAACTCCTAGCCCTATGTGCTTTAATGTAGCATTTAAAAAGCCCCAGTCCACCCTGTCGAAGGCTTTCTCCGCATCAGTTGAAATAAGTGCTAATGGTTTATGGTGGAATTGGGCCAAGTAGATGGTACTTAGCACTTTTTGCGTATTCTCCCTCCCTTCTCTTCCAGGGACAAAGCCCACCTGATCCGAGTGTATGAGCGGTGGAATATGTATTGCTAATCTATTGGCGATTATCTTTGAAAATATTTTTAAGTCTATATTCAACAGCGATATCGGTCGATAGCTCGCACATACCATGGGGTCTTTCCCTTCCTTGGGAATAACAGCTATGTGGGCCCCTAATGTTTCTCTTCTCATCTGATGTCCTTTTTTCAATGAGTTAAAGGCCTCTAGAAATTTGGATATTAATTTCTCTTGAAAGGTTTTATAATATAGAAGCGTATATCCGTCAGGTCCAGGTGATTTCCCTGGTTTCATTTCCTTTATTACCTCCTGAAATTCTTTTACCGTTATTGGGCTTTCCAGACTTCCTATATTTTCATTTGGGATTTTAGGCATTGCTGACTTCCTTAGGTATTCTCTTACTCTCTCCTCTCTGTTCTGTATTTTCTCTACAGCGGATTGATTATCTAGTTGGTACAAGCCCATATAATATTCTCTGAACGCTTTTGCTATTAATTGTGAGGAGCTCACTATGTTGTCGCCCTTTGTTTTTATTTTCTCGATATGTTTACTGGCCCTAGACTCCCTCAGTGCATTCGCTAGCATCTTACTGGGTTTATTGCCAAATTCATAGTAAGCCCTTCTACATCTGCTCAACTTAGCTTTCGCCTTATCCATCAATAGTAAATTTAAATTCTCTCTTAGGGACATCAATCTCTCCTCATTTCTTGTTTTCTGCGCTTTCTTATGTACATTTTCCGCTATTTTAATCTCTCTCAGTAAGGTATCTAACTTAACCCCGAGTTTCCTCTTCCTATGGGCCCCCATAGAAATAAGCACTCCCCTCATATAGCATTTGTGTGCTTCCCATTTACAAAGAGGAGAAGTTTCTTCATCACTGTTTCTTTCAAAAAATAAATCTAATTCCTGTCTTATCTTCTCCTCATACTCTGGGTCTTTAATTAGAGACTCATTGAGCCTCCAATTCCATTCTCTGGGTCCTGAAACTCCCCAGTCAATAAGACAGCTAACTGGGGCATGGTCCGAGATTGTAATAGAACCAATCGAAGTTTCCCTTAGGTTCATCAGAACCGCTCGGTCTAGGAAAATGTAATCAATCCGTGTGTAGGTTTTATGTTTGTGGGAGTAAAAGCTATAGTCTCTTTCATGGGCGTGTTGGGACCTCCAGCTATCTACTAGCTGCAAATCATACAGCATATTTCTTACTTGTCTCAGTTTGGCGTTAGATATGCCGTATGCCCCCCTGGAGGAGTCCAGGCTGGGGTCCAATAGCAAATTCATATCACCTCCTAATATCAAAACCCCTTCTTTGTTTTCTTTTATCTTTTCCGCGAATTTACCCAAAGTGGTGATCGGGTCATCATTAGGAAGATAAATATTTACAAGTGTAACCTTTTGTTCGTTAATTGTCCCTTTAATCAAAAGGAACCTTCCTTCTTCATCTGTCACCACTTTAGATTCAATCCAGATTAAGTCTTTAGCTAGTAGAATTGCTACCCCATTTGCTTTTGAAGATTGTGAGGCCCCCATGTAAGCCACTGGGAATCTCTGGTTCTTCAATTTTGGAATCTTATCCTTTCTGAAATGAGTTTCCTGTAGGAAAACGATTTGTGTTTTTAATCTTCCCAATTCCAGCATCAGTTTCGTTCTTTTTTCCGGGATATTTAGCCCTTTAACATTATATGAGGTTATATTTATTTTATACATTTCTGATCTCATTGTTTAATTCTGTTTATGTGCCGACACCCCTCCTACGGGGGACTCGAACCTTATCTCCAAGGGAGGAGGTGTGAGAGAAACGAGATGGCAGACTACAATCGGGATCCAAAAAAAAAAAAAAAAATTTTCCCCCCAGCCCTTTTGTAGCTCGAACTCAAGACCTCTGTCCAGATATCCGAGTAATATTTCAAAAAAAAAAAAAAAAAGGGGAAAAAAAAAAAAAAAACACACACAAACCACCCCCACGCGTCTCCGACTTCCCTCCAAAAGGAGGAGAGACGCTTTTTGGGGAAAGTGTGAAAGCACAGCGGAGAGTCTCTTCCGTCTCCCCAACCGGCGCCCATCCTCTTTATTTTATAAGGCTGTTCCCCCCCCCCCACCCCACATTTATTTCATCCGTCCTAAATCAGCTAACTTGTGGCCCATTGGATCTCTTCTATACAGTTTACTCGACTTATTCTACTCATCTTATTCTAAACATTCCTCCTGACTAGTACATACATTTATGCATCTTTTGTATATATATATACATAATACACATGATTAAAAGGAAAATCGTAAGGATAGAAGTAAGAGAAAGCATAAAATCATAAATTCATATACATTTAGTCCCAATTATATTAAACCTGACCTCTTCCTTCCCCGTCGAGAACCCATAACCTAATCTATATGGCCTTGTGGCGACACTTACAGCCCCATATGGGTGAGTCTAGGCTAATCAATTCCCCCCCCCCAATCAGTCCCCCCCTCCAGTATCCATTCTCACTCCCATTTTCTCTACCTCCCTTCATATCCTGCCTTAAGTTCGTGTTGCCCCACCCTCCCTACCCTGTTACTTCCTATCGCCTCCCCCCCATCCTCCCCCCCCTCCCCCTTCCCCTCGAACAAACCCCTGTTCCTCCTATCTTTTAATCTCACACACCTTTGAGCACTTAGTGAATCACCACAAAAAAAAAAAAAAAAAAAAAAAAGAAACTTAACCACATCTATAATGTACCTTGTATCTCCCCCCCGCCCTATGACCCCCCCCCAAAAAAAAAAAACGTTATGTGAATCTAATAGTGACCTCAATGTGAAGCACTGTGTTTGAGGTTCAATTGCCTCCCTTCTCACCCAAAAAAAAAAAAAAAGGGGAGGAAAGGGGAGAGAATACCCCCCCATCCCCCAGTGTCTATAACTACGTGTTCATTACATATTTATGTTTTTATTCGTGGCCAGTGATCTATCTACCCTCCCTACCCCACCCTCTCTACCCCCTACAATTTCAGGGCAACTACAAAACAGATCAAAAAAGAAAAATGGAGAGAAAAGAAAACCTCAGGGAGTTTAAATAATTTATATAGTTTCCGGCTTAACTAATAGTCTTTACGTGTCGCCTCTCTAAGATAAACACTCGATTATCTACACCCTTTGTACACATACTTGTACCCTAATATCTAAAATGTCTCTGAAAGCCTGTGCCCTTGTAAAGTGTTTTCCCTACGTTTTTGCAAGATTCGCTTCAAACAGGAAAAAAAAAAGAAAAAAAGGGGGGGGGGGCGGGCAAAAAAAAAAAAAAAAAAAAAAAAAAAAAACCAACATCGAGGGACCCCCCTCGGGAGACGGAAGTGATCTGCAGTTTGCTCCCCGAACCTAGAAAGTCTACATAGTGCCTCCCATGCTCCTATTCTCTGGGTCTTCTCTCGGTTCCTTTGCTGCTGTAGATGGGAAAGGAAGGAAAAAATAAAAATAAAAATAGTAAGGGAATTTGTCTATTAGGAAGCAAAGTTCGGTGACTTGTTCTTCCCCCTCCTCTCCTCTCTACTCCTTCTTCGTATTATACTCATGTTGTACTCATGTAGTAGTCTATTCGCTCTTCATCCTCTTCCCAGGAGAAAAAAAAAGAAAAAAACCCAAGGAGGACAAGAATAAGACAGGCGAGAAAAAGAAAAAAAAAAAAAAAACACACAGGGACTATGCCTGTATGGTTTCCTCTATAGGTCCACCTCAAGCGCTTTCAATACATATTTTTCTCTTTCTCGCCTTCTCTGGGTAGGTCCAGCCAATTGGGGACATTTATTGCTTCTACACCCAGGAATTGAAATAGCATTGGGAGTTGTGAGGGTTCGCTCAAATAATAGCTCAATCCCTCCTTCTTCACTATTAATGCTAGTGGAAACCCCCATCGATATGTGGCCCCATTATTTCGTATATGCTCTAATAGGGGTTTTAATAGTCTTCTTCTGTTCTTAGTTTGTAAGCATAGGTCCGAGAATATTTGAATATCAGCATCTTCCAGGACCCCCCGTGTTCCCTCCTTCCATGCCACCCTGAGAATTTCATCTTTTACTCTGTAGAAGTGGATTCTACAAAGAACATTGCGAGGAGTGGCTTGATCTTGAAACCTCCCTCCAGGAATTCTATGTACCCGGTCTAGTTCCAATGGTGCATCTGGGTTTTTTTTCAGGATTTTATTCAGAATGGAGGTTACTACGCCCCTTAATTCCAGGCCTTCAAATTTATCAGGTACCCCCTTTATGCGCAGATTATTTCTTCTGCTTCTATTGTCCGCCTCTTCTGCTTGTAACTGCTGTCTGATCAATTGGTATTGTTGGGTCTGGACTCTTTTCTCTAGTTCAACCAATCTGACCTCCATAGAACCTTGTTGCTCCTCACACCTCTCAATTTTTTGATCCACCTCCACCACCTTTGTGCGGACTTTTTCAATTTCACCCATCATTGCAGCGGTGATGTTTGCTACAATCTGTTGAATGTCTTCCTTGGTGGGCAGTGCCTGTATGAGCCTGCTAATCTGTCTGTTGTCAGGGGGGGGCTCCATCGCTTCCCCCCTCACTTCCCCCCTTTTCTCCTGAGAGCCTTGAATCGAAACTGAGATAAATGGGTCTGCAAGGGGATTAATCTCTTTATGGTTAGCCATTTCTACCCCCTGAGTTTGGCTGCTTAGATCTCTATCAAACCTCACAGGCAACAACTGTATCCCAGATATAGGCTCTACTAGCCTGTCTGACTGCTGTAATGTTCCTGATGGGGAGAACAGAGGTGTCTGCGCCTTTGTGTTGTGTTGAACCCACTGTCCGTCTAAAGGAAAATGCTTTTGTGGTTGAATGTCTGTCTGCACCGCTGAGACTGTTGTATGCGTGGTGTCTCTCACCTGACCTTTCGTCGTCTCAAGCGCTCCCCCGGGGGATGTGTCCTCACGCTCTGCCGCTTGTGAGTCAGCTGGTATGTCGGGAGCTCCGGGTGAAGCAGCTGCTGGTGGTGCCGGCGATGAACTCTCTGTGAGCGAATTCCTTCTGCTCACCCCGCGATCCTCGTAGTGTGTCTGCAGGTCTCCTCTCACGGTCATATAACGGGTAATGTAGGAGTGCTCAGACTGAGCGGGGGGAGCTCTGCTACTCTTCACTCTGCTCCGAGTCCGCCGCGACATCAGCTGCGGTGAAAGTTTTTTTTTTTTTTTTGTCCCCTTGTAATGCTCAGCTTTTCTCCGCTCCTAGAGTGGGGCCAGGTGGGAGGTGGAGGGGGGCAGCTATAGCCGCTCTCCTGATCGCGAGCGCCCGGGGAGCTTCTAGACTCTCCTCACGGAGGTACCTAGTCCGCCATGCTTTCGACTCCTCCCCCAGAAACGGAAGTCCGGGATCCTGGACTGTTATTTGACCACGCTTTTGCCTACCGATTCTGTTTATACCTCTGCCTGATATGGAACTGACCCTGGACTGTTATTTGACCACGCTTATGCCTACCGATTCTGTTTATACCTCTGCCTGATCTGGAACTGACCCTGGACCGTTTGACCATTCTTTTTGCCTGCCTCTTGGACTGATCTTTTACCCTGCCAGTGGACTAGTGGGATTCAAAGCACAGGGGTCTCACATGTGAGGGGCTCCAGAATTGTTTTTCTGGATGAAGAAAACTATTGTTTTTGTTTTCTCATTCTAGATTAGGGTCTGGTTGCCCGGAGGCTTCAAAGAGATTTGGGTGGGAGAAGCCTCTACCCCTGTCCCCATTCTGTCCTGAACGAGGCCCTACTTCTGCCTGCTGCCTGTAGGACCTATGCCATCATGCCTGTTGCCTGGACAATTGCATTTTCTTTTGCTGACCAAGTCCCTGCCTGCTGCCTGGACCAGTGCTATCGTCCCGTGGACAACTGCGCTACTAAAACCACAGGTACATTTTTTGTTTACCCTTTGCTTAGCATAATGTATTTTGGTGTGTAATTCTTGTCATGTGTATGCTATGTGTCCCTAGAACACCGGTTGGTCTTCCTTGCATGTTGGGCCTCTGTATGTGGTCAGGCTGTGAAAAAGTCCCACACATGTGGTATCGCCATACTCAGGAGGAGCAGCAGAATGTATTTTGGGGTGTAATTTTTGCTATGTACAGGCTATGTGTTGGCAATATCTTATAAATGGACAACTTTGCATAAAAAAATTGCGTTTTCATTTTTTTTCCACATTTTCCAGAAACGTTTGGAAAAAAATGAATCGTTCAAAAGACTCATTATGCCTCATAGATTATATGTTGGGGTGCTAGCTTTCCAAAATGGGGTCACTTTGTGGGCATTTCCATTGTCCAGGTGCTCTAGGGCCTTCAAAAGTGTAATAGGTAGTCAACAAGTTAGATGTGTAATTTATGCTCCTAGAACACCTGATGGTGCTCCCTGCATATTGGGGCTCTGTATGTGGCCAGGCTGTGAAAAAGTCCCACACATGTGGTATCGCCATACTCAGGGGGAGTAGCAGAATGTATTTTGGGGTGTAATTTTTGCTATGTACAGGCTATGTGTTAGCAATATCTTATAAATGGACAACTTTGCGTAAAAAAAATGCGTTTTCATTCTTTTCCCACATTTTCCAAAAACGTTTGGAAAAAAATGAATCGTTCAAAAGACTCATTATGCCTCATAGATTATACGTTGGGGTGTTAGCTTTCCAAAATGGGGTCACTTTGTGGGCATTTCCATTGTCCAGGTGCTCCAGGGCCTTCAAAAGTGTAATAGGTAGTCAACAAGTTAGATGTGTAATTTATGCTCCTAGAACACCTGATGGTGCTCCCTGCATATTGGGGCTCTGTATGTGGCCAGGCTGTGAAAAAGTCCCACACATGTGGTATCGCCATACTCAGGGGGAGTAGCAGAATGTATTTTGGGGTGTAATTTTTGCTATGTACAGGCTATGTGTTGGCAATATCTTATAAATGGACAACTTTGCGTAAAAAAAATGTGTTTTCATTTTTTTCCCACATTTTCCAAAAACGTTTGGAAAAAAATGAATCGTTCAAAAGACTCATTATGCCTCATAGATTATACGTTGGGGTGTTAGCTTTCCAAAATGGGGTCACTTTGTGGGCATTTCCATTGTCCAGGTGCTCCAGGGCCTTCAAAAGTGTAATAGGTAGTCAACAAGTTAGATGTGTAATTTATGCTCCTAGAACACCTGATGGTGCTCCCTGCATATTGGGGCTCTGTATGTGGTCAGGCTGTAAAAAAGTCTCACACATGTGGTATCGCCATACTCAGGAGGAGTAGCAGAATGTATTTTTGGGTGTCATTTGTGGTATACACATGCCATGTGAGAGAAATAACCTATTACAATGACAATTTTGTGAGGGGGAAAAAAAAAATTAAAAAAATATTCATTTTGCAAAGAATTGTGGGAAAAAATTACAACATCAAAAACCTCATCATGCATCTTACTAAATACCTTGGAATGTCTACTTTCTAAAAAGGGGTCATTTGGGGGGTATTTGTACTTTCCTGGCGTGTTCAGGGCCCCAAGAAATGAGATAGGCACCGGTACAACAGGTGTGATATTTTTTTTATGATTTGCACCATAGCTTGTAGACTCTCTAACTTTCACAAAGAGCAAATAATATCCACTAATTTGGGTTATTTTTACCAAAGACATGTAGCAGTATAAATTGTGGCCAAAATTTATGAAGAAAAATTAATATTTTGCTAAATTTTATCGCATAAACTAAGAAAAATTCATTTTTTTTCAAAATTTTCCGCCTTTTTTCATTTATAGCGCAAAAAATAAAAAGTCCAGAGGTGATCAAATACCACCAAAAGAAAGCTCTGTTTCTATGAAAAAAAGGACAAAAAATTCATTTGGATACAATGTTGTATGACTGAGTAATTAACATTCAAAGTGTGAGAGTGCTGAAAGCTGAAAATTGCTCCGGGAACGAAGGTGGTTTAAGTGCCCAGTAAGCAAGTGGTTAAGGATGCAATTCTAGGCCGGCCGCTAGGTGGCGAGGCCATTGCGGCCGGCCTAGAATATGCAAATGACCAGTTACGGCGATCCACGAACGCTCCGACGCGCCCGTCGCTCTAAATCTACGTCGTTTACGTCGAGTTCCGCCGCGTAAAACTAGGGCTGAGCCCTAGTTGTCTTAAGCCATGTTAAGTATGGCCGTCGTTCCCGCGTCGAATTTTAAATTCTACGTCGTTTGCGTAAGACGTCCGTGAATGGCGCTGGACGCCATTTACGTAAACGTCTAAGCAAATGACGTTGAAGCGACGTCAGTTAGCGCAATGCACGTCGGGTAAGTTACCCGACGGAGCATGCGCAGTACGTCCGGCGCGGGAGCGCGCCTAATTTAAATGGGGCGAGTCCCATTTGAATAGGAACTCCTTGCGCCGGCCGGATTTAAGTTACAGCGCCGCAAATTTCCAGGTAAGTGCTTTGTGGATCAGCACCTAACGTGGAAATTTTGCGGCGGTGTAACTTAAATCCGAAAAGTTACGTTGCGCCGCTTCTTTGTGGATTACCCCCATAATTCCCCATTAATCCCGCTGACGGGAACAATTTTTTTTAATCCCAGGTAAAGGGACACGGATGGGTAGAGATATGGGAAATGCACAACTACAAGATATAACGACACAAGGACAAATTAGGACAAGATTAGATTTAATAACAATGCATGGGTGGCAGCAGTTGAGTGAGTGGGAGTACCTGCAACTTAAGCACTTGGTAAGCACAATCCCTCAACCAATTAGAGAGGAGAAGACCCTGGATCCAATGGAAAAACTTTGTAATGTCAAAAAGCCGATTAAGCACGGAATCTATCAAATGTATGAAAATATTAACAGAATTAGAAGGAAGGGGGGCCTTACCGTATATAAGGAAATTGGAACAAGACTTAGTGATAAAGAGGAAAAGCAAATGATAGAAGCAGTTTATAATTATGCAAATGATATTACTACTATCAAAGTTAATTATAAGTGCTTGGTGAGATGGCACCTGACCCCGGAAAGAATCAACAAATTTCAGCCAAGTAGATCCCCCCAGTGCTGGAGGGACTGTAAACAAATAGGAACAACTATACATATCTGGTGGGAGTGCCCGAAAATAAAAGAGTACTGGCATAGGTCCAGATTCACAAAGACTTACGATTGCGTATCTCCAGATATGCCGTCGTAAGTCCGAATGGCCGCCGTCGTATCCATGCTCCTGATTCATAGAATCAGTTACACATAGATTTGGCCAAGATACGAGCGGCGTAAGTCTCCTACGCCGTCGTATCTTGGGTTGCAATAATTACGCTGGCCGCTAGGTGGCGCTTCCTTGATTTCTGCGTCAAATATGTAAATGAGCAAGATATGCCGATTCACGAACGTACGTACGCCCGTCGCAATTAGTTATGCCGTTTACGTAAGACATACGCCGGCGTAAAGATAAAGCTGGTCTCTAGGTGGTGCAGCCCATGCAAAGTATGGACGTCGGAACAAGCGGATCTTTTTACGTTGTTTGCGTAAGTCGTACGCGAATAGGGGTGTGCGTAAATTACGTTCACGTCACAGGCATTGAGCCGACGTATCTTTGGGCGTAAATACGACGTGATACTGAGCATGGGCCGTTCCTTCGGCCATGCATCTACATGGGGTCAAGCCTCATTTAAATACAACACGCCCCCTACAGCCTACTTTGAATTACGCACGCTTACGCCGACCCATTTACACTACGCCGCCGTAACTTAGGAGGCAAGTGTAAATACAGCACTTGCCTCTCTAAGTTGCGGCGGCGTATCGTAAATACGGTACGCTACGCCCACGCAACGTAGATCGGCCGTACGTGAATCTAGGCCATAGTATCCTAGAGCACATTGAGGTGATAACCGGGAAAAAGATCCCTCAAAATGCCTGGAATGTATTATTCCACGGAAACATTAAAACTAAGAAACAATATCAAGAAACTTTGATCCCTCCCCTGCTCAATGCTGCAAAGGCCTTGATCCCAAAAAAATGGCTCCAAGTAGAGAAGCCATCCATAAAAGAATGGATACAGAGGGTAGATTATATATCCAGGAGGAGGAAAGACACAGACTAATATGGAAGAAGTGGCGGGAGTTCAAGTAAACAGAGAATTATGCAGGGGCTATGATAGAAGCGGAAGGGATTGAAACGAGTTAAAAGGGCGAAAAATATCGGATCTTGGGGGGGAGAAATGGGGTGAATGGTAAATAGGAAGTTTGGATAGAATTTATTTTTTTATGTATTTTGTACGGTATTTGAAAATATTCTTAAAAACAAAATAAAGATTAATTAAAAAAAAATCAAACAACACCATAATGCATCAGCACAGCTCCTGTGGAGCACAATAATATTGGCAATAGAGAAAGTAACATCACAGTGTGTAGTAAATGTGAAACACTCCAATAGCAGTTCCCATACTGTCTCTATACAAAACATTTACAGCTATTATGACTCCGCTGATTTCCAGAGCACATCTACTCCAAGGTAGAGCTGCATGATTAATCATTAAAGAATCAGATCACCATTCTTCCCCCCCAACATCGCTTAGACGGAGAAAGAGAAATACAATGGGGTTGGTTTACTAAAGGCAAACAGAAAGTGCACTTTCCAAAGTGTAGTTGCACTCTGTAAGAGAAGTTGCTCCTTAGTAAATGAGCAGAAGCTCTCCTGACTTCCATCATCCAATCATGTGCAAGCAAAAATGCATTTTTTTTCTTGCACGTGATTGGATATTCTTTGCAAAGTTACTTAAGCTCTGAAGCAACTGCACTGTCTATTTGCCTTTAGGAAATCAACCCCATTGTAACATTAAAGTGAATGTAAACTCTCCATACACCCAGTGAAGTGAACAACCTCAGATGATACACAGGGATGAACCAAATCTCCCTACATAGGTTTTACATGTATATCTGCTGTCTTCACATATTATATACTGTTTAGAAAGTTCAGATCGTATTAGGAGATTTTCTCTTCTTGTTTAACACAGAGTGTGATGTCTGGGCATACAGCCAAGATAGCTAAAATTGCTGATTGGAGGAAAGGCACACACCCCCTCTCATCATAGGCAGAGACTCTCAGAGGTGTTTTGTAATAGGACCAGCTCCCTGCTAATCTATTTATAGCAATCTCACCTGACAGAAAAGTCAGGCTGCTTTTATGTGATGTGTCCAAGAATTTGTCAGGAGTTATCAGGCTGATAACAGAGGAATGGTTCAGGAGAGAACTATGGGACTTAGCTCTTTGAATAGAGATAACAAAACACTAAGATATATGTGCCCAGCTCAAATTTTATGAATCAGGTTTACATCCACTTTAAGGCCTCATGCACACTGGACTTTTTTACAGCTGCTGTTTTTGGCCTAAGACATTTTTTTCTGCAGTCAATAAACTCTCCAGCATTTCTTCCTATGTGTCCATGCACACATAGGCTGTTATGAGCAGTTTTTTGGAGGGGTGTTTTCTAGCTGGATAAACCCCCCCAGAACTAGTGGGTTTTGAGAGGAGTTTTTCAACTGTAAAAACGCTCTAACTAGCTGTAAAAGTTAGAAACAGCAAAAAATTGCTGATAAACGCCGCTATTCGGCGTCTATCAGCATTTTTTTGCCATAAGCCTTTATGGGAGTATAGTTTTGCTAAAAAATCTAGGAAACACAACTACAAAAACGCTGAAAAAATCACTCACGTTACTGGCTTTTTTGTCCAGTGTGCATGAGGCCTTATGCTGTCCATCGGAAATTCCGATCGTGTATACAGTGCGCATGTGCCGATGACGTCGGCACATGCAGATACAGGGGATATATTTTCTAAGCCGTGCAGGCTTAGGAGATATCTGGGGTAGCTGCAGGTAAGTCAAAAGTGGATTGTAGGGGTTTACAACCACTTTAAGTCCTTATTAAACAAAATTATCCAATTTAGCGGTGCTCAATTACATTTACTCCATAATATGCAATATTGCATGAAGTAGTTGATATAGTTGATAGTGAAAATCACGGATAATTTATGTATTTTTAATAAGGATTTAATATTTTTTTAATAGTGTTTACTGATCTAATGTTTACCTAAAAAGTCCCGGAGCGCTTCTATTTTTATCATACAGGATTTATATAGCGTAAACAGTTTGCTCAGTGCTTTCCAATATAGAGGGAAACACTACAATTACAATTTAATACACAAAGAATAGGAAGACTCTGCTCATGGAACTTACAATCTAAAGGGATGTATATAGTTTCTGGTGAAATTTTATACATCAGATTGGTAGTCCTTTAAAAGAAATACATTTGCCTATCCATGTCAGAATATTAGTGAACTGAAAAGTGTCCTACTATTAAAATCAACATCATCCCATTTTAGGCTGGGTTCACATGTGTGTAAATTGGATGCGGATTTACCCTGCACCCAATTCGCATAACATGCAAGTGTGCCCAGCTCACTATAGAGCCAGTTCACACAGGTCTGGGGAGGCCGCAGTCAGCATTCCGAAAGGGTTCTGTGTGTCTTTGGGTCAGATTTAGATGCAAATTCAGGCAAAAATTTGGACCTGAATCAAACCTGAACCAGTGAACAGGGATACAGGAACACGCTAGACCCTCTGCTGGGAACCGCGGCCGCACATATCTAAACCCAGCCTAAATCTGTTTTTGAGCTAGCCTCAGTCAAGCTATACAATCTACTGGCAGTGTTAGCATGTCTCTCACTACAAAGCAAAATCTCCCTCCCAGCTAAATCATTAAAACAAGAATGAATTCCTAATGCGACCTGGGCCTGCATACCGGCATTGTGGAAACAGAACAGATCTCTGCCAATATCCCTCTGGTTCTCCAAACTTAACGGAATTAGACAAATGGAAAATATGATATCTTCTCTATATATTCGAGAGGAATAATTCAAGAGATAGTTGGTGACCATGGACTGCCTTGATTTTTTTGCTGAAATATCAGGATATGCTGAATTCTCTGGACTCTGGAATGGGGCGAATGAAACACATTGGCTACTTGGTCTTGGGGAGAGGCTGAGACATAGATGATGACAGAATGTTCTAGACCACCTGCCTATGGTGCTTCTCTTTCATAATCACATCGGTCCGTCCACCTTCCTCTGCTGCATTCCACCCAACTTTCATATTTTACCATATGTCTCCCATTTCCCCAACCCCCTCCCTTCCTGTAAAATCAAGTTTTACAGCACAGCTGTGAGTTGATCTTCCTTTTTACCATATGCCTTCAAAATAAGTCACTCCTCAGAAATATTCCTGGGGCTCAGACAAGTGGTAAATATTCAGATACCTTTGTTGTACTCATTTTTATAGTGTTTAAAATGTCTGTCATTACTGAACCCCAGATGCGTGGGCTGAATTATGTGTGGATGTTTATATTGGTACTTTTGTCCTAAATAAAGAAACAAAAAATAAAATTAAATAAAAGATATTCTCTAGCTAAAGTAGGGAGTCAATATTCATTTTAAGGTCATTACAAAAGACAAGGCAGCACTCTTTACGTTTAGGGGAAAACAGGTTTAACCTCTACAAAAGCTTCTTCTCTGTAAGATTGGTGAAAATGCGGTATAGACTCCCACAAGGACTAGTTCTGGCCAGCTCAGTTGATTGTCCTACAACAAGGGTGCCCAACCTTTTGAAGAGCAAGGGCCCCTTAAACGAATAGGCAACCGGTCGCGCGCCACAATGAGCGGAGCGGGTGGATGGCGGGTCTGTGTCCACTCTGCATATGCAGAACAGACGTGAACACAGCCCACTCTCCTCTATGAGCCCTCCGCCCAGATGAAAGGGGGCGTATTTTTATTTTAGCAGATCGGATTGAAGGTAGACGGGTGTAAATGAACATAAGCCCATTTACATCTGCCACTCCATAGAGAGGAATGAAGGGTCCAATTGAGTCAGACCAATCGTGTGAATGGGGCCTGATGTGCTGCAGTTTACCCACACCACGGGTGCAGCGCAGTGCACCGATAGGTTACCTGCGGGTTAGCTGCACTTTTATTGACTTCTGTGATATCCTGCAGGTGTGGCGCACTTTTTGAAAACGTACTAAACCCACACGGAAAACCAGAAGTCTATGCCTCAGTACAGGTAACCCTGCATATCAGTTTGAAAGCAACCCGGTAATCACTGCAGAACAGATCTGCCACTGTGATTTTAGTTATAAACTAACCTTTAATAATAGTCTTCCATTTTGGTATCGCCGGCTGCTGCTGTGCCCGCCAGTCAGGGCACTCGCTATTGAAGAAACACCTTTTTTTCACAGTGCGTGCGCCGATGACATCATCGACGCACTACAAGGTAAATATATCCTAAATGGCGCACGTTTTTGGAAATATTTACTGTACATATAGGTAAGACTTATTATAGGCTTACCTATAGGTACAACTTCCGCGTTTACAACCACTTTAACATTTTATGTAATTTATAGGTAATAACATCAGATACTGTTGATCCAGGATCTGATTGCATCCTGGTGGATAAGGAAGGATTTTTTCCCCCTGCTGGAGCAAATTGGACTATGCTAGTATATTGGATTTGTTTTGCCTTCCTCTGGATCTACTGCGGGAATAGGGTTCTGTATATAGAGGTTTTCTACTGTATTTATTATTCTATTGGTAGAGCTAAATGTACTTTCAGTATGTCTCTTTCTGCATGACTAACTCTTTAACTATGTAATTTTATAGGTTAACAAAAATCATCCCATTAGAGAGATCATTTTCAAGTGATTATTCACAATCCCAACCGCACCACTATTTGGTAAACCCAAGGTGTGACAATGGGGTTGATTTACTAAAACTGGAGAGTGCAAAATCTGGTGCAGCTCTACATATAAACCAATCAGCTTCCAGTTTTTTTGTCAAAGCCTAATTGGACAAGCTGAAGTATAAGCCAAGTTTTCCGGCACATTTTTTTGTGCTGAAAATGCCCTATAGAGACTTTGGTAAGAACATAATTCAGCATCCACAGATGGGATGTCTTCATCAGTCCAAACAAATTATGCAATGCACTGAAGATATGTGGTCAGCTTCAAAATCAGGATGCTGCAGTACCATTTTGGACTCAGGACCTTAAAGCAGGAGTTCACCCATTTATTTAATTTTTCCTCTTTTCCCCTTATATTCCTGCTCGTTTGGTCTAGGGGAATCGGCTATTTGTTTTAAAATATGAGCAGTACTTACCCGTTTTCGAGATGCATCTTCTTCCGTCGCTTCCGGGTATGGGTCTTCGGGAGCGGGCGTTCCTTCTTGATTGACAGTCTTCCGAGAGGCTTCCGACGGTCGCATCCATCGCGTCACTCGTAGCCGAAAGAAGCCGAACGTCGGTGTGGCTCTATACTGCGCCTGCGCACCGACGTTCGGCTTCTTTCGGAAAATGGTGACGCGATAGATGCGACCGTCGGAAGCCTCTCGGAAGACTGTTAATCAAGAAGGAACGCCCATTCCCGCAGCCCATACCCGGAAGCGACGGAGAGGATGCATCTCGTAAACGGTAAGTACGGATCATATTTTAAAACAACTAGCCGATTCCCCTAGACCAGTGGTCTCAAAGTACCGGCCCGCGGGCCATTTGCGGCCCGCGGACCAGTTATAAATGGCCCCTAGGCAGGGTGGAAGTGAGGGGAGCAAAAAAAAAAAAAAAAAATTTTTTTTTTTTGAGCTGGCCCCATCTGGTGGTGAGCCGTTGGTATTACAAGTTATTACCACCAGATGTGAGCTGGCGCCATCTGGTGGTGGCCGTTGGTATTACAAGTTAAGCATTACAAGTTAAACAGCAATTCTAATGTCATTTTACACTATTTTCACTGCCATATTCTTCCCTCTAATTAGAACCCCCAAACATTATATATATTTTTTATCCTAACACCCTAGAGAATAAAATAGCGATCGTTGCAATACTTTCTGTTTCGCCGTATTTGCGCAGCGGTCTTACAAGCGCACTTTTTTGGGAAAAATTACACTTTTTTTAATTAAAAAATAAGACAACAGTAAAGTTATCCCCATTTTTTTTAATATTATGAAAGATAATGTTACGCCGAGTAAATTCATACCCAACATGTCACGCTTCAAAATTGTGTCCGCTTGTGGAATGCCGACAAACTTTTTTTACCCTTTAAAATCTTCATAGGCGACGTTTAAAAAAATCTATAGGTTGCATGTTTTAAGTTACAGAGGAGCTAAAATTATTGCTCTCACTCTACCAATCGCGGCGATACCTCACATGTGTGGTTTGAACACCATTTACATATGCGGGCGCTGCTCACGTATGTGTTCGCTTCTGCGCGCAAGCTCGTCGGGACAGGGTGCGTTTTCTGGCTCCTAACTTTTTTAGCTGGCTCCTAGATTCCAAGCAAATTTGTCAAACCCTGACTTACACCAGTGCTGGTGGTAATAATGCGCTCGCTGACACCAGTGCTGGTGGTAATAATGCGCTCGCTGACACCAGTGCTGGGGGTTAATAATGCGCTCGCTGACACCAGTGCTGGTGGTAATAATGCGCTCGCTGACACCAGTGCTGGGGGTAATAATGCGCTCGCTGACACCAGTGCTGGGGGTTAATAATGTGTTCGCTGACACCAGTACTGTTGTTTTTGAAGTTTGAAAGTTTGCATGCGGCCCCCCATGGCATATGAAAACTTGTCTTGTGGCCCTCAGGTAATTTGAGTTTGAGACCCCTGCCCTAGACAAAACGAGCATTCATCTAAGGGGAAAATGTGCTCTCTAAGGGTGAACCTCTGCTTTAATGAGCTGTTATCAGGGCCAACGTTGTACAGAACATTATGGACAAACAGGTTTATTTGTCTAGTCCTGGCCTAAATTATTATTTACCTTCCATTTAACTAATTGTAGTGTAATTATTGCAATAAATCCCATGATTTGAAACAAACACCAATTTCCTCCATAGCATTATGCTGGCCATACACTAGACAAAAAATCGGCCGATTGTGCTCTCGAAAAACGAACATACGTTCGTGAGAGCACGATCCCGCCATCATGTAATTACGATATTCGAACGATAAATCGTTCTGAGTACATTAATCTACCGTTTTTTCATCCGGTTTTTGCATTGAAAAAGGAAGTGACAAAACATTTTTGACCTCTGCTCCCTGACTTCCTGTGCTCACGTATACGCCCAGAGAAGCAACGTACGTTTGTCAAAACGATCCTTGAGCGTAGTAAGCATCTCTACTGCATCACCTGTATCACCTGCATCTCTACTGCATCACCTACATCAGCACCACCATCAATATGGATGTGGATGAGAGGACCATTGCCATAGTAATGCTTGGAGTGATGGCTATAGAGCAAGCTGAGCAGCCCCCCCAAAAAAGATGAAGGTTATGGAATAAAGAGTGGCTAAAGAACCGTGATAACTTCTCACATATGAGATTGGTGAGAGAATTTAAGGAAAACAATCCTGAAGATTACCGCAATTATCTGAGGATGCCTGATGAGTCCTTTCAGCTGCTACTCAGTCTAGTTTCACCACTCATAACCAAAAAAGACACCGTCTTAAGAGCTAGCATCACAGCGGAGCAGAGACTGGTAGCAACATTAAGTTTTCTGGCAACCGGTCGAAGTTTTGAAGACCTCAAATTCACTACTGGAATCTCTGCCCAGTCACTCGGCCGCATCATACCTGAGACCTGCCAAGCCATCATAAGAATTCTACAAGACAAATATTTAAAGGGAATAACAGATTGCTTTTATTTTAAAGTCTGACAAACACTGCTTCCTTGAACATTGAAGCTGCAAACATAACTGTAAAGTAATAAGTAAAAGTAAAAAGTAATAAATTAACAAATCTTGTATGTGTAGTTATAGTCATGGCCCCAGTGGCCTTGGGGACGATCCTGTTGTGTTTGATATGGGACGGGCCACTGATTAATTGGGTGATGTTGTTGGGATGGTTGGTTGTTGGTGGGTTTATGCTCTGCTAAATGGGTGTTGGTAGTAAGCTCCTCTCTTAACCCTTTATTCAAAAGCTGCAGAAATAAGGGTTCCACCAATTGTTTCTGTTCCTCTGTCATGCGACGTATCTTTTTGACCGTCAATTCACCCAGATCATCGCACTCCTCTCTTTTTTGGTTGAGGGCTGCAGTTGCTTGCAACAGAAAGTTCTCTGTTGCCTGTTGTGTTGGTTTTCTTTTTTTTGGTCGATTCGCTGCTGGTGATGCCACAGTCTGCGTCTCATTCCCAAACAGATCCTGTATAATATTGGCAAATAAAACAATGTCTAAATGATTGCATACTGAAAATCTTCTTTTTTTTTTTACCTTTTACAGCTACCAGCATCTGTGGAGGAATGGAAAGCTACAGCCAAAGGCTACTTTAGCATTGTCCTAATGGCAATCGTCAACGCAAAATATGAGTTCATGTTTGTGGACATTGGCAAAAATGGTAGAAATTCAGATGGCGGAGTGATTGACAAAACTGTTTTTTCTCACCGTTTAAAAAATGGACTACTAAATCTACCATCCAAACAGGAAACAGTGCAAGGCCTAAATTTTGTGTTTGTTGCAGATGACGCATTTGGATTATCTGAACATGTTTTGAAACCCTTTGCCCTTAAAAATTTTACGCCTGATCAGAAAATCTTTAATTATAGGTTATCTCGTGCTAGACGAGTGGTCGAAAATGCTTTTGGGATTATGGCCAACCGCTTTCGGATCTTTCATACACCAATCAATGTAACCCCCCCAAAAATTTACCTTATGGTTCATTGTTGCTGTGTGCTACATAATTTTCTGAGACATACTAGCTCCACCTACATATCACAAACCATGATGGACCGGAAAGATACTCTGTCTGGGGATGTCATGCCTGGTGAGTGGCGTAACGATTCTGAAGGGCTTTCAGACCTAGGCCGTGCCCCGTCACGTCTCGCTAGTCAAATAGCCAATCAGAATCGGCTGGACTATATGCAATACTTTCTTGGCCCTGGTGCAGTAGATTGGCAATACAATCTCTAAATGTAAAAAAATAATGTCATTGGCTGGATTGATATATTGTTTTTTCAGTAAAGACATTTGTGGTGTGATGTGTTCAGTATTATCATTGAATACATTTTTTTTTTATGTTTATAGCAAAGTAAATAAGAAAATAACTTTTGCTTAAATTACCTGACTGTTATCAATTCCTTCAATTGTCCTGGATGGACTTGTGTCTTTTTTCAACCTGACTAACTATGTAACTATGTCCCATCTTCCTCATCTCCAGAATTGGTAGCACTCACACTACTGTCCAGACTAGATACCGAGGCTCTGGGTTCCTCTTGTTCCGTCAGGAATCTCAAGCTCTCAAAGTACCACAGACGTGGCATGTAAACTTGGTCTGCACCAGCTCCAGATTTCTTGGAATCTTGGATTTTGTTCAATTCCTTCTTGAAAATGGTCCACAAATTTGATATTTTTTGCTTCACATAGGCCACATCTGATTTTGAATAAACCACAGTGCACAGTTCAGCCAATTTACTGTACACTTCATTGCGCTTCTGCCTGTCAGATTACTCTTTAGAGTGCACTTTCCATAGACAAGACAGTTCCCTGTACATGTCTATAAAATGGGGGAGGAAATGTGGGGATGTAATAAAACACAATACATCATGGTTTAATAAACATTCTACACTTAAATCTTATTACTGACATATAATATTTAACTGGTCTGCTTTACCTTCAAATGTAAAGAATTTTCAGCATTTTGGTCCGTGTGATCGTTCATCATCCGCAGAATAATCTTGCCAACGTTCTGTGTGTCGGGTCAAAATGCACCGCATTGCAGTATGGGAGTTATTATGGGAGTTTACATGCTCCGCCCTTCTTCTTTCGGTGCCATCTTAACCATCAGAACGATGTCTGAAGAGAAGGAGCATGTCCTTTCTACAAGAATTAGGCTGGATTTTTTTTTTTAAAAGGCAACACCTATGTCCCTGGAAGAAATGACAACTATGGTGAAGATTGTAGAGAAAAATTATTATGATGGGAGACACAAAAACTACCCTAGGCCTAATAGAAGAAAAGAGGACATCATGGAGAAGGTTATCCATGTGCTTGGGAAGAAGTATGGTGTGGACAGATCAAAAGTCCAGCTGAGGAAGATATGGTCCGACTTTAAACATAGAGAGGAAGCACAGTTGTGTAAAATACACAAATTGATCCGAAAAGGTAATTGAAAAGAATTTATGCCATTTTTGTTCTCTTAACTAGGTATGCAATCCATGTAGTCTGACTGCAATGTGTTCATGTATGAAAAATAGAATCTTTAGCATGCATACTAATTTTTGTCTTTTTTATTTGTTTTCTTTAAACACAGAAAAACCCAAAAAAGCATTTAAGAACAGCACTGTGTCAACAGAACTGAATATTATTATCGTTGATGACACATCTCCAGTTACTGAAAAAGGACCTGATGAGGATGATGCTGAACCAGACCAAAGTATTATAGATGTTAAAGCAGACCAGGCACAGCATCCCTGTGAAAGCACCACAAGCACCACAGGTTACACTGTAACTTGAACTGAATAGGAAACACATTCCCCTGATTTTTTTCTATCTTCAACAGCACATCTGCCCGTGGAACAGGAATTAAATACCGTCACTGGCCAAAGATTGTTATCTGATCTGTTGAAGTGCTCCTGAGGCCTCGTACACACGACCGAGTTTCTCGGCAAAAACCAGCAAGAAACTTGCTGTTTTTTTTTTTTGCCATTTTTCGACGAGGAAACTGTCGAGGAAATCGACAAGCCAAAAAGAGAGCATGTTCTCTTTTTCCTCGACGGGAATGGAGAAAATTGGCTTATTGAGTTCCTCGACAGCCTAACAAGGAACTCGACGAGCAAAACGATGTGTTTCCCCTGTCGAGTTCCTCGGTCGTGTGTACTAGGCCTCAGAGTTGGAGAAATGCTCTGAATTAGAAAAAATCAAAGATCACTTAACCTCTGTCCAGAAGCAATTCCTGGTTGTTATTGACACACTAACTAAAATTTAGAAGGTGTCTTTTTGGTCCATGTCTCTATTATGTTTTGTTTTTTGGTTTAGTTAATTGTTTGCTGAAGTTTGCACAGAAGTTCTACTATTTTACTTTTTGATAACAAGCGCTTTTTTGTTTGTTTGTGAGTCCTTTGCACGTTTAAAAGTCAAGCCTGGCATGGAAAAACATGGTTGGAGCAAAGCTGTCACTGAGATTTGAGCAGGCAGTCACTTTTACTATAGTATATTATGTTGTGTTCTAGGACAGTCACTTTTCCATCTGTTGACATACATTATAGTATGGGTGACTGACATCACAAACCTCAAGTAGAATCTCAAACCATGTTTATTCTGCGGGCCAAAAACTACAGATATTTTTGATACCAAAAAATTGAACTTTGAAAAGCATGAGAGATAATTTTAAAAAAATTGCTTCATATATGCATAATGTTGATTATTCAACTTGAAGAACATTTTTTCACACACTTTAAACCAAAAAAATTATGCACTCTTGTGTAATTCCGAGAAATATATGGTCTACTTTCTAATCCGAAATAATTATGCTCTGTGTAATAAAAAGTTTATGCTCTATTGTGTAATAAAAAAAAATTATGCTCTCCTGTGTAATAAAAGAAATTATGCTCTCCTGTGTAATAAAAGAAATTATGCTCTCCAGTGTAATTAAATAAATTATGCTCTCCTGTGTAATAAAAGAAATTATGCTCTCCAGTGTAATAAAAGAAATTATGCTCTCCTGTGTAATAAAAGAAATTATGCTCTCCTGTGTAATAAAAGAAATTATGCTCTCCTGTGTAATAAAAGAAATTATGCTCTCCTGTGTAATAAAAACAATTATGCTCTCCTGTGTAATAAAAAAAATTATGCTCTATTGTGTAAAAAAAAAAAAAAAAATATGGATTAATGTTTAATTATATGTTCTCTTGTATACGAAAAAACAAAAAGAAATAAGGAAAATAAATATTGAACAGGATTACTTTATTTTTGTTTCAAAATAATACATTTTTCAATAAAGTTTTAATATTGCATATTTTGTGTACGTAGTGAATTCTTTAAACAAACATAAAGGTATATCACATTTGAAGAGATTGCAGGTAGTTGGTGAAGTGTATCATGACCTTTTGACGTGAACGTTCTTTCATACGAATATTTACCTTCCGGGTTATAGTGTTTTCATACATGCGCAATAGCATTAACCTTACGATTTATCGTTCGGCCGTCAAAATTTTTCCAAACTTGCCGATCGTTTTTTTTCACGAAAACGTCACAAACGATTAACCATTTTGTGCCCATTAACTTGCCGAAAAACGAACGAAGTGTCTCAATGAGTGATTTTTGCCCGATTTTTCGTCTAGTGTATGGCCAGCATTAGTTGAGTCCTAATAAATCAATTGGTGAAATTTGCACATGTGGTGCAGTTTCAATTAACGGTAATGTTTTTCATCTTCATTAAGCTGCCTTTACCCACCTAGACCATAAACCAGTTCACCTACTGTTTTGGAATGTACTGCTTTGAATGGAATCCATTCAAAGCATTGCTATCATTCTTGTATCATTTTCAGTTGTGTGTATGTAATAATAATATACAAAGAAGCGTTGTGTTTTTCAAAGACAATCGTCTCTTGTTCTGGAGCAGTTTCTCCTTTTTACAGCAGAACAATGGGCTGATGATGAAAATGCCCAAATTTATCATAACAATCATTTTCCAAGAAGCAAACTTTCACTTTCATTTCTGTTGCATTTATCTGTAGAAAAGTTTTTAAGATTTCAAAATATGTAGTTATATAATTAATTAAAGGAAACTTCTGGATACGGGGAATGCCGTTTCTGGTCTCTTTTGAAATGTTAGTTTCCATGCTGTTGTGAAATGCTGGCTGTTATGCCGTCCCTCTCATTTCAGTATTTTCTGAGTGACTAAAAGTATTGAAATCGCAGGGTAAGCATGTTCCACTATTAACCATCATGCAAAACTGGAAGAGTTCTGTGCAGTGTCGGGAAAGGTCATCTAGCGCCGAACCAGGGTGAAGATACCAAACTGTGCCCTTCTCTGCCCGCACTGATGTGTGGGCATCATGTGTCTGCAAAAAATCCCCTCAAAGAAAGTTAGCATTAACCTTTACATTCACCCCTCTAAGCATAAATTCTATTTGCAATCCAAGATTCTTCGCAAGCCAAAAATTCAAAAATTCCCCCTCCTCTCTGTACAAAGCTGGCCTTTTTTTGCCCAGCTTCTCCATTTCATAGCTCTCGAATTCCCCTGATTTCGAGGGACTGTCCCTGATTCGGAACAATGTCCCTCTGTCTTTCCTCCTCATTTGTCCCTCATTTTGGTCTGATCTATATAGTTGTATATAAAATGTATCTTTATCTTTTAAATGGTTAAACCTTTTATCTAATTTCTAGATTGCTGCATTTGTTAATTTCAAAAAGCTGGTAAAAAGGAATAGTAGTGGTAAAAAATTATTTTTGTATAATTCTCCTTTAAGGGGGTGTGGCATGTGTCCTATGCCTACATACTTTTGCTAATAGGTGTCCCTCATTCCCATATTAAAAAGTTGGGAGGTGTGCCATTTATAGAACCGATACTTCTATAAATGGAGGACAGGCGGATGATTGAAAGGTCCACCCCCCTATTCATAGATCACGTTTCAATGTAAGAAGATATAGTACAGCTTCGATGAATGGACGAGCTGGGTGGAAAGGGTGGGCATATTCGGGCATTCTTGATGAGAACCTGTGACAGCCATTTAATTCTATTTCCCCCCACCTCCCCAGTGGATTACAGCGGCAGGGGTAGGGAGTATGGATGGAGGAGTATTTCATCCTAAAAAAAGAGGCATCAGCACAAGAGACACATACTTCTGTCTGTAAGTTATGTCCCGTGTGCTGATTTTCAGTTTTTTATTTTGGCTGCACTTAGGTTTTAACCCCTTGCCGGCAACGAATCATACATATACTGTGGCAGGGTGGCCACTCTGCGCCAGATCACATACCTAGTGCATGATTTGACACTCTCGGGTCTGAGACATGTGCGTGCGCCACCTGCGGCCTGCTCCCGCTGTGTATAACTGATCGGTGAACTGATTGGTGGGTACGGTGGACTTGATGTATGCCAGCACCTGCCAATGCTTCAGTACACAGGCAGGACGGCAGTCTGCCTATGTAAACAAGGCAGATTGCCGTTCTGTCAGTACAGAAGGCATGGATTCTTCAATGTGCAGTGAAAAGTTACAAAAACCAAGAGCCAGTTTTTGACATTTCCTTTATTAGTAAATTAGCTTTGAGCCGCCGTCTCTCCCGGTGCCGTCTCTCCCGGTGCCGTCTCTCCCGGTGCCGTCTCTCCCAGTGTCGTGTCTCCCGGTGTCGTGTCTCCCGGTGTTGTGTCTCTCTGTGTCATCTCTCTTGGTGCCCGCGCCTTCTTCCGCCACTGTTTTCCCCCCGAGCTGTCAAGCTGTCATCTCCCAAAGTCGTCGTCTTCTTCCTCCTCGCGTCGCCGCCTTCTTCTTCTTTCTTGCTGCTGCCGGTTACCCGCGAATAAAAAATAAAAAGAAGCTAGTCTTGCCGCAAAGCTGTCTTCCTCCGTTAGGTTCCACGCTGTCCGGTGCCTCTTATATAGGCATTGGATGCAGTAATCCAATGATATCGCTCGGAGAGCCCGCCCCTTGTGACTCGAGGGGCTTGGTATGGACCTGGGGGGAACACCATGCTGTTTTTCTCGCAATTTTGTTTTACGAAATTTTTTTTCCTTACATTCAGCTGATGACTCATCAGTTGTTAGGGACATGGCGGCCGGCTTCCAGGCCCCCTCCTTAGCAACCAGCTTTATACAGTGTGTTTTACAGTGTGTTTAAAGAGAAAGAAAAACAACGTAAAACGCAAAATGGATGAAAACTGCATGCAAAAACACATAAAAAACACTGCTTTAAAAACGCAAAATGCACTGAAATACGTGCCTGAAAAACGCATTAAACACAGCCCCATAGGTGTGAACCTAGACTTAAACACTTTGCAAAACATTTATTTGCCATTAAGAGGCACTGCAAACAACTGTACATAAATATGTGTGTATGTAAAGTGTATGCCTGGTCAAAATGTCCCCATGTTTTGCAAGCACAGAAAAATACCTGTTGATCTGCCTGATCCTAAAATCCCAAGCATTGTTATCAGTCTTGCCTGTGCTCTTACCTGCTAGACTATACTTTAAAACACTCTCCTAATCTCCATAACGTTCTGGAAGGGTCAACTGGTATTTTTCTGTACCTGCAGTGTTAGAATCCATTCACACTCGTGTCTGTCATGCTCATCAATGTCACATGACAAGCTGTTCCCCATATTTTCCAATGATAACCATTCATATATGTGCGACATAAAGTTGCAGCGACTTAAAAGTAGTTCATGCTCTACTTTGGTCCGACTTTCCTGCAACTTGAGGGCCATAGACCTCAAAAGTTGCATGAAAGTTGTACCTGAATGTTATACAATGCAACAGTTGTGCATAAGTTGACTGTTATCACTGGTCAAAGCCAAAATCGTATCCATGTTGCACCCATCCAAACTTGCTTAAAAGTTGCACTCCAAAGTCGGCGCAACTTTGGAGTTGTACAAATGTGAAAGGAGCCTTAAAGAATATTTTCAGCATTTAACCACGTCAATACAGGGCACTTTCTCGCTTCCTGCGCAAGCCAATTTTCAGATTTCAGCACTGTCACACTTTGAATGACAATTGCATGGTCATGCAACACTGTACCCAAACAACATTTTTATCATTTTGTTCCCACAAATAGAGCATTCTTTTGGTGGTTTTTGATCACCACTGTTTTTTTTTGCTAAACAAATAAAAGAGACTGAAAATTTGGAAAAACAAAAAAGGTTTTCTTTGTTTCTGTTATAAAATGTTGTAATTAAGTACGTTTTCTCCTTCACTGATGGGAGCTGATGAGGCTGCACTGATGGGTACTGATAAGGCGACACTGATATGCAGCACTGATGGGCATTGATAGGCGACACTGATGGGCATTCATAGGTGACACTGATGGGCAGTGGGCTTTGATAGGCCGCACTGATGGGCACTTATAGGCTGCACTGATGGGCACTTATAGGTGGCACTAATGGGCACTGATAGATGGCTCGGATAGGCAGCACTAATGTGAAGGCACTGGCAGGCATTGCTGATAGGCACTGATTGGCACCTCTAATGGGTACTGATTGGCAAACCTAGTGGTCATGGGTGGGCATACCTGGTGGCCCTGGATGGCTTCCCTGGTGGTCCTTGGGGGATACGCAGACCCCCTGCCAGGAGAGCAGCCGATCGGCTCTCTTCTACCTGCATCTGTCAGCGTGAGTGGAGGAAAAGCCAATACACACCTCTTCCTGTTTACGCTGTGATCAGCTGTGATTGGACACAGCTGGTCACATGATAAAGAACCTATGTCAGAGGTTCTTTACAGAGATCGGTGATGCAGTGTGTCAGACTAACACACCACACCAATGATCACCGTGCTGTGCTCCTGCTGGCGCGTGATCGCGGCTTATCGTGCTGGACGTTGAATGACGTCCAGTCAGGATAACTTAACAACTTTGCGCACGTCATTCTTTTATATGGCGGGCGGGAAGTGGTTAAAGAGACCAACAAAAGGGAATGGTGAGTGTATAGCAGAGCTACAGAGGTGTACCAAATATGTATTTTTTTTTCATATTTTACCCAGATGTAAACCTCAACTTTGAGGTACATGTGTCACAATGTACATGTGCCATTGCCTTTAGTAAGGGCCTGTTCACACCACATGCGGTCCAGTGCATTTTTTTTTCTGCATCAAAAACGCATGGAAAGTAGGTTATATGGTTTCCAATGGCATAGTTCACACCAGTGCAGTCAGTTCCAGAAAAAAAAGTAGAACATTTTTCCTGCACTGGACTGTACTGGAGTGCAGTAAAAACGCATAACAAATGCACTGGAATGCATTTGGAAAGTGCCATGCATCAAAAACGCATCACACCCCAAAAAACAGGAAAAAAAAGCACTTGGAATGCATCCGGAAATGCATCAAAAGCACACCAGAAGGGGCAAAAACACATTAAAAATATGCATGCAAAAACGCATCTGGAATGGATTTTGGGTGCGTTTTTGTGGTGTGAGCCCTAAGGAAACACAAACATTTTATGCAATGGTATGTATCTGACATCTACCAGTAGTGAACAAAATGCAACATATTTTATTGAAAGGGGAATTATATTTTCTTTACTTTATAAATAGATTATATTTTTGCTGGCGTTTTGATCCTTACTTTACAAATAAACATTTGATACAGGAAAGGATGTACCGTATGTTCTGTTTGTTAATCTGTAATATTTACAGTCTATATTGGAAATAAATCCAGTAATCTGATTATGAGAAGGTCATGCTTTTCTCAGAGCACTTTTCTTACATACCGTACTTACTGTTCCTCCTTTTCAAGGCCATACCTTGGTATATTTTGTTGCTAGTCAGCATTCTTTTAATACAAAGAAATCCATATGGTAAATAATAGGGTTGTCCAGATACCGATACTAGTATCGGTATCGGGACCGATACCGAGTATTTGCGGGAGTACTCGTACTCGCGCAAATGCTCCCGATACCTAAATAGAATACTTTTTTTGTATTTATCAACATGTTCTATGAAAATTCTTTGAGTTTTTTACTACTGCGTGACAAGCAAATAAAACATTTTTATTCATTTTTACTCATTTTTATTCTTTTATAATGTCTTGAGTTAGAGTTCTTCATAATTCTAAAGAAAATATCCTTAGTCTGTATTGTGGTTTGAAAACTGTCACATGACATTTAAAAAAAGTATCGGTATTCGGTATCGGCGACTACATAAAAAAAAGTATCGGTACTTGTACTCGGTCCTAAAAAAGTGGTATCGGGACAACCCTAGTAAATAAAACTAAAATAAAAAGCAAAGAAAAAAACATTCAAGGTCTGCCACATTTGGCTGCTTTCACCCCTGTTCACTAAACACTGCATAGAACAGAAATAAAAAAACACATGTACTGAAAATGGTTAGGCATGACAGCATACCTTTGACCACCCCCTCCTCCACAAAAAACTCCACGCTTTTGGGCCCAGATTCACGTAGATGGGCGCAAAATTGTGCTGGCGTAACGTATATCATTTACGTTACGCCGCCGCAAGTTTTTCAGGCAAGTGCTTTATTCACAAAGCACTTGCCTGTAAAGTTGCGGCGGCGTAGCGTAAATAACCCGGCGGAATTCAAATTCGGCGGGTAGGGGGCGTGTTTCATTTAAATGAATCGCGTCCCCGCGCCGAACGAACTGCGCATGCGCCGTCCCTAAAATATCCCAGTGTGCATTGCTCCAAATGACGTCGCAAGGTTTCGACCTGAACATAAATGACGTCCAGCCCCATTCACGGACGACTTACGCAAACGACGTAACTTTTTAAAATTTTGACGCGGGAACGACGGCTATACTTAACATTGGCTGCGCCTCATATAGCAGGGGCAACTTTACGCCGGGAAAAGCCTAACGTAAACGTCGTAACTTTACTGTGTCGGCCGCGCTTACGTTCGTGAATTCGTGTATCTAGCTAATTTGCATACTCGACGCGGAAATCGACGGAAGCGCCACCTAGTGGGCAAAAAAAAAATTGCAGTTACCATCCGACGGCGTAAGAGACTTACGCCTGTCGGATCTAATGGATATCTATGCGTAATTGATTCTAAGAATCAGTCGCATAGATACGACGGCCCAGATTAGGACTTACAACGGCGTACATGGCGCTGCGCCGTCGTAAGTCCTTTGAGAATCTGGGCCTTGGTCTCTGTGACTCTACACTTCGCTGGTTCTCTTCCTACTTTCCCTTCCCGTCTTTCAGGACAGCCACTATTGAGAGATAGGCTCCTCCTCTTCCTTTAGGAAACACTGCGCCAGCACATAAATTCTCACTTCCCCCTGCCAGACCTCAGTTATTAGTGTTTCCTCCGGTGGGGAGACACTGTGCAGGGAACCTGGCTGAGCAGTCAGGGGACTGAGGCCATCTACATACCTAGTGGGAAGCAGGGGCTTCCAGGGTTTTAAAAGGTGTGGTACATACCTGCTGTTCTTGAACAGCCACCCCATCCTCGCCGAGCACAGTAGTAGGTTGCGGGGGGCCCCTATCGCGTCCACAGGGCCACAGCAGGGGAAGCAGCTCAGCTTGCCCTGTACATTCTACAGGCCGCAATTTTTTGAACCGGACGGTGGGTAACGTCATCTCCGGCGTAGGGCGGATGCTTCCCCTTTGACCCGCGACTTCCGGTTCCGGGTCGCGGTGCTGATAGGGGGCTGGGCGAACGCTGGAGGAGAGTCGGATCTCGCACAGGCGATGTGAGACTCTACAGCAAGCAGCCACCTGCAGTCATGCCGGCAGCATCTCTGGAGCAAGCCCAGACAACGGATGCGACCTCCAGCCAGTCTAAGGTAAGAGCACCCTGGGGAGGGTCCTCTCTATCTTAGGATTGCCCCCCCATGTATGGTTCACTGCATGGGGAGGCAAATCCCCCTGGGTGGTCAGGGGGGGAGGCCCTAGTTCCATCAGAATAGGGGACTAGCGCACTCCCAGGGTTGTAACCATATTTTAATGTGCTGTTTTTTTCTGCTTTTTTTTTACCTGTGTTTCAGAAAGCCGTTGAGAAAGCGGGTGGTGGAAGGACACATAGCTCTAAAAGAAAATGTGCCTCCTGTAGGGACACTCTCCCAGAGTCATGGACTAAGGTTTTGTGTAGAGATTGCATACAGTCCTTAGTCAGGGAAAGGGAGTTGGAACAGGAATCTGGATTAGCAGCGTCAGTTAAAGAGCTCTCATCCACCTTTTCTTCCGTCAAAACCCTCTTTGAAAAATTGCAGCTTCCCGCTGTTCCCACCCAGGTTACAACCGAGCCACAGGCCCAGGGCTCTGCACCTGTCATACCTGCGGCTGCAGCTACAGCAGATGTTCCTGCAGGCCCTTCCCAGGTGGAACATATCCTACCAGATAGTGCCACCTCTGATTTCCAAGAGGGGTCAGAAGGAGAGGACTGGGACGGGGAGTCCAGGAAACCCTCCCTATAAATTGTCACTGGACGAGGTAGAGGACCTCTTAGGCCCCGTACACACGGTCGGACAAAACCGATGAGAGTGGACCGAGGTTCAGTTTCATCGGTCCAAACCGACCGTGTGTATAGCCCATCGGTCTGTTTTCCTTCGGTTCAAAATTTTAAAGCATGCTTCAAAACCGAACCGATCGGTCCAAACCGATGGTTAGTACAGAAAAGCATTGGTTCAAAACCCACGCATGCTCAGAATCAAGTCGAGACATGCTTGGAAGCATTGAACTTCGTTTTTATTCAGCACGTTGTGTGTTTGACATCACCGCGTTCTGGCCCGATCGGTTTTTGGAACGATGGTGTGTACGCATATCAGGCCGTCAGGCCACTTCAGCGTTTAACCGATGAAAACGGTCCGTCGGACCATTCTCATCGGTTTTGAACGACCGTGTGTACAAGGCCTAAGGGGCAGTTTACACAACCCTCAGCATTCAGGCCGACAAAAAACCTCTTACCCTCCACGATCAGGCATGGGAGTCCTGGGCGATGTCATGGACAAGAGAATTAATTTCCTCTTGAAAAAGACGTGGGACTCTACAATCGGGAATCTAAAGCCAGAACTAGCTGTTACGGTTGTGGCCCGCAACCTGGAGCATTGGCTCTCTAAGATACAAGAGCACATTGAAGCAAGAACAGCGAAGGAGACCATCTTGTCCTCCTTCCCTATGATCCTGTGAGGAGTCACTTACATAGCGGACGCCTCAGCGGAATCAGTGCGCATGTCAGCCAGGTCGGCAGCCCTGGCTAACTCGGCCAGAAGAGCCCTCTGGCTCAAAACTTGGCCTGGCGACAACGCCTCTCCTGCGCCCACTATGGACGCACCGCCACTGATCCCGGTATAACCACTTCAAACCCTTGGCTAAGCAATTCCTTTGCAAAGTGAACAGCCAAACTGCCTCTAGTAAATCAACCCATGAGTTACATATTATGTTTTACCAACAGAAGACTTAGCAGCTTTACACTATTACATATACTTTAAATATCTTATACAGTATGAAACCTTCCGCAGGCACAAAACTGCAAAAATCGATAACCTTTGCATTCACTTGCCAGCGTCTAACAAATTAATAATTACATATAGATTTATCACTATACATAAGCTGTTTCACTCTCAGGACTCGTACACACGGCCGAGTTTCTCGGCAAAAAACAGCAAGAAGCTTGCTGGTTTTTTTTTTTTGCCAAGGAAACCGGTCGTGTGTACACTTTTCGAAGAGGAAACTGGCGAGGATCTCGTCGGGCCAAAAAGAGAACACGTTCTCTATTTCCTTGACAGCAATGGGAAAATTTGCCTCGCCGAAATCCTCGGCAGCTTCGCAAGGAACTCAACGAGCAAAACGATGTGTTTTGCCCGTCGAGTTTCTCGGCCGTGTGTACGCGGCCTCACACTTCATTCCTTGTTACTGTTAAAATATTACTAAAAACACTTTTTAGAATTGTGAACTGAAAAAAACAAAGACCAATTTAAATTAAGTAAATTCATTCTTTATTGAAATATTACAAAAGTATATTTTGTATTTATGTTTTTCTTTAAATTTTAAATTTTCTTTTAAAAAATATTACACAGAAGGGTCTGTATTATTTATACATTATAAATATATTCACATATATACAAATAATTTAGGTAACATATGTTTTTACAGTGGTAAAAACAAATGTTTCAGAAAATAATTTACTGTGGTAAAAAGAACATTATTACAGGAACAAGGCTTAAATAACAACAGTTACAACAAAGCTACTGTGTAATACATTCAAAGTAGCAAACTAGTGTATAAATAAGAGGCATGGTGTGAATTTTCTTAATTTGTTGCTTTCGTTCCTGGGTGTCTTATCACTGGAATATGTTTGAGTTGCCTAAAGAAAAGAAAATAAAATAAAAGCTATGAATACTTTGGTAATCATCCAATTTAAGTAAGCATGTTAAATAAATAATACCCATTATCAACTTGTATGCCCTGTACACACAATCGTGTGTACGCGGCATTAATCTAGTTATTCATCATTAATTAAATAGCAAATTCACTTTGAAATATAACATATGCATAAACTGTATGTATTGCCTGTTTACAGTCTTAGGCTGACCCCAAATGTTTTCCTGATTTATACAAAATAAATCAGTACTCAGTATATAAAATTAAATAAATAGAATAAAAAAATTTAATATAATGAAACAAGGGCAACATGCCTTCCTCTGAACATTTGTTGCCCAAGCCTGTGCTTTGTGTGACATTTGATGTCATGTAGCATCACAGTCACTATGATTTACCTAATCGACTTGTCACCATAATTACAAAAATGTTTCATTATGCAAATTAGTATACACCACACAGGTGTAAATGGCATTTACAAATATATATATATATATATATATTATAAATGTGGCAGTTTCAAAACATAATGTAAGCTATTTAGCAAAAAGTAAGCATTATAAAGTTACATCCCCTCCCCCCACCCAGGGCTGAGACAAGGGGTGGGCAGACGGGGTGGCTACCCTGGGTGCAGCATGTATTGTAGGGATGGGGGCTAGTTTCTTCAGCTATAAGGCTGAGAGGAGTAGTGACAGCAGCAGCACTACTTCTGTCAGCCCAGCACTGGAATTGGCAAGGAGATGAGGAGAGAGCCAAGAGGAGGTTGTGGTCACCGATCCCAGCTGTTGGAAAGTGTTTTCAGGCTTCCCATTTTTTGTCAACAGCCCTCACGGAAGTGGGACAGCCATTTCTCCACCACCTTTGGCTCCCATTAGCACTGTGTATTGGTTACATGGTTTTATCAGCAATAAACTGTTTTAAATTTAACATGGATTCCATCTCCAATTGATTCCACGCATCCTCCTGGATCTGTGCTTCCCAATTCTGGTGTTTTTGTCTGTTTCTCATTTGGTCATCTGAGTGCGGTAACAACGGTCCAGTGTGACTTTTATCATTACTTTGGCTCTTTGGTTTACTTTCTGCTCTTAGATCCCTGTTGGATTTTCCAAAAGGAGGTGCAGGCTGTGCTCCCCCCCTCGCACATAATGAAGGGGGGGAGCAATTGTGCATCTTTGGCCTGAACGCTGGATGATTTTGTCCCCGACACTGCCCCCACCCCTAACCCTGATACTTTACCTAACTACTAAAAAATGCTCTTAATAAAGCGGAGCTCCACCCTAAAGTGGAACTTCCGCTCTTTGGAACCCTCCACCCCTCCGGTGTCACATTTGACACCTTTTAGGGGGGTGCAGATGCCTGTCTAAAGACAGGTATTTGCACCCACTTCCGGGAGTCCTCTCTGCGGGTAGACTGCGGGCAGGACGTCAGATCCCGTCCCCCCCCCGTTGTGTTCTGGGAAACACACGGCTCCCAGAACACAGCGGGAGCCAGTGAGCATGGCGCAACGCGACTCACGCATGCGCAGTAGGGATCGGGCAGTGAAGCCGCAATGCTTCACTTCCTGGTTCCCTCATAGAGGATGGCGGTGGGGGTAGGAGAGTGACGAGCGATCGCTCGTCCTCTGCTGCGGACGGCGCTGGACTCCAGGACAGGTAAGTGTCCTAATATTTAAAGTCAGCAGCTGCAGTATTTGTAGCTGGTGGCTTTTAATATTTTTTTTTTCAGCGGAGATCTGCTTTAACATTAAACCTGTTCCCAGACACTAAATCTAGTACATTTTTTACATTTTGGATAGTGGTGACCCCCACCCAAGTGAGCCCCTAAAATGTAACCTTTTCTTCTAACACATAATTCCTTAGAGCCGGTTCACACTGGGGCGACTCGTCAGGCAACTCAGCCACCTGACAAGTCGCGTCCCATTCTATTCAATAGAACCGTTCTAATAGGAGCGATGCAAGTCGCTCCGACTTAGAAAAAGGTTCTTGTACGACTTTGGGGGCGACTCGGGGCGATTTGCATTGACTTCTATACAGGAGTCATTTTGCAAGTCGCCTCTGAAGTCGTCTTCAGGACGCCTTGCCGAGTTGCCCCCGAAGTCGTGCCGCTCCAGTGTGAACCGGCTCTAAACCTAACTAACTCACAAACTGAGTATAACAATAACATAATCAAACACTTAAACTGACCTATTCTTCTGCAAACTCACCAAATTCATACAACATTAGTATTCCTGCAGCAGAAGACCCTTATCTGCACAATATCCCATCATAGGGCCAGATTCTCTAAGATCCTGCGGCGGCGTCACTTAAGCTATTTACACTACGCCGCCCGAACTTACAGGAGCAAGTGCTGTATTCCCCAAACACTTGCATAAACAAATGAGACCTGAACGTAAACGCCACCTATCGGCCGGCGGCGAATTACATTTAAGATCCGACAGTGTAAGTGACTTACACCTGTCAGATCTACAGCGTATCTATGCGAAAATGATTCTAGGAATCACTCGCATAGATATGCGGGTCAAAAAACAGAGATACAACAGAGTTTCCTGAGATACTCCATCGTAACTCTTCTGAGAATATGGCCCATAGGAATTTGATACAAGGGGAGCTATTTTTTTTTTATTTTTTATTCTTTTTTTTTTTTTTATTCAGACCGAAGTGAGACAAAATGAAACCTCCAGTCTTACATTTTAGAATGCAAAGCGATTACAGAAAGTAATAACAGTTACATAAATCTTGATGGGTATGAGTAATTGCTTACAGAGGGAGATATTTTGGGCATAGCTGGTATCTAGAAATTACTGTATGAGATGCTAAGACATCATACTGATATTGTCCCAGTTTCGGTCTGAATTTTGTATTTATGAATTAAAGGGAAAGGGTCATAGGTGTGCGCAGCCTATTGCATTAGGGTGTGCACACCAAAGCTCAAACACACATGCGTGTATAATATACCATATATGGCAGTGAGCAAGTCAGTAGGGCTTTGTCAGCAGGGCAGAGATCGGTGTCAGTAGTTTATCTTTATTTGTATTATTTTTTTTATTTTTATTATTATTATTTTTTTTTTTTATATTATTTTTTTTAGGAGCCCTGTTTGGGGGTTTTGGTGAAATATCAGTGGTTTAAACAGACCCCTGATGTCTAACTTTTGAGGCAGAGAAGGGACTGAGGACAGAGATTCCCCAGTCCCTTTCTCTGCAGCCAGGCAGCAGGGGGAATCTGCACAGTACAGGGTGATTAGGGTGTGCCCAGGCACACCTTACACCCTATGTGCGCACGCTTATGGAAAGGGTATGTTCAGGGCCCGGATTCCAGACAAGGCCAGCAAGGCCAGGCCTTGGGGCGGCAGTGGGTGCAGGGGCGGCACTGTGGCTGAGAGGAGAGGACACTTTCACCACTTTCATTTCGGGAGTTCCCCCCTGTCATGTCACGGATGGTTAGAGGAGAGAAAACTGAGGGAAGAGGTGGTGACAACCCCCTCAGTTCTCAATGTCATATTCGACAGCAACACTCCCCCCCCCCGCTTCTCAGTGTCCTGCCGAAAAAGTCCCCAGCCGGATAATGTCCCCCCTGTACTGCGCAGGCGGGGGCGGCATTGAAGGACCCGGCCTTGGGGCGGCAAAGGGAGTAAATCCGGGCCTGGGTATGTTGAGGGAGGGTGGCAGCGGGTGTAGGACAAATCCTCTAAAGGTATAGAAGGGTAACAAGGTAGGAACAAATTGGATATGGTATTATCTGAGGGTAGTGAGGAGAAGCAAGGCAAAGATACCTATAGACTAGGAAAGTGGACAAAAAGAGAGGCGGGGTGAAGAGGGGGTAAAGGGATTCATCTTGCCAAAAAATGAGTCCCAAGACTAAATACACACAACTAGGAAGTCTGGGTCAAGGGGAGCTTGCAATGGCCCCCCAATGTTCATGCAGACATTTTCCATTGTAATAGTGAATACTCACCGATTTTTTCCACTCAGCAGCACTCTTACTTCAAATAAGTGGGGGCTCACACATTTTTTAGTAGGTGAGTTTTTCAAAGTAGCACTGCAAATCAATGAAAACAAGGAGACTTTTAAAATAAAATCTTTTAAAATAAAATCTTCAAAAGTGAATTTACATTTGGTTTGAAGTTACCATGTTTTTCCCTGGTTTATATGTAGCCTAAGCTATTTTCTCTCTGGATTAAAAACTACCTAATGTACTGCATGTTCCTGCTAATGGACTAAACTGTAAAACTTGTCAAAGAAAACAATCTTAAAAAAGTTTTTTTTCTATATTTAAAGTATAACTAAAGGCAAAACTTTTTTGTTTTGTTTTAGACAGAGTATAGATGGATTAGAACACATGTATGTTGTTATTGCTGTCTGTGTGCCCTCTGTGTGTTCTCTATATTTTCTGTTTAACATTATCATTGAAAGTGAAAGTGAAAGAAAAGCCCACATTTTGGGTTGTCCCCAGAAAAGTAATAGAGGGGAAATATTCCAATGGGGACACTAGTTCTGGTGGCCTAGGGGTCCCCAAGGAATTCCCTTTGTTTGCAGGGATTTTCTCGCACTTCCTGTTTAGCTGTGGGACAGGAAGTCAAGGTAAAACTCTGTGATGGGGCACAGATGACGGATGTGTATACAGCTCCTGCCCATTGAAATCAATTGGCACCATGGCTATACTGCCGGCAAAGCGCCTCTGCAGAGCTTTGCGGTGGTTTTAAGCCTTTCTCGTCCGCTAGCAGGGGGTAAAAGCACCCACTAGCGAGCCAAATAGTGCCACTAAATTGACGGGCCGGCGCTGCCCCCGCCCCAGTGTTAAAGGGGCCTAAGTGATTCAATGATCAGATTTATCATTCAGAAATGAGGACAAATCAGGACTGCTCTAGAAACTGATATTCATAATCAGATATTGGCTTTCTATAAGCATGATAGATTTAAATTCGACTTGATGATGTTAGTTTGCATAATAATAATCATCATCATAATCATCATAAAAAATTATAGTAATATACTGGATATACCCAAGTAGGAGCTGTTTTACAAAATGTAACATGGAAACTGTGAGGAAGATTTAGTAAAACCGTGAGCACTCAGAATCTGGTGCAGCTGTGCATGGTAGCCAATCAGCTTCTAACTTCAGCTTGTTCAATTAAGCTTTTACAATAAAACCTGGAAGCTGATTGGTTACTATGCAGAGCTGCACCAGATTTTGCACGCTCGAGTTTTTCTCCCCCTGTATGTTTATATTTCTAGAAAATTCATGTAAATATGGAGTCAGCCATTGCTAACTGGCTGGCTGCCCCTGGCTTCAATAGTTTGTAGCACTGACTAGGAAGAAGCATACAGCATTCATAGTCCTAGTGTGGTCAGAGCACCTCCTCCTCGGCCAGATTCAGAAAGATCAGCGGATCTTTCTGCTGGCGTAACGTATCTCCGATACGTTACGCCGCTGTAACTTTGGGCGCAAGTTCTGTATTCAGAAAGAACTTGCGCCTATAGTTACGGCGGCGTAACGTATGTGTAGCGGCGTAAGCCCGCGTAATTCAAATGGGGATGTTGGGGGCGTGTTTTATTTAAATTTTACTTGACCCCGCATTTTTGACGTTTTTGTTGAACGGCGCATGCGCGGTCCGTAAAATATCCCACTGTGGATTGCTCCAAATGATGTCGCAAGGACGTAATTGGTTTCGACGTGAACGTAAATTACGTCCAGCCCTATTCGCGAACGACTTACGCAAACGATGTAAAAAAATTCAAATTTCGTTGCAGGAACGACGGCCATACTTAACATTGGCTGCGCCTCATAGACCCAGGGGTAACTATACGCCGGAAAAAGCCTAACGTAAACAACGTAAAAAAATGCACCGGGCGGACGTATGTTTGTGAATCGGCGTATCTACCTAATTTGCATATTCCTCGCTGAAATCGACGGAAGCGCCACCTAGCGGCCAGCGTAAATATGCACCCTAAGATACGACGGTGTAAGACACTTACACCTGTCGGATCTTAGGGAAATCTATGCGTAACTGATTCTAAGAATCAGGCGCATAGATACGACGTCGCACAATCGGACTTACGACGGCGTATCTGGAGATACGCCGTCGTAAGTCTCTCTGAATCTGGCCCATTGTACCGTTCAGTGACTCGGAAAGTTCTGACAAGGCTGGGCCAGCATGATAGCCAGGGAACTGGCATTTTTAGATAGAGTTAGTAGTCGCAGCCTTCATATTTCTTTAGCTATCTCTTAATTTAGCAGGTACTTACATGTATTCGATCCTTTCACAGCCAGAGCTGCTTGGGAAAATCTCCAGTTTTTCCAGTGCTCGTACATTGAGCCTGTTGTCCAGCTTGGTGCACAAGCAGCGACTGCCTCGAGCAATTGAAAACCCTGTTGAAAAGTTAAAATAAAGAAAGATTAGTAAAAAGACTAAAAAAGATTAAAAAAAAAAAAAAAAAAAAAGTAAATAAGGTAAATGCAAGAATATATGTAATGCTAATGACTTTACCTTGAATGGCAGCAGCAGAGAGCAGGATAACACTGATGAGGATAGTGCACTTGTTGTCCATGATGATAGTAGTTGTGATGTCCTTGACTATGAGTTAGTGCAGATAGTAGCTTGGAGTATTGTATCTCCCTATTTATACACCAAGATTGTGTGCCGGGTTGCATCATTACGTTTTGTCATTGCTTGGAATTTCTCATATCCTCATATCCTGTATTTGCATCACAGAAAAACTAAGAAGAAGTGAAAGTCCCCGAAATACTTTTTTTCGATCTAAATAAATTCCATTGTTAGACATATATTATTCTTGCCGGAGACAAGCATTTCCCAGAAATGCATTTGCCAGACATACTGTCATAAGTTACAATTTATTAAACTAATTACAGAAATAAAAGGTGCTCTAGTGTTACCAGAGTTTTACTATAAATGCAAACACACATATACTATTCATATGTTTGTATGTCACCCTCAGGGCTAAATTCACAGGGCCAGATTCACAAAGAGATACGACGGTGTATCTACAGATACACCATCGTATCTCTGGCGTAAACTGGTCCTATCTATGCGCCTGATTCATAGAATCAGTTACGCATAGAAAGGGCTAGATCCGACAGTGTTACAATGTGTTACACTGTCGGATCTTTTTTTCAATTTAAAAATGGCGCCCATTTACGATAAATAATATGTAAATCAGCGAGATACGCAAATTCACGAACGTACGCGGACCCGTCGCAGTGTTCTTACGTCGTTTCCGTAGCGGTTTTCCGTCGTATACTTACCCCTTCTTTTATCAGGCGCAGCCAATGTTAAGTATAGCCGACGTTCCCGCGTCGAATTTAAATTTTTTAACGTCGTTTGCGTAAGTCGTTCTCGAATACGGACGGACGTCGTTTACGTAAGCGTCGCAACCACTGACGTCCTAGCGACGTCAGTGGGAGCAATGCACGCCGGTAAATTTCGCGGACGGCGCCTGCGCATTTAAATCGGCGCGGGAACGCGCCTGATTTAAATAGTACACTCCCCTAGCCGCGGAATTTGAATTCCGCCGGGGGATTTAGGATCCGCCGTCGCAAGTTTGGAGGTAAGTTGTTTGTGAATTAGCCACTTGCCTCCTAAACTTGCGGGAGCGGATCTTAATTCACGTAGAACGAGCGGATCTATAGATCCGCTGCGCTACGTGAATCTGGCCCACAGAGTTATTTTCATCTTAAAATTAGAGATAAATTAACTTATAGCTTTTTTCAATTTTTATTTTTTTTTTGCAATTCACAAAAAAAAATACTAAAATAAAGCATGAGTTATTTAATAATTTTGTCGCATTCTCTTACGTCGTCGCTAGTCGGCTTTTCGCGTCGCAAAGTTACGGCTGCTATTTAGGTGGTGTAACAATAGACAGCCCATGTTAAAGTATGGCCGTCGTTCCCGCGTCAAATTTCAATTTTTTTTTTTTTGCGTAAGACGTCCGGGAATACGAAAGGACGTAACGCACGTCACCGTTCAAAAAACACGTTGGGGCGCCGTAATTTCGCACAAAGCACGGCAGGAAATTTCCTAACGGAGCATGCGCAGAACGTTCGGCGCGGGAACGCGCCTAATTTAAATGGTACACGCCCCATTTGAATTAGGCGGGCTTGCGCCGGACGGCTTTACGCTACGCCGCCGCAAGTTTACACGCAAGTGCTTTGTGAATCAAGCACTTACGACGAAAACTTGCGGCGGAGTAACGTAAAGGGGATACGTTGCGCCGCCGTAATTGTTCGTGAATCTGGCCCAAAATGTCTGTCCCTTTTTTCCCTACAAATAGAGATTTCTTTAGGAGGTATTTGATCACCTCTGCGATTTTTATGGTTTGTTCTATTAACAAAAAAAGAGTGAAAAAAAAATATTCCGATAAAAAAAAAAACACATCCAATAATTTTTTTTTAAGAGATCGAATTTGTTCATCAATTTAGGCAAATATGTATTCTGCTACATGTTTTTGGTAAAAAAAAAATACCAACAAGCGTATATTGATTGTTTGCCTAAACGTTATAGTGTCTACAAACTATGGGATATATTTAAGGAATTAATATTTATTTATTTTTATTTATTAGTTATAGCGGCGGTCAGCAACTTATAGCGGGACTGCGACATTGGGGCGGACGAATCGGACACTAAGTGAAACTTTTGATGCTTTTTTGGAGACCAGTGATCAGCACTGTCACTGTACTAATGACACTGGCAGGGAAGGGGTTAACATCAGGGGTGATCAAGGGGTTAGATGTGTTTCTAGGGAGCGCTTGCTAACTGTGTGTGGGGTGTTTTTACTGTGGGAAGTTTCTGCTTAGAAACACAGGCTCTCTGCCTTCCCTACTAACAAAACGTCAATCTGCCTTGTTTACATCAACAAACTGCTGTTCTGCCTCTCTCAGGAACGATCGGTGGGTCCCGGCAGACAGTGAGCATGCGAGCCACAGATCCGGAAGTGCAGGATCATGTACAGGTAAGTGATTCTGAACAGGGTAGCCGCCTTGCTGCTGTATATGTACAGTATACGGTCGGAAAGCCTTTAATCAAAATGTGAGATATTTTACTCATAAAGCCATTCTGCATTTTATCTCATGAAGTGATAGTCAGTGGAATGGATACAGTGCAGAAGGATTAGAACCACTGTCTGTTTTTAGTGCTAATAAAGATTTGAAATGGTTTAAATTGTAGAGATAGGCCAACTCACCAAGTCAGCGTGGTCCCTGCAGCATACAATATGTATTATTACTAAAGAAAAAAGGTGACTGGAATACCAGTCAGAGGGAAGCTACTTTCACAGAACACATGGGGCTAGATTCAGCAAGCATTTACGGCGGCGTATCTCCAGATACGCCGCGTAATTTCGAATCTGCATCGGCGTATCGTTACGCCAATTCTCCAAGGCAGATACGTCTAAAAAATAGGCTTCCTCCGCCGACGTAACTTTAATGCGGCGGAGTATAATTGTGTGCAATATTCCTTTTCGCAGCTAGGGGCACTTCTGTTTTCGGCGTAGAGTATGCAAATTACCTAGTTACGTCGATTCACAAACGTACGTGCGCCCGGCGGAAGTTTTTTACGTCGTTTGCGTAAGGCGTTTTCGGCGTAACGTTGCTCCTGCTATTAGGTGGCGCAGCCAATGTTAAGTATGGACGTCGTTCCCGCTTCGAAATTTTAATTTTTTACGTTGTTTGCGTAAGTCGTTCGCGAATAGGGCTGGACGTAATTTACGTTCACGTCGAAACCAATACGTCGTTGCGGTGTACTTGGGAGCAATGCACACTAGGATATGTACACGGACGGCACATGCGCCCAGGGGCGGACTGGCCTGGGTGACAGGCATGCATCTTCCCCCCGGGCCGCTCTAATGTTCTGTACAAGGGCCGCTGAGCTGGCTGAGAGCGGCAGCTCGGGGGGAAGACACGGCCGGATTTAGTACTGCAGCAGCGATGGGCTCTGTTCTGGGCTGACAGCCTGACACAGTCTCTGTGTGTCTAAGTTCAGCCCAGCCCCTCCCCTCCCTCCTCCACACGAAGCTCTATCAGGGGGTGGGTGGATCTGCTTGCTCTTTCCCCGCCCACACTGGCAGCCCGTGTTGTCTGAAGAGGATATGTGGGAGGGAAAGTTAAAACAGAGCAGTCTGCTTCTCTGCTCGACATACACAGGCTTAAAAAAAAAAGGAAAGAAGTGAGCCTCCTGGGACTGTCCATTGCCACCAAGTAAGTGACAAGTGACTGAGCCCCTCCTCCCTCCCTTCCTGCTCTCTCTCCCCCCCCCCCCCCCCTCTGCATATTACCAGCAGCCTGTCATTACTAGCACTGCAGCCTGTGACAGTTTCTTGCCCTCCTATGTTTTTTGATGTGGGTTCACACACACGTACGCTGCAGTTTGGTCGCAATGCTGGTGTACTGGCACTGTCTTGCTGCATGTTACCCCCGGTCCCGTTAGACTTCTATTAGGTTGTACCTTTTTGCTACATGTTCTGAAAGTGCACATAAAGTCCTGCATGCTTCATCTTTGGTGCAATTCCAGAAAATGCAGCAAAAACGCACAACTTAAAAGAAGTCTGAGGTACTGCGGCTATGGAAAACCGCCAGCACATCAGTGCAGTGGTGGCCTGTCTATTAAGGGTGCACAGGCGCTGCCCCCTCTATCATGCCACCCCCTATATGTAAAATTGATAGATTCCTGCCTTGCATGAATCTATCCATGGCCGCCGTGCCCAGCCCCTATTTAGGTGTCCGTGTCCGGAGGGGGTGTCATTTGATGGGGCACAGTGGCTGCGTTTGATGGGTACAGTGGCTGCATTTGATGGGGCACAGGGAACAGTGGCTGCATTTGATGGGGCATAGTGGCTGCATTTGATGGGGTACAGTGGCTGCGTTTGATGGGGTACAGTGGCTGCATTTGATGGGGCACAGGGAACAGTGGCTGCATTTGATGGGGCACAGTGGCTGCGTTTGATGGGGAACAGTGGCTGCATTTGATGGGGCACAGTGGCTGCATTTGATGGGGCACAGTGGCTGCATATGATGGGGCACATTGCCTGCTTTTGATGGGCACAGTGGCTGCATTTGATGGGGCACAGTGGCTGCATTTGATGGGGCACAGTGGCTGCGTTTGATGGGGCACAGTGGCTGCATTTGATGGGGCACAGTGGCTGCATTTGATGGGTCACAGGGGCTGCGTCTGATGGGTCACAGGGGCTGCGTCTGATGGGTCACAGGGGCTGCGTCTGATGGGTCACAGGGGCTGCGTCTGATGGGTCACAGGGGCTGCGTCTGATGGGTCACAGGGGCTGCGTCTGATGGGTCACAGGGGCTGCGTCTGATGGGTCACAGGGGCTGCGTCTGATGGGTCACAGGGGCTGCGTCTGATGGGTCACAGGGGCTGCGTCTGATGGGTCACAGGGGCTGCGTCTGATGGGTCACAGGGGCTGCGTCTGATGGGTCACAGGGGCTGCGTCTGATGGGTCACAGGGGCTGCGTCTGATGGGTCACAGGGGCTGCGTTTGATGGGTCACAGGGGCTGCGTCTGATGGGTCACAGGGGCTGCGTTTGATGGGGCACAGGGGCTGCGTTTGATGGGGCACAGGGGCTGCGTTTGATGGGGCACAGTGGCTGCGTTTTCTGGGCAACAGTGGCTGCGTTTAATGGGGTACCGTGGCTGCGTTTGATGGGCAACAGTGGCTGCATTTGATGTTTTTTTCTGAATTTTTTCAGTTTGCTTGCTGACTGCAGTACAGCCAGCCTGTCCTTTTTTCTTTTTGTCGATCACTGCTGGCTGCTATAGCTGCCGGCAGTGATCACTGTATTCTGATGGCTGGGAAACGTTCACCTCAGAGCACAGCACACACTGACACATTTCTCTTACGAAAGCTTGGTAAATCAAATGCCAGGCCTAGCATTACACCTGTGTGGCTGCAACCAAGTCTGGGCACAAGCCAGCACAGGCTCCTGGAAACGCAGGAGAGTGGCCAGTAAGAGGAAAGCTGGGATAGAACATTACTTGCATCATATCCATGCCGCTCCTAAATCTGCTCCACTGCCGCACCAGGCCCACAATGCCTTTAATCTGGTCCTGGTGGCCAGTGCATAGGCCTGTGCCTGCACATGCACTGCACTACCCACACAGAGAGAGGGACCACTTCACATTGACCGCACAGAGAGAGAGACTGCCATGTGGAGCGATTTTTCTCTCTATGTCGGTAATGTGGATCGATTTTTCTCTCTGTTCCGGCAATGTGAAACGGTTTCTCTCTGTTTAGGCAAATTCCGGAAATGTGGGCAATGTGGAGAAGTCTCTCTCTCTCTGCGGGAAATGTGGAGCAGATGGATGGTGAGCTGGTTCAGTGGGCCACTTGACTAGACTTGCCCCCCAGGCCTAAGGCTGCCAGCCCTCCCCTGCATGCGCCTTTCCTAAAACACGTCAATCACGTCAGATCATCACACATTAGCATAAAACACGCCCCCCCTTCCACATTTGAATTACGCGGGCTTACGCCGGCCCCATTTACGCTACGCTGCCGCAACTTATGGAGCAAGTGCTTTGTGAATACTGCACTTGCTCCTGTAAGTTGCGGCGGCGTAGCGTAAATACAATACGCTGTGCGGCCGTAACATCAAGCGCAGCTACCTGAATCTAGCCCATGGTGTATCAAAAAAAAAAAAATTAAATTAAGTAAATACAAAATATCTAATTGTCAAATATTGAATGAAAATAGTATAAAAAATCACACACACACACACACACATAATATATATATATATATATATATATATATATATATATATATATATATATATATATATATATATATATATATATATAGTATCTCACAAAAGTAAGTAGACCCCTCACATTTTTGTAAATATTTTATTATATCTTTTCATGTTAGAACACTGAAGAAATGACACTTTGCTACAATGTAAAGTAGTGAGTGTAAAGCTTGTATAACAGTGTAAATTTGCTGTCAACTCAAAATAACTCAACACACAGCCATTAATGTCTAAACCACTGGCAACAAAATTGAGTACTCCCCTAAGTGAAAATGTCCAAATTGGGCCCAATTAGCCATCTTCCCTCCCCGGTGACCTAGGATATAAGAAGATTGCCAAGACCCTGAAACTGAGCTGCAGCACGGTGGGCAAGACCATACAGCAGTTTAACAGGACAGGTTCCTCTCAGAACAGGCCTCGCATGGTCGGCCAAAGAAGTTGAGTGCACATGCTCAGCGTCATATACAGAGGTTGTCTTTGGGAAATAGACATATGAGTGCTGCCAGCATTGCTACAGAGGTTAAATGTGTGAGGGGGGGTCAGCCTGTCAGTGCTCAGAACATATGCCGCACACTGCATCAAATTGGTCTGCATGGCTGTCATCCCAGATGGAAGCCTCTTCTAAAGATGATGCACAAGAAAGCCTGCAAATAGTTTGCTGACAAGCAGACTAAGGACATGGATTACTGGAGCCATGTCATGTGGTCTGATGAGACCAAGATAAACTTATTTGGTTCAGATGGTGTCAAGCGTGTGTGGTGACAACAGGTGAGGAGTACAAAGACAAGTGTGTCTTGCCTGCAGTCAAGCATGGTGATGGGAGTGCCATGGTCTGGGGCTACACGAGTGCTGCTGGCACTGGGGAGCTACAGTTTATTGAGGGAACCATGAATGCCAACATGTACTGTGACATACTAAAGCAGAGCATGATCCCCTCCCATCAGAGACTGGGCCGCAGGGCAGTATTCCAACATGATAATGACCTCAAACACACCTCCAAGACGACCACTGCCTTGCTGAGGGTAAAGGTGATGGACTGACCAAACATGTTTTCAAACCTAAACCCTATTGAGCATCTGTGGGGCATCCTCAAATGGAAGGCGGAGGAGCACAATGCTGGAATATAATGGTGGCCACACAAAATATTGACACTTTGGGCTCAATTTGGACATTTTCACTTAGGGGTTTCACTTTTGTTGCCAGCTGTTTAGACATTAATGGCTGTGTGTTGAGTTATTTTGAGGGAACAGGAAATTTACACTGTTATACAAGCTGTACACTCACTACTTTACATTGTAGCAAAGTGTCATTTCTTCAATGTTGTCACATGAAAAGATATAATAAAATATTTACAAAAATGTGAGGGGTGTACTTACTTTTGTGAGATACTATAAATATATATATATATATATATATATATATATATATATATATATATATATATATATATATATTTACACATATATGTATGTGTGTGTGTGATTTTTTATACTATTTTCATTCAATATTTGACATTTAGATTTCTTCAGTGTTGTCACATGAAAAGTAAAAAAAAAATAAAGTAAATAAAATATTTACAAAAATGTGAGGGGTGTACTCACTTTTGTGAAATACTGTACATAAACTCACTCATCCATGTCTTTATGGACCTTGCTTTGTACACTGGTCCAAATCATTTGGTGTAGGGGGGATTACGGTGTGGGGTTGTTTTTCAGGGGTTGGTCTTGGCCCCTTAGTTCCAGTGAAGGGAGCTCTTAAGGCAGGGGTCTCCAAACTGCGGCCCGAGGGCCGAAATGTGGCCCTTTGCTAGCCTTCATCCGGCTCTTGGGGCACTATTGCTCCCAATGGTATGAGGCACTATTCCTCCCAATGACACCAACAATGGGGCACTATTTCTTACACTAACACCAATGATGGAGCACTATTCCTGCTCCTACTGACCTCCAACACTGAGGCCGTGTTTATTCTCACTGATGCTTGGCCCCTAGGCATTTTCTACCCCCACTGGTCGGAATCCAGCCCCCCTGAAGTCTGAAGGACAGTAAACTGGCCCTTTGCTTGAAAAGTTTGGAGACCCCTGCCTTAAGGTGTCAGCATACCAATACATTTTGGACAATTTCATCCTCCCAACGTTGTGGGAATAGTCTGGGGGTGGCCCCTTTCTGTTGCAACATGACTGCGCACCAGTACACAAAAAAAGGTCCATAAAGACATGGATGAGCAAGTTTGGGGTGAAGCAACTTGACTGGCCTGCACAGAGTCCTAACCTCAACCTGATAGAACACCTTTAGGATGAATTAGAGCGGAGACTGTGAGCCAGGCCTTCTCAAATGTGCTTCTAAAAATAATGGTCAAACATTCCCTAAACCTTGTGGACGGCCTTCCCAGAAGAGTTGAAGCTGTTATAGCTGCAAAGGGCGGACCAACTCAATATTTTTTTAACCATAGATTTATGTTAAGTTCGGGCCAACTCAATATTGAACAATACGGACTAATGCCGCATACACATGATTGTTTTTCATGATGAGAAAAATGCAATTTTTTTAATTGGTCATTAAAAAACGACTGTGTGTGGGCTCCAGAGCATGTAGGCTTTAACGTCAGGAAAAAAACACGCATGCTCAGAAGCAAGTTATGAGACGGGAGCGCTCTTTCTGGTAAAACTAGCGTTTGTAATGGAGATAGCACAGTCGTCACTCTGTAACAGCCTGAAAAGCACAAAGACTGAAAAGCGTGAATCGTCTCTCTCCAAACTTTTACTAAAACGAAATGAGCAAAAGCAGCCCAAAGGGTGGCGCCATCCGAATGGAACTTCCCCTTTATAGTGCCGTCGTACGTGTTGTATGTCACCGCGCTTTGCTCGGGCATTTTGTTTTCACGATCGTGTGTATGCAAGGCAGGCTTGACAAGAATCACGTCAAGAAAAACGTTGTTTTTTCTATGACATTAAAAACGGTTGTGTGTACGCGGCATTAGACTGGGATGCCATTAAAGTTCATGTGTGTGTGTGTAAAGGAAGGTGTCCCAATACTTTTGGCTATATAGTGTATCTATCTAACGCAGCCCTCAAAATTTCCCCTCGTCTGCTCGGATTTGGCGAGGGAAAATAATTTGGGGGCAAGCATGGAGCAAGGCTGCCAATCGTCCGTTATGGTCAGCTGCAGCCTGTAAAAATATGGCAGGCGCAGTTCCGAGGCCAGCCCAGGCTCAGACAGGGGGCGGGCAACCGGGTGTATGGTTAGCGATCTCACTGCGGCGGCGCCTTTTATGAACTGCGGACTACAGCAGTGACACTCAGGTCGGCCCTGGGACGCGGCGGCCCGAATGTGGAGCTATCACATGAGCGCCGGCTGCCGCCTCACAGCCCTGGATGGTGTGCCCAGATGAGGGCGTGTACAGGGGAGGCGGGGAGCAGAGAACATAGACTGGAAACAGGGAGGAGGTGGTACAGCTAAGGTATGCTGGGAGTTGTCACCAATAATGTCCAATCAGAGTGTCTGCAGGAGCTGTGCTTCTACCCCCTACCTGCCTGTAGAGTGCTGGTACTTGTAGTTCCACACCTGCAGTTCAATACCAGACTGCATGCTGACAGGGGGAGAGAGAGCAGATGGCCAAACACTGTTCAATCTGATTACATATGGCCAAATACTGTCCAATCTGATTGCAAATGGCCCTACGCTGTCCAATCTGATTGCAAATGACCATAAGCTGTCCAATCTTATTGCAAATGGTCCTAAGCTGTCCAATCTGATTGCAAATGGCCCTAAGCTGTCCAATCTGATTGCAAATGGCCCTATGCTGTCCAATCTGATTGCAAATGGCCCTACGCTGTCCAATCTGATTGCAAATGGCCATAAGCTGTCCAATCTGATTGCAAATGGCCCTATGTTGTCCAATCTGATTGCAAAAAGCAATACGCTGTCCAATCTGATTGCAAATGGCCCCACTCTATCCAATCTGATTGCAAATGGCCAAACACTGTCCAATCTGATTGCAAATGGCCAAAGCTGTCCAATCTGATTGGTGGCGAGCAATTTTTAAGGCATGGCTAGTAGCTCAGGACTTGAAATTTTGAGCCCTGATCTAACGTATGCATTTGTTATTAGGACCAAACATGTAGCAAACAGCTGAATGTACAGGTAAAATAGATATGTGAATCATTTTAACTTTAACACCCTTACCAGACGGGTGCTGCATTTGCTTGCTGTTTACACTGTGATCAACAATATAGGTTCAGTATCCAGTCCAGCTTTTCAGTGAATAGTAAAGAATAAGGATTGGCGAGCGGTGTGGGGCAAGCAATAGTTCGGACCTGAACATCGCCCGTTCTGGTGGTCGCTGAACCTTGAGAGCGCGCTCCCGAGTCCTGTATTCGGCATCCATAGCCGCCAACTCTCCCGCGCCCTCCGCCGCTTACCGGAGCCGTCGGTAGCGGCGGAGGAGATCCGATGTGTCCGGCAGCTGAGCGGGGACGGGACTGAAGGAGAAATCTCCTTCACCCGTCCTCATAGCTCTGCTGGGCGGAAGTGACGTCAAAACGTCAGTCCCGCCCAGCCTCTTAAAGAAACATTTTTTTTTTTGTCATTTGAAAAAATGACATTTTTTTTTTTTTTTTTTGCATTTAAGTCTAAATATGAGATCTGAGGTCTTTTTGACCCCAGATCTCATATTTAAGAGGACCTGTCATGCTTTTTTCTATTACAAGGGATGTTTACATTCCTTGTAATAGGAATAAAAGTGATCAATTTTTTTTTATTTCAGTGTAAAAAATTATAAAACTAAATAAAAATAAATAAGAAAACAAAAAATTTTTTTTTTAAAGCGCCCCATCCCGACGAGCTTGCGCGCAGAAGCAAACGCATACGCGAGTAGCGCCCGCATATGAAAACGGTATTCAAACCACACAAGTGAGGTATCGCCGCGATCGTTAGAGCGAGAGCAATAATTCTAGCCCTAGACCTACTCTGCAACTCAAAAAATGCAACCTGTAGAATTTTTTAAACGTCGCCTATCGAGATTTTTAAGGGTAAAAGTTTGACGCCATGCCACGAGCGGGCGCAATTTTTAAGCGTGACATGTTGGGTATCATTTTACTCTGCGTAACATTATCTTTCACAATATATAAAAAAATTGGGCAAAATGTATTGTTGTCTTATTTTTTAATTCAAAAAAGTGATTTTTATTAAAAAAAAGTGCGCTTGTAAGACCGCTGCGCAAATACGGTGTGACAAAAAGTATTGCAATGACCGCCATTTTATTCCCTAGGATGTCTGCTAAAAAAAAATATATAATGTTTGGGGGTTCTGATTAATTTTCTAGCAAAAAAATTGTGATTTTCACATGAAGGAGAGAAGTGCCAGAATAGGCCTGGTGGTCAAGTGGTTAAGCAGTGTGTCGGGAAGCTGGGTGCCACATCCTTAACAACGTATCAGTGATCAGCTGTTAGCAGGGTTCCCCACTGACAGCTGAATGAAAAAAAGCATTGCCAAATTTGCCGGCAACAGAAAAAGTTTTAAAAAAATGTCATGGGGGTCCCCCAATTTATACTAACTCCACCCATGCAAGAGGCGGGGCCACCTGGCAACATCGCCTGTGGACATCACTCCTTGTGACATCACTACCCCAGCATACACCAGTCGGTGATGTCACAAGGGGGTGGTGCCACCAGATAACTTTGCAGATTTATTTTTGCTAAAGGAATTGTCAATAACTGTCTCAGTGTCTTTATTTGTTAGTGACATTTTTTTGGGTGAATGAGAAGGAGTACAATGTACCCTATACTCATTCACATAGCGGGGCCAGGATCTAGGGGCCCCCTTGTTAAAGGGGGCTTCCATATTCCTATAAGCCCTCTGCCTGCAGACCGTCACAACCACTGCCCAAGAATAGGCTCTTGTCCCCATCAACATGGGGACAAGGTGCTTTGGGGCCCCCCTGCCCCAAAGCACCCTCCATGTTGAGGGTGTGTAGCCTGGTATGGTTCAGGGGGGAGCGCTCGCTCATCCCCCTTATCCTGGCCTATCGTATAAGGCTCTGGTATGGATTCTGGGAGAGATTCCATGCCGTTTTAAAAAAAAAGTTTCTTTCTTTGTGTCAGTTTTGCTGCAGCAGGTTCTATACATGGTATAGTCCAGGCAGACTAAGGCCCCGTACACACGGTCGGACCAAACCGATGAGAATGAACCGAAGTTCAGTTTCATTGGACCAAACCGACCGTGTGTATAGGCCATCGGTCTGTTTACCTCGGTCCAAAATTTTAAAACATGCTTCAAAACCGAACCGATGGACCGCTGCCCCATTGGACCAAACCGATGGTTAGTACAGAAAAGCATCGGTTCAAAACCCGCGCATGCTCAGAATCAAGTCGACGCATGCTTGAAAGCATTGAACTTCGTTTTATTCAGCACGTCGTGTGTTTGACGTCACCGCATTCTGACCCGATCGGATTTTGGACTGACGGTGTGTACACATATCAGGCCGTACGGCCACTTCAGAGGTGAACCGATGAAAACGGTCCGACGGACCATTCTCATCGGTTTGGTCCGACCGTGTGTACAAGGCCTTAGGGGACCCCATGCACTATATTTAAAGGAATTTTAAATTTTTATTGTTTCACTTTTAGCATCATTACAATCACTGCTAAAAGAAGCAGCAGCACGCTAAGGGGTCATCCCTATCCTTACCATCTTCTCATCAAGTTTACAGTGTCACTGTTAGGCCCCGTACACACGACCAAACATGTCTGCTGAAACTGGTCCGCGGGCCAGTTTCAGCAGACATGTTCGGTTGTGTGTAGGACCGAGCGGACAGAATTCCAGCAAACATTTGCCCGCCGGGCCTTTTCCCAGCGGACAAATATTCCTGGACTTGTTTTAAAACAGTCCGCTGGAATCCTGCCCGCTCGGACATGTTTGGTCGTCTGTACAGACCTACCGTACATGACTTTGACGCATGCGTGGAAGCATTTAACTGGCAGGCCCGCCCACGTCGCCACGTCATCGTCGCGGCGACGCCGCGGACACGCCCCGCGTATTGTTTACACGCGGATTTCTGTACGATGGTTAGTACAGCCATCGTACAGAAATCCCCGGGCAGACATGTACGGTGAAAACGGTCCGGCGGACCGGTTTCATCGTACATGTTTGCCCGTGTGTACGCGGCCTTACATGATGCAATTCAGTAGTGACCTGATCATCTCAATCACTGCAATGACTGACTGTCTATTTAAAAACTCTGATATGTAGCTCAAACAACATCAGATCATTTTAGATGCTCTACTTTATATGTAACAGAGATACTGGTAATAATGGACTTTACAAAATTCAGGCTTCCCTGCTCTTCATTGTTTTATAAAGAGGATTTTTTAACATCCTGGAAGACTGACAGGCAGACAGAGACACATGTCACACAGCCAGAAATTAGAGAGTTGCCTATAGGTATACTGTCAGTTTTCCCAGATTTCCCAGATTTAGAAGACCAAAAAAGAAGATACAAAAAAAAGTTTGGGAGATTTTCATAGTTGTGTGATTTCCCCACATTCTTTCAATTCAATTTCTCATTTAAACAACTTGTTAGCATGCGGGTTGGATAGTACCACCGGAATGTTAAGATATATATCTTTTTTTTATCAAGGTTTATATTTGGAGCATTTTCAAGTATTCAGTATGTCATTGTGTTCCTGTGCAATCTTTTATCTACTTTTATAAACTACTGGAATTTGTAAACCAGCACATAAATAGGTGTGCATAGCAGTGAAGGAGAGTCATATAAGTGGATGACTGTGCAAAAATATGAGAAAAGTTTTTGGCAGCAGCACCTTACCTTACATTACACTTGTAAACCCAATCACTGAAATCTCATATAGACTTTAAAGGGTTAGTTGACCTTTTCACAAAACATGAAAAGATGAACTAACTCAAAACACCCTCCCTACATCCCCGATCCCCCACTGCATTTACCTCCTTGGATGTAAGTGTACTTATACCACTGCACCTAAGGCTCTGAATTTTTTTTATTGACCAGCAAGGTCATGTGCCAGTGCTGATCAATACCTGCTCATCATTGTGAGCATTATGCATGCTATACAACCTCTTGGCTGTGAACTGCATTTTTCAGATGCTCAGACTGCTACACACAGCTGGTGTGGGCAGCAGAAGATAATCAAGGAAGAAAATAAGTGCAGCAGGGATCGGGGGTGTGGGTAGGGTGTAGTAGGTTAGGTTTCTTTCACAAGAACGTTCAGATCGGGTCCTCCTGTTCATTTTTCAGGCGGACCCAAACTGAACCTCTATTCTTTTTTATGGACGAGTGTCGGTTTACACCCGCCTACATCCAATCTACTGTGCAGCAGTTCGGGTCAGATGGCAGTTGGGTGTAAACGAACTGGTGATTGAGGAGAGCGGGCATCAGCAGAGGGAACATGGACCTGTCATCTGCCTGCCAGGGTGATAATGCCCTGTCCCTGTCTCCCAACTGTACTCTTGTGTTGTTGCCCTGTCACACTGGCACCTGATGGAGACTACAAATGGCCATTTCAACACACATTGTACAGGCATTGTCCAATAGTCACATCTGGAAACCCACCCTGAGAAATATACAGTCTTTCAGAAGTGCAACATATAGACAAAAATTTACTGCAGAGAGGCTACAGGATGCTAAAATGTGAACATAATTATTTTAATAAAATACCAAGTTGGAGTTTACATCTACTTTATTTACGTAATAAAAAGTAATAACATTAAGGAGTATTCTCAGAGTACATATTATTCTAAAGAGGTGATGGGACGTTTTACAGGTGGATATAATAAACAAGTCTACTAGGACATCTCTATGTCATCTCAGTCTGATCTGCCGTCTGGAGGCACATATATGTATTGTATGTAGGGCAGAGAGGTGGGAAGACTGATGAAATAGGTGAGGGAGAGTATTGTCATTAATAAAGACGCATTAATGAGTTGATGTCTGTGGAAGCAAACGTGCAGTTGTCACTTCTAGGAGGCTCCCTAAATGAACTATCAATTACGAATTTTATGAATTTCTAGGAGGCAATTTTTTAACCTGCTATGTGAATGGAACCCCATTTTTTAATGGATCTCCGTAGAGTAAGGACCAGGCTGGGTCCCAGAGTTAAAGGTTACAAAACAGAACACCAAAAGCACACCATTTTTTTTTTTCATAATTTTATTTCTGAACATAAAACATAAACATCTTAAAAAAGTATCTTAGTACTTTATTTTTAACATGTGTAGGTATGTATTTACATCTAGGTGGTTTAAATAGATGGTATTGACAAATATAAATACTGTACAGGCATCAATCATTTGGGCATTATTTCATTTAATTGACCAGAATAAGTATGTGGCCATTAAAATTAATTAACTCTTAAGCGCTATAGAAGCCTAACGTTTACACGCAATTACGTGCGTTTACATTCAAGTTTTTCTTCCTCTAAAGTCTCCTGCCATTAAACGCTGCAAAAAGACTATGGGGGATGTTTACTAAAACTTGTGCATGCAGAATTTATGGTGCAGCCAGGTTTTACTGTTGAAGCTTAATTGAACCAGATAGAAGCTGATTGGCTACCATGGACAGCTGTGCCAGATTCTGTGCGCAACAGGTTTAGTAAATCTCCACCATGTGCGCATCTAAACATGCAGGCGAGTTTGGAGGCAGGGAAAAAATACACCCAAAAGCAGCGGTAAAAACATCTAGTGTACATGAGGCCTTAGTGCTGAGCCCTTTACAGCACACCTAGTGCACTGGGTAATACAGCAGAGCATAGAGGTATTCTGTACACTTCTCTGTTCAGATGCATAGAAAACCTTGTGCATATGAGAACCAGAAAATAATGGCTTGTGCCAACATGCATTCCAGGAAAATTACATAATTGCTTTTTTCTCTCTAAAGAAAGTTATTCCTTGGGCTTCTTGATTTTTGGCTCCTTATGCCACGTACACACGACCAGTTTTCCCGTCGAGAAAACTGCCATGACAGCTTTTGACCGGGAAAACAGTCTGTGTGTATGCTCCATGGCAGTTTTCCAGACAGGAAAACCGCCAGGAATCCCGGCGGGAAAAATGAGAACTTTTTTTTTTTTCCTGCCGGGATTCCCGGTGGTCTTTTTCCCGGCAGTTTTTCTATGGTAAACACTGCGATGGAGCATACAGATGACCGGTATCCCCGGCCAAAGCTCTATTGGCAGTTTTCCTACCAGGAAAACCCACCGTGTGTAGGGGGAAAAAAGCTGCCGAGCAGGTTCTCGGTTTTCCCCTTGGTTTTTCCAGCGGACTTTTTACCGCCGGGAAAACCGATAGTGTGTACAAGGCATTAGAGAAAGTTACTCGTATGTATGTGAGTTAGGGACCTTAGATTATAAGCTGCTTGAGGGTAGGGACTGAAGTGATTGTATAATATATGTAAAGTACTGCATAAATTGTCAGCGCTATATAAATAACTGAAATATAATAAATAATCTGGTTTTCTAGTGAGCTGTGCAAACAACATGCATATTTTAAATACATGAACTTGCTTTAAAACAAAGAAATTTACATACCGTACATTAAACATATACAACTTTACACACATATTACCATTTTCCAACTGTGTACTGAAATGCCCTAATATACATAGTCACTTGACAGTGAGGGAGGTAGAATTTTTTTTCCTAGAAGGTTCTCCACATTCCTCAGCTTCTATTTTTCACTCATGGGTGTCTGATCACAGGAATATGTTTCAGGAACCTAGAGCATTGAAAATATAGATCATAAGACATACAAGCTGATATGACATTCCATAAATGTTGAATTGTCCAAAATATGACACATAAAGGAGCATAGGTATAAAGCAGTAAATGTGACATCCACCAAACATTCACTGCAGATGAATCAATCACTTTAGATCCACTTTCAGTCAATGTTTGATAAACGTCATATTCCCTGCTTTATACAAATGCTTAATTTATAAAATTCAATAAACAATCACTATTTCCCTGTACACAAGTTAGCTGATATATATCTAACATGCTTTAGGCCAGCAGTTGACTAGGCATGATGGGAATTGTAGTTCCTTAACAATAGTTTGGAGACCCCTGGACTAGAGCGAGATTTCTCAACCAGGGTTCCATGTAACCCTAGGGTTCCTCCAGAGGTTGCTAAGTGTTCCTTGAGCAATGAGCAATTTTTGCTTTTAATGGCGCGTACACACGATAGGAAATTCCGACAACAAAACCCGTAGATTTTTTTTCCGACGAATGTTCACTCAAACTTGTCTTGCATACACACGGTCACACATATGTTGTTGGAAATTCCGAACGCCAACAACGCGGTAACGTACAACACTATGACAAGCCAAGAAAAAGTTCAATGATTCCGAGCATACGTCAAATTGATTCCGAGCATGCGTAGAATTTCTGTGCGCAGAAATGTGTACATGGTCGGAATTTCCAAAAACAACTTTTGTTGTCGGAAAAATCGAGAACCAGCTCTCAAATTTTTGTTGTCGGAAATTCCGACAGCAAATGTCCAATGGAGCATACACACGGTCAGATTTTCCGACAACAAGCTCACATCGAACATTTGTTGTCGGAAATTCTGACCGTGTGTACGCGGCATCAGATAAGTTCCCACTGACAACATTGATCTTTTTAGCTATCTGTAAGGGGCTAATTCTTTCCAATGGCCACATGTGTAAGGAGCATTCTTCCCACTGACCATCACACTAATGTATAATGATTTGTAAATATAGTCATTTTTTGTAGGGGTTCCCTGAGACCAAAACATTTTTTTAAGGGTTTATCTATGTTGAAAAGGTTGGGAAAGACTGGAGTAGAGAAATAAAAATATTTAAATTCATACAAATGTACCGTATTTTTTGCCGTATAAGACGCACTTTTTCTTCCCCAGAACTGGGGGGGAAAAGTTGGTGCGTCTTATACGGCGAATAGACAAGTTTACCCGTCCCCCATCTTGGTACACCCGGCGGCGGTGTGCGCTGACGTCATCACCCCTCTGCGCGCAGATCCTAACAGAGCGCGCATCGGAGGAACAGTAAGGTGTGTTGGACTGGCTATTAGGGGGCAGGGCAATGTAATGTTACTGGCTGTTACTGGTCAATGTTACTGGCAATGTTACTGGGCAATGTTACTGGGCAAATGTTACTGGGCAAATGTTACTGGGCAAATGTTACTGGGCTAATGTTACTGGGCTAATGTTACTGGGCTAATGTTACTGGGCTAATGTTACTGGGCTAATGTTACTGGGCTAATGTTACTGGGCTAATGTTGGGGTGGTGTGATGGTGATGACCAGTGGGGGGCAAATATTTTACTACAGTATTTGGTTCAGAATCTTTTTTTTCTAGATTTTCCTCCTTTAAAATTGGGTGTGTCTTATATGCCGGAGCATCTTATACGGCAAAAAATACGGTACCTACTGTAATTGATATTTATGCAGGAATGCCCCCAAATACAGCCTATTATACTTCAGATTGTGCCCTTTTACATTGCTTACTAAAACTCAAATGTATAGACAAAAAGGAGACCCTTAAAAGTATAACTAAATATTATTCTTGGATAAGATGAACCCCGCGCATTCCCCGGAGTGTTGGAGGTGTGGCGCCTCCCCCGGCGACTTCGCCCATATCTTCTAGCGGTGCCCTGGGGTGAAACAGTACTGGGAGATGGTGTTGGACATGATCAATAAAGTTGCAGTGGTCCAGATGCCATTGGTGATGGAGGTATGTCTCTTAGGAATTGTTGAAAACATTGTCCTGACTTCCGCAAAACGCATTCTGGTCAGCCTATTGCTTTCTTATGCACGTAAAAATATTGCTATGCACTGGAAGAAACCCACACCCCCCTCTTTGGTGCAGTGGAAGCGCTTGGTAAACACCAGCCTTCCCCTGTACAGAGACACGTATGTCAATCGGGGCTGTCCACTGAAGTACGACAAGGCTTGCAGAATTGGAGTGCGCAAAGATACTGTTCTGTGGCTTGGTCCTCGCGGGTTGCTCCGGCTGAGCTGCGCTTTGGGTCTGCTGGGGCTGTAACTGGAGGGGGAGTTGATGCACCCTCACCCCAATTTATTATCTGTCATAATATACACACTGCAGTAATGTATTGTACTTGTTATTCCTGTGACTGTATTGTAGGCGCCTGAGCTACGTATGTATTTTGTTTGTTTTCTTTTGAGTTATGTGAGAAAACTGTGTGTATATATATATATATATATATATATATATATATATATATATATATATATATATATATAAATATATATTATTCGTGTACTCCTTAATTGCCCTGTAATCTGTTTTTCATGAAAATTGTTTATTACTGGGTTTTTGCCCCCTTGTAATGTCCTCTATGAATTCACAAACCTCTCCTGTTCTCCCTCACTTCTATTTGTTTGAAACATGCAGTGCACATTATATGCAGTATTGTACACTGCTCTATGCACACTACAAATCCCATCGTCCATAGTCTCTAGTCCATCTCGAGAGTAAACAAGAGAGGGTGGCTGCATACCTACATACAAGGGGACTGAGGGTAGCCACCTTCTAACAAGAAGTTGGATTACAGCAGCCAAAAAAAACGAAATTTGGAGGAGTCTGAGAGCCCCAGGTGATTCTGCCAGTAAAACATGTCCTGTCCTAAAATAACAAAGCTCGCTCAATGTTCTGTTCTGGGATCCACAGAAGACAGCTGGGCAGAAGTGATAACTGATGGAGCTGATAAGTTTACAGGGAGTTACAGGCTTACTGACAAGTCTAGCGAGTATTTTTTCCACTAATTCAACTGATATAAAATATTGCTAAAATTGTATACTTTATAGAGCAAAGGGAGCAAAAAAGAAAAATTATTTGTTAGGGGTTACATACACTCTAATTGTGATATTATTTATTTAGTACTGTACAGTACAGTAAGTACAGTAAAACCTTGGTTTGAGAGCGTTTTGCAAGACAAGCAAAATGTTGTAATACATTTTGCCTTGATATACCAGCGATGTCTTGATATACAAGTAGTGTCATGTCACAACTGAGTATAAAAAAAAGAAGAGAGGAGCCTCTAAGTGTAGCAATATGGTTACTTTTATTGAAACTACAACATTTAGAAACTTATTGCTACACTTATGCCACGTACACACGGTGTTTTTTTGTCTTGTAAAAAAACTTTGTTTTTTTCATAAAAAAAAACGACTTTTTTCAAACTTTTTTTTAAAAACGACATTGCTCACACACCATCGTTTTCTGAAAATGCTCTTGCAAAGCGCAGTTACGTACAACACGTACGACGGCACTCTGTTCCATTCAAGCTCGCGTCATAACTTGCTTCTGAGCATGCGTGGGTTTAAAAACGTTGTTTTTTTTTTTTTTTTCCTTTTTTTAAAGTGTATTTTGTGCGTGTACTCGAGAGAGGAGCCGGACTGCAGGAGTTGGGAGTAGGCAGGCCTCCCCCAGAGGCAATCTGCCATCTTTCTCCATGCCCCGGGTGGCAATGGTGGGTGTGTGAGGGGGTCCTCCCACACAGCCTGCCCTACCTGCTCCGCTTTGAAGCCCAACGGGGCAGAGGGACTGTACCTTGTATAAGAGGAGTAGAGAGCAGGAGAACGCACATGATGACAGCACACTTGTTGTCCATATTGATGGTGTTGGATTCTCTCTGACTAAGATCTAGAGTAGACAACTATGTGAAGGGCAGCAGCATTGGTCTGTTTATATACATTTGTACTGGATTGCATAATCCCATGATGTCATGACTTTTTCCGTTCATGTTTCAGTTTTGTAGGAAGCCTTTCAGAAGTTATTAAAGTAGAGTTGAGGATCTTTTCCTGTCGAAGCACAAAGCTAGGTCGTGACCTTTTTGGAAATTCCTGTCTTGTGGACTTTCCCAGAGATCCGTGTGGCTAATAGATTATTAAAGATGTTATTATAGCATCATAATATATTTGATATATATGTGATAGCTGCATAGAATTAATATCGGACTCCTTTTACAATATTATAGCTAAATAAGTCTGCATTTTTTTTTTTTATTTAATTAAAATGACATCTGTTGCAGTTAGGAAATATCTAAACGTAACTCACATCTATTATATTGCAGCTTACTAGTCCATAAATGTGATGGCTGCATTTAGTTTTCTTTGTGTCAGGCTATGTACATTTTCTATAAGTACTGACACAAATGCACTGCCTGTGAATTGAACTGAAATCACAAATACTGTTATTGTTACCCTGCTGAATCCACTGTTTAAGAACGTGTGTTAGAAGTTTTAAATCTAAACTCAAAAATACAAATTTTACATATTTCAGCTTACCAGTCAGTAAATTAGGTGCCTGTATTTGTTTTGTTTTTGTTTATTTCAGGCCTTCTTTTCCCTCCTTTTTTTTCACTCAGTTTTTCTGTAAATAACAAAGGGCCTGATGCACAAAAGGGATACGCCGGCGTATCTACTGATACGCCGTCGTATCCCTGTTTCTATCTATGGAACTGATCCACAGAATCAGTTTCACATAGATAGGCAGAAGATCCGACATGTGTAAGGGACTTACACTGTCGGATCTTAGGATGCAGTATCGCAGCCGCCGCTGGGGGCATTTCTCGTCGAAATGCCGCTTCGGGTATGCAAATTAGCACTTACGGAGATCCACGAAGCTTCGTTTTTTCTCCGTAAGTATTAGTTTGCCGTCGCAAAATTAGGGCTGCTTTTACAAAGTGTAAAGTTAGTACACCATGTAAAAGTAGACCCTTCTTTCCCGCGACGCTGTAAAATTTTTTTTTACATTTTTTTTTTCCCGCCGCATCTCTTTTTTTTCCCGACGCAACTTTTTTTACCCGGCGCAATTCACAAAACTCGGCGTAACGTAATTTCGCGCAATGCACGTCGGGAAAATCGCGTCGGGAGCATGCGCAGTACGTCCGGCGCGGGAGCGCGCCTAATTTAAATGGGACTCGCCCCATTAGATTAGGAACGCCTTTAAGTTAAGGATTTAAGTTACACCGCTCAAAATTTCTAGGTAAGTGCTTTGTGGATCAGACACTTAGGTAGCGATTTTGCGGCGGTGTAACTTAAATGGCAAAAGTTAAGTTACGGCCGTTTTTTGTGGATCAGGCCCATACTTCCTAAGGTGGCTACACTATAGTTACCATTGTCTTTGTTTCCCAGGAACAGTACCCATTGTGAAATGTTCCTGGCAGTGTCCTGCTGGCAGTAATTTTGGGTCAATCAAATAAGTAAAGCTACTTCTTAGTTATTTTGTATTTTTAACCCTGCAGCTCCAACGGAGATATCACTAGGAACCTTACTCGAGAGTCAATTGGACCTTTAAGCTGGCATTGTCTGTTTTAGCAAGGGATGGACCAGGTTGCACTTGTTTAGGAAATACAAAGAATAAAACTTGGATTGGCTCAGGTGCCCAAGGGTGGCACTGGATAACTGGGAGATGGCGTATCATCCGCCACTGAGGAATTTCTGATCTGCATATACTGTTTTTTCATTTGACTGTGTAGTTCTGAGTGTAGTAAACAGAATCAGGCTAGGAGGAGTCTGCTCTACAAAAGAAGCGATCAGAGAAAAAGAAAAAAGATAAGAGTACTTGTGGTATGCAAACCCCCATTCCTCAACTTGGGGCTCCAGTTTAATGGAAGAGGGGTGCTCTGACCCTTGCTGCTCAGGGCTTAGATGTTGCCAGGGAGACCAGGCTGGGCATAGATGCTTGACTTTAGATGGATGGAGATAGTGGGGGTTTCTGCTCACTGTAGAGGTCCTGTTTGTCTTGGACTACCAATCATGGACCACCACTAAGAACTACTGACACGGGGTCTTATGGAGGTGAGGAGGATGAGCCACACTAACATTATAGGATAGACTGACATATACTGACACATTGTATGGAACTCTTTGACCAGTGCACTCTGCTTTACTTACTACAGCTCCCGAACTCCACTGCATTACTTACTTACTTACTCCTGACTAACCTTTGAACTCAACATTATTTACTCCTAACTTCTGTATTAATTACTCCTGACCCCTGCAGTCTGCATTATTTACTTCTGATTCCTGTACTCTGTGTTAATTACTACTGACTCCTGAACTCCACTGCATGACTGACTCCTGTATCACTTACTACTGACCTTTGAACTCTGTGTTACTAACTCCTGATCCCTGCACTTAGCATTACATACTACCAGTGGTGGCCCGTAATGCAGGGTGTAGGGGCACCGCCCCCCCCCCCCCCCCCATAATCCATGCATCTGGCTCCCTAATCTACATGCGCAATATTCCCTATTCCAATAGGGCTTTTTTTTTTAAGCCCCCAGAGGCTCTAATAGGCTTGAAAAAAGGGTGGGCTCGGGGGGCAGAGCTTTGCAGAGCTGGATTGTTTGACGTACACCCCCCCCCAAAAAAAAAATATACCACCAGCCACCATTGCATACAACTGACGTCTGAATTCTGCATTACTTACTATGGACTCTAGTAACTCCTGAACCCTGCACTTTATATTACATTTGCATTACATACTATTGACATCTGAACTTTCTGAACTCTGAGTTATATACTACAGGCTTCTGAACTCTGCATTACTTTCTACTGACCTGTAAACTCTGCATTACATACTACTGAAAGACAAAAACAGAACATTCCATAGCTGAACTCACCAACCAGTCTGCTGACCAACCAAACTGCAGAGCTGGATGGACGCCACACATTGAGGAACTGATCCAAGCATAAGCACAGAAGAGGTTTTTCCAAGTGACCCTGAGTGCGCTATAGCATCACTCCACAACCTTAAAACATTGTGTACCACAACTTCCTCGCTACACTTCGCATATGACTTTTTTCTATGACCACCCGGCAAACAAGTTTTCTCTATTTTGGGAATCATTTTACTCTGTGGGCCAGTGTTGATAAGCTCCCATTGACGCCATGTTTTGCAGTGCTCCATCAATCTTTTTCTAGTTGCATAGTAGAAAATAACGCATGACAAATTTATGACTACATATTCTCCTATCCAATACCCCCGACGAAGAGCTTTAACCAAAAATGTGTCAGGTTACGGAGATATTATTCAATAGCCAGAAAGTATCTATAATATTATTCCATGCTTACTATGTAATCTGTCATGTTTTTTGTCTCTCTTTTTTTGGCTTTTGATATGACATGTTTTTTAACGATCATCACATGTTTGAGTGATCACATTGTATGTACAACAATAAATATATTTTCTATTTTACTTTTGTGTGGTTGTTGCCTATAAAGTCCCAAACAAGGGGGTCCTCATTTTTCCTAACCAAATTAACCTGTCCAACAGTATGCGTTAAAAACAGGGGTTTAGTTAGCACGCATTTGCAAATGCATGCGTAAGCTGCAAGGCCTCTTCACGGCACCCTGTGCATACTTGCAGTCCTAAACGCTACTGAATTTATGAGTGTCTCCACAGTGGGAGCACATGCATACTAATACAGTAGGTATTTGTGATATTGTGTTTTTAGCACGACAGCATCGCGCTGATTCTATGACGGCTTTGTCTCCATCGCGGCTGGCCAGCTCGGCGCTGGCTCCCGCGATGGGGCTCGTAGGTGCTCAATCTCGCCGAGAAAGGGAGCGAGATTGACACAATATCGCATGCACCTACTGTAGGTAGATGAGGGGCAGGTGGGCCTGAAGGTAGCCCAATTCTCCTTAACCGCTTGCCGACTACCGCACAAACTTATACGTTGACAGAATGGCACGGACAGGCAAATGGGCGTACATGTAGGTCCCTTTAAATTTGCCGCCGTGTGGTCGTGCGCAGGGAGATGTCAGTGTAAACACAACATCTCCCAGTTCTTCCTAGTGACAGGTCACTGATCGTCTGCTCCCTCTCATCGGGGACAGCGATCAGTGACGTGTCACTCGTAGCCACTCCCCTAACAGTTAGAATCACTCCCTAGGACACACTTAACCCCTTCCTAGACCCCTAGTGGTTAACCCCTTCACTGCCAGTCACATTTATACAGTAATCAGTGCATTTTTATAGCACTGATCACTGTATAAATGACAATGGTCGCAAAATAGCGCCAAAAGTGTCTGATATGTCTGCCATAATATCGCAGTCACGATAAAAATTGTTGTCCTGTTGGAAAGTGAACCTTTGCCCCAGTCTGAGATTCAGAGCGCTCTGGAGCAGGTTTTCATCAAGGTTGTCTCTGTATGTTGCTGCATTCATCTTTCCCTCGGTCCTCACTGCAGTGGCAGCATTTATTTTATTTTGGGGGATGGGCGGCAAACAACCACCCCGCCCCCCCTGCTTCAGTCGGCCATTTAGCCCGCACTCACCCCACCTAGGTTGCGGGCGGGCAGCGCTCCTATGGGTGGTGGCTTCTATCACGTCTCCTCCTCCAAGGCATACAATAGGATCACCTGTCCTTTCAACCAATCAGACGACAGATCTCAGGACACTCTTCCTGATTGGCGGATAGGAGGATCAATGTGACAATAGCAAAAATTCATTCACTATTGTCACACAACTGGGTGGGCTCGAAACGCAGTGCTCTGTGCCCCGAGCCCACCCTTTTTTTGAAGCCTATTAGAGCTTCTGGCTTTAATCACGTTCTTCAAATAACCCCCCCCCCCATTGGTATCCATGCGTCCGATGCCCTGCATGTAGATTAGAGGGTCCGATGCAAGGATAGGGGGGAAGTGTCCCTAATGGATGGGCTGCCACTGCTTCACTGTAGGGAAGGTTTGTATTGGCCAGGTAATGAGTGGTGCCTGGTTTTCTTCAGGCATGACACTTGCCATTCAGGCCAAAGAGTTCAATCTTTGTTTTATCAGACCAGAGAATTTTGTTTCTCATGGTCTGAGAGTCCTTCAGATGCCTTTTGGCAAACTCCAGGCTGTCATGTGCCTTTTACTGAGAAGTGGCTTCCGTCTGGCCACTCTACCATACAGGCCTGATCGGTGGAGTGCAGCAGAGATGGTTGTTCTTCTGGAAGGTTCTCTTCTCTCCACAGAGAAATGCTGGAGCTCTGTCAGAGTGACAATCTGGTTCTTGGTCACCTCCCTGACTAAGGCCCTTCTCCACCAATTGTTCAGTTTGGCTGGGCGGCGCGCTCTAGGAAAAGTTCTGGTGGTTACATAATGCTGCAGAAATTTTTCTGTACCCTTCCCCAGATTTGTGCCTCTATGCAATCCTGTCTCAGAGGTCTACAGACAATTCCTTGGACTTCATAGCTTGGTTTGTGCTCTGACATGTTAAATATGGGACCTTATATAGACAGGTGTGTGCCTTTTTAAATCATGTCCAATCAACTGAATTTACAACAGGTAGACGCCAATCCAATTGTTGAAACATTTCAAGGATGATCAGTGGAAACAGGATGCACCTGAGCTCGATTTTGAATGGCATATACAATTCTGTGAATACTTATGTACATGTGATTTTTCCTTTTTTTTATTTTTAATATATGTACAAAGATTTCAAACAAACTTCTCTGATATTGTCAATATAGTACCTGTACGTCCTCTGCTTGACGTGGGTCGGGGGTCCGATCGGGACCCCCCCCCCCGCTACATGCGGCGGTCGGTAAGCCTCGGGGAGCGATCCGGGACGACGGCGCGGCTATTCGTTTATAGCCGCTCCGTCGCGATCGCTCCTAGAGCTGAAGAACGGGGAGAGCCATGTGTAAACACGGCTTCCCCGTGCTTCACTATGGCGGCGCATCGATCGAGTGATCCCTTATATAAGGGAGACTCGATCGATCACGTCAGTCCTACAGCCACACCCCCCTACAGTTGTAAACACACACTAAGTGAACACTAAATGTTACAGCGCCCCCTGTGTTTAACTTTCAAACTGCAACTGTCATTTTCACAATAAAGAATGCAATTTAAATTTTGCTGTGAAAATGACAATGGTCCCAAAAATGTGTCAAAATTGTCCGAAGTGTCCGCCATAATGTGGCCGTCATGAAAAAAATCACTGATCGCCGCCATTAGTAGTAAAAAAAATAAAATAAATAAAAATGCAATAAAACTATCCCCTATTTTGTAAACGCTATAAATTTTGCGCAAACCAACCGATAAACGATTATTGCGATTTTTTTTACCAAAAATAGGTAGAAGAATACGTATCGGCCTAAACTGAAGAAAAAAAAAATTTATATATGTTTTTTGGGGATATTTATTACAGCAAAAAGTAAAAAATATTGAATTTTTTTCAAAATTGTCGCTCTATTGTTTGTTTATAGCGCAAAAAATAAAAACCGCAGAGGTGATCAAATACCACCAAAAGAAAGCTCTATTTGTGGGGAAAAAAGGACGCCAATTTTGTTTGGGAGCCACGTCGCACGACCGCGCAATTGTCTGTTAAAGCGACGCAGTCCCGAACTGTAAAAACCCCTTGGGTCTTTAGGCAGCATATTGGTCCGGGGCTTAAGTGGTTAATACCAATAGTATTCAGATAGGTATTCACAGCGCTGTATGCTACAATTTTGTTTAATATGTTTCTTTTTTTGCTGCCATCAAAACAAAGTCAGCACACTTTAAACATTTATAATACATTTATTTATGAAAATATAAAACTCACATCTTTTAAAGTAGAAAATTATCTCAGAGTTATGTATTTACAGTAACATTGTTTAAATAGATGAATTTACAAATAAAAAAAATATGTTGTTCCAGTTATCCGTATTTACAAGACAAGGTAGAATTAACCTATTTAAAGGCCGTCATATTCCTCAGTATTCCTTGTATAATCACTCAGGGGTGTCTGATCACTGGGATGTGTTTCAGAAACCTGTGGGAATAAAAATATATATCATAAGACATACATGCCAATATGTTGCATGTTGTATAAGTATTATATAATAAATACAACTTAAAAAAAAAAAAAAAAAAGATAAACACTAACATATGATAATAAATCAATTATCTCTGCAAGTGGTATCTATTTAGTGGGCTGCATTTACCCCAAGAGGACATTCATGTGACATACCGTACATGTATTTATATACATTTATAGGAGATTTCTAAATGCATGTAATGAGTTGAAATCATATAACTCACACTGTGCATGTACCTGCTTTTAGGAGTCGTCACTTTAGCTGTGCCCAATTAGAAAGTCTAGAAATTGCTGAAAACTCATAAATGCATGTAAATGTGCACAAGCCTGTATAAATACACATAATCATGATTGAACCAAATACATCTAAACACAGGAAAAACTGACCTAGGAAGAAAGCATATCATTTGTTTATACTTCTCAGATAAAGTATCCTGAGTTTAGATAACCTAAACCAGGGGTGCCCAACATTTTGAAGAGGGAGGGCCACTTAAAGCGGGAGTTCATCCATTTATTTATTTTTTGATCTTTTCCCCTTGAATTCCTGCTCGTTTTGTCTAGGGGAATCGGCTAGTTGTTTTAAAACATGAGCTGTACTTACCCGTTTTCGAGATGCATCTTCTCCGTCGCTTCCGGGTATGGGTCTTCGGGAGCGGGCGTTCCTTCTTGATTGACAGTCTTCTGAGAGGCTTCCGAAGGTCGCATCCATCGCGTCACTATTAGCCGAAAGAAGCCGAATGTCGGTGCGGCTCTATACTGCGCCTGCGCACCGACGTTCGGCTTCTTTCGGAAAATCGTGACGCGATGGATGCGACCGTCGGAAGCCTCTCGGAAGACTGTCAATCAACATAGGAACGCCCAGTCCCGCAGCCCATACCCGGAAGCGACGGAGAAGATGCATCTCGTAAACGGTAAGTACGGCTCATATTTTAAAACATCTAGCCGATTCCCCTAGACAAAACGAGCATCCATCTAAGGGGAAAAAGTCATATATACGGGTGAACCTCCGCTTTAAGTGACTTGGTAACCAGTCGTGGGCCACAATGAGCGGAGTGAGTCGATGACAGGTCCGTGTCTGCTCTGTATATGCAGAGCGGACACTGACACAGCACACTATACTCCTTTTGTGTACATTTTCGTAAAATGCCATGTATCGTACAGGTGAGATGTGATATGATTTTAAAAGCATATAGCTATGCCTTCAGTCTTTCTAATCTATCTAATTTCAATACATTCAAAAAAATTACTCCTACCCATTTTTTAAATACTGTAAACAAATTATATATAGTTTTTGGCTGTGTGCACTTTGAAATAACCAAATATCTGGAGATGTATAAAAAAAAATAGTACCTACCGATTTTTTCCACTGAGCAGAGCTTTTATTTCTTTCAGGTCAGAACTGACACATTTTGTAGCACCGGTGCTTTTTACTGTGACAATGAGGAAGAACAAAATGAAGGAAGCCATTAGTATATTAGGACACTTCCTAAAAGAAGTAGGAGTTCAAGGAAAAAAAAAATACCCACCTAAATGAATGCAGCATTCATACGATGCTGCATCTGTCCCCCGCCGCTTCTAAGACTGAGAACTGAGAAATCAAAGACTACTGATCGCTCAGTTCTCAGCCTTCACTGAGCAGAGAGCCGGGGACTGTCAGTCAATGATTCTCTGCTTTGCCTCCCCACACTGACTGGAGCGCTGGGATGTGAAGGGGGCGGGAGCAGCTGACTTAGTCTCTCACTGGCTTGCTGAGAGGCTGAGCCAGCTGCCAGTCCAGACATCTGGGTTGATCCCGACCATATGGGACCAAGACCGCCTCTGTTAGCTGCTGTGATCCAGAGGAGAAGTAAAGCCAAAAAAGCTTTGGCTATACTTCTCCTTAATGAATGAAACAATGAAACTATTTCACATCATTTCTCTTTTGAGATTTTCTATATACTCCCTTTATACTATCTTGTGCATTTTATCAGCATGCCACCATTCTCTAAGAGCTAGACGTTGTGGAGGTGCAAGGTGTATGCTTAGTAAAGAGTTCAATATACAGTATTGCCATTTTTATTTCCTTCAAATCTATTTAGGTCCTTTAAGTAAATTTAGAACATGCAACATGATAATACAGGGCAATTAATAATGGCACAAATTTAAAATAGTGAAAATTTCAAGAGATGTTCCTGTTTTTTATATTGAAATATGCAAAATTGTGAAAATGTTTATTCTAACAAGATTTTAGGTTTGCCTCATTCATTTTAGCTTTTTAAAAATGGTATTCTTATGTACAAACGGAAATGGCTGCTTATTCTTAATACATACTGCAAAGACTATTCGATGGGCAGCCACTCTTAGCGACCAATCACTTTATGGGTATCCAGGGGCTAAATCACTCTACTTTAAATATGCGAGGGCCATAAAATGCTTTGGGTCAACCCATGTCAACCCATGTAAATTCTTGCCTTGCACAAAGATGTTTCTAATACATTTAGGGCCAGATTCAGGTAACACTTACGCCGACGTATGTGTAGATACGCCGCGTAAGTGCACAGACGTATCTATGCGCCTGAGTCTCAATGCAAGATACGCCTGAAATGTGGCTTCATCCGACCGACGTAAGTCTCCTACGCCGTCGGAGCCTGGGCGCATATTTACGCTGGCCGCAAGGGGCGCTTCCATTGATTTACGCGTCGAATATGCAAATGACCGAGATACGCCGATTCACGAACGTACTTGTGCCCGTTGCAGTAGTATACGCCGTTTACGTAAGACGTACGTCCGGCGTAAAGTTATTCCTCCTATAGGAGGCGCATCCCATGCAAAGGTATGGACGACGGAACAGCCGTCGTATTATACGTCATTTATGTAGTACTACGTGAATAGTGCTTGGCATAGGTTACGTTCAGTGATTCGACGTATCATAGGCTTTCGTTCCGACATGATTCTGAGCATGCGCACTGGGAAGCGTCCACGGAACGGCGCATGCACCATTCGTTCAGCCCTTCATTTGCATGGGGTCACGGTTAATTTAAATGTATCACGCCCACTACCTTCCTACTTTGAATTAGGCGGGCTTACGCCGGCCAATTTACGTTACGCTGGCGCAACGTAGGGAGCGAGTGCTTTGTGAATACTGCTCTTGCCTCTCAGAGTTACGTCGTCGTAGCGCATATGAGATGCGCTATGCCGGCACAAAGATGCGCCGATCTACCTAAATCTGGCCCTTAGTGTATAATGAAAAAAGTCTAAATTGCAAGCATGCTGCTATAACATATCAACCAAGATGAACATGGGTCCCAACAGATTTAATGAAAGACAGATGTTTGCAACAATTGCCCACATTTTTTCTGTGTAAGACCACCCTAAGCTGTTGAAAATTGACATGTAGTTTATTGCTATGCCTACAATTGGGTGAGTATATATACACATATACAATAGATACAGCAATTACATTATGTAATTCATAATGTACATTCTACTTACATATATTCCGTGTTTTCACACAGAGAGCTGCTTGGATGAACGTCCATTTGAGCCAGGGCCATGACATTCACCTTATTGGATAGCTTGTTACACAGGCAGCGCTTCCCACGAGGAACGGCAAACCCTGAAAAATAAATAAATAAAAATAGATCAATTAGTGCTCCAATGGCAAAGGCAGTAGGATAAGCAGCCTGAGCTTATACATAGATTCTAAATACTAGATTATGTCACTGACTGTACCTTGTATAAGAGGAGTAGAGAGCAGCAGAACGCACATGATTACAGCACACTTGTTGTCCATATTGATGGTGTTGGATTCTCTCTGACTAAGATCTAGAGTAGACAACTGTGTAAAGTACAGCAGCATTGGTCTGTTTATATACATTTGCACTGGATTGCATAATCCCATGATGTCATCAGTGGGGGATACTGACATTCTCTATTTTCCATCTAAATTTCAGTTTTGTAGGAAGGCTTTTAGGAAGTGAAACTATCGTCGAGGATCTTTTTCTGCTAACAAAAAAAAACACTCAGTGTCCATTTCTGTTATTGCCAGTCTTGATGGGGCTTTCCCAGAAACCTGTGGCTGATAACATGTAAAAGAGAAAAAAAAGAGAGTGTTACAGAGTTTCCCCTTTTATAAGGTTGCATATTACTGTGATGCAAAATGACTGAATAATTCTTCTCTCAGTGTATTCTGATTCTTTCCTGCTCAGGATGATTATTGGGGTATTTGAAAATCTCCCAGTGGGATAATTAATATATTTGACCATTACACGCACTTGTTGTTATCTCATAAATCTCAATGATCGCAAGTAAGGTTGAAAATAGGGGCATCATTGTAAATATATAGGGGCAGATCCACAAAGCGAGTACGCCGGCGTATCTACTGATACGCCGGCGTACTTTCAAATTTCCCGCGTCGTATCTTTGTTTTGAATCCTCAAAACAAGATACGACAGCATCTGGGTTAGATCCGACAGGCGTACCTCTTCGTACGCCTTCAGATCTAAGATGCAATTTTTCGGCGTCCGCTGGGTGGCGTTCACGTCGTTTTCCGCGTCGAGTATGCAAATGAGCTATTTCCGACGACCCACGAACGTACGAGCGGCCATCGCATTTTTTTACGTCGTCTCTAGTCGGCTTTTTTCGGCATATAGTTACAGCTGCTGTTTTGTGGCGTATAGTTAAACCTGCTATGTTAAGTATGGCCATCGTTCCCGCGTTTAATTTGAATTTTTTTTTTGTTTGCGTAAGTCGTCCGTGAATCGGGATGGACGTAATTTACGTCCACGTCAAAACAATGACGTCCTTGTGACGTCATTTAGCGCAATGCACGGCGGGAAATTTAGGGATGGCGCAGTTCTTTCGGCGCGGGGACGCGCTTCATTTAAATGAAACACGCCCCCCTACTCGCCGATTTGAATTACGCCGCGATGGGATAGACTTACGGCGCAAAATCTTTATGGATTCGAACCAAACTGCAGTAAGGTACGGCGACGTATCGTATCTCAGATATGGTGCGCCGGGGCAGATCTTTGTGGATCTGCCCAACAGTGTCTAGATAAAGTATTCATACCCCTTGAAATTTTCCACATTTTGTCATGTTACAACCAAAAACGTAAATAATGTCTTTTATTGGGATTTTATGTGCTAGATCAACAAAAAGTGGCACATAATTGTGAAGTGGAAGGAAAATGATAAATGTTTTTCAAAATTATTTACAAATAAATATCTGAAAAGTGTGGCGTGCATTTGTATTCAGCCCTCTTTACTCTGATACCCCTAACTAAAATCAATCGTAATCAATTGCCTTCAGAAGTGACCTAATTGTGTTGGCCTATCACATAAAATCCCAATAAAATACATTTACGTTTTTGGTTGTAACATGACAAAATGTGGAAAATTTCAAGGGGTATGAATACTTTTTCAAGGCACTGTATATCTGCTTTTGGTTGTTCTACTGTATGTCTGGCAGCTAGAAGAATTAATACAGGCTGCTTGTCATAGATGGGCAGATTTTCTCAAGGACTACTAAATATTCCGGTCTTCAAGTTAACTACCAGTCAACACATTTAGGAATAGTTCAACCGTGGCAGCCAAAAAAGAGTCAATCCACCCAAAAATATTTCATTTAAATTAAGTCTGGTAAGCTGAGTAACCAGTTGGTTTCTCATTGCTTTTGGGGACAACAGGATAATATTGCATTGCCACAATACCTCCCCCTGCTCCTCACCTTGGCAATCTAAAAAAAGCAGGAGTAGGTGGTACAAAAGGTAATAGCTGTGGGAAACGATCTGATGGAGGTGGCTCCACGTATGGGACTTAGGTAAAGGTGGGATAGGCTTCCCTGAATAGGTGAGTTTTCAGGGATCGCCTAAAGGTGGACAGGGTAAGGGCTGACTGGATATACTGGGGCCAGGAGTTCCAGAGGATGGAAGAGGCTCTGGAGTAGTCCTTGAGGCGAACATTGGGAGGAGGTTACAAGGGAGCCAGAGAGCAGGAGGTCTTGGGAGGAGTGGAGAGGATGATTTGGGCAATATCTGCAGATAAAGGTTGGTGATGTAGCTGGGGGCGATGCTGTAGATGGCCTTGTATGTTGTTGTAAGTATTTCGAATTTTATACAGTGTTGTAGGGAAAGCCAGTGAAGGGATTGGCAGAGAGGGGCAGCAGTCATGGATCAGATAGTAAGCTGTATTAGTCTAGCAGCAGCATTCATATTAGACTGGAGGGGGGATAGCTTGTGTAAAGGTAGGCTAGTGAGAAGAGAGTGGCAGTAGTCCAGGCGGGAAATAACCAAAGTTGAGCGAATAAGTTGTTTTGTTAGGTCAATAGTCAGGGAGGTTAAAGTGGCAAGATGTAGCCAGTGACAGGATGTGGGAGCTGAAGGAGAGGTCAGAGTCTAGGATTATACCCAACACCCTGGCATGTATGAAAAGACAAATGGTTGTGCTGTTGATCTTAATTGCAAAGTCATCATGGGGAAGGGATTGGGGAGGAGGTCACGCCTATCAGTGGAAGTTCTCGCAGTCACACTGAGCATATCCAGCTCCTGCCCTTTGTTGTTTGGTGCCTTGTTATCTCAGAGCTTACCATCTGTCCCACCGTGTAACAACCACAGTGCAGGCCAATTCCATCTCTGCCAGGTCCCCCTCATGGTTCATTGGTGATCGGCTCATGCAAGTGAGTATCAACCTTCCATGACTATTTTTTGTACTTGCATGGATGTTCAATTCCATGCAATAGGTTGATCAATGTTAAAATTGTACTGTCATACTAATGTTTAAATATGTTCACTTTATAGATGTATGTATGCTTTTTTTTTTTTTAACAAGAGAGAGTATGTACAGTATGCTTTAGATGACATTCAGCCTATGAAGAAGGACCTAGGGGTCTGAAACATGTCAGGCGTCATTTCCTACAGCTACGTGCAATAGCCCTTCATACCAGAGGGCATTTATATTCATACCTGTATTTTTGTACTGCAATTGATTTTTTTTTCTACTGTATAGATTATCAAATGTTTCTAATAAAACAATACTTTTTAAATTCTCGCCTGGTCTGTCCTAAAAATCCTGAGAGGTTATGCTGTGCCTATGTATATATACATATATATATATTTTAACGCTTCAGTGAAAACCTTGTTGTTAAGCCAATTTGTCTTCTCTAAAGTCATTAAAGGGGTGCATGCATGATGTATCAAAGATAAGGGCTTGGCATGGGGATGAAGAGAAGTCAGTGTGAACACATTACAAATGTCTAACCTACAGTGGAAGGAGAAGAAACGATATGGTAGTTGGTAGGGGCAGCCAGACTAATGCCAGGTGCTTAAAGGGGTTGAAAAGGTTCATTTTTTATTTTCTAAATAGGTTACTTTAACATAGTGCATTGTTGGTTCACTTACCTGTTCATTCGATTTCCCTTCTAAATGTGTTTTTTCTTTGTCTGAATTCCTCACTTCCTGTTTCTCCTTAGTAAACTTGCCACCATCATCCGAAAGGTAGTTAGTCAGCCAGAACAGCTTACTGAGGAGGAACAGGAAGTGAGAAATTCAGACAAAGAAAACAAAGAAAAAAAAACATTTAGGGCCAGATCCACAGACGAAGTACGCCGGCGTATCTACTGATACGCCGGTGTACTTTCAAATTTCCCGTGTCGTATCGTTGTTTTGAATCCTCAAAACAAGATACGACGGCTTCTGGGTTAGATCCGACAGGTGTATGTCTTCGTACGCCTTCGGATCTACCGAATGCAGCATCAGCCAGTCCAACACACCCAATAGTGGACCCGCAAATAGCGCTCGCTAACTCCTGCATCTACAGGCAGAGGGCCGACAAATGAAATCATTGTTAAGGCAGTGCTTCAATTTAGAAGCAAGCACACTCTGCTCCACATGTTTGGTTAACCTTCCTGACCCCGGTACAGTCACAGTACAACACTCACTAATGCCTGCACTACAGGCTGATGCTGCGTTCACGTGAAATCAGCATTACGGTAGCATTCTAACTTAGAAGCAAATGGGTTCCTTTGTGTGTGTTTCACTTCTCGTAGCATCTCCCAATGGATGAAGCAATTCCAAGTGGGTACAGAAGAGCCTGTACCCCACTCACCAGCACCACCTTGTGTCTCCTCACTCCCAGTGACACCATGAGAGACTCATCCCTCACACAAGAGATCATCTCTTTACATGTTCCCAAGCTTCATTGTTCTTGAGGCCTCTAACTCAAATCTCCTCTCCTGTGATATATCAGGCTAGGTACCTGGAATACCCCGTGCCACGATATTGGTCCCTGTATGTAGGACATCAGTTGCTAGGGGGAAGGCCAAGCTCACAAACCCCTTCACCACTACAGTCAAACAGTAAAGAAGTCTTACACAAAAGACTTGGATTCCTCTTTAAGTTTAATATAGTACAGTATATGTAGATAACCAAGAAAAGAGAACTGCATTGATTTCTACCATTGGGCCTGTGGGCACCCTGCAGTTGATATTTTCCCTATTTAACTTGAACACCATTTGTTATCTCAGTGTGGACATGGCCATCATGGTAGAGATAGGACTTTGCTTTCTTAAGTAAGAGCTGCCAAATGTACTATTGGTGATTTAATGAGTGATGGGGTAATGACCAAAAAGCAGTAGAAGGTGCAGGAAGCAAAGATGCACAAAATGAATCAGAAGCAGGGAGGTTCTTGCATGCAGGTCCTCAGGTACTTTTTTCACTCATTATTTATTCATTGAATTTTATGGTTGCATATTATTCACTATCCAGCGCTACATTTTTATTGTATATAGGTCCTCAGGTACAGCTTCCTCCACAGTGAGAAGAACAGTGAGCAGCTTGGTAGTGCCATCACTAAATCTCACTTAAAATTGCATAATATTAACAGTCAGGCCTCGTACACACGGCCGAGTTTCTCGGCAAAAACCAGCAAGAAGCTTGCTGTTTTTTTTTTTTTTGCCGAGGAAACCGGTCGTGTGTACACTTTTCAACGAGGAAACCGCTGAGGATCTCGTCGGGCCAAAAAGAAAGCATGTCTTCTTTTTCCTCGACGGCAATGGGAAAATTTGGCTCGCCGAGATCCTCGGCGGCTTCACAAGGAACTCGACGAGCAAAACGATGTGTTTCGCCCGTCGAGTTCCTCGGACGTGTGTACGAGGCTTCAGACACAGCACTGCCTTAGATGACCTCACACTGAAGACAGACAGGAGTTTCACATGTCAGGAAATACACTGCTATTTTTCTGGAGGAATTTACGACAAAGGGTAAATTAACATTTCTAGATGTTCCCTTTAAGGTAGAAAATATTTACTCTTTCAGTTCAGGTCCACTTTAAGTTGATATAATAGTGTAGCCGTACCTCTAAGGATTATGTATGTGTGCTGCTATTCACTTGCATTTTCTCCCTGTAAGAGCAGAAATGGCAGCCCAATGTAAAATGAGGTTGTAAGTTTTCGGTGCCATGCACCTCATCTAGCATAATATAGCATTGGTGGGGGGGTTGAGACTTTCCTCGGAGATCAAAAAGATGATATTGAAACTTTATATGGTGTGTCCACAAGATCAGGTGCATGATGTCAAGCACTTCACATCTCCCATGTGCCTTACAAAATTGCACTAATGTGTGAAAAAAAGGTTTTTACTGAGAACTTGCAAGATCTTGCAGTTAATAATGAGTTTTCTCTGAGGACACTGTTGACATGGCTTTTCAGAGGGCATCTTTGTGTTTGGGGCCATCTCCATTGCCTTCACAGAAACCAGGTAGTGGACACAAAAAAGGTAAGTCAAAGCAAACATTTTTTTTTATATATATATATTTTAGGGGAGAGAAGTCAACTATAAGCATGTATTACAGTGTTTTTGCAAAAGTAAACAAAATAATGTTGTTTCCTGCAAAACTGATAGCTGGTTTCATTTTCTTATAACAACTGGGACAGAAAACAAAACCTGTCAATTTCAAGGAAACACGTTTTTTAGTTTCACTGCTAGGGCATAGAGGAATAAGACATCACAGAGCAGCTACTGTTGGACACATCTGCTCATACATATATTTAGACACTTCCCATTTTGTGAAACATGTAAATTGTCCGCTTTCTACAGATGTACCAGGAAAGTGGAGACACTGCAGTGTCAAAAATAGGAAACCACAGTTTATATTATGGGTACCCAACATTTCTCCTGTGACATTGGTAACTACCAAAATTAAAAAAAATGGATGGCCTGTCATTGCGTAAAGATATTGCCTATTTCAGCACTCAAAAGCTCCCTAATCAAGTATTAGGCAGGTAGGTGTTGCCCACTCGGACCAGGCCAACCCCTGAGAGAAATGTATTGAATGTACTCCCAGGAGGGTAAAGCTGGATATAGATGGATAGTTACAAATTGATTCCTCCATCCGCAAAAGTGAGGTGGATTGAGGAATTACCAACCCCTCCCAGGACATTGTATTCTGAGAGCGGGATTTTCCGCTGTCAGAATACACAAATCAGCTGCTGCAGCTAATCGGCTGATCGTTGAAAGTTTTTTAGCGTGTCTGTTTGTTGATCCATCCATCGCCTTATGTTGAACAGGAAGGGCCACACACAGATCAAAATGTGACTGGTCCCTACTGAACTCGACAAATTTCGGTCCATCTGTACCTAGCCTAAGAATTTCTGAACCACAAAACAAACTGTGGCAAGACTCGTTCAACAGTGGAGAGTGAAAGAGAAAAAGGGAGAAGCCTGTTTTAGGGCCCCTCTTCCCTCATCGGATTGTGGCAGCGACAGGTTTCTAGCTTCCTCTACTTTTGGCTCTCGACAGGGAGAAATTGTGGGAGAAAGTTCAGGTGAAATTTAAGAAGGTTCTAGAGGGGTCTGGTGACCCTATTTAAGGGTGGGGTGAGCTGTCACAGCTACCAGCTGTCAGAAGAATGCCACCTGTGAACCTGTGGGAGGAGCATAGAGTTCAAGGTTCACCAGAAACAAGAGACAAGGCAAGATTGTCCTGAGAGATCAGACAGGTGAGGTTTCCAGCATCTCACGTGGCATCGCGAGAAAAACCACAGCCAGACAACACAGAGGCTGCAAGTTCAGGACAAGACAATGACAAAAGCAGATTGTCACCCTGAAGAGGGAGATCAACAGCAGGAGGGTTGGCAAGAGGAGATGCAGACAGCACAAAAGATGCTCCCCCTCTCCTCCCATTCTGCAGACAGTAGAAGCTCCAGGCTGGATTCTCCCCACCTGTGGCGTGCAGTGGGGACATGGCCAAGTGAGGTGGTACAGCTCTTGCTAGGTCCTCAAGAATGGATTACGGCTGGATGGCCAACAAACAAAACTGAAATGAAGAGGAGGGATCACCAGCCTATCATCTGTGTCTCCACAGAGTGGCAGATCTCCAGGTGCAAGAAGCCTGTGGCGTTGCTCTCCATCAGCCTGTCTAGGCAGGAAGAGGTTAACTTACACAGTGGTCTCTTTCTAAGTTAACGAATAATATCAGTAACAAATCTAAAAATAAAAAGCAGTAATGATGCAGTTAGTGCTAATACTACACAGGTAATTAATGCTAGTACACACAAAAAGTGTACTCCTGAGACTTGCTTAAAAGAAAAAAATGCCCTGTGAATTGTTCTCATTAGGTTTCCATTTCCAACTATTAGTTCATATAAACTAAAAAATTTGACCTGGGAAATGTATTGATTTACTTCCATCTTCCAAAGAATTCATTTAAAAAAAAATTCAATAAGGAAGACAGGGCGACACACGATACATGAAGACACACGCAGGCCTTTAATCAGAATTATAATAATTGGTTGCAGGCTTTTTTCTTATATTCAAGTGTACCTTGTTAAAAAATTACCTAAAAATATGGCTCAGGTCTTTTTCAACATTTCGATTTAATTTAAAAGCGTTTAAAAATATTGGAGGTAGTCAATGTGAGTAACTGCAGGTATATGCACGAATGTGCCTTTTGCGCAGGAGCTCATCCAGTATCCAAATGTTTAAAAAAATTGGGCATAGCAAATAAGCAACAGGGAAGGGAGTTTTTTCTTAAGGGTCTTAACCCCGGTGAGACTGCTAAAAATGTTGTCATGGCTTCAGGAGAATCCAAGCAAGCAGAGACTTAGCTGTTAAATAATGATTTAAATTAAGGTTCTCCATTACCAAGCTTTGTGGATACTGGTTACACAATGGTTAGTTACTTAATATCTGTGAATAATTAAGCCATTGTAGTTAGAGAAAAAAATGAAAAGGAATTAGCTGAAGGTAAAAGTTTCTTTTTGATTCACCCCCTTTTGGTAATTTTAGAATATCCGATATCCAAGTTGTTGTTTCCAAAAAAAGAAAAAAATGAATGTAGCGGGACCGATACCGAGCATTTGCGCGAGTACTTGTACTCACGCAAATGCTCCCGATGCCTGATCTGATACCTGTAATGGGAGAGAGAGGCGGTGTGCAACAGGAAGTCCACAGGCAGAGTCAGCAGGCGGAGTCAGTGGGCAGAGTCAGCGGGCAGAGCGGAGAGTGAGTCCTCAAGCAGGTAAGCTGGTGGGGGGGGGGCAGCCGCATCATCCATCAGTGACCGGAGCCGTCGCATTCGGTAACTGAAGTGACGCTCTGTGTTGCCATTGTACACAGTCAGTGCTTTAACCAGCCTGAATCCCGACACCCATCTTGGTATACCCTGCACTCGGCCACATTAAGTCAGCAGCGGACATCTTGTTTCACCCAACCATTATAGTTTGGGCTGGGTGTAACAAGATGTCCGCTGCTTCTTTTATGTGGCCAAGTACAGGGTGTAGCAAGATGGGCATCGCAGGCAGCATAGAAAAATAGTTTAGGTTCCTTTCATGTCATTTATTTCAGTCCCTGCCCATAAGTGCCAGCCATCTGTCAGTGTCCATCCATCAGTACCAGCTATCCGTCAGTGCCTATCCATCAGTACCAGCTATCCGTCAGTGCCCATCCATCAGTGCCACTGCCAGCCATCAGTGCGTGCCATATATCAGTGCCATCTTTCAGTGCGTGCCACCTATCAGTGCCATCTTTCAGTGCGTGTCATCTTTCAGTGTGTGCCACCTATCAGTGCCATCTTTCTGTGCGTGCCACCTATCAGTGACATTTTTCAGTACCATATTTCAGTGCGTGCCACCTATCACTGCCATCTTTCAGTGCCAGCCATCAGTGTGTCCCACCAATCAGTGCCATCTTTCAGTGCCAGCCATCAGTGCGTGCCCCTCATCAGTGCTGCATAATCAGTGCCACCTATCAGTGCCCATCCACCAGTGCCACTGCAAGCCATCAGTCCCAGCCATCAGTCAGTGCCACCGTTTAGTGCCCATCAGCCAGTGCCATCTATCAGTGCGTCACATGACATTAAAAAAAGTATCGTAATCGATATCCGTGAGTACTTGAAAAAAGTATCGGTACTTGTACTCGGTCTTAAAAAAGTGGACAACCCTAATAGATCCGCTGCACATAACTAAGGTCCAGTATCAAAAAGCAAACATTGCAGTAAATAGTAGTATGCACATACATGAGTAAATAAAGGAATAGGTCAGTCACAGTTCACTAGACAATGGACCAGATTCTCAAAAGAGATACGCTGGCGTATCGCCTGATACGCCGTCGTATCTCTGAGTTCGCCCGTCGTATCTATGCGCCTGATTTATAAAATCAGTTACGCATAGATAACCATTAGATCCGACAGGCGTAAGGCTCTTATACTGTCGGATCTTAAATGTAATTTTTTTTTTCCGCCGCTAGGTGTGGCCGACGTAGTTTTCCCGATCGAGTAAGCAAATTAGCAAAATACGCGAATTCCCGAACGTACGCCCGACCGACGCAGTGAAGTTACGACGTTTACGTAAGATTTGCGACGCGTAAAGTTGCCCCTGGGTATATGAGGTGCAGTCAATGTTAAGTATGGCCGTCGTTCCGGCGTCGAAATTTGAAAATTTACGTTGTTTGCGTAATTCGTCCGTGAATGGCGCTGGACGCCATTTACGTTAACGTCGAAACCAATGACGTCCTTGCGACGTCATTTAGCGCACAGCACGTCAGGAAATTTTAGGGACGGCGCATGCGCAGTACGTTCGGCGCGGGAACGCGCCTAATTTAAATGATCCACGCCCCCTACCCGGATCATTTGAAATAGGCGGGCTTGCGCCGGAGGATTTATGCTACGCTGCCGCTACAGGCAAGTGCTATGTGAATCAAGCACTTGCCCGTATGTTTACTATGCTATACCTATATAGAATTAATTTGTATGCAACTAAATTAGAGTAAACCCGGTAATCCACAAAATCAGCATAAAGTAATGGCATTAGAAAACAGTAACACAATGATAATCAATACTGCGATAGCTCCTCTGTACACAGTAGGCTATAACCACTTTAGAGTACATTCTATATGAATGTCAGAAATTAAATTAAAAACTTCCTAAAGAGGTACCTCTTACTATGGACAATAGGCAAAGTTTTTGCAAAGCAGCTATCTAAGTGAGCAGGCTTTAGCCCTCGTTTTTTAGCTGGCTAGCATTGGGGCTCAGTCTTTATGGTGGTGCACAATAGTACACTTCCAGTAAAGTCTGCATGCAATAAGTAATGCTGCTAGTTAGATGACCAGAGCCTATGTTCTCAGTCTCTTTTAGCAGCAGTAGGTTAATGACAGCAGTGTCCTCCCAGCAATACAGCAACAAGCTTCTCAATGTTCAGATGTCAGCTCACTTCTGCATTTGCCTGGTGCAACTCCAGTTCTCAGCACATGTCTGCAGGTTTGAGGCAGGTTGATGTACACACAGGAGCAACGATGTGCACACCTCGAAGCACAGAGAAAGGGACTCAGTATTCAGTCTAAAAAAATACAATATTCTCTCCTCTTATACCCGCCTAGCATTGGGAATTGTAGTCCATAGACTACTTTATTAAAATTACTTTCCTTTCATCTTCCATGATTCAGTGCTGCCAACCATCAAATCTCTTTAGCACCTTCTGCTTTTCAGCTCCCCCTGGTGAATGTAGGGGAGGTAATGTTAGCCAATTCAGCTGAAAGAGCGCTGCAGCAAAGTGTTCTAAGTCACTCTCTGTCTCTAGCCAAGTACTTGGCAGCATTGCTATAGAATCATTCATCATCTTTCCTTTCCCAAAGGTGATTCATGAAATGATAAAATAGATAATGAATTGTAGTCTATTTCATACACATTTTTTGAAGAAGCTTTGTCTAAAATTAAGCTTCTAGGGTAGGACATTTTATTAGCCAAAGTGGACATAAAGGGGCAGATCCACAGAGCGAGTACGCCGGCGTATCTACTGATACGCCGGCGTACTTTCAAATTACCCGCGTAATCCTCAAACCAAGATACGACGGCATCTGGGTTAGATCCGACAGGTGTACGTCCTCGTACGCCTTCGGATCTAAGATGCAATACTTCGGCGTCCGCTGGGTGGCGTTCACATAGTTTTCCGCGTCGGGTATGCAAATTAGCTATTTCCGACGATCCACGAACGTACGAGCGGCCAGCGCATTTTTTTACGGCGTCTCTAGTCGGCTTTTTCCGGCGTATAGTTAAAGCTGGTATTTTGTCGCGTATAGTTAGACCCGCCATGTTAAGTATGGACGTCGTTCCCGCGTTTATTTTGAATATTTTTTTTTTGCTTAAGTCGTCCGTGAATCGGGATGGATGTGACGTCATTTAGTGTAATGCACAGCGGGAAATTTAGAAACAGAGCATGCGCAGTTCATTCAGCGCGGGGACGCGCTTAATTTAAATGAAACACGCCCCCTAATCGCCGATTTGAATTCCGCCGCCAGAGATAGACTACGCCGCCGTAACTTACGGCGCAAATTCTTCCAGGATTCGAACTAAAGCCAGGTAAGGTACGGCAGCGTAGCGTATCTCTGATACGCTGCGCGGGTGCAGATCTCTGTGGATCTGCCCCATAGTCAGCATTTAGATTGCTCCCAATTAACTCGGTGTATTTTACTCTTTAGGTTTTGTATTGATAATTTCTCTCTTTGAAAAATGCCCTTCTATGGGTTGCTCTTTGTCTTGATCATATTTTGAAGCCTTTGCGATTTATGAAATGGGTAGTCTTGTTTAGGTTGAATACCACTTTTTTAATTAATTGTTTAGATTTTTATGGGCCCAGCTGACTTAAGTGACTGTTTATCTTTAATGAATACATTTTTTGAAGTCCCTAATCTTTTTGGTATTCATCTTGCCCAAGATAAAACAGCCTACTCTATTACTTGTTTATCATTTTTAGGTATCACAATTAAAACTGGTAATATGAAGTTCTGCCTTCTAAAGGAAATTTTTTTATGCTAAATTGGTACTTCTTTCAGAGGAAAACAAAATGGCCCGGATTCAGATACATTTGCGTATCTTTCGGCGGGCGTAGCGTATCTCAGATACACTACGCCGTCGTAACTTACAGCGGCAGGTCCCGTATTCAGAAAGAACTTGCGCTGTAAGTTACGGCGGCGTAGTGTAACTGGGCCGGTGTAAGCCCGCCTAATTCAAATGTGGAGAAGGTGGGCGTGTTTTATGATAACTACTCGTGACCCCACGTAAATGACGCTTTTTACGAACGGCGCATGCGCCGTCCATGGACGTATCACAGTGCGCATGCTCCAAATTACGCTGTAAAGCCTCATTGGTTTCGTCGTGAACGTAACTTACGCAAAGCCCTATTTGCGAACGACTTACGTAAACGACGTAAACTACGCAAAATTCGACACTGGCCCAACGTCCATACTTAAAGCGGATCTCCACTCTAAAGTGGAGTCCCGCTGATCGGCACCCTCCCCCCCTCCGGTGTCACATTTGACACCTTTCAGGGGGGAGGGGGGTGCAGACACCTGTCTACAGACAGGTATCTGCACCCACTTCCGGCCCTACGATACGGGCAAAGGACGGGTTTTTTTTCCCCTTCCCGTCCGTCCCCCGTTGTATGCTGGGAACACTCGGCTCCCAGCACACAGCGGGAGCCAATCGGCGGGCGCAGCGCGACTCGCGCATGCGCCGTAGGGAACCGGGCAGTGAAGCCGGAGCGCTTCACTTCCTGGTTCCCTCACCGTGGATGGAGGGGGGAGCAGCAGGGTGACGAGCGATCGGCTCGTCATCTGCTGCGATCACCGCTGGACTCCAGGACAGGTAAGTGTCCTTATATTAAAAGTCAGCAGCTGCAGTATCTGTAGCTGCTGGCTTTTAATATATTTGTTTAGTGGCACATCCGCTTTAACATTGGCTACGCCTCATATAGCAGGGGTAACTTTACGCCGGAAAAAGCCTTACGTAAACAACGTAAAAAAAAGCGCCGGGCAGACGTACGTTTCTGAATCAGGAGATACGCCGTCGTAACTGCTTTCTGAATCCGGACCAATATCTTTAACCACTTGCTTACTGGGCACTTAAACCCCCCTGCTGCTCAGACCAATTTTCAGCTCTCAGCGCTCTCACTCTCGACAATTATGCGGTCATACAACACTGTACCCAAATAAAATTGTTATCATTTTTTTCTCACAAATAGAGCTTTCTTTTGGTGGTATTTTATCACATCTGCAGTTTAAATTTTTCATAAAAAAAAAAAAAAAAGACCAAATAAAAAAAAAAAAAAAACGTTTTATATTTTGTTATAAAATTTTGAAAACAGGTAATTTTTCTCCTTCATTCATGTATGCTGATGAGGCTGCACTGATGGGCAACGATAGGCTACACTGATGGGAACTGATAGCCTGCACAGATAGGCTGCATTGATGGGAATCCATAAGGTGGCACTGGTCGACACTGATAGGTGGCACTGGTGGGCACTGAGAAGTGGCACTAAAAGGTGGCACTTATAGGTGGCACTGATAGCTGGCACTTATGGCCACTAATAGGTGGCAGTAATGGGCACTGATGGGTGGCAGTGATGGGCACTAGTAGGTGACACTGATAGGCAGCACTGCTAGGTGGCACTGATGAGGCACTGATTGGCACCACTGATGGGCATTGATAGGTGGCACTCCTGGGCATTGATAGGTGGCCCTGTTTTGCACTGGTGGGCACTGATTTGTGGCACTGTGGGCACTGGCAGGTGGCACTTGCAGGCGGTACTGGTTGGCTGTCAGTGTGGGGAGAAAAAAAATGATTACCAAGCTTCTGTTTACATTACGTGATCAGCTGTCATTGGTTGACACATGATCATGTGGTAAGGGGCCTGAATCGGCCTCTTACTCCAATCTGTGATCACCCAAATCCCCCAGCAGCTCTGAAGGAGTTAAAAGAGATGCAGTTACTTATAGGCTTAATAACTTTTGTTACTAGATTTTTACCTGTCCGTAGAATTTTTTCTAGGTGTCTATATATGATTGCATGGTCAAAAATGTTGAACATTTCAGTAGTAGGTCAGTCTGGAAATATGAGTTTATTTGAGATAAGGACTTTAGTCTTTTCACAGATGTAGCAGGATGACTTGGATTTACTGTGATTTGGGGAGAGTATTGGTGCACAGATCACTGGCATCTTAACTGGCAAAAAAAAAAGCTTATCTTAAAAATATAGTTTTGTTTATGCTAGATTTTAGATGCTATTGAAATATGGGGAGATGATTTCAGGAACAGAAGAATATTGTTTCACACAGATAGTAAAGGGGTCTTCTTTGCAATAAACTGCCTAGCTTCAAAATCTCAACCAGTAATTTTCCCTTCTTAAAAGTTGAGTATAAAACCTTTAATAAAAAAATTGAAACAGAAAAGTTGACTATACAAATGCCTTACTTTAAAGTGTAACTTTCCCCTTTGGGGGACCTATCTACATTGCAAGGATTTTAACAAACTTTTTTGGAGATTCTTACCTTGCGTTATTTTGAAGAAATAGCTGTTTGTCTTAGCACTTATGGGACCTAATTTAAATGTTATAGAGCATTAAAAAAATACTCACGATACTCATATGTCTGTTTTTGTGGATATCATTTTTAAATTTGAGTAAAAAGGATCCATTTTCCGTTTCTAAAATATTGGTAATTGTCCTTTTTTAGTTCAGTAATGGGTAAGGATTATTCTTGGTCACACATTAATAAAATGCTTACTGGTGTTTCTTTCTTCTTTTAATTACGCAACTTTCCAGCTTGTAGCAGTTTTTCACTCTCAAAGGTTACAAAAAAGTTATTTTTAAAGTGGAATTCAAAACCAATTACACCAGACAATCTTTCCAAGTTACGTCAGGTTATGCATTCGGTTTCTTGTTCTTCTTTTGAACCTGTGTCATTCAAAGCAGTATTCTCATTAGCATTCTTGGTAGCATTTTGAATTTCAGAGCTGATTCCATCCAATAAGTATGTTAAGTCAGGTTTTAGGCTTCACAAAGTCATTGTTGAAGATAAGAGGATTATGGTTTATTATTACAAAGTCAAAAAATGATTAGTTAGGCAAAGGTTTCTTTGGCACTAATATTTGTATTGTATTGTAAGCAAAATAAGTTTTAAAAATCAGACCAAGTGTTGGTAATTGTCATTATATTAATTAAAATTAATTTCAATTACGGTAACAACATTTCAGTTTAATAAAGTATTAACCAACCGCTTGCGGACTGTCCCATGCACATATACAGTGACAGGGCGGCTGTTCTGTGCTGGATCATGTACATGTACGTGATCCGGCACTTCCAGGTAGAGGGCGCACATGTGCACGCCTGCCGCTCCACCTGTGCTGTAATTAGGTAAAGCATAAGTCCATCAGCAGGTCCCAACCAATGATTTATGGCCGGTACTTGCTGATTGGCTCAGCGAATCACAGTACAGAGCCCTGTGTTTATTAACAACACAGGGATCTGTACATGGAGCAGCAATGTGGCTGCAGGCAGAAAACTCAGCCACATGGATTAGTAAAAGCAGCACACATTACACATTGTTAGCTACACAGTGAACCCCTTGATTTCCTCTAGATATTAACCACAACTTAGTCAGTATGATTAGTAAAGTGTACAATATTAGCACTGATCACTGTATTAGTATCACTGGTGATGTCAGTGTTAGTTCCCACCCAGTGTCAGTTAGTGACAGATTGCCCCCCCCCCTGCACTGTCCAACAGTCCCACTATAAGTCACTGATCACTGACATTACTAGTATACAAATAAATCAATACATACAAATTCTAGTATATATACACCATTGTTTGTAGATGCTATAACTTACATACAAACCAATCAATATCCACTTATTGGGATTTTTTTTTACCAAAGACATGTAACAGCATTGAAAAAATTATGGTCACACTAAACCTATAGTGATTGCATATCTAGGTGTAACCTTGTCAATTTATCAACATTAAAATTAAAAACACATGTGAATAATCCAAATAAAGCACACTTGTGAATAGCCAAAAACCTGGTACAAATGTGAACCATAAATAGATGGGTGAATAATCCCAAAAATGTCTCTAACTTTTAATTAAAATAAATCAGAATTTTTTTTGAATCATATCATGAAGAGTTCATAAATAAAGTTCTTATTTTTTTTTTTTTTTTAAGATAGACCATTCTGTGGATCAAAGTTCATAAATATTGAAATAAAGTGATATCCGTACACCCTCGTCGGGCTGGTTTTCGACGAGAAACTCGAGCGTGTGTATGCTAAGAAACCCACGCATGCTCAGAATAAAGTATGAGACGGGAGTAAAAGTAGCATTTGTAATGGAGATAACACATTTTTCACGCTGTAACAGACTGAAAAGTGCAAATCCTCTCTTAACAAACTTTTACTTAACACGCAGTAACATGAGATTAGCAAAAGCAGCCCCCAGGGTTGTGCCAGTGGAATCGAACTCCCCCTGCAATTGTATGTGTTGTACGTCACCGCGTTTGAGAACGAGGAGATTTTGTCTTGACAGTGTGTACGCAAAGCAAGCTTGTCAAGTTCCTCGACTAGCCTAACAAGGAACTCGTCGAGGAAAACGATGTGTTTTTTCCGACGAGTTCCTCGGTCGTGTGTACGAGGCCTTACACGTTGTGATGGCAAAGGCAAAAAAACTCTCCCTTTTTGAACATGGTTGGGTTGCTGAACTGCATAAGCAGGGTCTCATCAAGACACTGGACGATCCCCGACTCAAATAAAGGCCCTTACTGCAGCCCCATAACCATCAGACGGCATCTGAGACTGAAGGGCTTTAAAAACAAAAAACTTCTTCAAAAACTTTGTCTCCTTGAACGCCACAGAACTGCTCGTTTGGACTTTGCAAGAGAGCACCAAACATGGGACATTCAAAGGTGGAAGAAAGTTTTATTCTCTTGATGGTCCTGATGGTTTCCAACGTTACTGGCATGACAAGCAGATCCCACCTGAGATGTTTTCTACGCGTCACAGTGGAGGGGGCGCCATAATGGTCTGGGGTGCTTTTTCCTTCAGTGGAGCAATGGAGCTTCAGGAAGGTCAAATGGCCGCTGGCTATGTCCAGATGTTGCAGAGAGCATTCCTCATGACTGAGGGCCCTCGTCTGTGCGGTAACGACTGGGTTTTTTAACAGGACAATGCTACAGTACACACTGCCCGCAGGACAAGGGACTTCTTCCAGGAGAATAACATGACTCTTTTGGCCCATCCTGCGTGTTCCCCTGATCTAAATCCAATTGAGAACCTTTGGGGATGGATGGCAAGGGAAGTTTACAAAAATGGACAACAGTTCCTGACACTAGATGGCCTTTGTCTTCACCACCTGGAGAAATGTTCCCACTCACCTCATGGAAACGCTTGCATCAAGCATGCCGAAACAAATTTTTGAAGTGATCAACAATAACGGTTGGATTTCTGTTTTGGGGGTTTAGATTTTTTTGGAGGTGTGGTCCTAAACTTTTAATCAGCTGAAAAACGGCCTGTTTCAGTTTATTCGTTGTTTTCATTAAATTGAATGCTCAAAAAATGTTTTGTCTCACTCTCATTTCTTCTTGTTGCATGTTGAAGCTCTACTTGGAACCTTGTTAAGATCCAACAATGTAAAATATGATTTTTTGCCATTTTTTAAGTGGTTTTAAACTTTTGATCAGGACTATATATATATATATATATATATATATATATATATATATATATATATATATATATATATAATTTTTTTACATTTAAATTTTTTTTTTCTTAAAAATAAAAAACTCAGTGGTGATCATATACCACCAAAGGAAAGCTAAATTTGTGTGAAAAAATGTATATATATTATATTTGCGTACAGTGTTGCATGACTGCACAATTACCATTTAACAGCGCAGTGCTGAACAGCAAAAAATGGTCCCTGATCATGAAAGGTCAAAAATCCTTTTGGAGCTTAAGGCCTCGTACACATGATAGGTTAAACAGAGGACAACGGTCTGATGGACCGTTTTCATCGGTCAAAAACGATCGTGTGTGGGCCCCATAGGTTATTTAACCATTGGTTAAAAAAAAAAAACTTGCTTTAAATTTAACCGATGGATTCCTAACCAATAGGTCAAAACCGATCGTTAGTAGGCACAACCATCGGTTAAAAATCCACGCATGCTCAGAATCAAGTTGACGCATGAACTTAATTTTTTTTTCAGCACGTCGTGCTTTTACGTCACCGCGTTCTGACACGATCAGTTATTTAACCGATGGTGTGTGGGCGCGACGGACCATCAGTCAGCTTCATCGGTTAACCGATGACAACGGTCCATCAGACCGTTCTCATCGGATGGACTGATCGTGTGTACGCGGCTTCAATGGTCAAACAAGTCCTTGAACGTCCTCAAATTAGATCATTTACATTTGTCTTCTCATCCATTTTGAATAGATACAGCCAAAGAAGCATCTAAACTTGGTTTACAAGTCGATACCATTAAGAAACTAGGCAGATAGAATTATAACAGCTACAAGTTATATATGTGCCCTATGCTTTTGTTTGAATTCTTATTATAACTCCATCCCAAATTATTTGGATTGTTGGATATTTCTGCATCTTTTGGACCCAGAGAAGAGCAGCAAGAAGGTTGTATTCAGGAAATGTAGCTTTGAATTCAGGTTTATTTAAGGTTTTCTGGAGTGGTAAAAGGGGTATGGTCATGGGCGTCCGCTCCATAGGGCAAGGGAGGGCATTTGCCCCCCCCCCCTGGAATCAAGAGTAAGACACCACATTCAGCACAGTGCAGGACATTAATGCATGAGTTACCATGACCAGTGCAGGACATTTACCCCCCCCCCCCCCGCCGCCATGCTGCATATTAAAAAAATCACAGACAGTCATCACATTAACAGTTAATAATCTTCAAACTACATTCCGTATGGCATCATGCCATACAAAATGATGCAGTCTGAAGATTATTAACTGTGATGACTGTCTGTGATTTTTTTTAATATGCAGCATGGCGGCGGGGGGTTAAATGTCCTGCACTGGTCATGGTAACTCATGTATTAATGTCCTGCACAGTGCAGGATGTTGTGATGCAGGGTGCTGTGTAATGTAAAGGGGTCCAGTGATGTAGGGTGCTGTGCAATGTAACAGGGTCCAGTGATGCAGGGTGCTGTGTAATGTAAAGGGGTCCAGTGATGCAGGGTGCTGTGTAATGTAAAGGGGTCCAGAGGTGCAGGGTGCTGTGTAATGTAAAGGGGTCCAGTGATGCAGGGTGCTGTGTAATGTAAAGGGTTCCAGAGGTGCAGGGTGCTATGTAATGTAAAGGGGTCCAGTGATGCAGGGTGCTGTGTAATGTAAAGGGTTCCAGAGGTGCAGGGTGCTATGTAATCTAAAGGGGTCCAGTGATGCAGGCTGCTGTGTAATGTAAAGGGGTCCAGAGCTGTGGGGTGCTGTGTAATGTAAAGGGGTCCAGAGTTGCAGTTGTGGAGAGGGGGTACACAGTAGTGACAAAGAGATATTGAAAGATGCAGGGGGCACAGTGGGGTGTTTTTACATTTTAACGTATGGGGGGCTTTTAAGTCCCGCTAGATTTTCTGAGTTGGGCAGGTTAAGTTAACTATTACCACCCCCTGGTATCTTAATTTAGCATATGGGGGATAATGACATAGGCCAACAAAAAACACTGGATCAAATTTTTATTATTAGAAATGATATACTTTGTATTAAAATGACAACCCTCCTTTTTTTTTTTTTCAGAGATTATCCCCAGGTTTCGTTGGCTTTATTCCCCCTATGTTGAAGCCTTTTGAGAAAGTCAGGAAAGAATAAACAGAGCCATAGAAAAGTTAATGCCGCTAGTTAATGTTTTTTTCTTTTAGACATTCATAATTATAGGGCAGCATTCCGGAAAATAGATAACCGAGAAAATCTTCTCCAGGTGTCTGTTCCAAGATATCATCTCCCCCGCCAAATGAGGGTGAGTATGCGAGACACATGTAGGCAAAATAAGGCTCCGGATGGCCGCACTTCAAAGAAATGATTTTATTGATAGCATATAGCTATAATTAAGCACCAGTGAGAGTGGTGTGAAACACGTCAGCTGTTTGCATTTTTATTCTGATTTTGTATGGATAATTCTTCAATAAAGGAATTTCTTCGAAGTGCGGCCATCCGGATCCTTATTTTGCCTACATATAGGGCAACATTGCTGGACTTTACCGGTATGACGGTATCCATTTGTCAGATACAGGTCTTGACAATTTAAATTCTCACTTACAAACATGTATTGAAATGGCCCTGAATCGGGATGTGGGGGGGGGGGGGGGTTGATGCCAGTTGGGTTTTGTGACCCACCTGGCTTTTGGGGGACAGCAATTATTGCAATGTATGCTACCATTTTATTTATTTTTTACTTTTTTTGCTGCCACCAAAACAGAGTAGGCACACTATACAGTTTTTTTTAAATACATTTATTTATGAAAATAGAAAACTTACATCTTTTAAGGTAGAAAATTATCTCAGGAGATATGTATTTACAGCAACATTGTTTAAATAGATGGTATTTATAAATATAAAAATATGCACGGCATATGTCATTCCAGTACAGTAATCCGTAGTTACAAGACAGTGTAAAGGTAGCAGGCTCTCTGTCATATTCCTCAGCATGTATAGTCACTCAGGGGTGTCTGATCACTGGGATGTGTTTCAGAAACCTGCAGGAATAAAAACATATATCATAAGACATACATGTCAATAAGATATAACAAGTTGTACATTTAGTAATATATAAGAAGTACTACATATCGTAATTAAAAAAATAGATAAACACATAAGATAACTCATATGATAATAAATGGGTTATCTCTGCAAGTGGTATCGATTTACTAGGCTGCATTCACCCCAAGAAAACATAAAGGTCTCATTGACACTGGCAGTAATATACAGTACAGTACATGCATTTATACATGTTTATAGATCATTTCTAAACACATAATAAGGCATGTAATGATTTTAAATTCACACTGTCCATTTACCTGCTTTTAGGTGCAGTCAATTTAGCAGCATCCAGTGTCCAATTATAAAGTCTAGACATGGCTCATAAACTCATGTAAATGTGTGTTAACCTGTATAAACACACATAATCATGGCTGAACCCATGTAAAGGCATCTAAACGCAGCAAATATTGATCTGGGAAGCATAACATCTGTTTATACTTCTTAGATCATCTTTCCTGCATTTAGATAAACAAAACACTGGAGTGCTAGTGTAAATGAGGCCTAAAGTAGTGAACATTGTGGTTTAAAAGCCATCTAATGTATAGGTGAGTTGGGGTAGGATTTTAGAACAATAAAGGAAAATTCCCAGCTCAACTTACCAGCCAGCCTACAAAAAACTGAAATGTCCTGTCTAAGTTTCCTTTCTCACGGGCTGTCCGATCAGGTCAGTCTGTCAGCCTTTCAGGTGGACCAGATCAGATCCTCCATTCACCCCTATGGTGACATGTCCGCTGACACCTGCTGCTATCCAATCCTGTCCATGAAATCCAGATGGATGGTGATCCTATTTTCCATCCATCTGGTGGATCGGATGTGATTGTGTGGTGTCCCAGTACAGGTATTTGCTGTAGGCCCTGTCAGATTGAGGCCCTCGGCTTGTGGAGTCTCCCCTGCAGGGACTCAGCTAGTTATGATGTGATTTATACTGTTATGGTTGATAATATGTTTATTAGGTGTGTATAGCTTTAAGAGGTTTTAGTCAGCCATCTCATGTTCAGTCAGAGTGTATTACCATCTCATGTTCAGTCAGAGTGTATTAGAGTCGGGAGGACTAAATGCTAGACAAGACCTTATTGTGTTGTGTTATACTACAGGTCAGTCTCTATGATCCACAGCTCTCAACCAATAGGCTTCAGTCTGATCAGGCCCTTATAAGGGATTGTACTTCCTGTTTAAGCCAGTCTAGACTGCACACAGTTCCTGGCAGAGCAGAGCACAACACAGTCAGAAGAGAAGCAGCGCAGGCCAGAAGTCTCCAGTTCAGGAGAAAATACAACAAAGAGTGGAGTATCCCTAAACATTACAGAACCAGTACTTCAGCTCATTTTTCGGATCAATCCGTTATTCCGGCGAAAAGTCTCAAGTCTACAGACACTTCAGTAAGTGTATCTATTTTTCAGCCTAGTTAAGCATAGGCCCTGAATTACTAATCCGGCTTTTGCAGCCGAGTATATATATGAGCAGCCAAGCTCAAGCATTATTAGCTGTGTGGTCCTCTAGAGACTGTCTGCAGAGCCCTTGTGACACTCTGTTTAAACGCTGTGAAGATTTTGACACCTGCCATCATTCCAGTAAAGCCTTCATTGTTTTAACCCCTGTTGTGGACTGTGTTATTACCATCCTAACTAGCGGGGATACGGAGGCCCCCGGAGCTGTAGTTTCCCGGGGTATTCCAAGACTACAGTGGCGTCACGTGACAGAGAGGGTTAATACCATCTGGCCCTCACTAAGGGTTAATACCACCTGACCCTGGGCTCCTAGCCCCAAGAACCAAGTAGCTAACCATCAAGCGCATGTGTGTGGCCGTGGGGCTCACCCTCCCCGGTCACCACATCTGGATGAAAACAGACAGGTGGTCCATTTTCATTCAATCTCCCCATAGAGAACAGTGGGACTCTGACAGGTCTGTCTCAGCACAATGAGCGAAAAAGGACCTGTCATCTGCCTGCTCAGCGGGGGTCAGCAGATCGATCCCCTGCTGAGCAAAGCGGAGTCCGCTGGGCACATCGCCAGTGTGAAAGAGCCCTAACAGTTCAAATTAAAAACAGGGTTTTAGTTTGCACACATTTGCAAATACATGCGTAAGCTGCAGAGGCCATGTCATGGCACCCCAGTATTATCTGCAGTCCTAACTCTATACATTTTGAGAGCCTCAATAGTAGGAGCACATATATAATAATGGATAGATTGAGGGCAGGTAAGCCTGGAGTGAGCCCAACCCTCCTTAAAGGCACTGGACACCCAGCACATAGCACAAAGGCAGTGAAAGTGTCCAGTGCACCCCCTCACCAAATAACCAATGGTACAAACAGCAACTGCCCCAACCTATAACTGACCTTAAAGCAGAGCTCCACTCAAAAGGGGGTAGTTCCACTTGTTCTCACCCTCCCCCCCCCCTCCACTGCCACATTTGGCACTTTTTGGGGGATGCAGGTACCTGGTTTTGACAGGTACCCACTCCCACTTCCTGGAACGCACAACGATTTAAGTCATGTCCGGCCCCTTCTTTTCGCAGCTAACTCGCCTAGAAGTTCAGCCCCCCTCCTCTTTCCCCCGCAGCCGGCCAATTCACAGAGTGCAGCGTGATTCGCTCATGCTCAGTAGGGAAGTGGCTGTGAAGCCAGTGGAGATGGCAGCGGCAGCACCCAATAGCCGATTGAAAAATCGGCTCGGATGAGGACACCACTGTATTCCTGGACAAGTAAATGTCATGTTATGTAAAGTCAGCAGCTACAGTATTTGTAATTTTTCTGAAGGAGCCTGGAGCTCCTCTTTACCAGCAAGGAGCACATGGGGAAAAAAACGATTGTGTGTAGTTTTTGGCTGTGTGCACATTGAACTTTGCAATAACAAAATATCTAGACATGTATAAAAAAATAGCACCTACCAGTTTTTTCCACTGAGCAGAGTTTTTATTTCTTTCAGGTCAGAACTGACACATTTTGTAGCACCGGTGCTTTTCAATTTGACACTGAGGAAGAATAATATTAAGGATGTCATTAGTATATTAGGACACTTCCTAATGAAAAAATATATTTAATATAATGTCACTTTTCTTCTAAATTGTGCCCTTCCACTATCTACCATTCTCTAGGAGTTGCATATTGTGGAAGTGCAAACTACGGGCCAGATCCTCAAAAGGGATACGCCGTCGTATCCCTGTTTCTATCTTTGGAACTGATCCACAGAATCAGTTTCCAATAGATAGGCAGAAGATCCGACATGTGTAAGGGACTTACACTGCCGGATCTTAGGATGCAGTACCGCATCCGCCGCTGGGGGCATTTTGCGTCGAAATGCCGCCTCGGGTATGCAAATTAGCACTTACGGAGATCCACAAAGCTTTTCAGCTTCGTTTTTTCTCCGTAAGTTTTAGTTTGCAATCGTAAAATTAGGGCTGCTTTTACAACGTGTAAACTGTTTACACCTTGTAAAAGCAGACCCTTCTGTCCAGCGACGCGGTTTTTTTTTTGTTTTAAATTTTTTTTTTCCGCCGTATCTTTTTTTTTTCCCAACGCAACTTTATTGACCCGTCGCTAACCACAAAGCTCTGCGTAACGTAATTTCGCGCTATGCACGTCGGGAAAATGACGTCACGAGCATGCGCAGTACGGCCGGCGCGCGCCTAATTTAAATGGGAATCGCCCCCATTTGAAGAGGAACGCCTTGCGCCGGTGGAATTTAAGTTACACACCCGAAAATTTCTAGGTAAGTGCTTTGTGGATCGGGTACTTAGGTAGAAATTTTAAGGCAGTGTAACTTAAATGGGAATTTTTACGTTACGCCGGCTCTTTGTGGATCTGGCCCTACATGCTTAGTATAGGGTTCCAAATTACCCCCAGTCCTTCAAGTATATTTAAAACTTGTGACATAATTATACTGGACTATAAAACATAACACAAATGTAAAATTGTGAAAATGTGAATGAACGTTTCTATTGTTTTGTCTTCATCCAAAATTGTGAAAAATAACATTCTAGCGAGTTTTTAGGTTTGGTCCATTCATTGAAGCTCTTAAAAGGGAATTTAAAGGAAATGCTGTTCTTATGTACAATTTGCAATGATTTCTTATTTTTGATATTTAGTGCAAAGATAATTAAGTGAGCAGCAATGCTTGGCATCCAATCTGCGATCTTGAGGCAGCTCACTCTATAGGCATACATAGACCAATTCAGTCTAAATTAAGTATTACATGTGATGACCAGGAAAAACTAAAGGATAATAACAACTGCTTACAGCTATTGTAAAAGAAAAAATCACAAAGATTTTTTCTAATAGTTTTAAAGTAGAATATAGAATGAAAAAGGTGTTAATTAAAAGCATGCTACAACCAAGTTAAACATGAGTCCAGGCAGATTTTTTTACATAGACAGATGTCCCACTATTTGCAACATCTTCCCACCTTATTGCTATGCCTACAATTAAAGCGGGGGTTCACCCAAAAATCTACTTTCTGTCACTAGATCCAGCATACTGCTGACATCTGCAGTATGCTGGATTTTTTACTTTATTTTTTGTACTTTTAGCCGTATTTCTTCTCCGGCTCCGAGCGGGGAATCGTTCGGGGAGTAGGCGTTCCTAAATCAAGGGCAGTTGATTGACGGGCTTGGATAGCGCGTCACGCCATCCGGAAATAGCCGACGTGACTCTCGGCTGCTTACGGCGCTATACGGCGCCTGCGCCTGCCGTGTAGAGCTGACTGCGCAGGCGACGTAAATTGCCGAGAGTCACGTCGGCTATTTTCGGAAGGTGTGACGCGCTATCCAAGCCTGTCAATCAACTGCGCTTTATTTAGGAACGCCTATACCCGGAAGGATACGCCGCTCAGTGCAGGAGAAGAAATACGGCTAAAATGATAAGTACAAATAAAAAATAAAAATCCAGCATACTGCAGATGTCAGCAGTATGCTGGATCTAGTGACAGAAAGTTGATTTTTGGGTGAACCCCCGCTTTAAGTAAGTACATGTCCAGTAGATAAAGCAATTACATTATGTAATCGATTATCATCTTACTTACATATATTCAGTGTTTTCACACAGAGAGCTTCTTGGATAAACGTCCAGTTGAGCCAGGGCCATAACATTCACCTTATTGGATAGATTGGTACACAGGCAGCGCTTCCCACGAGGAACGGCAAACCCTATATTCAAATGGAAAAATAGATTGATTAGTACTTATACAGACAATGGCAAAGACAGTGGGAAAGACTTTTCTGTACTTATACATAGATTCTAAATACTAGATTCTCTATTTTCCAAGGCTTTTAAGAAGTGAAAGTACTGTTGAAGACCTTTTTCTGTCAACTTCTAACCACTCAGTGACCTTTCGTGTTATTTCCAATCTTGATAGGGTTTTCCCAGAAATCGGTGTACCTGATAAAGTGTCAATGAAAATGTTATAGTAACTTTCTATGTACTTACTTACAGTAGTGCAAAATGATTGTATAAGTCTACAGTGCATTCTGTGTATTCTGACCTTTGCTAAGGGGGATTATTAAAGTATTTGAAAAATCTCCCATTGGGATAATGAGCATATTTTACTATTAGCTGCATTTGCAAAAATGCAATATGGCTCATAAATCACAGTAAAGTTGAAATTATTACCATCATTGTAAATATGCATATGCTTTTGGCTTCCCTGTGTCTGCTAGATAAAAATTAATATGGTCATAGATGGACAGATTTTCTTGAAGACTACTCAATATGATGGTCTTCGAGTTACCTATGTAGCGCTACCCCAGAAGGAGCCGCTGATTTGTTGTTGGGATCAGCATATTGAGTTACCTTAATGTGGCGTATGGGCAGGGCCAGATTAAGAACATCATGGGCCTGGTGCTGAGGATTTTGGTGGGGCCTTTTAGGCTGCATTCACACCTCCGCGACAAGTAACGCCGCGTACGCGGCGTATTTTGCCGCGAATAGTGTAACTTTTTTTTTACAAATCCTTCCTATTGCTTTGTATGGCCGAACGCCAATGCCGCCTGAAAAAAAGGGTCCGGGACTTTTTTTCATGCCGCAGGTGTACGGCGTCTATGAGATGTGAACCATCTCATAGACAGCAATGGGAATTCTCCCCTCCAGCGGCACGAGCGGCCGGCGTCGGGCGTTTTGTCGTGGAGGTGTGAATGGGGTGTAATAAATAATAAATAAATGCGTGGGAATGACATGAACGCAGCCCAGCCAAGGCAAGTGACCAAAGGCACAGAACCCAGAAGGAAGACCGGGTGAAGATGGAAGTGTCCAGGCCCCGCCTGATTCATCACAGCGCAGCACTGGAGGGCTCAGTCTGAAAATTGAAGTGTACACTAATGTGCTAATATGCTGTGCATACTTGTACATTGTGGCATAACCTACCCCAGGGCCTCTAAAAAGTAGTAATGTCAGGAAAGTTTACTACCGCTTTATTATCACAGGATCCCAGGAGCCTCTCATGGGGCCCCCTACTGACCCGGTGGACGGTGGCCCTTGGGCAGTGCCTAAGTGCACAGTTGCCAACATTTAAAAAATATTTTCAGGGCCACTTTTTTATGTAAGTGCTATATTTAGAGTAGCTGAGATCCCCGATGTTCCTCTATACATCATAGTAGTAATCAAAAAATTAAATGAGTACTAATAATGGGGCAGAACAAATATGAGAACTGATATTTCCTTTAGTTGAACTAACAAAAGTGTGTCTATTCTAGAGCTGGTAACATTGAGGGTATTCAGTATAATTTTAAAGAACTGTTTTTGTGGGTAAGCGACCTAGGGGAGGAGTATGGACGGTATATAAGTGGGAAGTATGTGCAGGTGAGGGAGAGGAATGTGGAGGGTCTAACAGTGGGCACTATGTACAGGAGAGGAGTACAAAGGGTACGGACAAAAAGCACTATGTTCAGGAGAGGAGTGTGAAGGGTATGACAATGGGCAGTATGTACAGGAAGAGTGAGGGGGTATGACAGAGGGTAGTACGTACCAGAGAGAAGTGTGGAGGGTATGATGGGGCAGTATGTACAGGAGAGGAGTGTGGAGGGTATGACAGTGGGCAGTATGTACAGGAGAGGAATGTAGACGGTATGATAGTGGGCTCTATGTATAGGAGAGGAGTGTGGAGGGTATGACAGTGAACACTATGTATAGGAGAGGAGTGTGGAGGGTATGACAGTGGGCACTATGTATAGGAGAGGAGTGTGGAGGGTATGACAGTGAGCAGTATGTACAGGAGAGGAGTGTGGAGGGTGCGACAGTGGGCACTAAGTACAGGAGAGAAGTGTATGACAGCAGGCACTATGTACAGGAGAGGAGTGTGAAGGGTATGACAGTGGGCGCTATGTATAGGAGAGGAGTGTGGAGGGTATGACAGTGGGCACTATGTACAGGAGAGGAGTGTGTAGGCCATGACAGTGGGTACTATGTATAGGAGAGAAGTGTGGAGAGTATGACAGTGGGCACTATGTACAGGAGAGGAGTGTGGAGAGTATGACAGTGAGCACTATGTACAGAAGTGGAAGGATATTTAGGGACTGCGTAGTGGTTAAGCGGGTCATACATGGATTGAAATTACGCCAATTATGCAGAGACCAGCCATAGTCAATCTATGTATGGGCTAGCTGGTTTTACACAAGTCAATCTATTAATCAACTTGAGTACAACCAGCCTGTTAGGTTTTTCCCAAAACAATCAGTGCTGCCAGCTATAGTTAGCAACACTGATCATTGTACTCACTGGCAGAACACAATAACACTGCAGGAGTGATTCCCCCATCCACAGGTCAGCAGGTCAGGCTGGGGAGAGATACTAGTCAGTGGCTGGGTAGGCACTGGTAGTATCAGAGCCAGATACACACAGGTTACATACGCCACGATTGTTAGAGCGAGAACAATAATTCTAGTACTAGACCTCCTCTGTAAGGGCCCTTTCACACTTGGGCATTTTTCAAGCGCTTTAGCGTTAAAAAAAACGCCTGTAAAACGCCTGAAAGAAGCTGCATCTGCAATCCCAATGTGAAAGCTCGAGTGCTTTCACACTAAAGCGCCTAAAAACACCCCAGTGTGAAAGTGGTCTTGGCGTTAAAAAAAAGCGCCCGAAAGAAGCTGCATCTGCAATCCCAATGTGAAAGCCTGAGTGCTTTCACACTGAGGCGCTGAGCTGGCAGGGCGTCAAAAAAAGTCCTGCATGCAGCTTCTTTGCAGCGCTTTAGGAGCGGTTAATACACCGCTCCTAAAGCCCCCTTCCCATTGAGGAAGCTTTTTTTAACGCCAAAGCGCCTGAAAAGCGCCTCAGTGTGAAAGGGGTCTTAGCAGCGCTTTACCAGCGTTTTTCGGGCGCTGGCAGTGTGAAAGGCCTCTGAAAGCACTTGGGCTTTCACATTGGGATTGCAGATGAGGCTTCTTTCAGGCGCTTTACAGGCTTTTTTTAAACGCCAAAGCGCCTAAAAAACGCCCGAAAAATGCCCCAGTGTGAAAGGGGTCTAACTCTAAACACGTAACCTAAAAAAATGTAAAGCATCGCTTAGGATACCAAAAAAAATTGTGCTAACTTAACTAACTGTTTTTTTAATGAATGAAACATTTTTTTCCAAAAAAACATGTTTGAAAAATTGCTGCGCAAATACCGTGCTAGAGCTGCACAATTAATCGTTAAAAAAATCGTGATCTCGATTCAACCCCCCTGACGATCTTCAATGCAGAGTTTGCTGATTCTTTCATATAACAAGTGGAGAGACTTTCAGCTGTCAAAAGAAAATATCTGGGCAGTCTGCCAAGTTTTTAACAGGAAACATTGTAACTGACACTTCCTTCTTAGATCAAAGGGATAAACTTCTGTGTGTAAAGAACAAATCTGGGCAGTCTGCGAAGTTTGTAAACAAAATGAAACATTGTAACTAACTAACATTGTAACTAAATTTAACCACTTAAAGTCCAACACTTGTTTCTTAAGTTAAAAAGCAATATTATTTGCTAGAAAATTACTTGGAACTGCCAAACATTATATATATTTTAGCAGAGACTCTAGGGAATACAATGGCTATTGCTGCAATATTTTATGTCACACTGCATTTGCCCACTTCAATGAATAATAAAAACCATAAAAACAAAACAGTGAAGTTAGCCCATTTTTTTTGTTTGTTTTTTTGTTTTAATGTGAAAGATGATGTTACCCTGCAAGAATTGTGAGAGAATCGTGATCTATCTTCTAAGCAAAAGAATTGCAATTCTCATTTTAGCCAGAATCGTGCAGCTCTGTACCCTGCAACATAAAAAGTGCAAAGACCACCATAGAGTAATTTTCTAGCAAAAAACAAATGATGATTTTTACATGTAGTAGAGAAGTGTCAGAATTGGCCTGGGTGGCAAGGGGTTAATTACCATGAGTAATATACAAATAATTATTATAAGCACTGTGATCCTATCAGTCTGCTGCAGTGTGTCAGCTTGTATTTATATTGGCCGCTCTGAATGTAGCTTCTGACAGGCTGTGCAAGCAGGCCCGTATCTCCGGAACCATAAATGATAGCCGTCCCATATTTTAACCAGTTGTGGGGTAGCTCTTCCCATGCCTACCCCTAAATGTGGGGTTTCTGTGACCTCTGGTCATCGAACTACAACCCCCCCCCCAAATTCGATCTTAAAAAAAAAAAAAATCTTAAAAAATTTTTTTTTTTTTTTTTTTTTTTTGGGGCAAATGGGCCTATCTTGAGAAAGGGGCCTGGAGCTGCAGCTCCATCAGCCCCATTGTTAATCCGGCCCTGCGTATGGGTGTAGTTGGAGAACAAAGCAGTGAGCGAAGGTCCAGACAGTGAATAAAGGGTTTTCCAATGCTTTATTTCCTGGCCAACTCGGCCAACATCAACTTCAAATGGGAAGAAAAGGTTGATGAGGAGAAAAAGGGAGAACCTTGCGATATCAGGCCTGGATATGAACAGAGCAGTCCTGCTCTCAGTAGTATTACCTTGTGCCCCCGTACAGACCCCTCTCACAAGCCTGGCAGCCGAGGTGTCACTTTGGGTTTGCTGGGAGGAACAGATCTCTGTTAGACCTGGCTCTAGGGCCTCTGCCACAGGCCAATTACTTTAGGTGAGCTAAATGGATGAATGGAGCGAATCCTCCCAGTAGGTTTTAGCATGGGTCACCAGATGACAGCAAAGCGTACCTGTCAACATTCCGGTCACCAGATCCCCAATTGGTTCGTTCAAGCCCTGTTGGACAACCTGCCTCCGGGTTCCCCTCAAGCCGACCCCCCAATCGAACGGCACCCAGCCTGGGATCCTTTCAATAGAACCGGGGACCCAGTAAGTCACTGGAGCCCCCTTTTACCTCCGAATGAGGTTTTGTGTAGCTTGCAATTCTGGCCTGGTGGGCCGCGCTGGCGGGGTCCATGGATGCGCGTACCCTGAAGGTGGATGTCGCACCTGGAACCGGGACCCCGCAAAGACTTTCTAGCACATGACACCTGTCACAGATATACCCCTCCCCAGCATGCCCCGCGAGGGAAAGCTCCTCTAATTGGCTGCTGGGGAAAGTTGCTCTGCCAGAACCCCTCTGGTGCCAACTGCTGGCCAGGGATGGTATCACATCCCTGGAGTACAGACTGACCCAGTGGACATTTCTAGAATGACAGAAGTCCCAATTTAAATAAATCGTGAATAGGAGCAAAGTAACTCCTATTCCCCACTAACTTTAGCGTAGTGCCCATACTGAAAGTAAGGGGGCGCTACACCTACAACAGTGGTTCTCAATCCTGTCATCAAGTACCCCCAACAGGCCATGTTTTGGGAATTTCTTTTAGGCCTGGTTCACACCTATGCGAATTGAGTGCGGCTTAATCCAGATACAATTCGCAGGACATTTCAAAATACATTGTTTTCAATGAGGCTGGTTCACATATGTGCGATGCATTCGCACTGCGCATTGCCTCCAAACCATGTGCGTTTTTTAGGTCTTGCGGTGCGGCTCAGGTGCGAATTCAGTCCCATTATCTTCTATGGGCACGCAGCTGAATTCGCAGATGTGTTCAGTTCTCTTCAGGAATTTCTCTCATTCAGCTCAATACACGTCTCCCCCACTCTCCTCTCACCCGGAACTTCTCCCAGGTCTCCAAATTCGCATCTAAAATGTTGCTAATCTGCTGAACACTTCTCTTATCTCTCTGCAGAGATAAGAGAGCTGAAATTCACACTGCACTAGTGTGATTCCGGCCTTAGATAAAATAGCTGTCCAAAATTCCAAGTCATTGACTCTGATTTATAGCACCCGTGCAAGATAAAGGAAAACCTGCAAACATGGTCTGTAAACCACTGACCTACAAGATCTGCAGAGACAATTGCAACTTATTCCAGTGATGACCCAGTTATAAACATGACAACCAGTCAACATTTTCTAGGAAATAATTCAGCTATAGAAACCAAGAAAGTGTCAGTCCACCTAAATATAATACTTTATTTGAATGAAGTCTGGTAGACTAGTACGGTAACCAGTTGGTTTCTGATTGCATTTGACGATGACAGGATACTATTTCCCTACATAAATCGCAGTTTCAGGTATTCCTAAATTTAATAACACCTAGTTTTTTCTCTTATGCCGCGTACACATGACCATTTTTAATGTCATGGAAAAAAAAAGTTGTTTTTCTCTACGTGATTCTTGTCAAGCCTGCTTTGCATACACACGATCGTAAAAAAAAAAAATGCTTGAGCAAAGCATGGTGACATACAACACGTACGACGGCACTATAAAGGGGAAGTTCCATTCGGATGGCGCCACCCTTTTGGCTGCTTTTGCTGATTTTGTGTTAGTAAAAGCTTGGTGAGAGACGATTCACGCTTTTCAGTCTTTGTGCTTTTCAGTCTGTTACAGCGTGACGAATGTGCTATCTCCATTACAAACGCTAGTTTTACCAGAACGAGTGCTCCCGTCTCATAACTTGCTTCTGAGCATGTGCATTTTTTCCTGTCGTTAAAGCCTACACACGACCATTTTTTATGACGTGAAAAACAACGAGAAAAATTAGAGCATGTTCTAAATTTTTAATGCCCATTTTTTACGTTGAGAAAAATGCTCTGGAGCCTAAACACGATTGTTGTTAATGACCAATTAAAAAAATTGCATTTTTATCATCATGAAAACAGCCGTGTGTACGCGGCATAACACTTTGCATAATATAAACCTAAAAGCAAGAGTTAAGCCTGGTAAAACATGCACAGAAATCTCACTACAAGACCTGAAAAAAAGTAAAAAAATCATTAGTGGATTTACTAACAAGTAAATGTAAGCTTTTTGAAATTATGCCTTTTTAAAGAGACAGGTACATTTGTTAGTTAGAGCAGAACTTCAGGTACTTAATTATTTAGCCATTGGTCTTACATTGTATTTGATTACATCAGTGAGGAGCATAGTGACACATTGGATCAGAGGCTTTGCAGAACTAGTTGTCAATACCAGAACTGGCATGTGGACAATGGAATAAGGTTAACTGCTGTTCTCAAAATCTAGTCAGGTTCCATAAATCCTGATGGATAAAATTACAGTTATCACAAGTCGTATAATAAAAGGATAGTCTGATACCATACATGACTATTAGCTAGATTCAGAGAGAGTTAGGCCGGCGTATCAGTAGATACGACGACCTAACTCAGAATCTGCGCCGTCCTTAGTTTAAGTGTATTCTCAAACTGAGATACACTTAAACCTAGCTAAGATACGACAGCCTGCGCCGTCGTATCTTAGGGTGCAATATTTAGGCTGGCCGCTAGGTGGCTCTTCCATTGAGTTCGGCGTAGAATATGTAAATTACTAGATACGCCTATTCACGAACGTACGTGCGCCCGTCGCAGTAAAGATACACCGTTTACGTAAGGCGATTTCAGGCGTAAAGTTATTCCATCAAATAGCTGCACTAGTCAATGTTAAGAATGGCCGTCGTTCCCGCGTCGAAATTTGAAAATTTTACGTCGTTTGCGTAAGTCGTCCGTGAATAGGGCTGGACGTAATTTACGTTCACGTCGAAACCAATACGTCCTTGCGGCGTACTTTGATGCAATGCACACTGGTATATGTACACGGACGGCGCATGCGCCGTTTGTAAAAAACGTCAATCACGTCGGGTCACGAGTAATTAACATAAAACACGCCCCCCATCCTCATTTGAATTAGGCGCGCTTACGCCGGCCGCATTTACGATACGCCGCCGTAAGTTAGGAGGCAAGTACTTTGGGAATACAGTACTTGCCTCTCTGACTAAAGGCGGCGTAGCGTAAATACGATACGCTACGCCGCCTTAAAGATGTGGCGCCATACCTGAATCCAGCTATATGTCATCATTTACAGAAGATGAATTAGGCACATTCTACCTCCTAAGAGTATTTCTGACAGGAATTGTATTATATATATATGTGTGCATATATATATTGAATGAGAACACAATTGTGCCGCTACTTAAAGGGGTAATAGGTGTCAGGGAACTCCTGTGAGACGTTTTGCACACAGATGTGCACAAGCACATAGCCTTTGCCATAGAATGGCACACGGGCTCGCGCATGCACGCCAGAGCTCGCAATCGCGGGTGCGCACGGGCGTGCGTACATGAGCGAGCGTGCGCGCACACGTACGAGCCTAATTCCCCTTGGCGCCAGACAGCCTATTTAAAGGGAGTCTGAGCTCTTGTGCTTTGCTGACTGATCTTCAGCTTTGTTCCTGAATCCTGCTCTGATCCTGTGTGTCCTCCCAGTATTTAGACCCGGCTTGCTCTTGACCTTGGCTCTGTGTTCTGTTCCTGTACTGTTGCCCATCTCTGATCCGGCTCCGTTCCTGACCATGGCTCTGTCTATGATTTGGTACCTCACTGCCCGCCTGCTGACGAACCTGGCTATCCCTGAGACCTTGCTCCTGTCTATGTTCCTGGTTGCTGTTAACTCTCGGTTACCTGCCTGGCTATTTCCTGTTCCTGCTCAGCTCATCACAGTCTACTCCAGGCTGCTGAACCCTGCCAAGCTGTTCTCCCGGGACCTCCTGCTCCAGGCACTCGTGTCCCTCTTGTCCTTCGGCTTCCTCTGTCTCACCTTCAGCGGAGCCAGGACAGGAGATATAAGAGAGGCCGACCTCATCAAATCAGTCTCCCATCCGATCCCTAAAAGTAGGTCCTGTGGGACTATAAAACATATCCAGCAACTACGGGATTAACCAAACAGTTGGACGTTATCAGCCATAGATTCCTTGTTTGTTTTCTATCAGTATTTTCAGTCCAGCATACTGGTGTGATATGGTTAAACCCCTTATCTAACACTTGCTGTTGAGCTTGTGTACTATTCCTCAGTTGGCATAATTAGTGTTAACTGAACGGTTGAACGACTTTGGTTGAGGCTTTTGTGTACGATGTTTGCTGCAAGTAAACATGAAGAATTAAGTGGGTCAGGAGGATACCTAAGCTCTCTTGCTGTGCTGTGGCTTCACCCCCTGTGATCAGGTCGGATTTGACGAAACGCATCGGGGTGTGGTGACACAGCAACTAGACTTTGATGACGAGACAGTGACCCTGGGTGTGTAAACTAAGAACTGGTGAGATCGCAGCACTATGGCACCTGGCATGATTGAGATTGATTTACTCAAAGGAGATTTTGATGGTTTTATGATGTAAGTACATTATTTTTAAATAAATGGTTACCTTAAGGTGTTTTACACTATTGGATGCTCTGTTTCGGTTTTTATCTTCACATGAGGAGATTGATGTTACCATTCAGATGAAGTTTGGTGATCTCTAGAGGTGCTTCAATATAACACAAAAAAGCTTTTCTGCCAGACACGATAGTGAATGACGACTACATCTGGTGAGCTTTATTTCTAATGGAGTGGAATCGGCACTTATCACTTTGGTGGGGGATATTTGGTGTTTCAGCAGATATTTTTCACACCTACTTTATCACATTTAATTGGACTTTATGCACTGAGTTGCAATATTGCCAAATTGTTTATGGACATTTGTGTTTATATTTTTTATGGACACTTATTTTTTGCTTTCCCCTTTTATTTGTTTCACTTGACCCTTCTAGACTGTAAGCTGTAACGAGCAGGGCCCTCTGATCCCTATTGTATTGAATTGTATTGTGACTGTATTGTATTGTATTGTGTCTTCCCTGATGTTGTAAAGCGCTGTGCAAACTGTTGGCGCTGTATAAAACCTGTATAATAATAATAATTTGCTTTCACCAGCTTATATTTGTTATTATATGTCATATGTTTCACCTATTGTACAGGAACTGTAGTATATTATGCCCACTTCCTGCCCAGCAGACATTTTGCCTAATCCCTTGTGCAGTGAAGAAGCATCAGAAGAACTTGGAAATATAAGTCTGTAAGTCGGCCGTCATTTGTTTTCAATTGACTAGTACTGTATATGTGCTACTATTTCAACTACATGGGAGTTCTTTTAGCTAGGCCTCATTTTCTGTTATCTAGTGCCTTAACAGTGATATAGCATGCCTGTCACTATGTGCATTTTATAATGTAATGTTAAATGCTAATGCATATTTTTATAATTTCTGTTTTGCAGTTTTACAAAATGAATTCTTGGTAAAAATTACAACTGTTATCCCTTCCTCCTGAGTCTTGGGAAGTTGTTAGCTGTCTGCTAAGCAGTGGGGTATTATCCTTGTGTTGCCGGGCGTGCAGTGCACATGGGCCACCAAGTTCAGGGGGCCCACCCACTGTGCCCTGTCACATTCTAGACACATGGAGTAACACCTGACCAGTGTCGGAGTGATCTGCAGCCTTGTGTGCTGCGCCGGGGTCCGGGAGCCGGGACGTGTCTTCAGACAAGGTGAAATCCTACCCATTGCCCCACCTTGCAGTGGGACATGTGGCCCAAACTCCGGAGAGGGGTGGCCAGTGGAGAGTGGGGAGAAGTAGAGAGTGTCAGAGGGTGGAAGTCTGTGCAGTCTCCTCATGCTGTGTTTGGAGGACTGGTGGAAACCCGCTCTGCTGGGACTTGTAGTGCCCTCTGTGGGGGGCTGAGATATGGCAGCCTCCTATGCTGGGACTTGTAGTTCCCTAGACTGTGGGGGGACTGAGGAATCCTCATTCCCCCACAGAAGACACTACAAGTCCCAGCAGAGTGGGCTGCCATTCTTCAGTCCCCTGTAGTCTAGGGGTACTACAATTTCCAGCATATCAGACTGCTCTTACAGAACAGGAGAAGGAGCGGGGGGGGGGGGGGGGGGTTGTACTGGGAGGGGAGAAAAGGAGGCACAGTTTTGAGATGGGGGAGGATTTATGCTGAGAGTGAGGATTTATGTTGGGAGGGGGAGATGGGACAGGATTTGTGCTGAGAGGGAGAATTTATGCATTGAGGGGGAGATGTGGAAATATTATTATAAGAGGGGGGATTTTAGCTGGGAGGGGAAGATGTTCAGGCTTTCTTCTGAGAGGGGGGGTTTATGCTGGGAGGGGGGATGGGGAGGGTTTTTGCTAAGAGGGGTAATGCTGGGGGAGATGGGGAGGATTTTTTGCTAAGAGGGGGAATTAATGCTGGGAGGGGGAGATGGGGGAGGATTTTTGCGAAGAGGTGGAATTTATTCTGAGAATGGGAGATGGGAGAGGATTTATCCTGGGAGGGCGAGATGGGGGGGATTTATTCTGAGAGGGGGATTTATGCTAGGAGGGAGAGATGGGGAAGGATTTGTGCTAAGAGGGGGATTTGTGCTGCGAAAGGGGAGGTGGAGGCAAGGGTTTGTGTTGAGAAGAGGGATTTGTACTGGAGGGGGTTATATGAGGGTGAGGATTTGTGCTGAAAAGGGGTATTTTTGCTGCTAGGGGGAGATGGAGGGGGCGGGGGTCTGTGCTGAGAGGGGGGATTGGGGGGAAGATAATTTGTGAATGGGGGGTTTAATGGGATTTATGTTGTAAGGGGGATATAGGGAGTGAGGATTTGTGCTGAGGGGGATTTGTGCTAGAAGGGGGCATATGGGGGTGAGGAGTTTGCCATGTTTGCTGACATGAGGACTGGATTAGCCTGTATTGATGGGGCGGCGACTGTGGTGGCCAGGAACAGCAGACTGAGTACCTGGTGGCCCTCCTGAATGGAGTGGCGCACACACACAGCACAACATAACGTAACTCACATCTAATATATTGCAGCTTATTAGCCCCTCCCCTTATTTTTATTCAGTTTTCCTATGAATAATACAATTCCTTCAAAAGAAGGCTACACTATGGTTACCATTGTCGTTGTTTCCCAGGAACAGTACCCATTGTAAAATGTTCCTGGCAGTGTCCTGGTGGCAGTGAATTTGGGTCAATCAAATAAGTAAAGCTACTTTTCAGTTATGTTTTTTTTAACCCTGCAGCTCCACCGATACATCACTAGGAACCTTACTCGAGAGCCAATTGGACCTTTATGCTGGCATTGTCTTTTCTAGCAAGGGATGGACCAGGTTGCACTTGTTTAGGGAATAAAAAGAATACAACTTGGATTAGATCAGGTGCCCATTGGGTGCATGGGATCAGCACAGGGCCAATCAGCACTTTCCAGACAGAGGGGGGCCGGGGTCATGCAGCCTCATGGGTTTAGTAACACTTTAAGCAATTGGTTAATTTGCTGCTGTTTAGGAATCCTTCCTGTTTCATCCCACATCCTTGATCTTTACGTGGTGTCATTTTTGCTTTTTTTAGCTTGTACTTTCTTCCTCTTTCTTAGTTACCACAAGTTCTTCCATTTCTGTCACCCGATTCTCAGCTTCCCTTTTAGAAGAGACTTTCTCTTCCGGAACATTTTTCCATTCCACTTGTTCCCCCACCCCCTCAGATTATTTCCTTTTTGCTGTTTTTTTCCTTTTCTTTTGGGAATACTGCACATCAGGCCCAGACTGGGACAAAAAATAGGCCCAGGCACTTTGGATTAAGCAGCCTGTAACATGTTAACCGGCCCCTTTCCCACTCTCCACCCTGACGGAACCCAGCAGAGGTGTGTGAGGGCGGGGAGGTGAGGGGGACCAGGAAAGAGCATGGGGGGTGGAGAGCACAGGGAAGAACCTCAAGAACATGGGGTGGGGCAAGAACACAAATGAGGCAGAGAACACAGGGAGGAAGAGGAGAGCACAAGGGGGCAGCGGAGAGCATAGGGTTGGCGGAGAGCACAGGAGGGGATGTGGAGAGCACAGGAGGGGATGTGGAGAGCACAGGAGGGGTGGCAGAGAGCACAGGAGGGGTGGCAGAGAGCACGGGGTGGCAGAGAGCACGAGGTGGCGGAGAGCACAGGGTGGTGGAGAGCACAGTGATGTGGAGAGCACGAGGGGGGGGTGTGTGGAGAGCACTGGGGGGAGGAGGAGAGCACTGGGGGGGGGACCAGAAAGCAGGATAGGAGGAGCAGTGGGGACGGTTGCATATAGAACAATCACTCTCTCCATCTTCCTCCTGCAGTATCGGAATGCCTGCTTCTCCTCTACCTCCCGCAGGCATTCCGAGACCTGCAGAAGGAAGATGGAGAGAATAATTGTTCTATATGCATTATGCAGCCGCCCCCACTGCTCCTCTTATCCAGGTTTCAGGGGGGCTGTACTCACAGTTTCTGTCATCTTGCGAAGTACAAGGCGGGCATTATCTGCCAGGGGACCTTTCTCGGCAGAACACAGCAGTTCCAAGGTGTCTGATTTAGCTCCTCCCCCTTTTTTAGTCACGCCTCCCAGCACTGACGGCTAACCAATACGGGCAGCCATAGCGTAGGTGTCTTATCTAGCTCCTCCCCCTTCATGGTTCTGTCCTCCCGGTGTAGTGTCAGATTCCGCTCCCCATCATAGATTGCTCCGGAAGTCACGTTTCCTCGCCGCCATCTTGCTACACCCCACACCATTGCACAGTAATGATAGAGTGTGAAGGGGGCAAGCAGACATCTTGTTACACCCATCAGAGTTTTAGATTTCACAGTTATTTTCAACACAAAACAGAGCATATATGCTTAAATACTATGGGGGTAATCCACAAAAGGGATACGCCGGCGTATCTACTGATACGCCGTCGTATCCCTGTTTCTATCTATGGAACTGATCCACAGAATCAGTTTACCATAGATAGGCAGAAGATCCGACATGTGTAATTGAATTACACTGTCGGATCTTAAGGATGCAATTCTAGGCCGGCCGCTAGATGGCGAGGCCATTGCGGCCGGCCTAGAATATGCAAATGAACACTTACGGCGATCCACGAACGTTCCGATGGGCCCGTCGCGCTAAATCTACGTCATTTACGTCGAGTTACGCTGCGTAAAAATAGGGCTGAGTCCTATTTGACTAAGCCCTATTAAGTATGGCCGTCGTTTCCGCGTCGAAATTTTAAACTCTACGTCGTTTGCGTAAGACGGGGATATGCAATTAGCGGACCTCCAGCTGTTGCAGAACTACAAATCCCATGAGGCATAGCAAGGCTCTGACAGCCACGAGAATGACACCCAGAGGCAGAGGCATGATGGGATTTATAGTTTTGCAACATCTGGAGGTCCGCTAATTGCATATCCCTGGCGTAAGACGTTCGTGAATGGCGCTGGATGCCATTTACGTTAACGTCTAAGCAAATGACGTCGGAGCGACGTCAGTTAGCGCAATGCACGTCGGGTAAGTTACCAGACGGAGCATGCGCAGTACGTCCGGCGCGGGAGCGCGCCTAATTTAAATGGGACTCGCCCCATTAGATTCGGCACGCCTTGCGCCGGACGGATTTGAGTTACACCGCCGCAAATTTCCAGGTAAGTGTGTTGTGGATCGATACCTAACTTAGGAAATTTGCGGCAGTGTAACTTAAATCACTTAAGTTACGTTGCGCTGCGGGGGCTGTGGATTTGGCCCAGTGTTTCTAAATCCGACGGACTAAATACATGTTTAATGTGAAAATCAGAGGTGTTGTGTCACAATAGCAACCATGTAAGGTCAGCAGGTTTGCTGCTGCTTTAAAAATTTAACATGTAAACAGTCCATCGGATTTCCAAACACTGGGCCAGATCCACAAAAACCCGGCGCAACGTAACTTTTTCAATTTAAGTTACACGGCCGGAAAATTTCTACCTAAGTGCCCGATCCACAAAGCACTTACCTAGAAATTTTCGGCTGTGTAACTTAAATCCGGCCGGCGCAAGGCGTTCCTATTCAAATGGTGCGAGTCCCATTTAAATTAGGCACGCTCCCGCGCCGGCCGTACTGCGCATGCTCACGACGTCATTTTCCCGACGTGCTTAGCGCGGTTTTACGTTGCGCGGGGTTTTGAGAATCGCGACGGGCGTAAAAAAAAAATACGAGTTGCGGCGGGAATTTTTTTTTTAAAAAAAAAAGACGGCGACGCGGGATAGAAGGGTCTACTTTTACAAGGTGTAAACAGTTTAGGCCTTGTTAAAGCAGCCCTAATTTTACGATTGCAAACTAATACTTACGGAGAAAAAACGAAGCGTAAAAGCTTTGTGGATCTCCGTAAGTGCTAATTTGCATACCCGAAGCTGCATTTTGACTCGAAATTCCCCCAGCGGCGGATGCGGTACTGCATCCTAAGATCCGACAGTGTAAGTCCCTTACACATGTCGGATCTTCTCCCTATCTTTTGGAAACTTTTGGAAAGTGGGCAATCACTGCAATCACACTTTTGGAAAGTGGGCAATCACTGCAATCACAAATGTACACAGCATTACTATTTACAGGAGAGAGCCCTCTCCTTCCTCTCACATCGTAATTAATTAATCCATGTATTAAATACATGGCTCCAGGCTGCAGAAACATAGAAGAGGAGGTTCCCTTTTCCTTGCTGACTTGATTAAAGTACCGTATTTATCGCGGTATAACGCGCTCCCGCGTATACCGCGCACCCCTAAAGTGACCCCCAAACCTGTGGGAAAAAAAGTTTTTTTGTTTTTTTGTACTTACAGTTTTGGTGTCTTGCGCGGCGTCCATCGGCGGCCTCGTCGGGTCCGGCATCCTTCTGCGGCTTCGGGTGTCCTCTTCGGCGGGTCCGGCGTCCTTCTGCGGCGGGTCCGGCGTCCTTCTGCGGCGGGTCCGGTGTCCTCTTCGGCGGGTCCGGTGTCCTCTTCGGCGGGTCCGGCGTCCTACTGCGGCATCCTCGCGTCCTTCCCGCCACGAGTTTGAATACCGCGCCGGCATATACCGAGCGCAGTACACTCGTGAATCTTCGGGCAGGCTCGGCAACTGTCGCGCTGACGTCCTGTACGTACAGGACGTCAGTGCGAGAGGCGCCGAGACTGCCTGAAGATTCACGAGTGTACTGCGCTCGGTATATGCCGGCGCAGTATTCAAACTCGTGGCGGGAAAGCGGGTATCGGCGTATATCGCGCACCCACGATTTTGCCCTGATTTTCAGGGCAAAATAGTGCGCGGTATACGCCGATAAATACGGTAATATGTTTGTTTCTATAACTGTTTTTATATCCACTTCTGATTGGTTTATAAATGTCCTTAAAGCGGACTTTCAGTAATTCTTTCATCTTTCCATCTAATAAATTTTCTGCCCTTGTTGTTTTAACTTTGGAAAGTAAAACATTTTTTTCTGCTAGTAAATACCTTATACAGCCCACTTCCTGTTTCTTGTCTGGTAAAAAGCCTAGGCTTATGACATCATCTCTCTCTCACTGTTCTGAGAGTTTGCCAGGAAGAGAGAGGGGTGAGTCATAAGAGGGCTAATAAGAGCTGCAGGGCTGCAGAGCTAGAGGTGTGCCTCTGTGTGTTTGTGTAAATCCAGGAAGTGAACAGGCAGCAGTTTCAGCTGCCCACAGTTAAAATGGATGCAGCCAGACTTAGTGGAGGGAGATTTCTGCAGCATATTTGGCAAGTACAGAATCACAGTATATATAAAATAATACACAAAAAGGGAAGCTTCCGAATGGCAAAGATATTTTTATTACAAATTATGTGAGCAGACTGCAGTTCCTCTTTAATCGCTAGAGGTAGTTTGTTAGGTAGGTTGATAAAGAGGAAGTAGGTATTTATAAACGAGTTGATGTCTCACTCCACATTCATTCCATATGGGGCGCAGGATCTCAACTCGTAAATACAGAAGGTTTCTATTTTAGAAACACCCCTCACATTTGATGCTCCCCTCCATGGTGGCAAATATTTATCAACAATTTGAAATTGAGTGCCACTAGGATTCTTATTATGGTATCTTAAGAAATGTTTAGGTACATTGTCATATATTTTCCACTTGTTCATATTCACAATATGTCCGTTCACCCTCACAGAGAAAGAACGTATAGTTCTACCTACATATATCTTCTGATGAAGTCACGTGCCGTGACGTAACGTGTAAGGACAGCTAGATGTGACTGGAAGTGACGTGGAACCCCGTCCGACCAGAACTTTTGTTATTCGCGATTTTTATACTACATGCTTGTAAGCAGTTTTTTATTCTTTAATAAACCCCCCCTGTTTTACGTACTTCACGATGGAAGCCTCTACTTTTTTGTTTCCTCCCTGCATTCCACGGCGAGTCTCCATCTTGCTAAAGATCAGGATTTGCAGCACAGCCATCAGGACGTTGCAGTATCTATCAAGCTTGGTTGCAGTTATTTCAGGCCATTGATTTACAAGAGGAAGGTAAGCGCTCTGTGATCCCATCATCTAGGAAGACTCATCTGTGAAGCTTATGTGTGTTGTCGTTGATAACATATATCTGACAGCTTTTGGACTTTTATTTTGCTTTTATTTATTATTATTTTTCCTTCACAGAATTTGGCACAGTTTATTATAGCAGCCAGCACTTATTCAGTTCATTTTTTATCTGCATTTGAGGTTTGGCACAGAGGTGTCATTTATATGTTTAGATTTATTATTATTTAACATTTTTTTTCACATGTTTGGTTCATTTAGGATTGCTTATTGCCTGTTTTTTATAACACTTATTTAGTTTTATAGATGAATCAGTGTTTATTATTTGTTCACGATTTAGTGCATTTATGATTGCGCTCGTCACCCCATTTTTTCTACCTCAGATTGCTTGCCGCATGGACAAGTTATTAGATAAACATAATTTTTGGTAGCACACATAGTAAAATGTTTCATTTGATATCTATGTTTAGTTATTGTGGATTCAAAGGTTTTGGTCTTTTCCCTTCCACAGGAAATATAGCAACATACATTACATTTGCAACAGGGATAATAACCTGACATGTTGTGAAAAAAAATGATTCTCTTAGGGGGATTAATTACGTTGGGGGCAACCTTGCCCCTCAATGAGGGGGGCTCCCCTGTAAATAACTTTAGCCCTTTCCGGTACAATGGAACCCAATATGCAGTCATTTTTGAGAATATCCCAATGTTTGTTGACATGTTTGTGTTGAATTGAAAAGGCTGCAAAAAAGGACCATTTAAAATGGTCATCTTTCTATTGTTGAAGTTTGTCCTCCAAAAGGGAATTCCTTTCAACATTGCCCAACCTTTCAATTTCCCTGTCTCTACTCTACTCTGGTAACCCAATTACATCGTAGGCGAAGAAACTGGCTACGTGGAACTGAACTGAGCTATGACCTATGGTGGCAACTATTAACGGGTGTAAACCTGTTGCGGTTGGTTGGTTTGTTGGTTGTTGTTTGGTTTGTTGGTATGTTTTAATCTCAAACCTTTGATTAATCCAAGTCTAGAAAGTGTATTTTTTCTTTACTAGCCTCATAACTAAGGGAAATACCCCTGTGCTTGGCATTAAGGTCTGAAACGAAATAGTGTAAGGATTCCTGATCTCCATTCCATAGGAGGAGGATATTGTCTATGTACCTTGCCCAAAAGACCAGCTCTGGTCTCCTCTGGTCAGAGACGACTTCCTCCTCTCATTTAACTATAAATAAATTGGCTAAGTTGAGGGCGAACTTGACCCCCATAGCCACATGCTCTTGTTGGAAATAAAACTTGTCATTAAACCAGAAGTAATTCCATTTAGTGGCAAACTGTAATAGTTCCATTATAAATTGTTGTTGTAGTAGGGGAAGGGTACCATTCTCTTCCAAATAGTATAGTATAAATACGTATAGTATAAATAATGGGGAATGCAGGTGTACAGTGCTGCCACATCTGCTGTGGACATAAAGTAATTACCATGGAGGTCAGTTCTCTCAAGGAGTTTAAAGTCTATCTTTCAGATATGAGGGTATTTTTTGGACTAATGGCTGTAAATAAAAATCAATATAGCGTCCAATGGGGGAAGTTACTGAATCTATGCTGTTTACTATGGAGTGTCCGGAAAGGGAGTATGTGATTTTTATGTACCTTGGGGAGGTATTACATTACTGGAATCCTGGGGGCAAATTAAACTAAATAGGATCTCTTTTTTTTGTCTAAAATATGATTAATTCAAACCATTGTCCAATAGTTTAACCAATTCCATTTTGTATGTCATTGTCGGATGTCTCTTTGTACGTTTGTCCATCTCCCAAAATTATGTACATCTCACTCTGATAGTCTACCTTATCTAGAATTAAACCCCCCCCCCCTTATTGTCAGGGCAGATAACCGAAAACTTTCTTTCACATAATCTTTTTAGGCCCATTTTTAGCTCTGGGTGTCCCTGTGTCTTTTTGACGGTCAGGTCCTACTGAAGGGGCAGTAGGACCTGGAGGATTGAACAATGAGGGGTTATGGAGACCCAAGGGCATAGCTCCTAAAGAGTCAACTCCATGTTTAGGTAATGAGGGATTTGTAATGAGATATCTTTGTATGTTAAGTTTGTGAATGTATTTTTGGATATCAATAAATGAACCAAACTTTAGGGGGTTTTTTTTGGGGGGGGGGGGCATATTTAAGCCCTTTATCTGGAATCGATTTTTCTTCACTAGTTAATTGTATCTGACTGAGATAAAAAAAACTCTTCATTTAAGTTCTCCATTTTTCTCTGAATTCTCCTCCCCCCTCGGGAACCTCTCTTGGTTCAGGGGCCTCTCTTCCTTCTTTGTTTCTCCCTGGGAAAACCCCAATTATTATATTGGCCTGGATTCCCTTGGTTGTAATTATACATGGACCGATCATACTCATCTGTGTCCCTCTCCATATAGGGATAGGGATTGTCATGTTTTGGATGACAGATTGTAGTGCTTGAACTGGGTTAAGTTGGTTGTTTGTTTTTTTTTAAGTAAGAAATGTTGTAAGCTGATGTTCATGCTAAAGTTAAATTTTTATTCAACCAATAATAAAAGGCCACTGCCAATGTTTTTTATTTTGCCTGCTGTCTGCAAATCCCTTGTACTCTCAGGAGGGTAAGAATTTATAAACCACAAAAAAAAAAATTGTGTCAAGACTTGCCATACAATGGGGTATAGAAATCTTCACTGACAAACTTTGGTGTTGTACATACAGGTCGAACTGGTTGTTGCATCAGTTTATGAATAACCAAGGAGGTGATTCATGTTCGCTTGCTGCATCCCTTGAACAATATGGTTTCTGACTAGTATAATACCAATAGTAATCAGAGTATTCACCTCACTGTACTGTATACTACAATTTTATTTAGAGCCCATTCACACCTAGGCAGACAAATTCGTGGCACAAATAGCGGCGTTTTGTACTGCGATTTGCGCCGGTATTGTCCGCCTAGATGTGCCCCGAGATTACACCCTCTATAGAGATGGTTCCCATCTCCCAGCCGAACGCCGAAAGCCGCCTGAAAAAAAGGTCCGGGAACTTTTTTCAGGCGGCAGGCGTCCGGCGTGGAGATGTAAACCATCTCTATAGAGGGAAATGTGTTTTCATCCCTCTGGCGGCAGCGGCGTCACACTACATGCGACAAAACGCCTAGGTGTGAATGGGGGCTTAATATGTTTCTTTTTTTGCTGCCATCAAAACAGACTCAGTACAAATAAATATTAAATATTTCAAATACATTTATTTATGAAAATATAAAACTCTCATCTTTTAAGGTAGAAAAATATCTCAGGAGATATCTATTTACAGTAACATTGTTTAAATAGACAAATTTACAAATATAAAAATATGCACGGCATATGTCATTCCAGTTATCCGTAGTCACAAGACTGTGGGGAAGGTAGAATTAATCTATTTAAAGGCTTTCTGTCATATTCCTAAGGTTGTATAATCACTCAGGGGTGTCTGATCACTGGGATGTGTTTCAGAAACCTGCAGGAATAAAAATATATATTATAAGACATATGTGCCAATATGATATTTCATGTTGTACATTTAGTATTATATAATAAATACAACTTAAATAAAAATAAGGTAAACACTAACATATGATAATAAATTATTTATCTCTGCAAGTGGTATCTATTTAGTGGGCTGCATTCACCCCATAGGGACATTAATTTCTTATTCACACTGGCAATGACGTACCGTACATGTATTTATATACATTTATAGGACATTTCTAAATGCACATTAATGCATGTGATGAGTTTAAATGATATAACTCACAATGTGCATTTACCTGCTTTTAGGTGCCATTAGTTTAGCTGTATCCAGTTCGAAAGTCTAGAAATTCCTGAAAGCTCATAAATGCATGTAAATTTGCGTAAGCCCGTATAAGTACTGGGGGTTATTTACGAAAGGCAAATCCACTTTGCACTACAAGTGCAAACTACAAGTGCAAAGTGCACTTGAAATTGCACTGAAGTGCACTTGAAAGTGCAGTCGCTGTAAATCTGAGGGGTAGATCTGAAATGAGGGGAAGCTCTGCTGACTTTATAATCCAATCATGTGCAAGCTAAAATACTGTTTTTTATTTTCCTTGCATGTCCCCCTCGGATCTACAGTGACTGCACTTCCAAGTGCACTTTCAGTACAATTTCACTTTGCACTTGTGGTTTGCACTTGCAGTGCAAAGTAGATTTGCCTTTAGTAAATAACCACCACAATCATGGTTGAACCTGTGTAAAGACAGATACATCTAAGCACAGGAAAAACTGATCTGGGAAGCAATCATGTCATTTGTTTGTACTTCTCAGATAAAGTATCCTAAATTTAGATCACCTAAACTGGTCTGTTAGTGTGAATGAAGCCTAAAGTAGTGTAAATTGTGGTTAAATCCCATGTAATGTACAGGTGAGATGTGATATGATTTTAGAAGCATATAGCTATGCCTTCAGTCTTTCTAATCTATCTCCTTTCAATACATTGAAAAAAAAATCACTCCTACCCACTTTATATAATACGGTAAACCAACTACTATACATTTTTTTGGGCTGTATGCACATCGAACTTTGAAATTACCAAATATCTGGAGATGTATAAAAAAATAGTACCTACCGATTTTTGCCACTGAGCAGAGCTTTTATTTCTTTCAGGTCAGAACTGACACATTTTGTAGCACCGGTGCTTTTTACTGTGACACTGAGGAAGAACAAAATTAAGAAAGCCATTAGTATATTTGGAAACTTCCTAAAAGAGAAGTATATGTTCAAGGAAAAAAAATATATATATACTTACCTTGGTGAATGCAGCATCGATCTGATGCTGCATCTGTCCCCTGCTGCTTCTAAGGCCCCGTACACACGAGGGGATCTCCGCTGGAAACGGTCCCCCGGACCGTTTCCAGCGGACATTCCTGCTCCGGATTTGGATCCGATGGCTTGTACTCACCATCGGATCAAAATCCGCGCAGAATTCATCTGCGGTGACGTGTCGCGCCGTCGCCGCGATGGTGACGCGGCGACGTGCGCGACGCTGGAATGTAAGTACTTCCACGCATGCGTCGAATCATTACGACGCATGCGAGGGAGGGGAGCGGACGGATTGATCCGGTGAGTCTGTACAGACCACCGGATCAATCCGCTGGTCCCGATTCAAGCGGATACATTTCTTAGCATGCTAAGAAATTTATATACGCTTGAAATCGATCGGCCCGAGAAATCTCCGCGGATAAATATCCGCTAGGCCGTACAGACGACCGGATTTATCCGCTGGAACTGATCCGCGGATCAATCCCAGCGGATAGATCTGGTCGTGTGTACGGGGCCTAAGACTGAGAACTGAGCAATCAAAAACTGCTAATCGCTCAGTTCTCAGCCTTCACTGAGCAGATTGTCAGCCAACGGTACTCTACCACTACTTTGCCTCCCTAAGCTCACTGGAGTGGGAGCGGCTGGCTCAGACCAGGCATCTGGGTTGATCCGGACCATATGGGACCAGACCGCCTCTGTGATGTCAGCCGGCATTGGGCTTTAGCCACTGTTGCTTGAAAATGAGTCACAAGAGTGCCAAAGAGAGTGCACTCCTGTGATGCAGAGGAGAAGTAAAGCCAAAAAAGCTTTGGCTATACTTCTCCTTAATGAATGAAACAATAAAACTAATTAAAATAGTAAAAATGTTGATAGATGTTCCTGTTTTTTATATTGAAATATCCAACATTTTGAAAAATGAAATTCTAACAAGATTTTAGGTTTGCCTCATTCATTTTAGCTTTTTAAAAATGGTATTCTTATGTACAAACTGAAATGGCTGCGTATTCTTAATACATACTGCAAAGACTATTAGATGGGCAGACACTCTTGGCGACCAATCACTTTATGGGTATCCAGGGGCTAAATCACTCTACTTTGAATATGTGAGGGCCATAAAATGCTTTGGGTAAAAGGCAATAACAAGTGATTTTTAACCCATGTAAATTCTTGCCTTGAACACAGATGTTTCTAATACATTTAGTGTATAATGAAAAAAGTGTTAATTGCAAGCATGCTGCTATAACATATCAACCAAGATGTTGGTCCCAACAGATTTAATGAAAGACGGATGTTTGCAACATTTGCCCAACTTTTTTTCTGTGTATGACCACCCTAAAGCCCCATACACACTATTAGATTTGCTGCCGATTTTTGTCTTCAGATTTACCAAAACCATATAATATGAGGTCAAAAACCTTAAGAATTTCAATTTGTATGCAATCAGACGGGCCCTTGTACTACGTGGTTTTGGTAAATCTGAAGACAAAAATCTGCAGAAAATCTAATTGTGTGTATGGGGTCTAAGCTGTTGAAAATTGGCATGTACTTTATTGCTACGCCTACAATTGGGTGAGTATATATACACATATACAATAGATACAGCAATTACATTATGTAATTCATAATGTACATTCTACTTACATATATTCAGTGTTTTCACACAGAGAGCTGCTTAGATAAACGTCCATTTGAGCCAGGGCCATGACATTCACCTTATTGGATAGCTTGTTACACAGGCAGCGCTTCCCACGAGGAACGGCAAACCCTGAATACAAAAATAAAAATTGATCAATTAGTGCTTATACAGACAATGGCAAGGGCAGTAGGATAAGCAGCCTGAGCTTATACATAGATTGTAAATACTAGAATATGTCACTGACTGTACCTTGTATAAGAGGAGTAGAGAGCAGTAGAACGCACATGATGACAGCACACTTGTTGTCCATATTGATGGTGTTGGATTCTCTCTGACCAAGATCTAGAGTAGACAACTGTGTAAAGTACAGCAGCATTTGTCTGTTTATATACATTTGTACTGGATTGCATAATCCCATGATGTCATCAGCGGGAGATACTGACATTCTCTATTTTCCATCTAGATTTCAGTTTTGTAGGAAGGCTTTTAGGAAGTGAAACTACCGTTGAGGATCTTTTTCTGCTAACAAAAAAAAAACACTCAGTGTCCATTTCTGTTATTGCCAGTCTTGATGGGGCTTTCCCAGAAACCTGTGGCTGATAACATGTAAAAGAGAAAGTGTTATAGGCACTTTCATAAGGCTGCAAAGTGACTGAATAAATCTTCAGTGCACTATGTGTATTCTGATTCTTTCCTTTGCTCAGGATGATTATTGGGGTATTTGAAAATCTCCCAGTGGGATAATGAATATATTTGACCATTACACGCACATGTTGTTACTTCTTCTGTGGTCATCAAGATGGCTCATAAATTCTCAATGAAGTAAGGCTGAAAATAGGGACATTATTGTAAATATACAGTGGCTTGAAAAAGTATCCCAATGAAATACATTTACATTTTTGGTTGTAACATGACACAATTTGGAAAATTTCAAGGGGTATGAATACTTTTTCAAGGCACTGTGTATCTGCTTTTGCTGTTCTACTGTATGTCTGGCAGCTAGAAGAATTAATACAGGCTGCTGGTCATATATGGGCAGATTTTCAATGACTTAGTAAATATGCCAGTCCTCAAGTTAACTACAAGATCTCCAGAGATGATTGCAGCTTATTCCAGTAATGACAAGAAACCAGTCAACACATTTTAGGAATAGTTCAGCTGTGGCAGCCAAGAAAGAGTCAATCCACCCAAACATATGTAGCGCCCCTTTACCTTCAGAAAGGACGCTATGTTAAATTTAGTGATTTTGTTAAATTTGGCTGTCGCCAAATCTGGATTGTTCTGTGGGTCAGTCTGCGTTCCAGTGATGTGATCTCATCTCTGGGCGGGAGGTGGCACCGGAGAGATCCAGGCGGAGCGGCTTCTTCCCAGCAGCCAATTAGAGGAGTTTTTCCCTCGCGGGGCATGCTGGGAGGGGTATTTCTGTGGCGGAGGCCGTTTGCTCGAGGTTCTTTGCGGGTTCCTGGTTCCAGGTGCGGCACCCACCTTTAGGGTGTGCCCACATCACGGGCCCCACCACAATGGCCCACCTGGCCTGGGTTGCATGCTACGCGGAGTTCCTGACTTTGGGCCCTCCTGGCCTGGAGCAACTGATGCTACCAAGGGGCCCCAGTGACTTACTGGGTCCCCACTTCTACTGAGGAGATCCCAGGCTGTATGCCGTTCAGTGGGGGATCGGCCTGAGGAGAACCCGGGGTAGGTGATCCAAAAGGGCTTGAACGAACCATCGGGGATCTGGTGACCGGACATAGACAGATACATTTACACTGTCAACCGGTGACCATAGCATGATTTACTGGGAGGATTCGCTCTATCATTCAACTTAACCTTGCGCTTGGCCTGTGGCAGAGGCCTCAACATCCAATCAGAGTCAAGTCTGTGGCAGAGACTTGTTCCTCCCAGAAACCTCAAGTGACGCTCTGGCTGCCAGGCCTGTGGCAGGGGTCTGTCCAGGGGCACTTTACCCACTCTGGCTAGAGTGGCGACGTTTTGCTGCAATTACAGAAGGCAGGACTGCTTTCCTTATCCAAAGCCTGATACTGAAAGATTATTCTATTTTCATCAACCTGTCCTTTACACCTTAAGTTGATGTGTTGGTCGTGTTTGGACCAGGAAAATAAAGCATTCAGAAAACTTTATCTACAGATTGGACATTCGATTACTGCTCTACTCACTACCTTCACTCCTAGACACTACATAGAGGTAACCTAACACGCCGATCCCAAATCTAATCAGCGGCTCCTTCGACGGTAGCGCTACACATATTTCATTTAAATTAAGTCTGGTAAGCTGAGTAACCAGTTGGTTTCTCGTTGCTTTTGGGGACAACAGGATAATTTTGCATCACCACAGTTCATCCCCCTGCTCCAACTCACCGTGGAAAATTAAGGTATTCCTGCATATAATAGCCCCTAGTTTTTCCTGTTTATATAGTGCCATCAATTTGCGCAGCACTTTACAATATAGAGCATGGGAGAGGCTCTGGAGAAGTCCTGGAAGCGAGCATGGGAGGAGGTAACAAGGGAGCCAGAGAGCAGGAGGTCTTGGGAGGAGAAGAGGGGATGATTTGGGCGATATTGCAGATGAGGTTGGTGATGTAGCTATGGCAAAGTTGTGGATGGCCTTGTATGTTGTGGTAGGTATTTTGAATTTTATACAGTGGGGTAGGGGAAGCCAGTGGAGGGATTAGCAGAGAGGGGCAGCAATCATGGATCGGTTAGTAAGGTGTATTAGTCTAGTAGCAGCATTCATAATAGACTGAAGGGGGATAGCTTATGTAAAGGTAGGCCAGTGAGAAGTGAGTTGCAGTAGTCGGGGCGGGAAATAACCCAGGAGTGACTAAGTTGTTTTGTGATGTTGATAGTCAGGAAGCGGCGAATTCTGAAAATGTTGCAGAGGTTAAGGTGGGAAGATGTAGCCAGTGACAGGATGTGGGAGCTGAAGGAGAGGTCAGAGTCTAGGATTACACCCAACACCCTGGCATGTGTGAAGAGACAAATGGTTGTGCCATTGATCTTAATGGCAAAGTCATCATGGGGAAGGGATTGGGGAGGAGGAAATATTACAAGCTCAGTTTTAGAATGATTGAGTTTGAGGATATGGTGTGACATCCATACTCATACTTCACTCAGTAAGTTTGTAAAACGTGAGGAGATTGAGGGGGTAAGTTGAGGAGTGGAGAGATAGATCTGGGTGTCGTCAGCATAGAGGTGGTATTGGAAGCCATGGGAGGGTATCAACTGGCCTAGGGAAGAGGTTTATGCCTCGCACACACGACCGAGAATCTCGTCATAAAACGAGGTTCTTGTCAAGCTTGATGAGATTCTTGTCAAGCTTTCCTTGCCTACACACTGTCGAGACAAAATCTCGTCGTTCTCAAACGCGGTGACGTACAACACGTATGGCGGCACTATAAAGGGGAAGTTCGATTTCACTGGCGCCACCCTTGGGGCTGCTTTTGCTAATCTCATGTTACCGCGTGTTAAGTAAAAGTTTGGTGAGAGAGGATTCGCGCTTTTCAGTCTGTTACAGCATGACGAATGTGCTATCTCCATTACGAACACTACTTTTACCGAAGGTGCGCTCCCGTCTCATACTTTATTCGGAGCATGCGCGGGTTTTTAAGCATACACACAAAGGTGTTTCTCGTCGTAAACCAGCCCGACAAGAACCACGACCAGAAAATTGAGACTCCCGACGAGAATAAAGAGAGCATATTCTCTTTTTTTCTCGTCAAGATCGACGAAAGACATACACACGCCCGTTTTTCTCGGCAAAAAAGCTCTGCCAGCAGTTTCCTTGATGGTTTTTGCCAAGGAATGGCTGCATTTGGTTTCTTTCTTTGACTATCTTTCTTTTATTTTTCCCCCGGTGATCTGAACAGTAAGTTTGTTGTTTTTCAATAGAACATCCTCTCCTCCAAAGGTACCACTTGAGATAAACCATTTTCTACTGACAGGGATGCTTACAATGATCAGCTTTTATCTATTCAAGTATAACCTTTATCCCAAATGGGGAAAAAAAAACTGTTGCTGTAACTGCTTGTGTAACTACAGTGTGAGCTGGAGTTTGGCTTCCATTTGTTAATTTATCTAAATTTGCTAGTCCATCTAACACTTCCTTCTCCACCGATTAACACAGATTGCTGCTGTGGTCATATGAAAATATGAATGCATTTAGAAATCTGGCCTGGGGAGAGGGTATGCTAAAAATGTCTTAAACACTTTAGTACTCCTACCTCCCAATCTCAGACCCCTTGATTGTTTGCTTGGTGTAATTTCTGTGCACACCCTCCTCGGGGATCAAAAAAAAAAGTTCTGTTGGCTAGGACTGCATTGAATTGGACTCTGCTGGAATCATGAAAACCTTGTTACTTTTAGAGCCGGTTCACACTGGGGCAACACGACTTTCAGCGCGACTTTGGCAGGCAACTTGAACACGACTTGAGTATGAATCACAACACGACTTACAACACGACTTGAAGTCGCCTCCAGAAGGGGGAACTCGATGCCAAATTTTAAATAAAAAACCGGCATGGGTTCCCCCTCTAGGAGCATACCAGGCCCTTAGGTCTGGTATGGATTTTAAGGGGAAACCCCTACGCCAAAAAAACGGCATGGGGTCCCCCCAAAATCCATACCAGACCCTTATCGGAGCACGCAGACCGGCCGGTCAGGAAAGGGAGTGGGGACGGGCGAGCACCCCCCCTGAGCCGTACCAGGCGGCATGCCCTCAACATGGGGGGGATGCTTTGGGGCAGGGGTGCGCCCTGTGGCCCCCCACCCCAAAGCACCTTGTCCCCATGTTGATGATGACTAGGGCCTCTTTCCGACAACCCTGTCTGTGGGAGGGAGGCTTATCGTAATCTGGGAGCCCCCTTTAATAAGGCGGCCCCCAGATACCGGCCCCCACCCTATATGAATGAGTATGGGGTACATCGTACCCCTACCCATTCACCTGGTGAAAAAACACTACACAGGTTTTTAAAGTAGTTTATTAGGCAGCTTCGGGGGTCTTCTGCCGGGCACCACCGCTGTCTTCTTTCAGCTCTTTTACCAGTGGGGGCCCGGTCTTCTCCCTTCTCCTAATTTCAGGGGGTCTTCTTCCGACTTTGGGGGTCTTCCAACTTCTCTGCTCTCTTCTCCCGCTCTCTGGTTCTTTTTCTCTTCTGCCGGGCACCACCGCTGTCTTCTTTCAGCTCTTTCACCAGCGGGGGCCCGGTCTTCTGCGTCGCCTTTTTCTCTTCTTCTCCTCTTCGATGTTGACTCAACGCTCCCTCCTGCTGTAATGCCGGGTGTGCGGTGCACAGCGATTTATATAGGCCTCTTATGACGTCACAGTCCCAGCATGCTCCGGGTGCTGACGACATAATTACGCCGCCCCCTTATGTTGTAGTGTAGTGTAGTGTTTTTTTATGGACATTTTTCTTCCACCAGGTGAATGGGTAGGGGTACGATGTACCCCATACTCATTCACATAGGGTGGGGGGCCGGGATATGGGGGCCCCCTTATTAAAGGGGGCTCCCAGATTCCGATAAGCCCCCTGCCCGCAGACCCCGACAACCAACGGCCAGGGTTGTCGGGAAGAGGCCCTGGTCCCCACCCCCTTTCCTGACTGGCCGTTCTGCATGCTCAGATAAGGGTCTGGTATGGATTTTGGGGGGACCCCCATGCTGTTTTTTCGGGGTAGGGGGTTCCCCTTGAAATCCATACCAGACCTAAGGGCCTGGTATGCTCCTAGAGGGGAAACGCATGACAGTTTTTTATTTAAAATTTGGCATGGAGTTCCCCTGTGGGAGGGAGGAGCTTGCCTTAGAACAGGTTCACACTGGGGCGACTTCCTGTAACGTTGCCTTACTGTGAACGGGGATCCAACTAGGAGGCGTCTTCCATTGAAATCAATGGGTACAGGTCGCCTAGAAGTCGGATTGAAGTAGTACAGGAACCTTTTCTGAAGTCAGAGCGACTTCAGTAGTGTACATTAAGACGTCTCCCATTCACTTCCATTCATTTTCTCGACCGCGCGACTTGGGGCGTCTTGAAGTCGGATCCCAGGTCGCCCCAGTGTGAACCGGCTCTGAAGGGTACTGTTGATAAATGAAGATTGTCTGTTTTGGCATCTGTTTTTGCATCAGCTCAGACTCATCCCTGCTATCAGACATGAGTCATTGATTGTTAAGGAAACAGCACCTGCTGGAGTCCTAACAACCATGACTGTTGTCAGTGGAGGATTCCTCGCTGACAGCAGAATGTAAACAAAAGAGCTAATATTAAAAAAATCTAATAAAAAATTACATGCAGGTCCCCCCAATCCATACCAGTCCATTCAGGTCTATCTGGTATAGATTTTTGACCCCAACCCTTTATGACATCATTGACCAAATATGAGCATGTGCATATATGGTCAACAACATCACTGGGTGATCCTACCCCTTCAATTACTTCAGCTGCAGGGGGAACCAGAGTGTCAGTAGATGGGAGGTAAGCAACGGAGAGGTTGGGTGTCAGCAGGCAGTGGGCTTTTTTTTTCTGTGCAGGTCGACGTCTATCATTGATCATGATTGACGTGGACCTATATCGCTGGATGACATGATTAACAATGGATGGTTAATAAAGGACTTGTCAAAAACTGTCCTTGTGTTTTTATTTACCGTTGACAATATTTTGGGTGAACGAGTAGGGTTAACATCATAAAAGGGGGCTTCCAGATTTCAATCAGTCACCCCCCCCCCCCACAACCACTGAGTCAGGGCTGTGGGGAAGAGACCCTTGTTCTCAACAACATGAGACCCCACGCTCGTCCTCTTCCTTTCCTGGCCTGCTAGTCTGCATGTTTGGATAGGGGTCTGGTATGGATTTTGGCAAGGTTCAACATCATTTTTTTCATTTTTTTGGTGTGAAGTACCCCCAATCAGTTTTTCTAGGGATAGACATGAATGAATAGATGACGCCCATGAGAAAGTGTTTCGAAAATGTCCCAACAATATACTAACAAAATAATCTGTTGAAAATTAATAACCTTCTTATGTAATTATATGGAATAAACAGAAAGTGTATTGTTTTGAACCAGACAAACCTTGCCTTGCTGCAGTATTATGCCACATACACACGATCGGAAATTTCCGACTAGAAAAGTTCTATGTGAGCTTTTGGTCGGAAATTCTGACCGTGTGTAGGCTCCATCTGACTTTTTCTGTCTGAATTTGAGAGCTGGTTCTCAATTTTTCCAACAGGAAAAGTTCTTATCGGAAATTCCAATCATCTGTATGCAATTCCGACGCACAAAAAAACAAGCACGCTCTTAATCAATTTGGCGCATTTTCGGAATCATTGAACTTAATTTTTTTTTGGCTCATCGTAGTGTTGTATGTCACCGTGTTCTTGACGTTCAGAATTTTGTGTGACCGTGGGTATGCAACACAAGTTTGAGACAAATTTCTGTCGGAAAAAAATACATGATTTTCTTGTCGGAATTTCCAATTGTGTGTATGCGGTATTAGAGGATAGGCACACTTAAAAAAATATGGTGCATTCAAAAAAAAATCTTGACTTTCTTAGACGTGAGTCCTGTAATGACTTGCAATGGATGGTGCCATTTATAAGCAGGAGCTTACTGAGGTATAATGCCGCGTACACACGATCGGACATTCCGACATCAAAACCGTGGATTTTTTTTCCGACGGAATGTTGGCTCAAACTTGTCTTTCATACACCCGGTCGCACAAATGTTGTCGGAAATTCCGAACGTCAAGAATGCGGTCACGTACAACACTATAGGGAGAAAAAACTGCGCTTGTCAAAAACTTTCTAAATATATATGCGTCAAGGCAGCAGAAGAAATGTGATAATATAAAAGTAAACTGCGCCAAGTAGGAAACCAGATATCAGGTTGGTAAAAAGCAATGATAATAGATAATATGAATAAAAGCACATTCAGTCCAATAAAAAGTTTGTAGCAGCACCACCATGTGTCAGCAAAACTTCAGTGTGAACACACCACCACCAAACTGAATGCCGCTTACCAGAACCACCCAAACATTAGGCATGTAGACAGATTCTATTCAATTAGCATCAGACTGGGGAGGGATCCAGGGAGCAGATCTCAAATTGCACCACATCGATGATTGAACATATCCTCGGTATATAATTAAACGGACCATAGCGTGATACCGTACGAAATATTTAATAAAAATGCATAAGACATATACTTACAAACATCTCATGATTAAAAGCATGTATGTATGCCGGCCGGCAATAGGAGCCCTTCCTCCTTCAGATGGAACGCGGTGACGTCAGTGTGTGCCTTCCCAGACGACGTTTCGTCATTAACAGACGTTCTCAATGGGGATTGAGAAAAATTAAGTTCAATGATTCCGAGCATGCGTAGGATTTTTGTGCGTTGGAATTAGCTACAGACGATCGGAATTTCCGACAAGAACTTTTGTTGGAAAAACTGAGAACCAGCTCGCAAACGTTTGTTGTCGACAATTCCGACAGCAAATGTCTGATGGAGCATACACACGGTCATATTTTCCGGCAACAAGCTCACATCGAACATTTGTTGTCAGAAATTCCGACCGTGTGTACGCGGCATTTGTGTGTTGGTTGTGCTGGGTTAAGTGTATTTTGTAAAGTGTGAGCTGCACTATTTAGGTAATGTTGCCCCGCAGAAGAGGTGCTGTTTAGTGGGTAAAGGTTAACTCTGCTAGTCAGGCTTTCCCACGCTTTTCTAAAGAATGCTACTGGACAAAGCATATAAAAAGGGGAACTCTATGTCAGAGCTTGCTGTTTGTTCTCACATGGAAAAAGAAGGAGCGTGCTGCTGAGAATGTAGGAGCCACTTTGCTAATTTACCACCCCTTTAGAAGCCTAGTCGGGGTTACATTTTGACCTGTTTAGGTATGACCACCTTATGGGGCATAACAAAGCAACAGAGTCACACAGAAAGTGCACTTAGAGGACTTTCTACAGGAATGTGTATGGAAGATGTTGCTGAGAATTGTTCATCTGTTATATTTTAATGCTTTAGTAACAAACGTTATTGCTAAGCCAATGTGCCTGCTCTAAAGTCATTAAAGGGGTGCATTCATGGTGTATCAAAGAACAGGGCTTGGCAGGGGGATAAAGAGAAGTCTAGGCTCCCAAAAAGTCTTAGGCCTCGTACACACGACCGTTTTCCTCGACAAAATCCATCAAGAAACTTGGTGGCAGAGCTTTTTTGCAGAGGAAAACGGTCGTGTGTATGTTTTTCGTCGAGAAAACTGTCGTGGATCTCGACGAGAAAAAAAGAGAACATTCCTCGTCGGGAGTCTCAATTTCCTCATCGTGTTTCTCGTCGAGCTGTTTTTACGACGAGAAACACGTTTGTGTGTATGCTTAGAAACGCGCGCATGCTCAGAATAAAGTATGAGACGGGAGCGCACCTTCGGTAAAAGTAGCGTTCGTAATGAAGATAGCACATTTGTCACGCTGTAACAGACTGAAAAGCGCGAATCGTCTCTTACCAAACTTTTACTTAACACGCAGTAACATGAGATTAGCAAAAGCAGCCCCAAGGGTTGTGCCAGTGAAATCGAACTTCCCCTTTATAGTGCTGTCGTACGTGTTGTATGTCACCGCGTTTGAGAACTACGAGATTTTGTCTTGACAGTGTGTACGCAAAGAAAGCTTGTCAAGATTCTCGACAAGCCTGACAAGAAACTCGTCAAGGAAAACGATGTTTCTTTTACGACGAGTTCCTCGGTCGTGTGTATGAGGCCTCACAAATGTGGTATCCCCATACTCAAGAAAAGCAACAGAATGTATTGTGGGGTGTAATTTCACATATATCCATGCCATGTGTGAGCAATATATCATTTAGTGACAACTTTGTGTAAAAAAAAAAAAAAAGAACATTTTAATTTTCACGAAACTTGTGGCAAAATATAAAATATTCCATGGACTCAACATGCCTCTCAGTAAATAGCTTGGGATGTCTACTTTCCAAAAAGGGGTCATTTGGAGGGGTTTGAACTGCCCTGGCATTTTATGTAGTGGCATTTTATGTCCAACATTAGCAGCTTATGCCACACATTACCCACTCTTCTAACCACTTGATCCACCAAGTCCTTTCTGATACTTTTTGAAAATATTTTAAAGACTGTTGCCATGGGAGACAGCATTCCTGCACATGCAGAAGTGGCATCTTGCTTGATACCTTTCCCTGCATGTCTGTCCTTCTATTGAAGTCTCGGAGTCTGCTAATTGAACTTGCAACCACTTAAGGGTGTCCTGGCCCTAACCCTCTTTCCTCCAAAAATACAAAAAGGACAAGAGAAATAAAACCTCTTTTACATCAAGAAGTGTTTTGCGCCCAATGACTTTCACCATCTTTGAACCCACTATGCCTCACAACCCACTACATACAGAAGGCTGTCAGCTATCCCTGGTCCTGGAAGTTCTCAGTAGACCGAAAGAGGCCTGGGACCTGGCTACATAATAAAACATTAAGTCAATAAAATAAGTCAATAAAATAACAACAATATGTGCCACAAAAAGAGTTACTTGTGCTAGCCACCGCACCAGCTTGAACTGCACTTATGGAACTCGCCACGTCACCACGTGATACTGCAGTGCTGGTTTGACTACGATCAGGATGTACTAGGCTGCTGGTGCTTGCCAGTTCACCAGAAGGTTGAGCGGCACTAGTACTGGCTCTCTGCTCCATACAAGAGCCCTGTGGTTGTTGCACCTCAACAACAGAAGAACAGGGTCGGGTACAACTTAGCAGGGACCACTCCATCGTCAGAGCTATCTATCAGGATGCCCCTGCTCTCTACGGGGTCGCATACTAAGCCTAAATCTGACTTTGGAGGTTCCCCATCGCTCTCATCTGTCATGCTCAGCAACGTGTAGGCCTCTTCACTATTGTAACTCTGTTTGGACATTTTGACCTCTAAATTTATAGGTACAACTAGTGCAACTCACAGCCAAAATAGCACCTGATTGTCAGTTCTTGCTTCAATCGCTACCAAATAAAAACTATTAGCGTTCGCAGGGATCAGACCTGACTCTGCAAATGCTGCAGTTATGTGTGTTGTGTTTTGTAAGTGACAGTGATTGACTGATACTGCACTTGGATGGGCTGAGCTGGGCTGGGCAGAGGGGCTAAACGCAGGTGCTAGCAGGTGTCTAGGCTGATCCCGCTAACACCGCATTTTTGGGAACCCTTAACTATTGGGGATTCTAGCATAGATCTGAACAGATTAAAGATATTAATCCGTTCAAACACTATACTAGTAAGGGAGGTGTATGGTGTGTTTGTGGGTGTTAGCGCTACTGGCACTTATGTGAAGCTGCCTGGGATTGAAGCTGACCCTAACTGACGCTAAACCCTGTACTGGGGGCAATCAGGGGGTTAAACCTTAATTCAATAATATATGGCGGGTACCCTGACGCTATAAAAACCTGAAAATGACAGTAACTAGCTAACTGGCTAACTAGTGTCACCCGTGACACTAAATACAGTGATCAGAAAATATATCTGTACACTATATTAGTGACACTAGTGATAGTGGATGAAAGGGTTAACTGGGGGGTGATCAAGGGGTTAAACCTTTATTAGGGGGTTAATGGGGGGTACCCTAAACCCACCTGGGCCTACTACTAACTGCCCTAATGCTGATTAGTGTCACAAATGACACCAGTACAGTGATCAGTGAAAAATCTGAAAGGGGTTAACTGAAGGGGGGGGGGGTCGATGGGGGGGGGGTTAACGGGGGGTGAAAGGTATTCCTATGCGTTCAGTGTAGTGTTGGTGCAACTCACTATTAGATGTCCATCACTTCCCCTGCCTGTGTTTATATTACACAGGCAGAGGACAGTCTGCCATTCGCCATAACCGATCACTGTAACAAATCGGATCGCCGCAGCCCGCAGGTATTCTGGGTACGCACGCACGCGCCTGACGTATACCTACGGCAATTTGCCCAGGAGAGCCGATCTGCCGCATTATAATGACGGCGACTGGTCGGCAACTGGTTAAATAGTAACTCCACTTTTCTTGAAAAAAACATTCCTCTCTGGGTGATCTATGTACATTGCAAGGATTTTAACAAACTTTTTTGGAGATTCCTACCTTTTGTTATTCTGAAGAAATAGCTGTTTGTCTGTGTCCATGTGCAAAGTAAATGTGATTGGGACTGTGTACAGAACGGCTCTATGTTGCCATATTGCGTTGCATTTTCTAGAAAATCACAGAGCGGCAGATTGAAAAGAAAAGGTAATTTTTAATAACATTCAATTACAATATGACTTGTGTAGCAATTTTATATGCTATGATATTTTTTTTATTTTTTTCCCCACAAAAGTAAAGTTACACTTTAAATATCTGGCTAAAAGCTAGGCTGGGTTGGCAGATTTAGCGATTTCAGGTGCAGCGCTTCCAAACATTGATGTCAGATGTAGACCCGCGGGAATAATTTAGACCTAATTTAGATGTTAAAGAGCATTAAAAGATCCATCTAATTGGTCATGATACTCATATGCCTTTTTTGTGGATATCATTTTAAAATTTGAGTAATAAGGATCCATTTTCCTTTTCTAAAAACGTGTTTTTGTCCTTCTTAAAGTGATTGTAAAATTTCACTTAAAAAAAATAAAACATAAATAACAAACATATTATACTCACCTCCTCTGTGCAGTAGATTCTTCTCGGGTGCCTCTTCTCTGCTCCTGGCCCCTCCCTCCTGACGAGTGCCCTCATAGACCAGCAGCTTGCTATGGGGCACCCGAGCCGAGCTGAAGCCCTGTGTGTCCATTCAGACACGCAGCTGCCATTCGGCCCCGCCCCCTCTCCTCTGATTGGCTAAATTACTTTGATTGACAGCCGTGGGAGCCAACGACGCCGCGGCTGTGCCCCAACCAATCAGGAGGACAGTCCCGAACAGCCTAGAGAATCGTGAATATCGCTAAATTAAGAAGGGGCTCAGGGTAAGTGTTGGGGGGTGCTGGGGGGCTTGCTGCGCACAGAATGTTTTTTATCTTAATGCATAGAATGCATTCTTGTTCTTGTTTTGAACATTCAAAGCAGTTTTCTCATTAGAATTCTTTGCAGCATTTTGAATTTTTAGAGCTGGTTCCATCCAATAAGAATAGTAAGTCCAGCTCAAGGCTTCACAAGGTCATTGTTAAAGATAAGAGGATTAGGATTTATTACACAGTCAAAAAATTATTAGTTGGGTAAAGTTTTCTTTAGGACTAATATTTGTCCTATTTTGTTATCAAAGGAATTTTTTAAAATCAGACCAAGTGTTGGTAATTGTCATTTTATTAATTAAAATGAATTTAGTTTAACAAAATCTAATTTTAATAATGTATGAACCACTTGTGGACTGCCCCATGCACATATACAGCGACAGGGCGGCTGTTCTGTGCTGGATCATGTACGTGATACGGCACTTCCAGGTAGGGGGCGTCAAAAGTGTCCGATACGTCCGCCGCAATATCGCAGTCCCAATAAAAATCGCAGATCGCCGCCATTACTAGTAAAAAAAAAAATAATAAAAAAAATCATAATTCTGTTCCCCATTTTGTAGGCGCTATAACTTTTGCGCAAACCAGTCGCTTATTGCGATTTTTTTTTTTTACAAAAATACGTCGAAAAAAACGTATCGGCCTTAACTGAGAAAAAAAATATTTTTTTTAAAAAAATATTGGCATATTTATTATAGCAACAAGTAAAAAATATATATTTTTTTTCAAAATTGTCGCTCTATTTTTGTTTATAGCGCAAAAAATAAAAACCACAGAGGTGATCAAATACCACTAAATAAAGCTCTATTTGTGGGGAAAAAAGGACGTCAATTTTGTTTGGGAGCCACGTCGCACGACCGTGCAAATGTCAGTTAAAGCGACGCAGTGCCGGAACCTGAAATTTCGCCTGGGAACGAAGGGGGTTTATGTGCCCAGTAAGCAAGTGGTTAATGCCTGGAGCACAATGACTGAAGTTTTTATAGCAAAGATTTATTCATATTTTTTTGGGATTGTGCAGTTTTTCAACAAATTTTACTATTTTAGACTTTTAAGTATATTGAATTGTTATTCATTTTGTTTTTTTGTTAGTTTGTTAGTTTGTGTTAGCGCCTTGCTTTTCATTGTTTTCATATTCCTCAGCTTGTATAGTCACTTGTGTGACTCATCACTGGGATGTGTTTCAGAGACCTGCGGGAATACAAATATATATAATAAAACATACATGCCAATGTGACATTGGAAGTTATACATTTGGTATTATATAATAAATACTACATAATTAAAAATAAGATAAACACTAACTCATATGAGGCAGATACATTTAAACGCAGGAAAAATGTATCTGGCAAGCATAACATCTGTTTATCCACTTGCTTACTGGGCACATAAACCCCCTTCGTTCCCAGGCGAAATTTCAGCTTCCGGCACTGCGTCGCTTTAACTGACAATTGCGCGGTCGTGCGACGTGGCTCCCGAACAAAATTGGCGTCCTTTTTTCCCCACAAATAGAGCTTTATTTTGGTGGTATTTGATCACCTCTGCGGTTTTTATTTTTTTGCGCTATAAACAAAAAAAGAGCGACAATTTAAAAAATATATAGATTTTTTTTACTTGTTGCTATAATAAATATCCCAATTTTTTTTGAAAAAAATATTTTTTTTTCTCAGTTAAGGCCAATATGTATTTTTCGACGTATTTTTGTAAAAAAAAATCGCAATAAGCGACTGGTTTGCGCAAAATTTATAGTGCCTACGAAATGGGGGATAGATTTATGTTTTTTTTTTTTTTTTTACTAGTAATGGCGGCGATTTGCGATTTTTTTTGTCAGGGCTGCGATATTGCGACGGACGTATCGGACACTTTTGACACAATTTTGGGACCATTCACATTTATACAGCGATCAGTGCTATAAAAATGCACTAATTACTGTATAAATGTGACTGGCAGTGAAGGGGTTAACACTAGGGGGTGAGGAAGGGGTTAAATGTATTCCCTCATTGTGTTCTTACTGTGTGGGGGGAGGGGACTGACTGGGGGAGGTGACCGATCTGTGTCCCTATGTAAAGGGACACAGATCGGTCTCCTCTCTCCCTCACAGCACGTGGAGCTCTGTGTTTACACACAGAGCTCCACGTCCTGCTGTCTTACCGACGATCGCGAGTGGCTGGCGGACATCGCGGCCGCCAGGCACTCGCATCGGCTCCCCAGCGATGCGCCGTGCACGTTGTCTCCCTGCTGCGCGCCCCCAGCGGCGCGCACAGGGAACAACAACAGCAGGACGTCTATGGACGTCCACCCGGCACTTGAGAGCCGCGCTGTGGACGTCTTTCGACCATAGCGCGGATCCCAAGTGGTTATACTTCACAGATAATCTCTCCTGCATTTAGATAAACAAAACACTGGAGTACTAGCGTAAATGAGGCCTAAAGTAGTGAACATTGTGGTAAAAAGCCATGTAATTTACAGCTGAGCTGGGGTATGATTACAGAACAGCAAAGAAAAATGATCAGCTCAACTTAGCAGCCAGCCTGCAACAAACCGAATTGCCCTATCTAAAAGTTCATGTAAAAAACAGAGGTTTAGTTTGCACACATTTGCAAATACATGCATAAGTTGCAGAGGCCACATCACAGCACCCCAGGATTATCTGCTGTCCTAACGCTATACATTTTGAGAGCCTCCATAGTAGTAGCTCTTGACTGGTGCACTGCTAGAGTCCTAGCTCATTACCCCTTAACATAAACCACCTTACATACCCCTTAACCTAGATTAAAAACATGACACCTTCTGGATTAATTGGCCACTAAAGGCCCCTTTATTAATTCCAAAAAGGTAAAATAAACTATAAAATAACAATTTTTAATAAATATATATAATCCTTTAAATAAATATATATATTTAAACATAACAACTTTTTATTAACCCAAATAACTTTTTTCAACTATTGCTTAAGAGGTTCCTGAGAGAAGGTAAACAAAGGCTATGTCATGGGCTGACACCCTCATCAAAGTATTCTGGCCTCCAGCCGTGTTCCTACCAGCTCAGTGACTTGATCGTTCCTTCACTGTTCAGCCTGATTGACCAATAGCCCACTTAACCAGATAGGGAAGGTGCACTACCCATCCAGAGACAGGCCCCAAACCCTACCAACCATCTTTGATATATACCACCAATATATATCTACCCACCACCAACCAACCCTCAGGAACCCCATACCCCTGCCAAGACCACCTGAAACGAAAAAAGACACATTAAGAACACATACCCATTCCAGACAACTTTCACTAGGGAGGGAGGGAGGGAAAAACAGTCTGTGTGTTTCCCCTTCCTGTCCTTGGCACTGAATGCTTAGCTCCGCCCCTTCTGCACTTATAGCGAGCTGCCTCGTGTAGCCAGCCCCACCCCTTAGCCAATACTGTCCCACCTCACATCCTCTTCCTGGAGTAACATCCTCAGCGTTCCCCCAGTCATGCGGCCCCTCTGCCTAGGTTCCCTTTACGCCGGGGCATTCTATAGCAACAATGCACAAAGCAAGGTCCATAAAGACACGGATAAAAGAGTTTGGGGTGGAGGAACTTGACTGGCCCGCATAAAGCCCTGACCCCAACTCGATAGAACACATTTGGGATGAATTAAAACAGAGACTGTGAGCCAGGCCTTCTTGTACAATATCAGTGCCTGACCTCACAAATGCGCTTCTGGAAGAATGGTCAAACATCCCCATAGACACACTCCTAAACCTTGTGGACAGCCTTCCCAGAAGAGTTGAAGCTGTTATAGCTGCAAAGGGCGGGCCAACTCAATATTGAACCCTACGGACTAAGACTGGGATGCCATTAAATTTCATGTGCGTGTAAAGGCAGGTGTCCCAAAACTTTTGACAATGTAGGGTATATAATAATGGATAGATTGAGGGAAGGTAAGCATGGAGGGAGCCCCCCCCCCTCCTTAAAGGCAGAGGGGTGCACTGGACACCCTACAAATAGCACAGTGGCAGCGAAGGTGTCCAGTGCATCCCCTCACCAAATAACCAACAGTACAAAAAAATGGCAACTGTTCCAACCTATAACTGGCATTACCAGCAAGGAGTACATGGGGGGAAAACATGTTTTTGTGGTTTTTGGCTGTGTGCACATTGAACTTTGCAATAACAAAATATCTGGAGATGTAAAAAAAAAAATAGCACCTACTGTTTTTTTCCACTGAGCAGAGCTTTTATTTCTTTCAGGTCAGGATTGACACATATTTTAACACCGGAGCTTTTCAATGTGACACTGAGGAAGAACAAAATAAGGAAACCATTAGTATATTAGGACATTTCCTAATGAATACGAATTTGTATGATGTCACTTTTGTTCTAAATTGTGCCTTTTCACTATCTATTTAATCAGCAGGCCACCGTTACCTAGGAGCAGCATAGTGTAAAAGTGCAAGGTACGTGCTTAGTATAGAGTTTAAAAAGTTTCCCAGTTTTATTTTCCTTCAAGTCCATTTACCGTATTTATCGGCGTATATCGTGCACTATTTTCCCCTTAAAATAAGGGGAAAACCGTGGGTGCGCGATATACGCCGATAGCCGCTTCCCGCACTCAGTTTGAAATCCTGCGCCGACATATACCGAGTGCAGTACACTCGGGTACATTTGGCCAGGCTCGGCTTCGCTCGTGCTCATGCATAAACGTCACAGAGCGCGAGCGACGCCGAGCCTTGCCGAATGTACCCGAGTGTACTGCACTCGGTATATTTCGGCGGAGGCGTTCGAACTGAGCGCGGGAAGCGGGGACTCGACTTGAGGCGCGCGATGGAGAAGCCGGGAGGACACCATCGAGGCCGCAGACGGACGCCGGACCGGACGCTGGACGCTGGGAAGACACCAAAACTGTAAGTAATGAAATCATATAACATTTTTTTTTACAGGAATTTCGGGGGCAACTTTAGGGGTGCGCGGGATACGCGGGAGCGCGTTATACTGCGATAAATACGGTAAGTCCTTCAAATAAATTTCAAACATGTGACATGATTTTACTGGTCTATCAAAAATATCACAACAGCAGAATAGTGAAAATGTAAATGGTTGTTTAGATTTTTCATTTTAATCTAAAATTGTGAAAAATAATGTTCTAACATTTTAGGTTTACGCCATACATTGCAGCTCTTTAAAAGGTATTTAAAGGAAATGCTGTTCTTATTTACAAACTGCAATGATTGTTTATTCTTGATATGTAGTGCAAAAATTTTAAGTGGGCAGCAATGCGTGGCATCCAATCAGCTATCCTTAGGCAGCTCACGCGTTGCTGGGCATTCAGTCTAAATTAGGTATTGCATGCGATGACCAGGAAAAACTTGAGCTAAAGGACAATAACAACTGCTTTCAGCTATTGCAAATTCTTTCCTTGAACAAATATTTTTCTAATAGCTTTAACCTCCCTGGCGGCATTATTTCAGATTTTAGGTGCTGAAAGCGGTACCATTATTTGCAAGGAAATTTGGCGTTTTATACTGTAGGCCTGTAATTCGTAGGAATAACTCATTTAAATCTGACCAAACAAGAGTCTAGTAGGCATCCCGGGTATGATTTTTTTTAAAAACAAAATTATAAATTATAATATAATAAATAATTATAAATAATTATAACAAATAATAATATAATTATAATAAAAAATATTCAATAATGTAATCGACTCAAAATCACTGAAATTTGCTCAGTTGCAGCATTGTCGCTGTCAATTACTTTTATTTTTTTATGACGAATTTCCCCACAAATCGCGATCGCACAATTCTGCAAGTGATTATAATTTATTATCGCTGTTTTCTAGCTGCTCTAAAACCATTTTTGACATAAAGGGACACTTTTGGTTGCTATGGACAATCTACAGTTTGCAGGCAGAAAGAACAGTTTTTATTATATAAAAGTACATGTAGGGCACTGGGCAGACCACTAGGGACAAGGGGGTGTGTATTTTTTACATACAGTACTGTAATCTATAAGATTACAGTATACTATATGTAAGGTGTTTGTTTACCTTTTTGAATTTGGCGCCGTTCTCCACTCCCGTGCGTCGTAGCGTTGCAGGGAACGGAGATCGGCGGCACAGGAGAACACCGTGTGAATCGAGCGAGGTCCCGCTCACACAGCGTGGTGGCATCGCTGGATCCAGGGACAAGGTAAGTAAACCAAGCCTGTGGATTCAGCGAGGCGAGCCCGAGTCTGACTCAGGGTTACCGATCGTAGCCAAAAAATCTCACCCCAAGTCAGACTCGGGAATATCGCCAGGGGGGTTAATATAGAATATAGAATTAAAAAATGTGTTAATTGTATACATGCTGCTACTACATGTCAACCGAGTTGAACATGGGTTCAAGCAGATTTTAACATAGACAGATGTCTTACTGTTTGCAACATCTGCCCACCTTATTGTAGTTGATTGCTACATGACATACCTACAACTAAGTACAGTATCTCACAAAAGTGAGTACACCCCTTAAATTTTTGTAAATATTTTATTGTATCTTTTCATGTGACAACACTGAAGACACTTTGCTACAATATAAAGTAGTAAATGTACAGCTTGTATAACCGTGTAAATTTGCTGTCCCCTCAAAATAACTCAACACACAGCCATTAATGTCTAAACCACTGGCAACAAAAGTGAGTACACCCCTAAGTGAAAATTTCCAAATTGGGCCCAAAGTGTCAATATTTTGTGTGTCACCATTATTTTCCACACTGCCTTAACCCTCTTGGGCATGGAGTTCACCAGAGCTTCACACATAGTTACATAGTTAGTCAGGTTTAAAAAAGACCTTCCAGTTGATCCAGAGGAAGGCGAAAAACCCCAGCAGAGCATGCTTCAATTTGCTACAGCAGGGGAAAAAATTCCTCCTGATCCCCCGACAGGCAATCGGATTTTCCCCAGATCATCTTTACCTATAAATATCAGTACCCAGTTATATTCTGTACATTTAGGAAATAATCCAGGTCTTTCTTAAAGCAATCTACTGAGCTGGCCAGAAGCACCTCTGGAGGGAGTCTATTCTACATTTTCACAGCCCTGTGAAATCCGTAATTGGAGATTAAATATCTTTTCCTCCAGACGTAAACAGTGCCCCCTTGTCCTTTGTGTTGACCGTAAAGTGAATAACTCAACACCAAGTTCACTATATGGACCCCTTATATATAGGTACATGTTGATCATAACCCCCCCCCCCCCCTTATTCTCCTCTTCTCAAGAGTGAATAAATTCAGTTCATCTAATCTTTCCTCATAGCTGAGCTCCTCCATGTCTCAGTTTGGTTGCCATTCTCTGCACTTTCTCCAGTTCCCCGATATCCTTTTTGAGAACTGGTGTCCAAAACTGAACTGCATTTTCCAGATGAGGTCTTACTAATGATTTGTACAGGGGCAAAATTATATCTCTGTCTCTCTGGAATCCATACCCCTCTTAATACAAGAAAGGACTTTGCTCACTTTGGAAATCGCAGCTTGGCATTGCATGTCATTATTGAGCTTATGATCTACCAAAACCCCCAGATCCTTCTCCACTACAGATCCCCCCAGTTGTACTCCCCCTAGTATGTATGATGCATGCATATTCTTAGCCCCCAAGTGCATAACTTTGCATTTGTCAACATTAAACCTCATCTGACACATAGTCGCCCAATTAGACAGAGCATTGAGCTTGGCTTGTAAATTGGAGACATCCTGTGAGGATGTTATTCCACTGCATAGCTTGGTGTCATCTGCAAAGACCCCAACACTGAACCTTGGGGTACACCACTGATAACCTTAGAACATTCAGAGTAAGCAAGATCCAAGTATACCACGTCCACCGCCACCCCTCCGTCCAAGGTTTTACTTACCTCTTCATAAAAAGAAATCAGGTTTGTCTGACAACCTCTGTCTTTTATAAATCCATGCTGTCTGTTGCTTAAAATATTTTTTTCCAGCAAGAACTCATCTATGTGGTCTTTTATTAGTCTCTCCAGTATCTTCCTAACTATAGAAGTTAAACTAACAGGTCTATAGTTACTTGGTAAAGACTTTTTTTCTCTTTTTAAATATAGGCACCAAATTGGCCCTGCGCCAATCCAGTTATACTATTCCCATCATTAATGAGTCCCTAAAAATTAGATACAATGGGGTAGATCCACAAAGAAATTACGCCGGCGTATCTACTGATACGCCGGCGTAATTTCAAAATTCCCGCGTCGTATCTTTGTTTTGAATCCTCAAAACAAGATACGACGGCATCTCGGCTAGATCCGACAGGCGTACGTCTCGTACGCTGTCGGATCTAAGATGCAATTTTTTGGCGTCCGCTAGGTGGCGTTCCCGTCGTAATCCGCGTTGAGTATGCAAATTAGCTATTTCCGATGATCCACGAACGTACGACTGGCCGTCGCATTTTTTTACGTCGTTTCCGTTCGGCTTTTTCCGGCATATAGTTAAAGCTGCTATATGGTGGCGTACTCAATGTTAAGTATGGCCGTCGTTTCCCGCGTATAATTTTGAAAATTTTACGTCGTTTGCGTAAGTCGTCCATGAATGGGGCTGGACGCCATTTACGTTCACGTCGAAACCAATGACGTCCTTGCGACGTCATTTGGAGCAATGCACCCTGGGAGTTTTTACGGACGGCGCATGCACAGTTCGTTCGGCGCGGGGACGCGCTTCATTTAAATGAAACACGCCCCCTACCCACCGAATTTGAATTCCGCGCCCTTACAAAGCGAGAGATACGATACGCCGCCGTAACTTATGGTGCGGATTCGTTGAGGATTCAAACCAACTCAAAGTAAGTTACAGCGGCGTAGCGTATCTTAGATACGCTGCGCCCAGCGCAGATGTATGTGGATCTGCCCCAATGGCTTTAAAATGACAAAACTCAATTCCTTTAGGATCGGTGGGCACGTTGCCACTGGAGTTCTCTTCTACTCCTCCATGACGACATCACGGAGCTCGTGGACATTAGAGACTTTGCATGGAGACATGCTTGGCCAGTTCACCCCCTTTACCCTCAGCTTCTTTAGCAAGGCAGTGGTCATCTTGGAGGTGTGTTTGGGGTCATTATCATGTTGGAAAACTACCATGCCGCCCAGTCTCCGATGGGGGCCATGCTCTGTTTCAGTATGTCACAGTACATGTTGGCATTCATGGGTCCCTCAATGAATTGTAGCTCCCCAGTCAGGCTGCTGTCTGTACACCAGGCTAATCATCTCTCTATATGAGCTTCTTCTATAGTATTTCTACCAAGTATAGACCCATAAGATTTAATCAATCCACAATCTTTGTGAACATCGTGGCACTTTAGTGGATCTTAAACTGTCTTAAACTGGCCCTCTCATTGGGGAGCTTTTGTATAGTGTTGTCTGGGTGGGTCCTTTGGCCTAGCAGAGAAGGTCTTTGGCTGGTTGAATGACAGTGCAGTTTTCAGCCTCTGACCTTGTGTCTGTTTATCATAGCGGCATATATTCAATGATCTTTACTAACCGAAAATTATCTGTATTATTGTTTGGGACACCTCTAAAGAAGGAATCCCGAAAAAATGCGTTAGTTGTCACTTGACTATTTAAACATATATGTAATGTTCTATGCCACATTTTTACTACCATGCATCACATTTCTCTCTTTATTCTTTTGTATCAATAAATAACTTTTTATATGCTTCATTTTACTTCTGTTGTGCTGATATAGTCCCACCCTTAGATGGTACTTCCCATTTGTCTCCCCAGTGCCGGCAGCTCTAATGCAGCCCCAGACCATGACACTCCCACCATCATGCTTGACTGTAGGCCAGACACACTTGTCTTTGTACTCCTCACCTGGTTGACACCATCTGAACCAAATACGTTTATCTTGATCTCATCAGACCACAGGACATTTCACACAGAAGGTTCCAGTAATCCTTAGTCTGCTTGTCTTCAGCAAACTGTTTGCGGGCTTTCTTGTGCATCATCTTTAGGAGAGGCTTTCTTCTGGGATGACAGCCATGCAGACCAATTTGATGCAGTGTGCAGCATATGGTCTCAGCACTGACAGGCTGACCCCCACCCCTTCAACCTCTGGAGCACTTATGGCAGCACTCATGAGTCTATTTCCCAAAGACAACCTCTGGATATGATGCTGAGTACGTGCACTCAACTTCTTCGACCATGGCGAGGCCTGTTCTGAGTAGACCCTGAGTAGAACCTGTCCGGTAAACTGCTGTATGGTCTTGGTCACCATGCTGAAGCTCAGTTTCAGGGTCTTGGCAAACTTCTTATAGCCTAGGTCAGGGATATGCAATTAGCGGACCTCCAGCTGTTGCAGAACTACAAGTCCCATGAGGCATAGCAAGACTCTGACAGCCACAAGCATGACACCCAAAGGTAGAGGCATGATGGGAATTGTAGTTTTGCAACATCTGGAGGTCTGCTAATTGCATATTCCTGGCCTAGGTCATCTTTATGTAAAGCAACAATTCTTTTTTTCAGATCCTCAGAGAGTTCTTTGCCATGAGGTGCCATGTTGAACTTCCAGTGACCAGTATGAGAGTGAGAGCGATAACACCAAATTTAACACACCTGATCCCCATTCACACCTGAGACCGTGTAATACTAACAAGTCACATGACACCGGGAGGGAAAATGGTTAATTGGGCCCAATTTGGACATTTTCACTTAGGGGTGTACTCACTTTTGTTGTCAGCAGTTTAAACATTAATGGCTGTGTGTTGAGTTATTTTGAAGGGACAGGAAATTTACACTGTTATACAAGCTGTACACTCACTACTTTACATTGTAGCAAAGTGTAATTTCTTCAATGCTGTCACATGAAAAGGTATAATAAAATATTTACAAAAGTGTTCTCACTTTTGTGAGATACTATAAGTACATATGCACTATATACAGCAAATACATTATGTAATTCATGGGCACCTTACTTACATATATTCAGTTTTTTCACACAGAGAGTTGCTTGGATAAACTTCCAGTTGAGCCAGGGCCATAACATTCACCTTATTGGCTAACTTTTTACACATGCAGCGATTTCCATGAGCAATGGCAAACCCTAATCACAAATATTAAAATAGATTGATTAGTGCTTATACAGGCAATGGCAAAAACAATGGGTAAAGACTGTCTGCTTATATATAGATTCTAAATACTAGAATATGTCACTGACTGTACCTTGTATAAGAGGAGTAGAGAGCAGGAGAACGCACATGATGACAGCACACTTGTTGTCCATATTGATGGTTGTGGAACCTCTCTGACCAAGATCTAGAGTAGACAACTGTGTGTCCAGCAGCAGCATTAGTCTGTTTATATACATTTGTACTGGATTGCAAAATCCCATGATGTCATCAGCGGGGAATATTGACATTGTCTATTTTCCAAGGTTTAAAAGAGGCGAAAGTACAGTTGAAGACCTTTGCCTGTCAACATAAAACCACTCAATGAACTTTCGTGTTATTTCCAGTCTTGATAGGGTTTTCCCAAAAATCTGCATGCCCAATAAAGTGTAAAAAAAAAAAATGTTTTAGTAACTTTCTATATACTTACAGTAGGCCAAAATGATTAAGAAATTAGTGTAAAGTATGGCGCCGACCTAAATTATTTAAACATGTGCAGCTGCCCCTTTAAGTGGACACCCACCTAAAAATAAAAAAGTCAGACGCTATCACACAACCTCATCCTCTCAAAACAAGTCCAGCATAAATCACAGAAGTACAATATGTACTAAACATGAATCTATAAAAATCAATTGATGTACAAATAGTGAATATGAAAAATCCATATGAAGAAGTGAATAGTCCTTTTTAAATTCTCCAACCACCGTGACTTCTGGGTGTTCCACCACAGTGTGTTCAAAATGCACACTTACCAACCATACATGTTATATACCGTATTTATCGCGGTATAACGCGCTCCCGCGTATACCGCGCACCCCTAAAGTGGCCCCCAATCCTGTGGAAAAAAAGTTTTTTTGTACTTACAGTTTTGGTGTCTTGCGCGGTGTCCATCGGCGGCCTCTTCGGGTCCGGCGTCCTTCTGCGGCTTCGGGTGTCCTCTTCAGCGGGTCCGGCGTCCGTCTTCGGCGGGTCGGGTGTCCTCTTCGGCGGGTCGGGTGTCCTCTTCGGCGGGTCGGGTGTCCTCTTCGGCGGGTCCGGCGTCCTCGCGTCCTCCCCGCTCGTTTCCCGCCACGAGTTTGAATACTGCGCCGGCATATACCGAGCGCAGTACACTCGTGAATCTTCGGGCAGGCTCGGCAACGGTCGCGCTGACGTCCTGTATGCTCAGGACGTCAGTGCGAGAGGCGCCGAGACTGCCCGAAGATTCACGAGTGTACTGCGCTCGGTATATGCCGGCGCAGTATTCAAACTCGTGGCGGGAAAGCGGGTATCGGCGTATATCGCGCACCCACGATTTTGCCCTGATTTTCAGGGCAAAATAGTGCGCGGTATACGCCGATAAATACGGTACTCATTGGATATTTAAGGGTATCACCTGATATTACTCTTCAAATCACAGTTTTGATTATCAAAATATATACTGCCGTATACAGTTGCACCAACCACTGCCCTCCAGATCTCCGACTCTCATTACCAACCACCGGGGCCAAAAAGAAAAGTATAATATTCCAAGATAGTGTGATATTGTTTTTTAAAACTGTGAGAAATATAAAATCGAAATGATTGTATAAGTCCACAGTGCACTTTGTGGGCTTAAATAAACGGCATTTTTCAAAGTGTAGTTGCTTCAGAGCTTAGTAAATCAGCAGAAGCTCTGCTGACTTTCATCATCCAATCACGTGCTGGCAAAAATGTAGTTGTTTTATTTTCCTTGCACGTGATTGTATATCACGGCTTTACCTCATTTACTAATCTCTGGTGATTATTAAAGTATTTTAAAATCTCCCAGTGGGATAATGAGCATATTTTACCATCAACTACACTTGAAGTGTCATCAACTACACTTAAAATGGCTCATAAATCACAATAATCACAAGAAATTTTGAAATTAGGGGCATCATTGTTGTCCTGTGTCTGCCAGCTAGCAAAATGAATACAGACTGCTGGTCATCGATGGACAGACCTTCTCAATGACTACTCAAGTACTACTTCAAGTTACCTACAAGATTTCAGTTTATTCCAGTGATGACCCAGTTATAAACACGACAGTCAACATTTTTTAGAAATAATTCAGCTGTAGCAGCCAGGAAAATGTCAGTCCACCCAGTGGCGGTGCGTCCATTTAGAGCGCTCTGGCGCTGCCCCCTCTCTTCAGCCACCCCCTCTGTGTACTATAGATAGATTCATGCATTGGATGAATCTATTCACGTCCACTGTAGCCACCCCCCCCCATTCAGGCATCCGGCCCCTTTTTCGGGCACTGGGCGTCTGAATTACAGTGGCAGGGGTGTGGCAGGGGGGTGTTTTTGAAGCACCTGATTAGAACCATAGGCTCTAATAGGCGCTCGCAGTGCACCCAGGTGTGTTAGCAAAGCAAATGAATACCAATTACCTGATTGGCTGAAGGTAGAGGCAATCCCTTTGGCCGCTGTGCAGAACAGGAAGAAGACACGCATTGAGGAGTCCTGCATTCATCGCCGCGCTACATATCCCACAGCTCGCCGCCTGACCCACCACCACAATGGGGTAAGTGCTGGGCAGACAGCGGGCAGGCGGGGGGGGACACAGTGGCTGCATATTATGGGCACAAAGGCTGCAATTGATGGAAAACAGCTGGCTGCATATTATGGACACAGTTGGCTGCATATGATGGGCACAGGTAGCTGCTTTTGCTGGCCACAGAGTCTGCATATGATGGGCAGAGTGTCTGCATATGATTGGCAGAGTGCCTGCATATGATGGGCACAGTGGTTGCATATGTTTCAATCTTTTTCAGAATTTTTCAGTTTGTTTGCGCCCCCCCAAAAATTTTGAGCACCAGCCGCCAAACAGTCCACCCCAACACAATAATTCATTCAAATGAAGTCTGGTAGACTAAATAACCAGTTGGTTTCTCTTTACATTTGGGAATGACAGGATAATATTTCCCTGTTTCCACACACATTGCAATTTTAGGTGTTTCTCAATGTAATAGCTCCCAGTTTTTTCTGTTATGCCCTGTACACACGACCGGTTTTACAGTTGGAATAAACTCCGATGGTTTTTCCGACGTAGTTCCGATAGAATTCCGCTCAAGCTGTCTTGCATACACACGGTCATCCCAAATTCCGACCGTACGTGGTTACGTACAACACTGCGATGAGCCAAGAAAATTAAGTTCAATGCTTCCGAGTATGCGTCGACTTGATTCTGAGCATGCGTGGGTTTTAGTCCGTCGGAATTGCATCCAGACGAACGGAAATTCTGAATTTTTATTCATCTGAAAATGTTATAACATTTTCTCTATCTAATTCCTTCGGAATTTCCGACGGAAAAAGTCCGATACACACAGATGGAATATCCGATGAAAAGTTACACTTTGCATCTTATAAACCTTAAAAAGCAAGAGCTGAGCCTGGTAAAACACGCACAGAAATCTCACTATGAATCCTGGATTTACCAACAAGTGAAATGTAAGCTTTTGACATAATGCCTTTTTAAAGAGACAGATACACCTGGTTTTAGTTAAAACAAATCTCCAGACACTTAATAATTTGGCCACTGGTCTTACAGTATATGTTATGACATCAGCTAAAACTACTAAAACTAACACGTGGGACAATAGGAATAAGGTTAACTGCCATTCTCAAGATCCAGTTATATTCCATAAATCCTGATCTGATAAAATTACAGTTACAAGTCATATACCAGATACAACTATTCCCTCATATAGAGAAGATGAATTAGACACATTCCACTTCCTAAGGGTGCAGTAATATGTGTGATAATATGTAGGCTTTTGGACTGTAAAACTCGGTCATATAAAAATATGGATACATTTAATATTTGGCCTAGAAGGAGGGTCTGCTGAAAATGGCAAGTGCTTCAGCACTCATACCTCCAACCCCTCAAACTGCTTTATTGGTGATGTAATTTCTGTACATGTCCCCCTCAGGGACCAGAAAAGATGTCTGAAACACTTGAAATTTCCAAAAAAACTATGCAGGAATGCTGAAATTTAATGCAAACCTTGTCAAGTACTTCTTACTTTTATTCCCATTTATGTTACTGTTATAATTGTCTATTTTGTAATATATTTTTCTGTAAATATTGTTCATGCACTGTTTTTCTTCCTTTCATTAAAACAAGATTAAGCTTTATCCAATGCTTTAAATAAGGACTTAAAGAATCCTTGCCTCTTTGAAGAACACTACTGTATGTTACCTCCCTGTGTGTGTGGCAGTGTCACAGACATTTTCTAAAGGTCAGAATTGTTATGGCGGCCCGCCCATAGGGGGCGCCCGGGCGCCGCCCCCCCCCCCCCTCCTGTAGGCACAACAAAAAAAAAAAATATATATATATATATATATATATATATATATTTTTTTTTTTTTTTTTTCAGTGGTCCCTTTAAGAAACTTGAAAAAAAAAAAAATTTTCCTTTACTTAAAACATGTTTGAGCGCCGGCCACCATTGCCCTATGAAGCGCCGTGTCAATGCAATCTTTAGATTGCATACATGGTGCTTCATATGCAGGCTTTTCAATCCCCGCCTATCGAGCGCATTGCAAAGCGCTGATGAGCTTCCCGTCCCCCTGACAGTGCTTCTATTGGCGCTGGGAGGCGGGATCATTGTTACTTCCGGCCATTCGACTTTTAGACGAAAAGCGGAAGCGACGTCACGCGGGAGCGCACATCATTTCATACAGCCCGAGCGGAACGGTCGGCTAGGTAAGCCGATGGATGCCTGCCTGGGTTGTTGTGTCACGGCTGATGACTTTGGGGGTGATCAAGCCAATCCTGCACTACTTGATCCCCATCCCGATTGGAGCCTGTTATTGTAGTTAGACTGCTGGGACTTGTAGTTCTCCATCTTCTCATGGAAGATGGATACATACAATAATGCTCTGAGGTGGATGGGTGTGGTTTGCATGCACCTATCAATCCCCGGGGGGGGGGCAGGATCAGATAACACTGTTATCCGATCCTGCACACCCCCCCCCCCCCCCCGGGATTGATAGGTGCATGCAATCCACACCCATCCACCTCAGAGCCTTATTGTATGTATAATCTGCTGGGACTTGTAGTTCTCCAATCTCCATCTTCTCCATGAGAAGATGGAGAACTACAAGTCCCAGCAGGTTATAATATAAAGCTCCGAGGTGGATGGATGTCTGGACAGTGACAATTGATGGGCACAGTGGTGACAATTGATGGGCACAGTGGTGACAATTGGTGGCACAGTGGTGACAATTGGTGGCACAGTGGTAACAATTGATGGCATGGCACAGTGGTGACAATTGATGGCACAGTGGTGACAATTGATGGCACAGTGGTGACAATTGATGGCATGGCATAGTGGTGACAATTGATGGCATAGTGGCTGTGTTTGATGGCATGGCACAGTGACTGCATTTTATGGCACAGTGGTTGCGTTTTGATGGCACAGTGGTTGCGTTTTGATGGCATGGCACAGTGACTGCATTTTATGGCACAGTGGTTGCGTTTTGATGGCACAGTGGTTGCGTTTGATGGCATGGCACAGTGGTTGCGTTTGATGGCATGGCACAGTGGTGATAATTGATGGGCCCAGTGAGGCTGCAATTGTTTTTTTTTTTTTCCGTTTGCGCCCCCCCAAAAAATTTGAGCACCAGCCGCCACTGTAGCAGATGCTGACAACTATGTATTGTTCAGTTAGAATTTGTGATCATTGCTATTGTGTGTGCATGTAAAGAGTTAACTGCTGAGTTAATCATCACTCTCAGTTTGCTAAACCACAGGTTGTCGTACTGTGAGATAGAAAATCTCAGTACAGGGTGAGACAAAATTCCTATCTCAAAAAATTAGCAAATCATGAAAAGGTTCTCTAAACGAGCTCTTAACCTAATCATCTGAATCAACTAATTAACTAATTAACTCTAAACACCTGCAAAAGATTCCTGAGGCTTTTAAAAACGCCCAGCCTGGTTCATTACTCCATGTGCAATCATGGGTAAGACTGGGTAAGACTGCCGACCTGACTGCTGTCCATAAGGCCATCATTGACACCCTCAAGCAAGGAGGGTAAGACACAGAAAGAAATTTCTGAACAAATAGGCTGTTCCCAGAGTGCTGTATCAAGGCACCTCAGTGGGAAGTCTGTAGGAAGGAAAAAGTGTGGCAGAAAACGCTGCACAACGTGAAGAGGTGACCGGACCCTGAAGAAGATTGTGGAGAAGGACCGATTCCAGACCTTGGGGGACCTGCGGAAGCAGTGGACTGAGTCTGGAGTAGAAACATCCAGAGCCACCATGTACAGGCGTGTGCAGGAAATGGGCTACAGGTGCCGCATTCCCCAGGTCAAGCCACTTTTGAACCAGAAACAGCGGCAGAAGCGCCTGACCTGGGCTACAGAGAAGCAACACTGGACTGTTGCTCAGTGGTCCAAAGTACTTTTTTCAGATGAAAGCAAATTTTGCATGTCATTCGGTAATCAAGGTGCCAGAGTCTGGAGGAAGACTGGGGAGAGGGAAATGCCAAAATGCCTGAAGTCCAGTGTCAAGTACCCACAGTCAGTGATGGTCTGGGGTGCCATGTCAGCTGCTGGTGTTGGTCCACTGTGTTTTATCAAGGGCAGGGTGAATGCAGCTAGCCATCAGGAGATTTTGGAGCACTTCATGCTTCCATCTGCTGAAAAGCTTTATGGAGATGAAGATTTCATTTTTCAGCACGACCTGGCACCTGCTCACAGTGCCAAAACCACTGGTAAATGGTTTACTGACCATGGTATTACTGTGCTCAATTGGCCTGCCAACTCTCCTGACCTGAACCCCATAGAGAATCTGTGGGATATTGGGAAGAGAAAGTTGAGACGCAAGACCCAACACTCTGGATGAGCTTAAGGCCGCTACCGAAGCATCCTGGGCCTCCATAACACCTCAGCAGTGCCACAGGCTGATTGCCTCCATGCCACGCCGCATTGAAGCAGTCATTTCTGCAAAAGGATTCCCGACCAAGTATTGAGTGCATAACTCAACATAATTATTTGAAGGTTGACTTTTTTTTATTAAAAACACTTTTCTTTTATTAGTCGGATGAAATATGCTAATTTTTTGAGATAGGAATTTTGGGTTTTCATGAGCTGTATGCCAAAATTATCAATATTAAAACAATAAAAAGGCTTGAACTACTTCAGTTGTGTGTAATGAATCTAAAATATATGAAAGTCTAATGTTTATCAGTACATTACAGAAAATAATGAACTTTATCACAATATGCTAATTTTTTGAGAACCACCTGTACAGCTTGCAACCAGTGATGGAGACCATAAAGTGTCACTGCTAAACAAGTGCAAAACATTACCTTTATCATCCCTTATGTCACGTACACACGGCTGGAATTTCCGACAACAAATGTTCGATGTGAGCTTGTTGTCAGAAAATCCGATCGTGTGTATGCTCCATCAGACATTTGCTGTCGGAATCTCCAACAACAAAAATTTGAGAGCTGGTTCTCAATTTTTCCGACAACAAAAGTTCAGATTGTCTGTAGCTAATTCCGACGCACAAAAATCCTACGCATACTCGGAATCAGTTTGACGCGTGCTCGGAATCATTGAACTTAATTTTTCTCGGCTCGTGGTAGTGTTGTACGTGACCGCGTTCTTGGCGTTCGGACAGAGCAGCACTGTGGACCAGGGGATACATATAGAAAATAACAACCTTTACACAGAAACAAAGCTTTTAACTTGATACTGTCATGAAACAAGAAAAGCTGCTCCAGGTGAGTGAGTCTCTGGTCAATCCACACACTAGTCAGGTGCCAGCACAGCTCGCATGCTGTGTAACGTGAAGAAATAATTCCGGATGGCTGCACTTCCAAAAATCCTTTCATTGAAGCTTTATATGACAAGTGGTTGACAGATGGAGCAGGGGACAAAGAGGTAGACGCGTTTCACGCAAATATCCGTAATTACTAAGCACTGATATTTGCGCGAAACGCGTCTACTTCTTTGTCCCCTGCTCCATCTGTCAACCACTTGTCATATGAAGCTTCAATAAAAGGATTTATGGAAGTGCAGCCGTCCGGAATTATTTCTTCACAGTGATACTGTACAGCGATACAGTAAATTAAGTTTTACACAAAATACTTTGATTCCTCTTTAGGTATAATGTAGTACAGTATACATATATTGCCAGAAAAAGAAAGCTGCATAGATCTCAACTGCAAAGCCTGTAAAGGTGAAATATGTCAGCGAGGGGCAGCCTATGGGTGGGGACTAGATGCTTGAATTTTATGACTGAATAAACCCAATGAAACTGATTGTGTGTGGCTTTCCTTTCTGGGTGGTGTATTCACACAGAATATAGATGGACTCCTGAGACCAACATCTGGGGTGCCCATCTGGGGTGCCTGCAGTAAAGGGAGATCATTGCAGCTTGGAATGATGGATTTCTTGAGGAACTCTGCAGCAGTATACATATACTTAATGTATGTATACACATATGTTAACTACTTGAGCTCCAAAAGATTTTAACCCCTTCATGACCAGGCCATTTTTTGCTATTTAGCACTGCGCTACTTTAACTTGTGGTTGTGCAGCCATGCAACGTTTTATGCCACCAAAATGTATATAATTTGTTCACACAAATAAAACTTTTTATTGGTGGTATTTGATCACCACTAGGCTTCTTTTTTTTTTGCAATATAAATAAAAAAAGAATGAAAATTTTGAAAGATTTTTTTTTTTTTTTTTTACTCCCTGCTATAAAACATATATCTAATTAAAACATTTAAAATATATCTAATTTCTTCATAAATGTTGGCCAAAATAGATTTTGCTACATGTCTTTAACCACTTAATGACCGCCACATGTATATGTACGTCCACAGAATGGCACATACAGGCATATGGGCTTACATGTACGTCCCTGCCTTTCCGCAGGTCCGATCGCCCCCCCCCCCCCCGGTACATGCGGCGGTCGAAAATCCGCGGGGAGCGATCCGGGATGAGGGCGCAGCTATTCGTTTCTAGCTGCCCCCTCGCGATCGCTCCCCGGAGCTGAAGAGCGGAAAGAGCCGTATGTAAACACGGCTTCCCCGTGCTTCACTGTGGCGGCTGCATCGATCGTGTGATCCCTTTTATAGGGAGACACGATCGATGACGTCAGACCTACAGCCACACCCCCCTACAGTTGTAAACACACACTAGGTGAAACATAACTCCTTCAGCGCCCCCTGTGGTTAACTCCCAAACTGCAACTGTCATTTTCACAATAAACAATGCAATTTAAATGCATTTTTTGCTGTGAAAATGACAATGGTCCCAAAAATGTGTCAAAATTGTCCGAAGTGTCCGCCATAATGTCGCAGTCACGAAAAAAATCGCTGATCGCCACCATTAGTAGTAAAAAAAAAAAAAAATTATAAAAATGCAATAAAACTATTCCCTATTTTGTAAACACTATAAATTTTGCGCAAACCAATGGATAAACGCTTATTGCTATTTTTTTTACCAAAAATAGGTAAAAGAATACGTATCGGCCTAAACTGAGGAAAAAAAATAGTTTTATATATGTTTTTGGGGGATATTTATTATAGCAAAAAGTAAAAAATATTGAATTTTTTTCAAAATTGTCGCTCTATTTTTGTTTATAGTGCAAAAAATAAAAACCGCAGAGGTGATCAAATACCACCAAAAGAAAGCTCTATTTGTGGGGAAAAAAGGACGGCAATTTTGTTTGGGAGCCACGTTGCACGACCGCGCAATTGTCTGTTAAAGCGACGCAGTGCCGAATCGCAAAACCTGGCCTGGGCATTTAGCTGCCTAAAGGCCCGGGGGCTAAGTGGTTAATAAAAAAAATCACAATAAGTGTATATTAATTGGTTTACGTAAAAGTTATATCCCCCTACAAACTATGGTATATACATTTTTTATTTATATTACTAATGGTGGTGATCAGCAACTTATAATGGGACTGGGATTGTGTGGTGGAAAATTTGACACTAACTGACGTTGGGGGGAAACGACTAACTACCACTGACATCACAAGAAATATGAATACAATGTCACTGTACTAATGACACTGGCTGGGAAGGGGTTAACATCTAGGACAATCAATGGGCTGAATGTGTGCCTAGCTATGTTTAATATATGTAAAGTGTGGTTAGTTCAAGAAACAGAGATAGTTCCCTCTGTACAGAGCTCAGTGTTGACTGTCAACACAGAGCTCTGGGCTGTGCTTGTACACAGCTGATCAGCAGGTCCCAGCCGTGAATCATTGGCGGGGACTTGCTGATAGGCTCCCACTGTATACAATCAAAGTGGGTGCTAACGGGGGCCACACGTGCCCTAAACCCAGAAGAACGCAGCAATGTACTTGCGTGCCTGTGCGGGCTGCCCGTCAACAATATTTTGAGGGCAGGTGAACTACAAGTGGTTAAAATGTATACTTGTTTGTTTACATGACAGTTAGGTGAATATTACTAAAAAATTCTAGACAATCCATATAAGAGGTAACACCTGACAGTTGTAGTATGTAGCTGCATTTACAGTGCCATTCACAAATGAATGAATGCATTTTTCATAACAGAAGCACATACAGTGCATGCGGAAAGCATTCACAGCGCTTCACTTTTTCCACATTTTGTTATTTTACAACCTTATTCCAACTCAATTCATTATTTTCCTCAAAATTCTACAAACAATACCCCCATAATGGCAACATAAAAGTCATTTGTTTGAAATCTTTGTAAATTTATAAAAATATCACATGTACATATATATTCACAGCCTTTGCCAAGACACTCAAAATTGAGCATGGGTGCATCCTGATCAACCTTGAGATGTTTTTACAACTTTATTGGAGCCCACCTGTGGTAAATTCAGTTGATTGGACATGATTTGGAAAGGCACACACCTGTCTATCTAAGGTCCCACGGTTAACAGTGCATGTCAGAGCACAAACTAAGCCACGAAGTCCAAGGAATTGTCTGTAGACCTCTGAGACAGGATTGCATCAAGGAACAGATCTGGGGAAGGGTACAGAATTTTTTTTTGCCGCATTGAAGGTTCCAATGAGCACAGTGGCCTCCATCATCCATAAATGGAAGATGTTTGGAACCACCAGGGCTCTTCCTAGAGTGGGCCTGCCTGGTCAAACTGTGCTATCGGGGGAGAAGGGCCTTAGTTAGGGAGGTGACCAAGACCCTGATGGTCACTCTAACAGAGCTCCAGTGTTTCTCTGTGGAGATAGGAGAACCTTCCAGAAGAACAGCCATCTCTGCAGCACTCTACCAATCAGGCATTTATGGTAGAGTGGCCAGACGGAAGCTACTCCTTAGTAAAAGGCACATAACAGCCTGTCTGGAGTTTGCCAAAAGGCACCTGAATGACTCTCATACTGTAAGAAACAAAATTCTCTGGTCTGATATAACAAAGATTAAACTCTTTGGCCTGAATGGCAAGTGTCATGTCCAGAGGAAACCAGGCACCGCTCATCACCTGGCCAATACCATCCCTACAGTGAAGCATGGTGGTGGCAGCATCATGCTGTTGGGATGTTTTTCAGTGGTTGGAACTGGGAGACTAGTCAGGATCGAGGGAAAGATTAATGCAGCAATGTACAGAGACATCCTTGATGAAAATCTGCTCCAGAGCACTCTGGACCTCAGATTGGATCATCTTCCAACAGAACAGCCCTAAACACACACAGTCAAGATAACAAAGGAGTGGCTATGGGACAACTCTGTGAAGGTCCTTAAGGGGCCCAGCCGGAGCCCAGACTTGAACCTGATGGAACATTGCTGGAGAGATCTGACAATGGCTGTCCACCGATGCTTCCCATCCAGCCTAATGGAGCTTGAGAGGTCTTGCAAAGAAGAATGGGAGAAACTGCCCAAAAATAGATGTGCCAAGCTTGTAGCATCATACTCAAAAAGACTTGAGGCTGTAATTTGTGCCAAAGGTGCTTTAAAGGGGTTGTAAAGGTACACTTTTTTTTCCTAAATAGCTTCATTTACCTGAGAAATGCTCACTTCCTGTTCTTCTGTCTGTAACTCCACACAGTAATGCAAGGCTTTCTCCCTGGTGTGGAGTGTCGTGCTCGCCCCCTCCCTTGGACTACAGGAGAGTCAGGACGCTCTCTAAATTGCAAATAGAGAAAGGAGCTGTGTGCTAGTGGGCGTCCTGACTCTCCTGTAGTCCAAGGGATTGGGCGAACACGACACTCCACACCAGGGAGAAAGCCTCGCATTACTGTGTGGAGTTACAGACAGAAGAACAGGAAGTGAGCATTTCTCAGAAGAAATAAGGACATTTAAAAGCAAAATGGAAGGATGAGGTAAGTTAAGAAGGACTGTACTAATAAGCTATTTAGGGGGAAAAAATTACCTTTACAACCCTTTTAACAAAGTTTTGGGAAACGGCTGTAAATACTTGTACATCTGATTGTTTTCATTTTTTATTTTTAATAAAAAATGATTGATGATCTCACACCGAACACAAACAGGAATGTCTAGGCACAGTCACATGTCAGAAAATGTGCATACTAGCATGAAATGCATCAACACATTGCTCCCAGTTCCTGTCACTATGTGGATATTACTTTAATAAAGCTCAGATCTTAGTACTTTTCTATCCGAGTGTGTGGTCACCCTCTTTGTTTTACGTTATATCAAGCACGTTATATTAAAAACTTTTTTGAAGCATACACAAGATGGGGTGCATGATGTCATGTACTTTATGTCGCCCATGAGCCATACGAAATGACACTAGTGTAAACATTTTTTTTTAATTCCTGAGATCTGGCAAGATTTTGCATTTAAGAATGAGTTTTCCCTAAAGCCCCTCCAGTCTCTTCTATGGAGCGGCTGATGTCAGCAGACACCCGTCAACATCCGATCTGATCCTGTATGGCAAAAACAGACGGGCGGTGGTCCTATTCCCATCCGTCTGGCGGATTGGATGGCATCGGATGGAAAAGAAAAGGCAGTCCGTTTCCATCCGATTGCTCCATAGAGGAGAGCGGTACTGTGTCTGCATAGCGGAGCGGACACAAACCTTTCATCCGTCTGCTCAGAGGGGATCAGCGGAGAAATCCTCTGCTGAGCAAGCGGATTCCGCTTCATGGAGGCACCCGTGTGGAAGGGGACTAAAGGAACTGATGACATGGCATTTTAGCAGGTGTCTGTGTGGCTGAGGCCATCACCATTGTCTTCATGGAAACCAGGAAGCAGGCAAAATAAAGGTAAGTAAAAAGGTTTAAAAGTGTGCTTCTCTATCCAGCAATGTGCACAAGAGGTCTCTTTCTCCTCAATCACAGCCAGTGAGCCAATGAGGAGAGAGCCGAGCCGTCATCCGCATGTGAATGGACACACAGAGAAGCAGCTTGGGAGCGAGCCTGCTCGGGTGCCCCCATAGCAAGCTTCTTGTTATGGGGCCACTCGGCATGAGGAATGGGTCAGGAGCGCCAGTGGGGGACCTGAGAAAAGGAGGATCGTGGGCTACTCTGTGCAGAACCAATGCACAGTGCAGGTAAGTATGACATGTTTGACTGTTATAAATGTTGTGATGTGATAATCTCTTTGTCCATTTACCAAGTGTATACTCTTGTTATGCAGTTTGTTTGCCCTTTTCCAATATGGTTGCTATGCTCTCTCTCACCAAGGTCATCAAGAAGAGCAGAGGATGGCAAGGGGTTTCTGGGTAAGTGGGTGGAGAGTGACATGTGGCATGAGGAGAACAATGAATTTCTGCTAAGAGAACACAGGCTGTGTAAGTGCTGCTGTTGCAGATTCATCTCGCTGAGACAAACATAGAGACTGTTAATGATTTCATGTTCCTGTTTGGAAAATACTTTATGTTGGACGGTTCACTGAATGTTATTTCTTTAAAGCGGGAGTTCACCAAAAAAAAATTTTTTAACCTTAGATTAATGCTCATTTTGTGAAGGGGAATCGGGTCGTTTTTTTTTAAATCTAAGCAGTGCTTACCGTTTTAGAGATAGATCTTCTCCGCCGCTTCCGGGTATGGGCTGCGGGACTGCGCGTTCCTACTTGATTGACAGTCTTCCGACAGGCTTCCGACGGTCCGGGAATAGGCCCGGGAAGGAGGTGGGTTTTAAAGCCCGGTATTGAAGTGGTTAAAGCGGTATTCCACCCACAATTATTTTTTTTTTAAAAGTCAGCAGCTACTAACAGTGTAGCTGCTGACTTTTAATAAGGACACTCAACCTGTCCTAGCCGCCCGCGATGTTGTTCCCCCGACGGTGATCGCAGGTGATCCCTCGGTCCTGGCGCCTCCATCCTTACTAAGGGAAACAGGTAGTGAAACCTTACGGCTTCACTGCCCGTTTCCTACTGCGCATGTGCGAGTCGCACGGCGCTTTGTGAATGGGCGACTGCCTCCTGGTATACACACAGTTCCCAGAAGGCAGCGTGGCTCATTCACAAGAAGACACGGCGATGTAGGACGAGCCTGAAGATCCTCCGCGGTGGAAGAAGAGGCAGAAGAGCTACTTCCGCATAGCAACCGCCCTTCCAGGTGAGTATAAAAAAAATATTTTTTTACATTTTTTATTTTATTTATGTTATGATTTTTAGGGGGGGGGGGGAAAGTGGGTGGAACTCGACTTTAAAGATCCTGTCCTGATCACATAGATTATAAATACTCTGCTCCTCAATACTATACAGGTGACGCCATCATACCTCAGTAGCTGCAGAGAGAGAGAAAAATAGTGCTACATAAAAAATAAAAATCTATCTCTTAAGAGCCGTTTCACACTGGGGCGACTCGTCAGGCGACGCAGCCGCCTGACAAGTCACGTCCCATTCTAGTGAGTAGAACCGTTCTAATAGGAGCGACGCAAGTCGCTCCGACTTAGAAAAAGGTTCTTGTACGACTTTGGGTGCGACTCGGGGCGACTTGCATTGACTTCTATACAGAAGTCATTTTGCAAGTCGCCTTAGAAGTCGTCTTCAGGTCGCCTGGCCGAGTCGCTCCCGAAGTCGTGCCGCCCCTGTGTGAACCGGCTCTAATACCACTTTAAGCATGCATTACATTGTAGTAGATGTTACGTTTTTTGCAGAAGTAAATGAAATGATGTTGTTTCCTGCAAATCAGAAGGCTGGTTTCATTTTCTTAGAACAATTGGGCAAAAAACGAAATCTGTTCACTTCAAAGAAACAAGCTTTTTGGTTTCACTGTAATTAAGGTCAGAGCAACTATTGTTGGACACATCTGCTGCTACATATTTATTGGCGCTTCCCATTCTGGGAAACATGCCACTTTTCCTTTTTCTAGAAAGCCGAGACATTGCAGTGTCGACATAGGATAGTGCTAAAAAGTATAGTAAGCAGGTAAACTGAGCTTGTCAAAACTCTCCATTTGGAGTTAAATCTCACAATACCGATAAATTCACAAATATTTCAGTTTTATAGGACAAGTATAGTGATTTATATATTTTTCTTTATAATTTATGGTCAGAACATTTGTTAAATACAAAATTGGGTTACGTTTTGTACATACAGGGCCAGATTCACGTAGGGAGCGCGTATTTCTGACGTATCCTATTTACGCTACGCCTCCGCAACTTTGACAGGCAAGTGCATTATTCTCAAAGCAAAGTTGCGGCGGCGTAGCGTAAATAGGCCGGCGTAAGCCTGCCAAATTAAAATACGGAACATGTGGGCGTGTTTTATGTTAATGTATTGTGACCCCACGTAAATGACGCTTTTTACGAACGGCGCATGCGCCGTCCGTAAAAGTATCCCAGTGCGCATGCTCCAAATTAACCCGCAAAAAGGCAATGCTTTCGACGTGAACCTAAATGACGCACAGCCCTATTCGCGAACGACTTACGCAAACAACGTAATCGACGGAAAATTCGACGCTGGCCCAACGTCCATACTTAAAGCGGGAGTTCACCCATTTCTAAAAAAAATTTTTTTCTTCCCCTAGATTCCTGCTCGTTCGGTCTAGGGGAATCGGCTATTTGTATTAAAATAGGTGCAGTACTTACCCGTTTTCGAGCTGCATCTTCTTCCGTCGCTTCCGGGTATGGTCTTCGGGAGCGGGCGTTCCTTCTTGATTGACAGTCTTCCGAGAGGCTTCCGACGGTCGCATCCATCGCGTCACTCGTAGCCGAAAGAAGCCGAACGTCGGTGCGGCTCTATACTGCGCCTGCGCACCGACGTTCGGCTTCTTTCGGAAAATCGTGACGCGATGGATGCGACCGTCGGAAGCCTCTCGGAAACCTGTCAATCAAGAAGGAACGCCCATTCCCGAAGCCCATACCCGGAAGCGACGGAGAGGATGCGTCTCGTAAACGGGTAAGTACTGCACATATTTTTAAATAAATAGCCGATTCCCCTAGTAATAACGAGCAGGAATCTAAGGGGGAAAAGTGCCCTCTAAGGGTGAACCCCCGCTTTAACATTGGCTGTGCCTCATATAGCAGGGGTAACTTTACGCCGGAAAAAGGCGCATCTGTAATGCGACGGCCGGGCGTACATTCGTGAATCGGCGTATCTAGCTGATTTACATATTCTAGGCGTAAATCAGCGTACACGCCCCTAGCGGCCAGCGTAAATATGCAGTTAAGATACGACGGCGTAGGCGACTTACGCTGGTCATATCTTAGCAAAATTCTGGCGTATCTGATTCTTTGAATCAGGCGCGAAGATACGACGCCTCAGACTCAGAGATACGACGGCGTATCTGGATATACGCCGTCGTATCTCCTACGTGAATCTGGCCCCCTGTATGCAAGCTGTGGTTGCTTGCTTGGTCTGTTTTTTTTTTGGTGAAGTTTTCTTCCTCTTTCTGTGTTTTTTGTATTTGGGGGCATGGCTGACACTGCTCACTTGATTTTGTGGCTGGATGGGTCTCCTATATTATTGGCAACAGGTATGTTTTTTTCCCCTTTTTTCTTTTATTTTCCCTGTAGCAATAAACAAGTTTGTTAGGTTGTAGGACTCAACAGGGTAGCGTTGTTGGCTGCTATTCGGTTCATATAAGAGCTGTGGTTACCTGCTGGTCTGGTCTATCAGAACCAAACTGGTTGGTTTCTTAATGGTTAACCTTTCTTCCTTTTACTGCATTGTTTCTTTTTAAGGGGACATACCCAACTGCATGGCTGACACTGCTCACCTTATGTTTGATGGCTGTGTGACCGGATCGCCCTCCTATATGAACGGCAACAGGTAGCTTCTTCTCCTTTTGTTTGTTTGCAATAAAAAAAATAAAAATAAAAGTTTGTTAGGTTGTATGTTTGTTTTTGTTTCTTTTAGTCATTTTGCTTCTATTGCTGAATATATCCACTTCCTACCGGACGGACATCCATGGACGTCCTTGACTTTGAGCGGGGATATCTGAATGATGCCTGCAGCTACAGGCATTATTCAGATATCGCCTTTTAGGGCCGGCGATTCTGTGCACGTAAGAATGATCATAGCGGCTGTTCCGCAGCTTGATCATTCTTACGGGCGGCGAGAACGGACGTCCCCCCTCCCGCCGCCCTCCGGTGCTTCTACGGACTCACCGCTGCGATCGGTGAGTCGGAGAACAGATCTGCCGGCCCCGGATGCCTACCATAAAGACTTACAGCAGACCAGATGGTCGCCGGAGTCTCTATGATCGTTCGGAGGTCGGGCGCGATGTTATGATGTCACGCCAGGCCTCTGCATTTAAAAAAACGATGCCGCCTTGGCTGGGAAGCCAGGGTCATTTTTTTTATATATATATATATATTTTTTTTTTTCAGGCTTCCCAGTCTAGAGGTGAGATGTGGGGTCTTATTGACCCCATATCTCACTGTAAAGAGGACCTGTCGTGCTTATTCCTATTACAAGGGATGTTTACATTCCTTGTTATAGGAATAAAAGTGATCACATTTTTATTTATTTTTTTATAGTGTCAAAGTAAAACGTTTAAAGTAAAGTTTTTTTTACAGTGCCCCTGTCCCCGGTAGCTTGCGTGCAGAAGTGAATGAATACGTAAGTCCCACCCACATATGAAAACGGTGTTCAGACCACACATGTGAGGTATCGCCGCAAACATTAGAGCAAGAACAATGTAGTTCTAGCCCTAGACCTCCTCTGTAACTCAAAACATGTAACCGGTAAAAAAAATTAAAGCCTCTGATTTTTAAGTACCAAAGTTTGCCGCCATTCCACGAGCGTGTGCAATTTTGAAGGGTGACATGTTAGGTATGTATTAAAGAAAAGAAACAATATCTAACGAGTGGACATTGATGGTCAGACTTTAAGGCCAAGGAAGTAGTTTAAAAAAGTTTTAATTGATAGCATATAAATACAAAAGCAGATACAAAAATAATACAAAGAATTGTTATAATTATTAGCCACTGTATATTCCTCAGAAGTCGCCAACGCACGTTTCGCCGTGGGGCTTCTTCAGGACGAAGACGAGGAATGCATGTTTAGCAGAAAAACAGATTTGTGTCTGTAATGATACAGTTTAAAGGGTTAATAACATATATATAGAAAAGAAAAATAAAAAGAATGAATATCTAAGTGTATAATTACATGACATATGGTCCTCAGTGGAAGTATCCATAGGGCATATATGATGCATAGTAAACGACAGCATTCGTCGAAAGTGCAATTTGGCAGAAGTTTTCAGGCGTAACACCAGGAATCTATCCACTGACCACTATCTGCTGTCCCAGCAAGCCTGAGACCATTTCAATTAGGTAAATTAAGGCTCTCCCTCTTGTTTTCAATACTGGTTATTATTTAGCTGCTCAGCATGAGGCGCTTTTCTATTTATTTACTTTTATTTATGCATTTTTTCTCCTTCTTTGTAAACACAGTCTTTTGTGAGCTGTGCAGCTTGTTGGGGAATTTCTAGCCCTGCAACCTACGGACCCTTTGCTTTTGACCTCTATTGGCCCACCAAAGGTGATTTGCTGCGTTGCTATGTCAAAAACGCTATACCTTTATTATCAAGGACATTTCTATTATTACCTATATAATTTCTCTCTATTTTTGTATCTATACTTACTTCGGCTATATTCTAACCTCTATTATATGTCTTCTTTTTTCTTTCCTATGAGTGTGCTTACATTGTGGATCTTGATTACCACTTATTCAGCATATGTATATAATAATCTTTTTTACACTAAATCAGATTCCTGGTGTTACGCCTGAAAACTTCTGCCAAATTGCACTTTCGACGAATGCTGTCGTTTACTATGCATCATATATGCCCTATGGATACTTCCACTGAGGACCATATGTCATGTAATTATACACTTAGATATTCATTCTTTTTATTTTTCTTTTCTATATATATGTTATTAACCCTTTAAACTGTATCATTACAGACACAAATCTGTTTTTCTGCTAAACATGCATTCCTCGTCTTCGTCCTGAAGAAGCCCCACGGCGAAACGTGCGTTGGCGACTTCTGAGGAATATACAGTGGCTAATAATTATAACAATTCTTTGTATTATTTTTGTATCTGCTTTTGTATTTATATGCTATCAATTAAAACTTTTTTAAACTACTTCCTTGGCCTTAAAGTCTGACCATCAATGTCCACTCGTTAGATATTGTTTCTTTTCTTTAATACTTTACAGATGTGGCCCATGTGAGTGCTTTCCTTACGTTTTCTCCAATTTTTTCAATTTTCTTTCCTCTTCTTCCCCCTTTCCCCCCCCCCCCCCTTTCTTTTCACCCCCCTCCCCCTTTCCCCCCCCCCCTCTCCCCTTTCTTTTCTTTTTTATTTCCTCTTCCTTTTTCCCTTTTTTTTTTTTCTCTCCCCCCCTTTTTTCTTTCTTATTTTCTTTTTTGCCCCTCATCTATTCCCTTCCTTCTTGAAATCAATGTTAGGTATGTATTTACTCGGCGTAACTTCATCTTTCACATTATGCAAAAAAAATTGGGCTAACTTTAATGTTTTATTCTTTTTTAATTCATGAAACTGTTTTTTTTTTTTTTTCGAAAAAGGCGTTTGAAAAATGATTGCGCAAATACTGTGCAAGATAAAAAGTTGCAATGACAGCCATTTTATTCCCTAGGGTGTCTGCTTAAAAACATATATAATGTTTGGTGGTTCTGAGTAATTTTCTAGCAAAGAAAATATGATTTTTGCATGTAGGAGAGTGCCAGAATAGGCCCGGTAAGGAAGTGGATATTATTTGCTACCGCAGCTCCCATGGATCTCTGTTGGCTTCGCCTGGCCCTACATTCTAATCAATATTCCTATCGCACACTTTCCTGGAAACAAGGCTTATCAGTAATGAGTGCCGCAGCGATTACCAGCTGGATACCAGAAACACAAAGTCAATGTTCAAATTCGCCAGCACACCAAGAATCTTCAGTTACCATCCAAAGACTTTTATTGCGGATAGATCACATCACAAAGACAAGTGCAACGTTTCCGAACTGCGCAGGACAATCACATGCCTGACGAAGGGGTCCTGCATGGCTCCAAAACGTTGCACTTATGATCTATCTGCAATAAAAACGTTTGGATGGTAACTGAAGATTCCTGGTGTGCTGGTGAATACGAACATTGGCCTGGCCCTACTTGTCAGCCCTTGCTTGCTGTTGGCTTGATTCAGCACATGCGTTTCACACAATATATGTTTTTAAGAATTTCTCAGAAGCTTTATCCTTACACGTACTCCTGAGTGTTGTAAGTGATGCACATAATGTTTCATGTTTCACATTGATATTTGTATTATTAATTTCAATTCAAGAGTGTCCATTTCTGAATGCCAATGTTCTAGGACTGTTCCTTAAGAAGAGCTTCAGACGCAAAACGCATTTGACATTTGAACTACAATATCTAGACCATAACCAATTCATAGTTACATAGTTATATAGTTAGGATGAAAAAGGACACAAGTCCATCTAGTTTAACCAACCGATGCTATTGTAAGGAGTTCTGTATAACATCATATGGTCAACTGGCTCTTTTTGAGGCTTTGGTTATTGTTCACATCTTGAATATAAGCCTGTGTTTTCAATGTCTGTTTAGTTTAATACCTGTTTAATAAAGTACCTCTTTTTTTTTATAATCATGTGTGTGTTTTTGCCTTTTTACATACCCGCCAGCCAACATTTTTTGATCCAAATATAATTTTCACAAGATCAGTAGGCTTTTCCTAGCCGCTTTGTTAAAAAAACATGTTTACAAAGCTTAGTAAATTATTGTGTGATTAGTCACTAGGCTCCATAAAGGGGGGCTCGTTCCGGACCGCGGCGATCACGCCATTTAGTATCCGCTTCTGTTCCCAGCCTCCTCCGCTAGTTAGAGGAGCGGACGGCGGGAGGCGGGACATTTTTGAACTGGGGGACGGGACCAGAGAGGTAGCAGCCTGTCATGTTGGACGGCAGGTGATTGGCTGCTAGGAGGCGGTCCTAGCAGCCAATCACCAGTTCGCCCAAAAGTCTCCCCGCCCCGCCCAGTGCTGCTGCGGCTTCACTTGACGAATGTCCCGCCTCCTGCTCTCCGCGCTGAAAAGTTACAGGTAGGAGTGGAGAGGGAGGAAGGGAGGAAAAATATATGGAAATGTTAAGGACGAGGAGTGGGGGCTGTGCTGTGGGGGGAAAAGGGGGGTTATGTGATGGGGGAAACTGTGTGCAGGATATGTGATGGGGGTCATGTAAAGGGGGCAATACTTTTTGGGGGGGTATGTGATGGGGTCATGTAAAGGGGGCAATACTGTGTGGGGGGATATGTGATGGGGCAATACTGTGTGGGGGGGATATGTGATGAGGCAATACTGTGTGGGGGGATATGTGAAGAAGGGCAATACTGTGTGTGGGGGGATATGTGAAGAAGGGCAATACTGTGTGGGGGGGGATATGTGAAGAAGGGCAATACTGTGTGTGGGGGGATATGTGAAGAAGGGCAATACTGTGTGGGGGGATATGTGAAGAAGGGCAATACTGGGTAGGGGGATATGTGGATACAGTGTTATGCAGAGGTGTACTTATAACAATTTTATAGACAAATGATACTATTTACAGTCGGGCGGGGGGCGCGAAATGTTTTCTTCTTCCTAGGGGGGGCATGACAGAAAATAATTGAGAAGCACTGGATTAGTGTAATACATAGTGGAGTTGATTTGCCAAAGGAATTATTATTATGTATTTATTTTGCTTGGTTTGCACATGATTGGGTTATTAAAGTGAACACAGGCTTTACTGGTCTCTAGGCTAGGTGAACATTCTCTATTCCTTGGAGTTAATGTACTAAAGGAGTTGATACATTTTTACATACTTTACTGCAAAATAAATATATTAAAATGTCGAAGCTGCATTCACTTCAATTATCTAAACATGGGGAAAAAATACTTTTTTTTCTCTTGCATATGTTTGGAAACTCAAAGGGAACACAGCTTCACTTTGTTCTAAGCTCATGTAAACATTTACTTTTAGGTAAATATTCTCTGCTCCCTTAACCCCTTCACACCCCCTCCCGGCAGCCCTTTAACTGGATCTTTATGCTAGGTGCGGGATAGACTTTCTGATCATGTGATGGCCATGAAGGCATATGTGTGAGAATTAAAGGCCACCCTCCTTGGTGCCACACATATGCACTATGTGGTTTGCAAGAGGTTAATATATCAACCTGTTTTAGTAACTGACTAATGCTAGCATTACCTGGCTTGAACTTTTGCCAATTTCTACTGAGTCAGCTAAAAGTCAAGCCTAATGCCGCGTACACACGATCAGAAATTCCGACAAGAAAACCGTGGATTTTTTTCAGATTTTTTTCAGACAGAATGTTGGCTCAAACTTGTGTTGCATATACACGGTCACACAAAATTCCGACCGTCAAGAACGCGGTGACGTACAATGCTACAACGAGCTGAGAAAAATGAAGTTCAATGATTCTGAGCATGCGTCGGAATTGCATACAGATGATCGGAATTTCCGTCAAGAACTTTTCTTGTCGGAAAAATTGAGAACCAGCACAGAAAAGACAGAAAAAGTCTGATGGAGTCTACACACATTCGAAACTTCCAACCAAAAGCTCACATCGAACTTTTCTTGTTGGAATTTACAATCGTGTGTACACGGCATTAGTCGACCCTGTAAGCACCACCCGACTTGACAAAATTCAGGTCAAAAATCAGTTTAGCCACATTTGTTATATTTTAGCATATCCTATGTTTTTCTAATGTAGCCCAAAACTGTACACCTAACATTTAGCTTCCTTGTATGCCATGATATATTATTACTACCTGATATCTTTTCTTTATTTCTAATTTCTCCTACAAGTGTTTAGAATTAGTAACGCCATCTTTTTTTGGCTCCTTTTGGTGAGCTTGCTGGTAGCATGGTAGAACCGTATGTGTCAGTGTTATATTTTTATTTTAGCACCCCTCATGCCCAAAGGCCAAACCACTACACTGGGCCCCACACAAAAAGGATAACATCTTTTTACTTGCCAGTGCCACCTTTCCTGGCACCGACTAAGTCATTTTGAGGGAAATAGTGTTGAAAATTTTAAATACAAATTGCAAGACCTTGTCTACTATGATGTATTCAGTCTCATGCAGGTGTCAGTAAAGTCAATGAGTAGTAAGACAAGGTTTTGCAATTTGTATTTACAATAGATATATAGGATGTGGCACGGGTAGAGGTCCTCTATGAGTGTTGAAAACTGATCTTCCTCCACCAATTCTTCTACACAAGAACATTTGCAATGCAGCTGACCCTAGCATAGGATCCCTACAACCTACCTATCACCTTAGCTGGATATACACAGTAAGTAGAAATAAAATAAAACTGACTGATACTCACATCCACACAAGTGATGTAGATGCAGGGATCCCCGTTGTTTATTGTTAGGCTGGACTTTGCTGGACTGGACTATGCTGTAGTGTCTCATACCTTTAGCTTGTAATAGTTTCAATGGTGACATGACTTGCTAACAGCCCTGTTTTTAGGGTCCTGCCAAAGGTTAGCCCCACTAAGTGTATGGTTCTCATCTTTAACCAATCCCAACCTCCTGGCACAACCAGTTCCTGGCCCAACCCTGCTACTGGAAGCACCACAATCCAAACCTCAGACACATCACAGCATATTAACCATTACATCACTGAAAAGTAACTCATAAATGCAAATTCATTTTTGGTACCTGCCTACAGGCTTGTTGCCATGCTATGATGACTTCTGATGCGTTTGATGTCATGGCCCAGCAGAGCCTCTATATGTTGTATAATTGTCTTTATTCTGAAAAACACTCAATAAAAAAAAGTTTTAAGAAAAAAATCAACAAAGCTGGGTGGGTAATTGTCAGCCAAACAGTGACTACATTGTATTTGGCTCCTCTCTGCCCCTTTTTTCAGAAATTCTGATTTTCAAAAGGTCCCAGAAAAAATTGAAAAAGAAAACATAAAAGGCTATAGTTGCTTTTCTTACATGGGAGAAAGATTACATTCTCCAAATGAGGAAGTCACATAGATGATGGAAAAGAGAACTGTTTTAAAAGGAATAGATTACTTTTGATAATACTTAACACAATTATGTAATGTTTATTATATACAGTATGCCATATTCATGCATTTTGGATTATTCAATGACTGTTTTACAGTGTTTTTCAAAATATACCATTAACGTATAACTAAATGTAGAGGTGTTTCTGGGGTGTCGTGAGAGATGTCCCTTTCCTGACAGCATTGCATCCACTCACTGAACAACTGAGTAAACTATAGGACTTAAAGCTGAAGCACAATACATATATATATATATATATATATATATATATATATATATACAGGGAGTGCAGAATTATTAGGCAAGTTGTATTTTTGAGGATTAATTTTATTATTGAACAACAACCATGTTCTCAATGAACCCAAAAAACTCATTAATATCAAAGCTGAATATTTTTGGAAGTAATTTTTAGTTTGTTTTTAGTTTGAGCTATTTTAGGGGGATATCTGTGTGTGCAGGTGACTATTACTGTGCATAATTATTAGGCAACCTAACAAAAAAAAAATATATACCCATTTCAATTATTTATTTTTACCAGTGAAACCAATATAACATCTCAACATTCACAAATATACATTTCTGACATTCAAAAACAAAACAAAAACAAATCAGTGACCGATATAGCCACCTTTCTTTGCAAGGACACTCAAAAGCCTGCCATCCATGGATTCTGTCAGTGTTTTGATCTGTTCACCATCAACATTGCGTGCAGCAGCAACCGCAGCCTCCCAGACACTGTTCAGAGAGGTGTACTGTTTTCCCTCCTTGTAAATCTCACATTTGATGATGGACCACAGGTTCTCAATGGGGTTCAGATCAGGTGAACAAGGAGGCCATGTCATTCGTTTTTCTTCTTTTATACCCTTTCTTGCCAGCCACGCTGTGGAGTACTTGGACGCGTGTGATGGAGCATTGTCCTGCATGAAAATCATGTTTTTCTTGAAGGATGCAGACTTCTTCCTGTACCACTGCTTGAAGAAGGTGTTTTCCAGAAACTGGCAGTAGGACTGGGAGTTGAGCTTGACTCCATCCTCAACCCGAAAAGGCCCCACAAGCTCATCTTTGATGATACCAGCCCAAACCAGTACTCCACCTCCACCTTGCTGGCGTCTGAGTCGGACTGGAGCTCTCTGCCCTTTACCAATCCAGCCACGGGCCCATCCATCTGGCCCATCAAGACTCACTCTCATTTCATCAGTCCATAAAACCTTAGAAAAATCAGTCTTGAGATATTTCTTGGCCCAGTCTTGACGTTTCAGCTTGTGTGTCTTGTTCAGTGGTGGTCGTCTTTCAGCCTTTCTTACCTTGGCCATGTCTCTGAGTATTGCACACCTTGTGCTTTTGGGCACTCCAGTGATGTTGCAGCTCTGAAATATGGCCAAACTGGTGGCAAGTGACATCTTGGCAGCTGCACGCTTGACTTTTCTCAGTTCATGGGCAGTTATTTTGCGCCTTGGTTTTTCCAAAAGCTTCTTGCGACCCTGTTGACTATTTTGAATGAAACGCTTGATTGTTCGATGATCACGCTTCAGAAGCTTTGCAATTTTAAGAGTGCTGCATCCCTCTGCAAGATATCTCACTATGTTTGACTTTTCTGAGCCTGTCAAGTCCTTCTTTTGACCCATTTTGCCAAAGGAAAGGAAGTTGCCTAATAATTATGCACACCTGATATAGGGTGTTGATGTCATTAGACCACACACCTTCTCATTACAGAGATGCACATCACCTAATATGCTTAATTGGTAGTAGGCTTTCGAGCCTATACAGCTTGGAGTAAGACAACATGCATAAAGAGGATGATGTGGTCAAAATACTCATTTGCCTAATAATTCTGCACTCCCTGTATATATATATATATATATATATATATATATATATACAGTTGTGTTCAAAAGTATTCAACCCCCCAATGCTGTAAAGGGTTTTAGGGAATTTAGTGTACATTTGTAATTGTATTCAGAATGAAGTCCTACAAGGACTTCTTAAAGAACCATATGCAACTAAAATGACATCAATTGGTTTTGTAATACAGTAGTAAATGTTTATTTTGTGAATTCTTCATTTACACAATTATTCAACCCCTTAAAGACTACCACTCTGAAGAACAGAGGTTTATTGAAGTGTTTTCAATCAGGTATTGAAAACACCTGTGGATGTCAGGGAGCAGCAATAAAGCCTAATAAGCACCAATTAGGCAGCTTTAAAATGACTGTGATACTCAGCTCCTTCTAGACATTTACTGGTGTGGTTACAAACATGGTGAAGTCAAGAGAATGGTCCAGGAAGACAAGAGAAGAGGTGATTACTCTTCACAGGAAGGGCAATGGCTATAAGAAGATTGCAAAGATGTTAAACATACCAAGAGACACCATAGGAAGCATCATTTGCAAATTCAAGGCAAAGGGCACTGTTGAAACGCTACCTGGTCGTGGCAGAAAGAAGATGCTGACTTTGACTGCTGTGCGCTACCTGAAGCGTAGAGTGGAGAAAAGTCCCCTTGTGACTGCTGAGGAACTGAGAAAAGATTTGTCAGATGTGGGTACTGAAGTTTCTGCTCAGACAATACGGCGCACACTGCGTAATGAAGGCCTCCATGCCAGAACTCCCAGGCGCACCCCCTTGCTGTCTCCAAAGAATAAGAAGAGTCGACTGCAGTATGCCAAAAGTCATGTGGGAAAACAACAGAAGTTTGGGGATTGTGTTCTGTGGACTGATGAAACAAAATTAGAACTGTTTGGGCCCATGGATCAACGCTATGTTTGGAGGAGGAAGAACAAGGCCTATGATGAAAAGAACACCTTGCCTACTGTGAAGCATGGCGGGGGGTCAATCATGCTTTGGGGCTGTTTTGCTTCTGCAGGTACAGGGAAGCTTCAGCGTGTGCAAGGTACCATGAATTCTCTTCAGTACCAGGAGATATTGGATGACAATGTGATGCAGTCCGTCACAAACCTGAGGCTTGGGAGACGTTGGACCTTTCAACAGGACAATGATCCCAAGCATACCTCCAAGTCCACTAGAGCATGGTTGCAGATTAAAGGCTGGAACATTTTGGAGTGGCCATCGCAGTCACCAGACTTAAATCCGATTGAGAACCTCTGGTGGGACTTAAAGAAAGCAGTTGCAGTGCGCAAGCCTAAGCATGTGACTGAACTGGAGGCTTTTGCCCATGACGAATGGGCGAAGATACCCGTAGATCGCTGCAAGACACTTGTGTCAAGCTATGCTTCACGTTTAAAAGCTGTTATAACTGTAAAAGGATGTTGTACTAAGTACTAAGATTGAATGTCACTTGGGGGTTGAATAAAACTGATAATGATGTGAGCACAGAAAAGACATTTGTGGTTATTTCATTATAAATGTTATGTTATATTTGTCTGACCTACACGTGCCTCTTTGATTTAGTTGTAAGCAGGATGACTGAATGATCAAAATCAATGTCAAACTGGCCAAAACAATCAATTTCAGTGGGGGTTGAATAATTTTGAATACAACTGTATATATATATATATATATATATATATATATATATATATATATACAGAAAATAAATACTTTGAATGTCAGAATCCCCCAAAAATGTATTCTGAGGCTGGGGCTGTAGGGTGGGCTGAATCCACAAGCTAAACAGGTAGGAGCTGTAAATCCAGCAATTTTGCAAAGCTGGCATTCAGCGGCTGGGCATGGGGGTGGCTGGGGGCATGCTTTTTCTTACGTTCTCTTAGCTTGATAAGGTAAACTTGCCTGCTGAATGCTACAGTTGGAACTGACAAGGTGGGATTGGCAGAATAAGAGAGAGGATGAGAGGGCAGAACTGAGTGCTTGGCATGTTACAAGGAGAGCAAAAGCAATGAATCTACTGACAGAATCGGCAGGTCATAAAACTGTGTTACAGAGCAGACTCAGAAAAACAAACACTGCTATGTAAATGATATTTGCAGACAGCATCATATACAGTTTTCATGTTTAATTTTGCCTATAGTTTTACTTTAAAACTTTTCCTAGAAGACACACTCCCACCGCTTATGATTGGTTGTCCACAGTGACAACCTCTTGGTGGGATAGCTCATGTGGGTTTGGACCAGTGGCAGCTCATGGTTTTTTGTTTGGGGGGCAAACAACCACGCCCCTTCATGGCACCTCAAAGCCCCCCACCCCCCCTCGCTGTCTGCCGGTCGCTCTACTTACCCGATTTAGGCGGCAGGCATCAGGAGGACATGAAGGAGCAGCGGGGATTGGGGCGTCAGCGGACATCAGGCTGCGGAGGGCATAGGGTAGCAGCTCCTGTATCTTCTGCTCCTCCCTTCTCCTTGCTTCCATTGTGCGTCTCCTCCCCTCCTTCTAGGCGTCCAATAGGATCACCTGTCCTTTCAGCCAATTGGGTGACGGGTATCAGACCTTCTTCCCAATTGGCCGGGAGGAGGATCAATGTTGCAACAGCGAATGTTCAATCGCTGTTGTAACACCTGGTTGGGCCCATAGCACAATGCTCTGCGACACAAGCCCACCTTATTTGGAAAGCCTATTAGAGTCTCTGACTTAAAAAAAACACCCCCGTCGCTGTAATTCAAGCGCTCCGGTGTTCTGGAAGGGGCCAGATACATGAATAGGGGCGGCGGCGGCAATGGAGAGAGCATCGCATCGCTAGAAGATGGCGGCCGTGGATAGAGGGGGTGGCGCTCGGGTGCCCCTAATGGACAGGCCTCCACTGGCTTGGACTCAGATCCGAACAGGCCTGAGCTCATCCCTGCTAGTAATACTACTAACAACTCCTGCAGCCATAGTGCAATGTACCAAAAGACAAGCTGAGCAATGACGTATATGCTCGGCAAGGTCATTTGGATGCTATGCATGATTATAGAACTCTTGCTCTAGCTGCACCAGATGGGGCTTTTTCTACAGATAGGAAAAGTTCTCACATCTGTTCAGGTTTCAGGACTGCCACCAAAAACTTTGGAGAGTAGTTCACACTAGGGTGGGAATTATAGCATTGCTGCCAGTTTGCAAATTAGGAAACTGACAGTAAGTAAAACCAGCTATTAGCTTGCGTATGGTATACCAGCAATACTACGCCAAGATCATCCGGTGCGCAGTGCAAAGATGCCAAACTTGTTCCCCCAAGTGCTGATCTGACTGATTTCTGCAGCTAGGGTCCCACTCACAGTTGCCACCACACTTGTCTCAGCATCACTGCACATTTGGGGGTCTGCCAATTGGGTTTTATGTGGAACCAAAAGTGTGCAGTGATGTTGGTTGCAAGAAAGCCATTGGCCTGGTTTTCTAACAACCAGGAGCCCCGAATAGGAAGCTGTCACATATAGCAGCAGCAATAATAATAACACTGCTGCTAAACATAATTTACTGCTGAGCCAGCATAGGCATGCGCACAGGGTGTGCCGGATGTGCCCAGGCACATCCTAATCACCCCATGCACATTGGTGTTATCACTCTGTGTAGCAGCAGGAACATGGGAAAGATCTCCCTCTTACTGGCTTTGCTATACGAGAAGTGTTTATGCTCTTCTCTTTCACTGTGCCACTGTGCCACTGTGCTGGGATCATATATATATATATAGATGCATACACACGCATGTATTTCACACCCTAATGCAATAGGCTGCGCACACCTATGTGAGCCAGACATGTGAAAGGCTCCTTTCTGCACTATGGGCTGAGCTCCCAGCTATTTTCTTATGAGCTCATATGTGCTGGAATAGCAGTGTTGCAAAACCAACCGCATATTTATGTATATTTTTACTTACGACTGAATTTAGTGAGAAACACTTCATTTGTAAGTGTCATTAATTGTTATTGTTATGAACAGTGGCTTATTTAGGGACACAGTGCTTGTGACAAGAATGATAAATGACCCACACTGCATTTTTTATGCAAGCAAAAAAAATATATGTCAACACATGTCAATGCCAAGCATGCCAACTCGTCTTTAAAAAAAAACAAGCATTACTTAAATTTTTATTATTAGGTCATTAACTGCTTGCCACCCGGTGCACGCAGATATACGTCTGCAGAATGGCACGGGCAGGCGGCAGAAGGACGTATATATACTTCCTATTTAAGAAGCGGTTGTTGTGGACGCGCGTGCGCCCGCTGCGATCTCCAAAAGCCCAACCGCGGGTCCTGTGGACTCGATCGCCGCGAACATACCCGCGATCGTCTCACGGAGGGATAGAACGGGGAGATGTTAATGTAAAAACAACATCTCCCCGTTCTGCATAGTGACACTGTCACTGATCGTGTTCCCTGTCATCGGGAACAACGATCAGTGACATGTCACAGCAAGTCACGTCCCCTGACAGTAAGAATCACTCCCTAGGTTACACTTAACACCTACAGCGCCACCTAGTGGTTAACCCCTTCACTGCCAGTATCATTTTCACAGTAATCAGTGCATTTTTATAGCACTGATCGCTGTAAAAATTACAATGGTCCCAAAAATGTGTCAAAAGTGTCCGATGTGTCCGCCATAATGTCGCAGTCATGATAAAAATCGCTGATCATCACCATTACTAGTAAAAAAATATATATTAATAAAAATGCCATAAAACTATCCCCTATTTTGTAGACGCTATAACATTTGCGCAATCCAATCGTTAAACGCTTATTGCGATTATTTTTTACCAAAAATATGTAGAAGAATATGTAACGGCCTAAACTGAGCAAAAAAATATTTTTTTATATATAAATATTTTGGGGATATTTATTATAGCAAAAAGTCAAAAATATTGCATTTGTTTCAAAATTGTCTCTATATTTTTGCTTATAAAAAATAAAAACCGCAGAGGTGATTAAATACCACCAAAAGAAAGCTCTATTTGTGAAAAAAATAAGGGCGTCAATTTTGTTTGTTTGTTTAGTTAAAGCGACGCAGTGCAGAATCTCAAAAAGTGGCCCGGTCATTTAGCAACAAAATGGTCCGGGGCTTAAAGTGGAGGTTCTATCAAAAAAACAATTTTTCTTTAAACTGTAGCTTACGACTAAAAAAGAAAAAATTTTTTTTTTTTTTTTACTCATCTGGAAATGCCTGTTGCTATGCGGTCCCACGAAATCTGCCTTTGAAACCACCTAGGATTCTGACATCATCTCCCTCTAATGCTCCTGGGAAATTTGTGTCATCATTTGCCAGGATGCAGTGCGCTGTCCAATTATCACTCCCCATCCAAGACTTCCAGGAAGTAAGTGCTTGTAGGCTTCACAATGCCCACAAGCAAAATGACAACGGTGTAGATATAGTTTTATAAACTAACTTTTTTGAATATCTATGCGGATCGGCGGCGGATTGTAAAATAGTAAGTGACCAGATTTATATCATAAAAACGCAGGATGAAAGGACATACATTTAAAAAATGCTAATTGTGGTTGGAACTCCGCTTTAAGTAGTTATTATTATTAGTATCACTAAAAAAATGTTTTAAACATTATTAACTTGTTAAAAAAAAAATTATAATTGCTACCATTATTATTACTAAAGATAATAAAAGATATTAAGTAATAAAGAGAAAGGAAAACAAATTTGATACATAAAACCCCTCTGTCTAACAGTCTAATGCCGCGTACACACGGCATTAAAAAAAAAAACATTTTTCCAACTTCATCATTAAAACAACGTTGCCCACACACCATCGTTTAAAAAAAAATGCTCTAGCAAAGCGCGGTGACGTACAAGTTGTACGACGGCACTATAAAGGGGAAGTTCCATGCGGATGACGCCACCCTTGGGGCTGCTTTAGCTGATTCCGTGTTAGTAAAAGACGATTCGCACTTTTCTGTCTGTTACAGCGTGATGAATGTGCTTACTCCATTACGAATGGTAGTTTTACCAGAACGAGCGCTCCCGTCTCATAACTTGCTTCTGAGCATGCACGGGTTTTTAACGTCGTTTTAGCCCAAACACAATCATTTTTAAAACCCGAAAAACTACATAGTTTAAAACGTCGTTAAAAAATACAGCATTTTCGGGAAAAAAATTGTCGTTTTTTCAGAACCCAAAAAATGATGTGAAGCCCACACACGATTATTTTAAATTACATTTTTTTAAAACAAAGTTTTTTTCATGCCGTGTGTATGCGGCTCTAGGCTTTGTGAGGCTTTAGGCAAAACTTCACATGGGGCCCCACTCATGCCCATGATGGGAAAAATAATTCAAGGACAAGAGTCCTTTTCCCCACAACCCTGGACGGTGGTTGTGGGGGTCTGCGGGTAGGGGGCTTATCGGAATCTAAAAGCCCCCTTTAACCACTTCCCGCCCAAGGACGTCATATGACGTCCTGGACTTTCAGTGGGGATATCTGAATGATGCCTGTCCATCTCTTCAGCCGGCGAATCTGTGCACCATAAGAACGATCATAGCGGCAGTTCCGCCGCTTGATCGTTCTTTTAGGCGGTGGGAGGGGACGCCCCCCCCTCCCGCCGCCATCCGGTGCTTCTCCGGGCTCTCCTTTGCCATCGGAGACCCGGAGAAAGGAACCGCCGGCGTCAGATGGAAAGCATAGAGTAGACTGGTGACCAGATGGTCACCAGTCATCTCTATGATCGTTGGAGGCCCGGGCGCAATGTTATGACGTCACGCCTGGGTCCCGGAATGTAAACACAAAATTTAAACGCCCCTATCCCCGGTAGCTCGCCTTAAGAAGCGAACACACACGTAAGTCCCGCCCACACATGTAAACGCCGTTCAAACCACACATGTGAGGTATCGCCGCGTGTGTAGAGCACCAGCAACAATTCTAGCACTAGACCTCACCTGTAACTCTAAATTTGTAACTTGTAAAAAAAAAATAAGCGACGCCTATGGAGATTTTTAAGTACTGACGTTTGGCGCCATTCCATGAGTGTGCGCAATTTTAAAGTGTGACATGTTAGGTATCTATTTACTTGGCGTAACTTCATCTTTCACATTATACATTATATTTTTTAATTCATGAAATTATTGCGCAAATACCGTGCGAGATAAAAAGTAGCAATGATCGGCATTTTATTCCCTAGGGTGTCTGCTAAAAAAACATATATAGTGTTTGGGGGTTCTGAGTAATTTTCTAACAAAAAAATATGATTTTTGCATGTAGGAGTGAAGTGCCAAAATAGGCCCGGTATGGAAGTGGTTAATAAGGTGGCCGCCAGATCCTGCTCTTTAATAACTAAGGGGCGGGGGACACCCGGTGATGTCACCTGGTGAACCCGCCCCCTTGTGACTGAGGGCATGCTGGGTCATTGACGTCACAAGGGGTGGTGTTACCGATATTCACTGGTTGTTAGGAATGCTGGCGGCTCCACTCCTGAGTCAGGGCTCTTAACGTTGCCTGAGCACAGCAGTTTGAAGGTCCCCTGTCCCTCAAAACTGGGGTAATGCATTGGGTAAGTTAGGTGGCCGCGAGGCCCCTGTGAGTGCGAGGCCTTAGGCGACAGCCTAATTTGCCGAATTAAAGAGCCGCCTCTGCTAAAAATGTATGGTCATATTTCATGTAAGCAAGTACTGGCTTTATCATAACAGTTGTAACAAAACAAAATTGAGAAGGTAAGGAAATGTAGCTAGCACCAAACAAATTAAATATTGTAGAAAAAAGTTCTTTCTATGTTTTTACTGTATGTGCAATTGTCTCCAGCATCAAATTAACACAGGCAAAACTTCCAGCATCAAACCTTAAAACTGTTTTTCTGTTTTTATTTTTTAACAGAATTCATTTTTTTTCTAGTTTTAGGGACATTCCTCATTTAATAAATTTGGTAATTTTCCATATAGTGTTTTTTTATTTTTTTATTCACCCTGGCATTTAGTTTAAAAAAATATCTATATATTCAGTGGTTGACTACCATGCTGCATTGTGTAGCTGCACACCACTGTGTCCCAAAAACAGGGACCATGTGCACTCCCCCCTCTTTGACATGTTTTACCCAGAATGGGTTTAAGGCCTCGTACACACGACCGAGAATCTCGTCGTAAAAGAAACATTGTTTTCCTCAACGAGGTTCTTGTCAGGCTTGTCGAGAATCTTGTCAAGCTTTCTTTGCATACACACTGTCAAGACAAAATCTCGTCGTTCTCAAACGCGGTGACGTACAACACGTACGACGGCACTATAAAGGGGAAGTTCGATTCCACTGGCACAACCCTTGGGGCTGCATTTGCTAATCTCATGTTACTGCGTGTTAAGTAAAAGTTTGGTAAGAGACGATTCGTGCTTTTCGGTCTGTTACAGCGTGACGAATGTGCTATCTCCATTACGAACGCTACTTTTACCGAAGGTGCGCTCCCATCTCATACTTTATTCTGAGCATGTGCGGGTTTCTAAGCATACACACGAACGCGTTTCTCGTCTTAAACCAGCCCGACGAGAAACACGACGAGGAAATTGAGACTCCCGACGAGGAAAAAGAGAACTTGTTCTCTTTTTTTCTCGTCGAGTTCCACGACAGTTTTCTCGACGAAAAACATACACACAACCGTTTTCCTCGGCAAAAAAGCTCTGCCACCAAGTTTCTTGATGGATTCTGTCGTGTGTACGAGGCCTTAGACATTTTTATACAACCATTTGTATTCACTGACCAAATCGATCCTGAAGTCTCAAAGTATCTATGATTTACTTCCGCAATAATCCTAAACCAATCCAACCTACCCAAATATGTATAACATTAACAAATAAAGGACATAGAAAAATGTTCCCTGCCCTTAAAAAACATTGATGTTTATTTATAACCTATAAAACATTAAAAAAACATATAACCTATAAAAAAAACAATACAATCAAATTGAAAACACTAATAAGTTTAAAGGGGAGTTCCACCCACAATTTCACTTTTTAAATATAAATACCCCTGTAATACACAAGCTTAATGTAGTCTAGTAAAGTTAGTCTGTAAACTAAGGTCCGTTTTGTTAGGTTGTTAGAGCATTTAGACACTTTATAATCTAGAAATAGACCGTGGCCATCTTAAGTGTGGGCATCATGAAGCCAGACTGTACGACTTCCTGGATTTCAGCCTTGCAGATCTCGCACATGCTCAGTGCTGCGCAAGCGATGCAATAGGTTTCAGTCAGGTTTCCATAGCAACGGGAGTGTCAGAGGAAGTTGCCGCCCCTTCTCTATGCAAATAGGCTATTTGCAAGGACTACTGGGATACACGATGCCTATCCCAGAAACCCTTGCGAATAGCCTTGTGACTTAATAGCCTAGGCTAATAAGGAGGAGGAAGTAATGAAGGACTACAAAATAAAGGTATTTACAAGCAACAAAATAAATAAAAATTGTCTATTCTGAACACTATGAGATTAGGGCATGCAGCACAGACAAACATAAAAAAAATGGGTGGAACTCCACTTTAAGAGTATTTGTATACTTAGATACAAGAATGAGCTCTATCTGAACGGATCTTCCTTCATATGGAGAGGTCCATTTTTTGAGGGTCTGGAGAACTTTTTTTTAAATGAATACATAAATATTTCCTTTGTGAAAGGGATTTTTATTTTTTACAAAACCTGTACATTTAACAAAATATATACAGCAAAATATTCTTTACAATATGGCATATATTATATTCTCATCAAACAATATTTACAAATGTCACAATATTTACATATATATTTTATATATACAGTATATACAGGCATAAAAAACATTTTGTACAAATCTGCTATATGTCAGTGTTCATTGCAGATCCAAGTCATGCGCTCTTGAAGTTGTAGAATGTACCGTAAACATGAGTACTTCCAGTGGTAAAGAGATGACTTTTGCTAAGATCACTTCTAAGCAGCGGGTGCTTAGAAAATCGTTCGGGTTTACATGGTCCATTCAGCACATAAAATGTGCAAGAGATTTACTTTAATATGTTAAAAATGTAATGCCAGCTATTGCTGTGCCGTGGACCATTTGCGTAGGGCAGTAATTACTTAATCAATATACAGCACATATTGATAAAATACAATTCTGTTATTTAACAAATCATTGGCAGTAACTAATTTAAGTTCTATAGAAATGTTCTATGTCATCCTTCATTAGTAACAAAAAAAAGTCAAAGCTGCATCACAAGATAAATTTGTTAGTTCCTTATACCCTTGTATTATACTGCTTTCCACATGATTGCTACGCTGCAATAAAGCTATGCATGTTGATATGTAATGATTGTCATAGGGGGTACTAAAGATGTATTTTCTTCTTCACTGTTCTTGTGATGGATACTTGATCACTTGTATTTTATTCCTGTTCCAAGAAAAAAAAAATATATATATTATTGGCTGCTTACTGGCAAAGCATATTTTATAAAAAGCTACAATTATATATACTGTACATGGAAAGGTTAGAAACGCTGTAGTTTTTTTTTTTATTTCCTTGTTTATAAGTTCTTAGTAGAGTGCAAGTAACTTTTACCGCTAGAGTCAGTCAGTTTGCAAAAAGTTAATAAAGGATTAGTATATAAATAGTACAAATTGTAATTTTTATCGCTTTGTCCCTGTTGGGAAGATTCCTCTCTCTTCCCATCCCAATAACCACAATCTCTGCAGACAAGAGATTTCCCAAATAGGCACACAATAAAAAAAATGAACAAACTCAACAAATTTATCATAAACACTGTGTGGAAATACACAACACACAATGGAGTTGATTTACTAAAGGAAAATAAACTGTGCGCTTTACAAGTGCAGTTGCTCCACAGCTTAGGCCTCGTACACACGACCGAGGAACTCGACGGGCGAAACACATCGTTTTGCCCGTCGAGTTCCTTGTGAAGCCGCCGAGGATCTCGGCGAGCCGAAATTTCCCATTGAACAGCGAGGAAATAGAGAACATGTTCTCTATTTCCTCGCCGAGGTCCTCGTCGGCTTCCTCGGCCGAAAGTGTACACACGGCCGGGTTTCTCGGCAGATTTCAGCTCCGACCGAGTTTCTGGCTGAATTCTGCCGAGAAACTCGGTCGTGTGTACGGGGCCTTAGTAAACAAGGGGAAGCTCTGTTGACTTCCATCATCCAATCATGTGCAAGCAGAAATGCTTTTTTTATTTCCCTTCCATGTAATTGGGTATTCTTTGTAAAATGTAGCTTTACTTTACAAAGCTCGAAACAAGTACACAGTCTATTTGCTTTTAGCAAATCAACCCCAATGTGTATACTGGCTGGTTACAACTGGAATGATGCTCTAAGTTAGGGGTTTCCAAAATTTCGAAACAAAGGGGCAGTTAACTGCCCTTCAGGCTTTAGGGGGGCAGACTGTGGCGGGTGGGAGTAGAAAATGCCCCGTTATCATTGCCCCATCATTGGTTTTAATTGGAGGAATAGAGCCCCATTGGTGATATCAGTGAGAATAGTGTCCCACTGATGGTGTCAATAGGGGAAATGGTGTTCTATCATTGTGTCAGTTGGTGAAATAGTGTCCCAAGGGCCATATAAAGGCAAGCAAATGGGCACATCTGGCCCCCGGGCCACAGTTTGGAGACCACTGCTCTTAGTAATACATTCCCACACAATCATGAACAATGTTTGATTAGCCACATCTGTAATGGAATTAGAGTTTTTTTTAATCCTAACTAAAATGCATTGGGAAATACAGACAATTTTAGATATCATTCCGCTTTAACACAGAAGTATAAAAGAAAAAAAAATTAAAGCTGTTAACAAATAAATCTATAAATCACTATTGTCGTATATACATTGTCCAATAAATAAAACCTACTTAATCTTTCCAGCAAGAATAGCTTTTACTTGTTTCATGGTAGGACTGACACATTTTGTTTCTGTTTTTGAGCCAGATTTCTTAGTGCCTTTGCGTTTAACAGTAGCGCTGTGAAGGAAAAGCACAATATTAACATATATAATACGTTTTCATTCTAGTGACTATTTTCATATTAATTCACATTCATTAATTTCTCATAGCATACAGCTCACAATTACAGAATGGTATACTTTTAAAACAAGGTACCAAAAGTGCATTAGCTCCTAAATAGCACTTTAATTATAATTTAAAATCCTCCGCCGCCCCATCCCCCATTAACAAAAAAAAAAAAATAGTGCCCGTTTTCACTTACCCTTTTCACACTCCAGCGCTGTCCCTGACTTCCTGCTCGGTCCAGTGCCATAGATCCCCTTTAGAGTAGAATGATAGAGTGTTGTTCTGCCCTGAAGAAGACCTCCAGCCCTGGACTGAGCAGGAAGCCAATGACAATGCTGAAGCATGGAGAGAGTAAGTGAACACACTGGCATTTCCTGTGTGCCAAACCTGTCATTTACATGCCATCCCCTAGGGGCGCATCATCATGCAGGCTGGGCTCACAGTACCCTAGGCCTGAATGGCAATCACACATCATTAATTAAGCGCTGCTCAGTCTTGAAAGAATACCAATCCCCCACTGCTGCTAGAAAACAAGGTTCCAATAGTGCATCTGTTCTTGAATAGCATTTCAAGTAGAACTCCATTTAAAAAAAAATTATGATGCCCCCACTCTATATTAAAAAAATATTAGTGCCAGTTTTTACTTACTGTCTCTACGCTCCAGTGCTGTCCCCGACAGTCCAGCACCGGAGGTCCCCTTCAGGGTAGAATGATATAGTGTTGTTCTCCCCCGAAGAGGACCTCTGTCGCTAGACTCAAGCAGGAAGTCAGCACTGGAGCATGGAGGGGGTATATGAACACTGGCATTTCCTGTGAACCCTGCCTGTCATTTACATGCCATGCCTAGGGGGTGCATCATTATGCAGGCTGGGCTCACAGTACCCTAGGCCTTAAAGCAGTGGTTCACCCTGCAGAACAACATTTCAGCATAAAATCCGGCATAGTAGCGCGAGCTACACTATGCCGGTCTTAATTTTTTTATCCCCGTACTCACGGTTATATCGTACATAGACGATTCCGTCTGCCGCGGGGAATGGGCGTTCCTAGCAAGAGGGAGGGTGATTGACGGCCGGCTCTGGCACGTCACGCTCCCCGAAGACAGCCGGAGTAGGTCTCGGCTCTTCACGGCGCCTGCGCACAGGCTATGCGCAGGCGCCGTGAAGAGCCAAGCCTATTTCGGCTATTTCCGGAGAAGCGTGACGTGCCAGGGCCGGCCGTCAATCACCTTCCCTCTCCATAGGAACACCCATTCCCCGGAATCTTCTATGTACGATATAACAGTGAGTATGGGGATAAAAAAATACAGACAGGCATACTGTAGCTCGCGCTACTATGCCGAATTTAATGCTAGATGGAAAAATATATATATTTTTTTTTATATAGGGTGAACCCCCGCTTTAATGACGATCACAGATCATAATGTAAGCACTGCTCAGTCGTGGAAGTCAATCCATCATCCAGAAGAACTAGAAGAAGCCAGGAAAGACATCACCTGACCATTAATAAGACTTCATGAAAAATATCAGGGAAGGTTGAGAGATAGATGGTGGGGAAATACTGCAGTTTCACTGTGTAAGCCACACTAAACATGAAAAAGCAGTCAAATGTTAAAGGACTGGTGCAAGTCTCACATGGCAGTAGGAAATTCATAACACAAACATACATAGTATAAGTTGGCCAGAGGAGCTCTCAAAGGCACCATATCCCAAACATTAAAAAACAGGACACAAGGAGTGCTCTCTATGAGAGGTGGGATTTTTTAGGTGCCAATAACTAGAATCAAAAACATGCATTAAAATTCAATCAATTTATTAGTATATTTCATATTAAAAAATGTAGGAAAAGAATGAGGATATATTAAAAACAATCGTGATTGCTACACCATAACAAGCAACTGTAACTAATTCACAATGTAGATTTCAAACATGACGTGCCTCCATGTTTTGTTTTCAATATATCCTTATTCTTTTCCTACATTTTTTAATAAGAAAAATATGAATAAATTGATTAACTTAATTCAAATTTTTCTGATTCTAGTTATTGGCACCTAAAAAAAATCTCATCTCTTATAGAGAGCACTCCTAAGTGTATTGTTTAATACAAATATACAGTTAGACATTAACTAGCAACAAGGTATTCTAATGCCCGGTACACACGATCCGATTATCGGACGAATGATCGTCCGTTTTTTTTTGTATGCTAATCTCACGCCGAATCTGATGAGTTTACTAAAGTCACGGCAGAATAAAAAGTGATGTCATGTGTTGTAATGCATTTGTATTGTATTTTCGAACGACAGCTGTACTGATTAAACAAAAATCGTACGATCTGGCATTGTACGAAAAAATAATTTGTGCATGTCCGATGGAATAAAATCGGATGAACTGTCCTGATCGGCTCTCGAAAGCTCTGTACTAATGATCCGATTATCGTACGATCGTTTCGAAAGCGGCATTTTTCGTACGATTTTCGGATCGTGTATACGGGGCTTAAGTCTGGTTTCAACTTTCAACTACCTAATCAGTGTTATTTGTAGAACATATCATCTGAAGCCTATCGCAGCTTACTTACATATATTCTTCACTTGCACATTTGGGACTTGGTGGAAAAATCTCTAACTTCACTGTTTTGTTTACATCAAGCTTCTTTGCAATTTTTTTACATGAGCATCGCTCTCCTCGTTGTCTTTGTTGTCCTAAAGGGAGACAGCAATTAGGAAACAGCAGTCAATTACAATATGAAAACACGATAAAAGGTAAAATATTTTTAGCAGAACAAACACAAATGCTGATAAGCTGGTGATAATGGTTTGCCTGTAAAATCAATGACCTTACCTTGTACAAGGATGGCAGAAAGCAGAATACAAATGATGACCGCACACTTGAAGTCCATGATAACAGCAGGAGCAGTGCTCTATGCAGCTAAGAACTAAGTAAAGGCAGCTGGATGAAGAAACAGAGATATATTTATACTGGCTGATACTGCATGACCTATGGTGTGCCGGGGAAGTCCTGGATTTCAGCACTTCTTCTAAACCTTACGCTTTAGAGGCTATAAGACTTAAGAAGATAAGCAAGTTCTTCATTTTAAATATTCAATAAATCATCAAACTATTTTATTCATAATCCATTAAAAACATAATAAAATCAATTAGCAATGCAACATTAATTACTTATTATTTATTAAAAGGAGGTTTTAAAATTGGTGTAAAAAAACAATTTTCTGTGTGTTTTTATGTGCGTTTGTTTCCAGCACCAATAAAAAAACTAGACAACACATATAGTATTAACCGGAAGATTTTCCCTCTTAATGACCAGGCTATTTTTTGCAAAATGGCACTGCGTCATTTTAACTGACAATTGCGCAAGTGCTGTACCCAAAAAAAATTGACGTCTTTTTTTCCCCCACAAAGAGAGCTTTCTTAGTGGTATTTGATCACCTCTGCGGTTTTTATTTTTTGCACTACAAACAAAAAAATTATTTTTTTTTTTACATTTTGCTATAATAAATATCCAAAACAAAAAAATGTCTTCATCAGTTTAGGCCAATATGTATTCTTCTACATATTTTTGACAATGAGCGTATATTGATTGATTTGCGCAAAAGTTATATAGCTAGATTCAGAAAGACCGCCTTAACTTTGCGGCGTCGTAGTGTATCGTGTTTACACTACGCCGCCGTAAGTTAGCGAGGCAAGTACATGATTCACAAAGTACTTGCCTGATAAGTTACGGCGGCATAGCGTAAATGCGGCGGGCGTAAGCGCGCCTAATTCAAAATAGGCTGAGGGGGCGTGTTTTATGTTAATATGGGTTGACCTGACGTGATTGACGTTTTTTAGGAACGGCGCATGCGCCGTCCGTGTACATATCCCAGTGTGCATTGCGGCTAAGTACGCCGCACGGACATATTGGTTTTGACGTGGACGTAAATTACGTCCAGCCCTATTCACGGACGACTTACGCAAACGACGTAACATTTTCAAATTTCGACGCGGGAACGACGGCCATACTTAACATTACTAGTCCAACTATTTGATGGAATAACTATACGCCTGAAAATGCCTTACGTAAACGGCGTATCTGTACTGCGTCGGCCGGGCGTACGTTCGTGAATCAGCGTATCTAGTGATTTACATATTCTACGCCGACTGCAATGGAAGCGCCACCTAGCGGCCAGCCTAAAAATTACACTTTAAGATACAACGGTGTAAGATACTTACACCGCTCGTATCTTAGCCTAATTTAAGCGTATCTGGTTACCAGAATACGCTTAAATTTGCGCCGGCGCAGATTCAGACTTAGGCTGGCGTTTCTACTGATACGCCAGCCTAAGTCTTTCTGAATCTGCCTAATAGTGTCTACAAAATAGGGGATAGATTTATGGCATTTTTATTATTAAATTTTTTTTTTTACTAGTAATGGTGGCAATCAGTGATTTTTAGCGGGACTGCGACATTGCGGCAGACAGATCGGACATTTTTGACACTTTTTAGGATTACTAACATTTATACAGCGATCAGTGCTATACAAATGCACTGATTACTTTATAAATGACACTGGCAGGGAAGGGGTTAACACTAGTGGTGATCAAGGGGTTAAATGTGTTCCCTGGGGGGTGTTTCTAACTATAGGGGTAGAGGACTGACTGGAGGAGGAGAGAGATTGCTGTTCCTGATTACTAGAAACAGATGACCACTCTACTCCCCTGACAGAACGGGGATCTGTTTGTTTACATTGACAGATCTCCATTTTGGCTCTCTATGGTGCAATCGTGGGTGGCCGCTGGCCACGTGCACCGGCTCCCCCGCCAGGCAGCGGGCGCATGCGCCTGCTATAGATCTTTAAAGAGCCGGCCCGTCGCAGTATAACGACATTGGTTGGTTGGCAAGGGGTTAAACAGCTTAAAACAAATTTCCAATTTTTTGTTTTCGTTTTAGGACCATTATTCATATGTCCAACAAATGTGGTAATTTTCCATATATCCCCCTCGTGTTTTTTCATGTTTGTATTCTCCAGTGTCCATTTTGTCACCGAAAATATTCTCGACTACGAAATGAACACTATTTTAGTCAACTAAAATACGGCTAAAACTAAAACAATTTAGATGACTAAAATAAGACCAGAACTAAAATGTTTTAGAGCCTAAGACTAAAACGAAATTGAAATTTGATGTAAAAATTAACACTACACTACCACATAAGACTATGTAAGGGGCATCTACTAAGCTGTTAAAAGCTTGTCTTAATATTTAACGTTGGTAATTTATTCAGGTAATACGTGTAAGCATCTCACAATGTGAAACGCGTTAGCCTTTTTGTTTTCTGCTGTTCATTTTATTTTGACTACATTATTTTGGATTACATTGGTTTTATATAATAAAGACACCTTTGATGAAGTGAGGCAGTCCAGAACACTTTTCTTTCTTCATAAATATTGACATATTATAAGATTTTTATTCCAGGAGTGTATACTGAGTTTGGAAATTCCAGAGAAATGCTTAAATAATGCATTACAATTTAACTAAACCCATTAGATATTAGTCGACTAAAATGTACAGGAGATTTTAGTCAACTAAAATCAAATAAAAAAGTAAAACAATTCAAATAACTAAAATATGACTAAAATTAAAATGGAATTTTAGTCAAAATACTGACTAAAACAAAATCGAAATGTCAAATGATATAACCAAAGTGACACCCGTGTCTAATAATCAAACATGATGGTGCATGCAGCTGTTGTCCAATATTCCCAACAGGGACTTTGAGTGAGTGTGGAATGTTAACTGTCAGCACGAGGTGGAATATTCATTACAGAGGATACCCTGGGAATCACCAACAAGCACTCAGGGTTGCACAATTTTATGAACTTTTTTTGCACTTGTGGCTCAGGGTATGGGAGAACTTGACCAAACTGTCAGACAACTGAAAAAAAAATGAAATTGCATACGTGTGTCTATGGTAGAAGGATACACATATATCATGTGGTCTATAGTAGATACCACTAAATAAAACAAAAAACAACAAGTATATGCACACATATGCAAATTTGTTTTTTTGTTTTGTCTGTCAGTTTGGTCAAGTTCTCCCATACCCTGAGCCACAAATTTACCAGGCAAGCATACACTTTGTTATGTTTATATGTAATTAGTTTTTGTGTATATGTACTCCTCCTGGAGAAATGTTGTAACAGTCATAATTCATACTTATATAGATATATATGACATTAAATATATATGTATTCTCTTGTTTTTAAACATGCCAGCACCTAACCAGTATCTGTCCCGAGGAAGCTAATATTTTAGTGAAACACGTAGACAAGCAAGTTTTTGTACCATAGGTCCAGTCCTCTATAACTGCATTATTGGGTAACTGGTTACTATGTCCATACAGGGTGTTGTTTGTATGTTGTTTATATGTTTTTTTTAACTATGTTGTAATAAAATGTATACTTTTTTACTGATTCTTCCTCTCATTGTGTGCACATTTTTTGATTTGGTCAATCCTTAAAGGTTCCTGCACTACTTTTGGTCCGACTTTGGTAATACTTGCATTGACTTCTGTTAAAGAATTTGCAAGTCGTGCCAAAGTCGCACTGGGATCCAACTTATTGCGGGCAGTGTGAAACTGGGCCTAAATGGGTGTAATTGTAAATCCGAGGGAGAAAAACGGGGCAAGTCATCTATGTACAAACATTTGTATTCATTGGGCGATAGATCTTGAAGTTTTAAAGTGTCTATGATTTACTTCTGCAATAATCCCAGCAATCTTTAAAGATATTAACTCAATCCACCCTAATGTAAATAACATTAACAAATAAAGTAGATCATTTGAAAAAATGCCCTTAAAAGCACTGATGTTTAAATATAACTTAATTAAACCTATAAAAAGCAAAATAAACAAATTAAAAACACTGGACCAATGAGTGGAAGAATATTTGCTCATTTATATGCAACATAAGCTCTGTCTGAAATATTCTTCCTCCGCACGAAAAGGACATTTTTTCCCCATTCTGGACAGCTCTTAATAAACCAACACGTTCCTTTTTCTTTTGCAAAATAGATTTTTAATTCCTTTCCTATTTTATTGAATTTTTTTACAAAACATGTATCCATCAAAATATTACTTACAATATGGCGCATATTATATTCTTATCAAACAATATTTACAAATGTCACACTATTTACATATATATATATATATATATATATATATATATATATATATATATATATATATATATATATATATAGATATATATATAGATATATCTATATATAGATATATATCTATATATATCTATATATATATCTATATATATAGATAGATATATATATATATATATATATATATATATATTTATATATATATATAGATATAGATATATATATATATATTTCTAGATCAAACATAAAATGACCCTGTCAGTAAAATGGTCCCAGTTAAATAAACAGCATATAGTGCCGTGCATAATCTACATAGTCCAGGGGCATAAAACATCTTGCACACTTGCACATTTGCCAGGGTTCATTTGAGATCTAGGTCACCCACTCCCAAAATAATAGAATGTAAACCTTGGCACTCCTCAGCGTACTTCCAGTGGTACAAAGTCCCTTGAATTTCACTAAGACCAATCCTAAGCAGTGGGGGCTTAGAATGTTTTGGGGTTTCCATAGTCCATTAGGCACAGTGTAATAAGCACATAAAATTTGCAACAAATTCACTTTAATATGTAAAAAATAAATAAAAAAACAAATACGACAGCTATTGCTGCGCTGTGTAGGGCAGTAATTAGATAATCAATATACAGCACATATGGGTAAAATAAAATACTGTATAGCAATTTTGTTTTTGAAAGAATCTCTACTTCAATAACTGAGTTCAATTCTATTGAAGTGTTCTACGTTGTACTATATTAGTAGTAAAACTGCAAAACTTCATCACAAGATAAGCCTGTTCCTTCCTTTGAGATACTGCTTTCCACACGATTGTCAGCAGTGCTGTATTAAATCTACGCATATTTATATTTATTGATTGTCAGAGTCAGAGGGTACTGGTGGCGTCTTTCCTTCACTGTTTTTGTGTTAGATACTTGATCACTTGTATTTTCATCCTGTGTCCAAAAAAAAAAAAAAAATATATATATATACACACACACACACACACACACACACACACACATATATACATATATATATATATATATATATATATATATATATATATATATATATATATACAGTATATATACACACACACATATATATATATATATATATATATATATATATATATATATATATATATATATATATATATATATATATATATATATATATATATATAGACCTAATTACAGACAAAGCTGTAATTGGAAATAGGTGGGACATTTAAGAACCTCTGTAATGTTTTTTGTTTTATATTTTTTTTAATTATATATATTTAAATTTTATAGAGTCAGATTGGAAAAGTACAAAGCTCCTGTCATTGTTATCATTGACTGTCCCTGTTGAAGAGATTCCTCTCACTTCCAATCTGAATAACCACCATCTCTGGGACAAAAAAATTCCCCAGTGGGGACATAATAAGAAAAAAAATTAAAAATGAGGAAATCTACACATTTATCATAAACATGGTGTGGGAAAATCTATACTAGCAGGTTACAACTGGACCGTTGCTGTTGGTTATAAATTCCCCCCAGTTACAATTTGATTAGCTATGTCTGTAATAAATCTGGAGCTTTTTTTATCCCTAACCACATAAAATGTATTGGGAAAGGCAGACAATTTCAGATGACTATTAATTTGCTTTAACACGGCAGCATCACATAAGAATGAAAACTTAAAAGTTGAAAAAAGTTTTAATAAATCTGTATATTATTATCTTTGTATGTACATTGTACAATAAATCACACTTACTTAATCTTTCTATCAAGAATAGCTTTTACTTGTTTCATGGCTGGATTGACACATTTTCTTTCTGTTTTTGAGCCAGCTTTCTTATTACCTTTGGGGCGTTTGAAGGTAGCGCTTTAAAAAAAAAAAACACAATATTAACACTCTAGTGACTATTTTCATGTTTGAGTCATAACTGGTAAATATAATTTTCAGATCGCATACAGCTTACAACTACAGTGACTTCATCAGCTCCTGAGGAGCATTTAAAGCAGAACTCCATTAAAAAAATATATATATTCTCCTAACTATAATGACAGAGTGCTGTTCTTCCCTGAAGAGGAGGTATGGTCCTGGACCAAGTATGAAGTCAGGGACAGCACTGGAGCATGGAGAAAGTAAGTGGGCAAGTCATCACACAGTCTGGGCTCAAAGTACTCCAGGCCATGAATGGTGATCACACATTATTACTTAAGTGCCACACAGTCCTGAAAAAATACCCATCCAAACTAGTAGAAGCTGGGAAAAACATTATAGGACCAGCAGCACTAATGCCACGTGCACATGATCAGAAATTCCGACAAGAAAATCTGATGTGAGCTTTTGGTCGGAAATTCCGACCTTGTGTATGCTACATCGGACTTTTGCTGTCGGAATTTCCGCCAACAAAAGATTGAGAGCAGGTTCTCAATTTTTCCGACGGAAAAAGTTCCTATAGGAAAATCCGCTTGTCTGTATGCAATTCCGACACGCAAAAAAAACATGCATTCTCAGAATCAAGTAGAAGAGCCGAACTGCCTATTGAACTTCATTGATCTTGGCTCGTCGTACGTCTTTCAGACAATTTCAGACAAGATTTGTGTGACCATGTGCATGTAACACAAGTTTGAGCCAACATTCCGTCAGAAAAAATCCACGGTTTTCTTGTTGGAATTTCCGATCGTGTGTACGCGACATAAGACTTCAAGAAAAAAAGCACTAGGGGTTTAAAAAAAAAAAAAAAAACCCAGGGTGGGGTGGGAGAGACAGATGGGCGTTTCACTGTGAGCCACACTTAACATGAAAAAGATCTCAAAGGTAGTATTAAATGGTAAAAACAAATAGAAATGGATTAACAGGGCTACAGGTAACTCAACAGATAGTTGCTAGCAACAGTAAATTCTAAGTCTTGGGATTAGACTACATAATCAATGTAAATTGTGTAAGTAAACTGAAGCATATTGTAGCTTACTTACATATATTCTTCACTTGCACATTTGGGACTTGGTGGAAAAATCTCTAACTTCACTGTCCTCTTTACATCGAGCTTCTTCGCAAATTTCTTACATAAGCATCGCTCTCTTTGCTGTCTTTGTTGTCCTGAAGGGAGACCACAAATAGACAAATTGAAGTCAATCACAATATGAAAAAGCAATGAAAGGTAAAATAGTGTTAACAGAACAAACACAAGTGATGAGTCCCAGTTCTTTGTCTGTAAAATCAATGACCTTACCTTCTACAAGGATGGAGGAAAGCAGAATACCAACGATGACCGCACACTTGAAGTCCATGATGACAGCAGGAGCAGTGCTTTATGCAGTTAATAACAAGTAAAGGTAGCTGAGTAAAGATATATTTATACTGGCTGTTACTGCATGACCTACGGTGTGACAGGGAAGTCCTGGATTCCAACACTTCTTCTAAACCTAATGCTTGAGAGGAAACCTCTATGAAAGTGAAACAATACAGTGTACCACAATATATCCCTATGGGATTTTACAAAAGACGCTTGTTAACTATTGTTCTAGTCTCATTATGCTTGTACACCCACATGAAAGTTAAAAACTAATTGATTGAACATACAATTATAAAAATAAATATAGAAATAGGTAAGGAAATGTAAGAAGATATGCACATCCTGCAACTTAAAGCTGAACAAAAGCCACCTAGAAACTGTAAAGCAATACATTTGGCTTAGTGGTTTTCATTATGTCATTCCCAATTTCAGTTTACGAATTGGCATCTGACAAGCTCCTTAGCCCACTATTAACAGGTACTACATTCTCTAAGTCTATTCAGATATGGGGGCATGGCAGTGGCTGCACTGTTCCACACTACAGGAGCTACGGCACACAGTGGTAACAGACATTGCCCTGATGCCCTGCATGGGTTGCCAATAGAGGAACCTAAAAAAAGCCTTGGAAATCACAGGTAATAAATACAATTCACAACATAGTTGGATATCACGAATATGAATACAACTTTATTGACTTGGCTATAGATCATCTTTAGAGTTTGCCTAACCAGCTGCCTCCTGATAAATAAATATGAAAGTCCCCAAAGATATAGGATATGTCTTTTGTTTTGTAATAAAAATAATGCAGGACCTTGGCCTTTGACCTCCGTTGGCTCCATGTCGCTTCAGGTAAGAGACTCTCCCCCCTCCCCACACCAACCCCATGGCTAAGGTCCTATCTTTAAACGTACACGGCCTAAACTCTGACAGAAAGAGGCATCTGGCATTAAGGGAGTTCAGACAGTCGGGAGCGGACGTAGTTTTTGTCCAGGAAACCCACTTTGACAGTAAGGGGTCCTTCGCGTTCGCCTCTAGGCAATTCCCACAGATATATGTAGCGTCAGGTCCCTGCAAGCGAGCTGGAGTCGCAATACTTATTAAACATGGGTCCCCGTTCACTTTCTCCAGCCATTACAGCGATCCTCAGGGTCATTTTGTTATCCTCCGAGGCCTATGGCAGATGCGTGAGGTCACTTTCTGCGCATTATACCCCCCGAATGTCCAGCAGCACAGATTTTTAACTAGGCTCTTCACTCGCCTCTTTCGATCGGACCACGGGTTACTGGTGGTAGGGGGCGACTTCAACTTGACCCATTCTGCGACTGCCGATCGCCATGTGGTGGGTCCCCGGGCGTTGTCAGCCCGAGCCCTTAGGGACTCAAAGCTCTTCCGCCAAATCTCCAGAAGATATGCCCTCTTTGATACCTGGCGGGCCCTCCACCCGGGTGATCGGCAGTACACTTTTTACTCAGCCCCTCACAAAGCCCACTCTCGCATCGACTATTTTTTCACCAACAATCCTACACTTAGGGTGGTACGTGAGGCGCAGATACTCCCGATATCGTGGTCGGACCATGCTCCGATCATGCTCACGCTAGACCTAGGCTCCCCCGCCCGCAGGCCCTATAATTGGAGACTAAATACCTTCCTCCTCCAACACCTACCATCCAAGACAGAACTCACCTCTACCCTACAACTCTACTTTGTAGAAAACAACACCGCCGACATCTCCACCTCTACGCTCTGGGAAGCCCACAAGGCGGTCCTTCGAGGTAGATGCATGGCGATATCCGCGGCCCTAAAAAAAGACGCATTGGCTACTAAGCAGCGGACCGAAAGGAAACTTGAAGCCCTGGACCGCCGACTGCAGGTGTCCCCCTCTATCACCCTCCTGAAGAAAATTACGAGCCTTCGAGCGACCCTGAGGGACCTGGCCCTTGGCCGGGTGGAAAAGGCCCTCATTAGATTGCGGCAAATCTACTATGACAAGGGCAATAAGGCCCACTCCCTCTTAGCAAAAAAACTGCGAGACACCCACCTCGCGACGACGCCCCATCAGGTTAAGGATGCCTTTGGGCTGTCTCCAATCTCACCCCAGGGACGTGGCCAGCACGTTTGCTGACTTTTACATGGACCTCTACAATAACCCCGACATTCCCAGCGACCCTCTCTCCCCGGGCGTTTCCCGTAGCATGGAATGATACCTGGAACAGAGCGGGGTCTCTAGGCTCCAACCCTCTGACCTAACTTCCCTGAATATGCGCATTACTGAAGAGGAGATTGAGCAGACCATCAAATCCCTACCCTCCCGTAAGTCCCCAGGCCCAGATGGCCTACCCTATGAATATTATAAAGCTTTCCTGCCCATCCTGCTCCCCCATATGTGCAGAAATGCATTCCTCCGAGACAGACCCGTCCCGTCAGACATGCAGCGCTCCTTTATCACCCTGATTCCTAAGCCGGACAAGGACCCTGTTCTTTGTGCCAATTATAGACCTATCGCCCTATTGAATTCAGACCTAAAAATCTTTACAAAATTACTTTCGATCCGTTTGAACATGGTCCTCCCTTCCCTCATTCACAAGGATCAGGTGGGCTTCGTGCCACTTAGGCAGGCAGGCGATAACACCCGAAAAGTAATAGACCTGGTGGATGTGGCGAACAGAGATAACACGGCGTCCTTGCTACTTAGCTTGGACGCTGAGAAGGCCTTTGACCGGCTTGGATGGCCCTTCATGTTCGCCACGTTGCACCATGTGGGAATCCGGGGCCCATTTATGACAGCGATTCGCCACCTCTACTCAAACCCCTCTACCCAGGTCAAAACACCCTTCGCCCTCTCTTCCTCCTTTCCCATCACTAATGGCACTCGGCAGGGGTGTCCACTTTCACCCTTGCTATTTGCTTTATGTGTTGAACCCCTAGCGGCCACTATCCGGGAAAAACCCGTCTATCCCGGGGATCCCTGTCAGGGACAGGGAATTTTAAATTTCTTTGTTTGCGGATGACATCATCCGTTCCCTGACTCAACCCAGAATTTCCCTCCCGAAACCTTCATGCTGAATTGGCCCGGTACGGAGCCCTGTCAGGCTATAAAATTAACACGTCTAAATCAGAGGCCCTCCCAATTAATATTGCCGGGACGGAGATAGCTCACCTACAGGCCAACTTCTCCTACCACTGGAAAACGACCTCCCTGAAATATTTGGGGATACACATTACCCCAAGCTTCACCACTCTGTACCAGGAAAATTTCCCTCCCCTGTTTCGTTCAGTAAGATCCCTACTAACACAATGGAAGAAACACCATATTTCCCTGCTCGGCCGGATCGCCTCAGTCAAAATGACAATACTCCCAAAGCTCCTCTACCTTTTCCAAACGTTGCCCATCCCCGTCCCCTACAAACATCTGAGGAAACTCCAGTCTGACCTAATTAAATTCACCTGGAACCACAAGAGACATAGGATACCCCAGACAGTATTAATGGCGGCGCGCTCAGACGGGGGCCTGGCGTTTCCCAATCTTGTCAAATACTACCAAGCCACTCAACTCAGGGCGATAGCTTCTTGGTTTACGCAACGTTTGTATAATAAGTGGACAGAGATTGAAAAATGATGGCTAGCCCCGACTCATCCTAATAACTTACTTTGGTGCGCGGACGCGGAGGTTCCCCCTGAACGTCTGCTGGGATCTATGACACAGCTCAGGCGTCTTTGGCGTCGGCTGTCAAGGCCGCTTGGGTTGTCTTCGGAGCGTTCACTCATGACTTCATTTATGTGTAACCCCAAGGTGCCAGACAGCCTCACACACCATATGTCCCATCCGTGGACATCTCGGAACCTGTTTCACTTTGGGACCCAAGTAGATCCCATCTCACGCAAATTACTGCCCTTCTCTAGCCTCCAGACAAAATTTAACCTCCCTAGGCAGGTTTTCTATAGCTATCTGCAAATTCAGTGCCCAGCAGTAAAGCTTATCGGTGTCCATCAGTGCCACCACATCAATGCCCATCAGTGCAGCCTATCAGTGTCCATAAGTGCAGCCTATCATTATCCATCAATGCAGCCTCTTCAGACAATCCACACAGGCAGTCTCTACCCAGGGCTGGTCCTGGGTAGAGACATTGGCGGAAAGCATATCAGGATCATGCCACCAGCCCATTCAGGATCTTTTTACTATAATTATAATGGGCCAAAATGGATACAATTCACATCATGGAAAGAAGTGAATTCCAAAGACGCCTCAGAAGTGGTAATTTGAATCTCCTGCTTGCAGAAGAGACTTTAGAAGGATTTAATTTAGTATTTGTGGGAGATCACCTTCCTAAACCATTTCCCATGAGAAACTCAAGTGCATATCAGAAAATATTATTACTACAGACTATCACGAGCAAGATGTGTGGTGGAGAATGAGATCATGGAAAATCTCTTTTGCATATTTCAAATAGCTATTAACCTTGGTTTAAATAAGGACGATACAGTAGAATGTTGTTGTGTCTTGCACAACTTCCTACGACACCAAACTACCAATTACATGCCGGCAACTTCTATAGACCAGGAAGACACTGTACAGTAGTTCTTGGTGAATGAAGATCAGACAGCAAGGATCAAGAGAACTTAGTAGAACGCCCTTGCTTGTCTACTACCTCCACTTGACAAAACAGTGAGAACTTTTTGCAACACTTTGTTGGCAGGGGTGCGCAGAGGCGTATCTAGTGAAAATAGCGCCTATGGCAAGCACTGAAACTGCGCCCCTGTCTAAACATTTAAAACCCATCTTTCAGATGACCTTAACAAAAAAAACAGCCAACAAAACTAGTGATATTTATCATCCCTTGTGATATTTATCATCCTCTTTATGGAGAAATCTGGGGTTTATTAGACCCCTGATCCATCATCTGCCCTCCAAGGCCAGGTAAATGCAGAACCAATACTGGAAGTGATGAAATCTTCATCACTTAAGGCCTCAGTTTTCACAGAGGAGAGTGAGAAACTGATGTCCCTCCTTCTTTGTGCGCTGCCAATCCGACCAGTTGAAATGGGAGAGCCTGGGAGAACAGGGAGGGTTGTGGCTGAACGCAGCAGGGATAGCGCTGCCATTGTCCATTAGCAAAGGTGCTGAAAAGGAGATCCTGCCTATGCTCAGGAGGAGGGAAGAAGAGACCCTCAGACCCTGGTAAGTGCCTTGCTGCCCAGCCACTCAACAGCGCCCCCATCATATGGTGCCCTTGGCACTTGCCATGGCTGCCATACCCTAGATACGCCACTGGGGGTGCGGTTTCATGGCAAAACAATGTATAGTTATCTTTCTTTTGTAAATATCTAACTAATACTTTAAAGACGTATATAATTACTTAATGAACTCTGTTCTATTTACACAAAATATGAGAATAAATGTGTGATATGTAAATTGCGTGATGTGCAGTTATGCAATTTTTTTTTTTGTGTGACTTAACTCTGTATCTTCAATTTCTTTTGGTTCATCCATATCAGAGGGCGGTGAAGTTGAGGGTGAGTTGGAGGAACTTGAATTCAAGGAGCAGCAAAAATTCCTGGAAGTTTCCAGATCTGATGGAAAACATAGATTTTCAAAACACTACAATTGTGGGACATTGACATCATCCGCTCTAGGCCCAGATCTTTTTGAAGCGTTTATATTCTTAAACTCCTTCTTAGCCTAGGTTCACACCATGAATCAAATTGCGTTCCTCTACAATTCATATGTGATTCAGTGCAGTGAGATTTGAGCCATTCATGTTAAATGGCTCAAATCGCACTACATACACACCATAGTCATGCATGCAGCAATTTTGGGAATGCATTGCAACTGGATCACATGGTCTCTTTATACAATGTTACCCGGTGCAGGCAAACACACTGTGTTTGTAACCTGCTATGGGGTGTTAAGATTGCTGACACACACTGCAGTTCACAAGGGCAGTGCAATTTGAATGCGGTCAGGGAAACGCACATAGATCGCAGGTTTTCCACACCACATTCTAGTGTAAACAGAGGCTAAAGGACAGTGCGTATGTTTGCAATCTTGTTTTTCATGTACTCCTCATTGGCTTTTGGTTTAACAGCTTTACACAATTCTGCCAAATTTTTGCATGCCTCATCCTTGATCTAACATTCCAGAGGCATGAATTTTCTCAATGTACATTTTAATAAACTGTGGTAAAAAAAATTGTGAAGTAAGTTTATCCGCCATTGCTGTAAAATAAGAGTAGGAACTATTATCAATAAAAAACTTTAACAACAGGAAGATATAACACATACATGATCATTAGGCCCTCTTCACACGGGCGGACCGTTCAGGTCCGCCTGTTAGTTTTTTAGGTGTACCTGAACGGACGCTTCATGCAGGTCTATGGAGCGACGGATGTCAGCGATGACCATGTCTGCTGAGGTCCGCTCTGCTAAAATCAGAGATATGGTGATACGTTCGCCATCCGTCCTGGCGGATCGGATCGGATGACATATGATGAAAACGAACATGCTGTCTGTTTTCGTCCGATCTCTCCATAGGAATCAGCGGCGCTCGACAGGCCCCTCTCCGCTCAGTGAGCAGAGACGGACCTGTCATCCGCTAGCTCAGTGGAGATCAACAGAGAGATCTCATGTTGAGCTGGAGGACTCCACTGAAACGAATCAGCCTCGTGTGGAAGGGGTCTAATGGTAAAAAAAACTATGAAACTTTTTGTATTTACTAAAAATCACATGGAATATGATATTGTGGCAGAGCACAAAACGACATGACCTTCTGTAGTCCCTGCCTCTTCTCTCTCTCCTGGGGCCTGCACACAGAAGATGGCGAAGCAGCAAGAGGTGACTGGTGGCAGTGAAATGGAGGAACCAGAACCACACAGAAGAAAGCATTGAATGTGTCTTTGGAGGAAATAGTCAACATCCTAACATAGAAAGATTATGATAGAAATCTTTCACTTTACAGTAAGCCAAATGCAAGGAATGATCTAATTATAAAGAAGGTTGTGAAAGTTCACAGAAGAAAGTCTGGGGTGAGGGGGACCAAAGAGCAGCTCAGGAAGCACTGGTCTGACTTAAAGTGGCTGTAAAGGCAGTCATTTTATTTTTTACCTTACTGCATTCTATGCAGTAAGGTAAAAATCCTTCAGCATGGAGCTCCCCCTGTAGGTCCCTCTAAATACTTACCCGAGTCTGATCTCAATCCAGCGCTTAGCATGAGAGGTGAGGCTCTCTCGGCTCTCTGCCTCCTCATTGGCTCAGATACAGCAGCAGGAGCCATTGGCTCTCGCTGCTGTCAATTAAAGCCAGTGACGAGAAGCGAGGGGCTGGGCTGAGCTCCATTCTTTGTGTCTTATGACACAGAGCAGGTCTTGGGAGCATGCACTGGTTTCTTGCAATGGGGGCACTCAGTGTGGGGGAGTGGGAATCTCCCCCCAAACTTGAGGCAGGTAAGTAGAACCTGTTTGTTATTTTAAATAAAAAAAAGGCAAGCTTTACAATCATTTTAAAATTAAGAGAAGAACAATTTAGGAAAATTGGGAAACTTTTAAGGAAAATAAAGTATGTGTACCATATGTCCTAAAACATGTAGAGGCAGGTTTGATGGATGTCTACGTCATATCCGTTGACGTCACTTCCCATCGGTGAAGCGCACATCAGTTCTAGATAGAGAACAGCAATGGCTCATGGTCTGATCTGTCCCATTGCTTGGACACAGCGAGTAACAATCATCGGGTCTGGCGGACGCGATGTCTGCCAGGAAACGCAGATCGTTCTCAAGAGAGGCAGAACGGCGGTCTGCCCATGTAAATAAGGCAGACCGCCATTCTGTGAGAGGGGAAGATGGAGATCTTGTGTACCTGCTAATCTGGAACACAAATCTCTTTCTTCCCCCAGTCAAAGCATCCCCCCCCACAGTTAGAAAGCACTCCCTAGGGACACATTTAACCCTTTGATTACTCCTGATGTTAACACCTTCCTTGCCAGTGTCATTAGTACAGTGAGAGTGCATTTTTTTAGCACTGCTCACTGTATTAATGTCACTGGTCTCCAAAAACTGTCACTTTTGTCCGCCGCAATGTTGCTGTCCTGCTAAAAATCACTGATCGCCGCCATTACTAGTAAAAAATAAATAAAAATTCAATACATATTTCCCATAGTTTGTAGACACTATGGGCCAGATTCTTAGAGGAGATACGACGGCGTATCTCCAGATACGCCGTCGTATCTCTGTGTCCGGCCAGTCGTATCTATGCGCCTGATTCTTAGAATCAGTCACGCATAGATATCTATTAGATCCGACAGGCGTAAGTTTTTTACGCCGTCGGATCGTAACTGCATATTTACGCTGGCCGCTAGGGGCGTGTACGCTGATTTACGCGTCAAAATATGTAAATCAGCTAGATACGTGAATTCACAAACGTACGCCTGGCCGACGCAGTAAAGTTACGCCGTTTACGTTAGGCTTTTCCCGGTGTATAGTTACCCCTGCTATATGATGGCGTAAGTGCGGCGTACCAATGTTAAGTATGGCCGTCGTTCCCGCGTCGAAATTTTAAAAAGTTACGTCGTTTGCGTAAGTCGTCCGTGAATGGGGCTGGACGTCATTTACGTTCACGTCGAAACCAATGGAGTCCTTGCGGCATACTTTGGAGCAATGCACACTGGGAAATTCCACGGACGGCGCATGCGCCGTTCGGGAAAAACGCCAATCCCGTCGGGTCAAGCCTGTTTTACATAACACACGCCCACCTCTTCACAATTTGAATTAGGCGGGGTACGCCGGCCTATTTACGCTACGCCGCCGCAACTTTTTTTTGAGAATACGGCACTTGCCTGTAAAAGTTGCGAAGGCGTAACGTAAATAGGATACGTTACGCCCGCACAAAGTTATGCGATTCTACGTGAATCTAGCCCTATAATGTTTGTGCAAACCAATCAATATATACGCTTATTTTGATTATATATATGTAGCAGAATACATATTGGCCTAAATTGATGAAGAAATTCGATTTTTTTATATTTTGTTATTGGATATGTTTTATAGCATAAAGTAAAAACAATTTATGTTTTTTTTCCAAAATTGTTGGTCTTTTTTGTTTCCAAAAAAAAAAAAAAACGCAGAGGTGTTCAAATACCACCAAAAGAAAGCTCTATTTGTGGGAAAAAAAGAACATTCATTTTATTCATCGCACAACTGTAAAATTGTCTATACGTCTTTAGTTAATCAAGCACTGTGAGTTTCAAAGTTAAATGTCCATGTCTGCACGGAGTGTACGCTGCCTCTGTAAAATCTGGATTTTCCAAGGAATTTCCAGGGGGAGTAAAGCACTGTCCTGCTCACTTAAAAACAGGTGAGAGGTTTCGCAATCCTCTCTAAATTCTTGTACAGCACAGAGACTATTTAGAACCAGCACGGTTTATTTCCCGGGACTTTCAGTTTCACTTCATTTTTTATATTGTCAGAGCCACAAATATTATGCAGTGGCTCCATTGGATTGTGTCCTAGAATCGTTTGTTAGTTTTAATTAAGGCCTGTTTTAGTTGTTAATGAGTCTTTGTACTGGCTGATATTGTATATTCTACTTTCTGGTTTAAAACATATCTAATTTCTTCATAAATTTAGGCCAAAATGTATTCTGCTACATGTCTTTTGTAAAAAAAATCACAATAAGTATATTTTATTGGTTTGTGTTTTAAGTTAGAATTTAACGAGGTGGGAGTTGGCGATTTGTGTGTAAACTACTGGTCCGTCCAATCCAATATACACAAAAAGATATAGGAACCTAGGGCCAGATCCACATAGAAATGGATAGGCGCAGCGTATCAGAGATACGCTACGCCGTCGTATCTTACCTGGCTTTAAATTGAATCCTGGAAGAATTTGCGTCGTAAGTTACAGCGGCGTAGTGTATTTCTGGCGGCGCAATTCAAATCGGCGATTAGGGGGTGTGATTTATTTAAATGAAGCGCGTCCCCGCGCCGAATGAACTGCGCATTGTCCGTTTCGAAATTTCCCGCCGTGCATTGCGCAAAATGACGTCGCAACGACGTCATTTTTTAAACTTAGACGTGACTTACGTCCATCCCGATTCACGGACGACTTACGCAAAAAAAATAAAAAATTCAAATTTCGACGCGGGAACGACGGCCATATTTAACATGGCAAGTCTATCTATACGCCGCAAAATACCAGCTTTAACTATACGCCGGGAAAAAAACGACTAGAGACGACATAAGAGAATGCGACGGCCACGCGTACGTTCGTGGATTGTCGGAAAAAGCTGATTTGCACACCCAGCGGACGCCGAAGTATTGCATCTACGATCCGAAGGCGTACGAAGCCGTACGCCTGTCGGATCAAACCCAGATGCCGTCCTATCTTGGTTTGAGGATTCAAACTAAAGATACGACGCGGGTAATTTGAAAGTACGCCGGCGTATCAATAGATGAGCCGGCGTACTCGCTCTGAGGATCTGGCCCCTAGTGCGCAAGCCACGGTAATACCCCTCGGATTTTGTAGACAGACCAAAGTAGTATAGTAAAAAATTTAATTTGTATTACATATATAGAAGTACAAATAAAATGCAGTGACAAAAAAGTCAATAATCAAATAAACATGCTAAAATGTATGTGTGACCTATTTGTATACAAAATCCGGAGGGGTATTACCGTGCCTTGGGCTCTAGGTTCCTATATCTTTTTGTATTTTAAGTTATAGCGTCTACAATCTGTCGTATATATATTTGAAAATTGATTAATCCTGACAAACTGACTGCCTATCTAATTTTTATGAGGCCCTTAAAATGCCAGGACAGTAAAAAATACCCCCCCTCCTCCAACTTACCCCTTTTTGGAAAGCAGATAGTTAGAGGTATTTAGTAAAATATTTTAAACCAATTACTCTTTTTAAAATACATATTTTGTATTTACATACATTTATCATATGAGAGTTTTTTTTACGGTTAGGGCATGAAAGCTTTTTGAAAGAATCCACTAGCCATGATCCCACAAATAGTGAAGACTTGAAAATACTTGACCACTTGTATCCCAGGGCAATTTTGTAATTTTTAGCAAAAGGTAAAATCAGCACTTTTTGCTAGAAATTACGATACTGTAAGTCCTCAAAAGTATTTATATTTTCTGAAGGCAGCGACCCTAAAATTGTGCTAGTTGCAATTTTTTTTATATAGAGTGTGTATAGGGGTAACAGGGGTGCTTAACCATTTTTTAAATTATATTTATTTAATTTATATAGCTATTTTTTACACTTTATTTATTTATTTACTATGTACCAGTAGCAGTCAGCCCAAGTCACCTAAATTTCATGAATAATGCTCAATAAACCAATATAAAATAAGATAAATACAAAAATGTATGTAATGAGCTGCACATAGCACTTTGTGTGAACTTGTTTGCGAGAGTCATTTTTAGAGCTTTATATTAAATGGTTTTAAATGTCTTTTTGCATGAATGAATGTCTACATTTGGTGAGACTGGAGAAGAGGAAGAACATCCTGAGGTGCAATCCAGTGTATAGCCCATGAAGGGGCAAAAGCGCTATTGACCTTGATTTATAATTGGAGACAAATACTGAAGGTAAGCATATACGGTTTATTGGAGGTGAATTGCATGCTGTGCATGGGTGATATGTAGTGTGAAGATAAGTGGATAAGTCGATTCCACCGGTGGTTGGAAGCACTGAACATTTTGTGGACTTTTTTGAATCACAAACTGATTCACCGCCGGTGTCCCGCGATCGGTCACAGGAGCTGAAGAACGGGGAGAGGTGAATGTAAACACACCTTCCCTGTTCTTTTCTGTGGCAGTGTCACTGATCGTCTGTTCCCTGATATAGGGGACGACGATCAGTGACGTCACACGTCTAGCCACGCCCCCCTACAGTAAGAATCACTTCCTTAGGGCACACTTAACCCCCTTGCGCCCCCCCCCCCCCCAGTGGTTAACCCCTTCACTGCCATTGTCAGTTTCACAGTAATCAGTGCAATTTTATAGCACTTTTTGCTGTGAAAATAACTATGGTCCCAAAAATGTGTCAAAAGTGTCCGCCATAATGTCGCAGTCACGAAAAAAAATCGCTGATCACCGACATTAGTAGTAAAACAAAATTATTAATAAAAATGCCATAAAACTATCCCCTATTATGTAAACGCTAAAACTTTTGCGCAAACCAATCAATAAACGCTTATTGCGATTTTTTTTACCAAAAATAATTAGAAGAATACGTATCGGCCCAAACTGTTAAAAGTTTTTTTATATATTTTTTTGGGGGGATTTTTTTCAAATTGACGCTCTATTTTTGTTTATAGCGCAAAAAATAAAAACCGCAGAGGTGATCAAATACCACCAAAAGAAAGCTCTATTTGTCGCACGACCGCGCAATTGTCAGTTAAAGCAACGCAGTGCTGAACCGCAAAAAGGGGCCAGGTCCTTAACCTGCATATTGGTCCGGGTCTTAAGTGGTTAATATTTAGGCTAGTGCATTGTTGGTTCAATTGCATTTTCCTTCGATTTTACCTTCTTAATTTTTTTTTCTTTGTCTAAATTTCTCACTTCCTGTTTCTCCTCAGTAAGCTTGCCCCCATCATCCGAGCCGTTCTGGCTGGGGGTTAGTCAGCGTGCTTGCCCCCTCCCTTGGGACCACATCCCTGCGGGGAGACGCTGTGGGCCTGATCCACAAACGGGATACGCCGGCGTATCTACTGATACGCCGTCGTATCCCTGTTTCTATCTATGGAACTGATCCACAGAATCAGTTTCTCATAGATAGGCAGAAGATCCGACATGTGTAAGGGACTTACATTGTCGGATCTTAGGATGCCGTACCGCAGCCGCCGCTGGGGGCATTTCTCGTCGAAATCCAGCTTCGGGTATGCAAATTAGCACTTACGCTTCATTTTTTCTCCGTAAGTATTAGTTTGCCGTCGCAAAATTAGGGCTGCTTTTACAAGGTGTAAACTTAGTACACCATGTAAAAGTAGACCCTTCTATCCCGCGTCGCTGTCATTTAAAAATAAAAAAAATAATAATTCCCGCCGCAACTCTTTTTTTTTTTTTTTTACGCCCGTCGCGATTCTCAAAACCCGGCGCAACGTAAAACCGCGCAAAGCACGTCGGGAAAATAACGTCGGGAGCATGCGCAGTACGTCCGGCGCGGGAGCGCGCCTAATTTAAATGGGACTCGCCCCATTAGATTAGGAACGCCTTGCGCCGGACGGATTTAAGTTACACCGCTCAAAATTTCTAGGTAAGTGCTTTGTGGATCGGGCACTTAGGTAGAGATTTTGCGGCGGTGTAACTTAAACGGGAAAAATTAAGTTACGCCGGGTTTTTGTGGATCTGGCCCTGTGAACCTATTTAGAAAAAAAAATTAACCTTTACAACCCCTTTTAAGGCCTGTTTCCAGATGGGTATAAGGTCCCTCTTCAGCTTCCCATTGTTTTTTAATTATTATTTATTTTTTCTTACCTCTTTAGTGTCTTCAGAAAGCCCTGGAAAATGTCTTGGCTAAATCATCTCCCAGCTCCCATTATTGGATTTTAGCAGTAGACAGAAGAGGAGTCTACAGGGCCCCTTACTTAATGCATGGCTTGCAGAGCTAGAGGATGCAGCATTTTTCTATCTATTATGAGCGCTGAACAATGGCAGCACTAAAGTGCATCAACTAGAAAGTTGAAGCTTGTGTTTAAATGTATTTATTTAACTATAAACTGTGTGCCCTCCCCAGCACACAATCAGTCTACATGTAGAATGTTCTTGTTTGACTAAGCACACACTGCCTTAATTAAATATGGATTTTCCATGGGACTTTCCAACAAAAAAAAAAAAAATAGGTGATCGGTTTCTAATTCCTATAAAAGCTTGCATTTTGAAGAAACTATTTTAAACCAGCATGACTTATTTCCAGGAACCTCCACTTTCAGTTTCACTTCTCTGTACAGGGAGGTGGAACAATCCACAGAAGCCGATATTTTGTTTGTATCCTGTGAAATTTCACACAGGAAATTTTGCAGTAACTGTAGAGCAAGGGTAGACAACATTTGTCGGTGGCACACAACTTAATCCCGATCTAGAGAGTAGTACAAAGAAGAGGCAGTGAAACACAACTTCTGGTGCTCTAGTTCCTGCTGATCCACTTCTCATGTCCATTCCAGATGTTTGTATGTTACTGTGTGACAGGTGTAGAGGGAATTGCTATCGTTGGGTTGTATCCCAATTGTAGGTGGTAAGTGATAGACTCCGTTCTAGGTCTAGGGTAGGGTGCCCACGTGTCCCGAATTGCCGGGGACTGTCCCGCAATAGACATGTCTGTCCCGGGCACCTTCATTCCGGGACAATACAATGTCCCGGAATGAAAAAGAGGACACAGCCACCCCCTACTAACTAATAACTACATTTCCGGAACTAGTTGCTAGGGCCGGCGCTGCCTGGCATCTTACAACCAGTGACAATTTACTCTCAGACAGTGAAACCGGGAGCGAGGTCTGCGCCTAGTGCAGCACTAATGTCCCCACCCACTTTGGCGCCTCCTCCGTTTCCGGAACCCAGCGGCAAGCAGCAGGGACTGGTGTGATCCATATTCTCCAGATAGTGATGCCACTCCTTTCCTTCTACGCACGTGGCTAATGCAGAGGGAGTGACATCTGGTGGCAGACGATGGGTGGCAAGCGGCACTTCATCTGGTGGCAAGTGGCACATTCACCTGACAACCCGCCGCCAAATTCCCCATCAACCCCAAGACTACATTTAACCCCGCCCCCCCCTCATCTTTTTTTGGGGAAGGTGAGAGAGGGGGTGTGTCCCTGAATGGCTGTTTGGAAATGTGGTCACCCTAGTCTAGGGCTGCTACCTTTCTGATAACGACAGTGGAGGCATTACCGCAGTGAACACTTTGGGTGAATGGGGAGGTCCACAAAGAGAAAGGTCTCACTTGATGAAGTTTGTAGTTAGTTATTGGAGATAAAAGTAGACAAGTAGAGCCAAGTTCCCCTAAAACGCGTTGACTCTACTTGTCTACTTTTATCTCCAATAATTAACTACAAAATTCATCAAGTGATACCTTTCTCTTTTTGGACATCGGCTGCACCTCTCTAATCACCCAAGATGTTTGTATGTGACATCATATACAAGCTCCTGAACTTTGAAAAGATATGAAAGACTGAAAATTCTTGACCAGAATGGTTTTAATTTGGGGCATGGACTGCTATTTGTATAGAACATTGCACTTATGATTACAGCCTCTAAAGCATCTGTTGTTATATGCTGGATTGGCTTTTGCAGTCCATGCTGGGACCCAATACACATCAGTAAAACCTTATAGGCTGATTCCATTGTTAAAGTGGTTCTAAGGGCAAGGCATTCCAGCATTAGGGTAAAAAAAAGTCCCAGTAGTTATCAGTGGTGCCAACCTACCAGATTGAAATTTACTGACATGACACCCAATATTTACTGGCACAGCCAAGTTTTTACTGACATTTCTAAAAGTTACAAAATTACTGTTCTAAGTGCAAACTTTATCATTTAGGCTACAAACAAGTAAAATCTGCAAGTATCAATGTTATTTAAGGTAGCTATTAAGGCAACAAAAACGATTTCCTATTTTGTTTTGGATATAGTGAGTAAGTAGCTCAGGGACAGGACTCAGGAGACGAAGAAATTAGAATGGGTGGCACACATACATGAAATTGACTCTCACAGTGACACTGACAGCAGTGTTCAGCAGCATAGATGATGACGACACCTCCCCAACACGACACGTCCCCGCGACAGTCTCTCTCCATGCCAGGTAGTCCATCCAGTCCACTCCAGTTCAAACAGCACTGACAGTCCCGCTCCCAGACCGCAGACCCACACATGGGCTCCGCCCACTCAGCTCGGCTCCCTTGCACCATTACATCACACGGCCAACTCGGGCATAGACTCCACTATGCCCACTCCCCACTGGCACCTCCCAAACACACTGTAGCAGGCACTCAAGTGGTCTCGGCCAGCTCCAGACATATTTTTCACTGGCAACCTTTTCCTGTCACTGACATTTACTGGCAGGAGAAAAGGGCACTTTTTTTATGGGTGCCAGTAAAAATACTGACAGTTGGCAACACTGGTAGTTAGTTAAATTTTGTAATGAGTGGGAGGGGGCAGGGCCGAGCCTCACTGTGTGTGTCAATGGATGCACACAGTCGGGCTCGCAGAGAGTCCACAGCAGCTTGCTATGGAGGGGCACAAACAGACGGAGAGTATTTGAGAGCACAGATAAAGACCCCAGAAGAACGGGTCTGGGCCACTCTGTGCAATACTACTGCACAGAGCAAGTAAATATACCATGTTTTTTATTTTAGGAAAAAAGGCGGCCATACGTGGATCGAAATTTGGCCAGTTCAGCAGGGACTGGATGAATTTCGATCCATGTATGGGCACACTAGTTGTACACAAGTCGATCTATGGATTGGCTTGTGTACAATCAGCCTGCCAGCTTTTTCCCCAAACAATAAGTGCTGGTAGCTATAGCTTGCAGCTCTAATCATTGTGTTCTGCCAGCAAGTTAGGCTCCCTGCCAGCCGCACACAATAACACTGTGGGAGGGATTCCCACATCTACACTGACTGTGTTGATGAGGAAATCAGGCAATCAGGCAATTTTCTTTCCTTCCACCTATTGTGGAAGGAAAGAAAATTACATAATCATTGGCTTGCCTTAGTGTTTGGGTCATGGTCAGAATGATGCAATACTTAAATTGCAGAAGGATATGTCAAAGTGAAAATGTTATTTTTATCTTAGTGAAAACCAAAGAGAAGTTGTTTTTATAAAGGACAATTTTACTGTCATTTGAAGGGAAAGCCCAAGTTTTTTTAAAGTGGTTGTAAAGGCAATTTATTTTTCAACTTTTTCATTCTGTGGATTAGGGTAAACAAATCTATCTGTGCATCCCCCCCTGCTAAACACTTACCTGACACCACTCGGTTCAGTGCTGCCCCCCGCTGGCAGCCCTGCTCTCTTCTCTTCATCCTTTCAAAGATGACACAGAGCAAAGCATTCAGCTTTGCTGAGCCACACTGTGTAGGCACCCAAAGCACAGCTCGGGAGGTGGGTTCTCATAGGAAATGGCTTCCTATGGAGGCCCAACGCAAAGAGGAGGAGCCAGGAATGCCAGTGGGAGACCACAGAAGAGTTGGATCGGGGCAATACCCCGATCAGTGATTTTTATTGGTACTGCGACCTTATGGCAGACACTTCGGATACTTTTGACACATTTTTGGGACCATTGGCATTTTTTTAACGATCAGTGCTATAAAAATGCATTGATTACTGTAAAAATGCCACTGGCAGGGAAGGGGTTAACACTAGGGGGCGAGGAAGGGGTTAATTATGTTCCCTAATGTGTGTTCTAACTGAAGGGGGGATGGGACTGACTAGGGGAAATGACTGATCGCTGTTCATACATTGTATGATCAGGCATTTCTCCCCCTGACAGGACCGGGAGCTGCGTGTTTACACACACAGTTCCCGGGTCGCGCTCTGTAACGAGCGATCGTGGGTGCCCGGAGGTAATCGCGCCCTTCGGGCACGCACGTTGGCACCAGGGGCAAGCAGGGGGTGCGTGCACTCGCCCCTAATGGCTGGAATGCGAAATGACGTATAGCTACATGATTTTGCGCAGCTGACCTGCCGCCGTATAACTGGCTGGTCGGCTAGTGATTAAACCTTAAGGCTCCATGCTCACTGGGCTAAAAAAAACTCTGTTCTCTTTGGAGTAAAAAAAGCTCATATAGAGCATTTTTTGTATAAAGACGAGTTTAGGAGAGTTTTACGTTTTTTCTACCAGTAAGCTCCAATCAGAAACGCGAATGAGAAGGTTTTTTTTTTCCCTGCGTCTAAACGCTGATCTCAAAATATGCCTGTAATCATCTTAACCACTTCAGCCCCCGAAGATTTGGCTGTTCAATGACCAGGCCATTTTTTTGCTGACAATTGCCGTCTTTTTTTTTCACACAAATAGAGCTTTCTTTTGGTGGTATTTGATCACCTCTACGGTTTTTATTTGTTGCGCTATAAACAAAAGAAGAGTGTAAATTGTGAAAAAAAAACACAATATCTTTTATTTTTTGGAATAAATATTCCAATTATTTTTTTTATAAAACAAATTTTTTCCTCAATTTAGGCCGATATGTATTCTTCTACATATTTTTGGTAAAAAAAAATATTGATTGGTTTGCGCAAAAGATATAGCATCTACAAAACAGGGGATAGATTTATGACATTTTTATTATTATTATTTTTTAAATAGAAATGGAGGCGATCAGCGATTTTTATCGTGACATTTTTGGACTAGTGACATTTATACAGCGATTAGTGCTATAAAAATGTACTAATTACTATATAAATGACACTGGCAGGGAAGGGATTAACACTAGGGGTTGATCAAGGGGTTAACTGTGTTCCCTAATGTGTGTTCTAACTGTAGGGGGATGGGACTGGCTAGGGGAATTGATAGTGTTCATACATTGTATGAACACACGATCAGTCTCCTCCCCCCTGAGATCTGGGATTTGTGTGTTTACACACACACACATCCCCGTTTGCGTTCTGTAACAAGGAATCGTTGCAAAGACCGCCGGGCACCAGCGATGACTGCCGGGCACTCGCGATGACCGCAGGGCACTCGCGATGACTCGCACGGGCTCCGGGGGCATGCTTTGCTCACCGCTGGAGGCGTCTTAAAATGCAGACGTACAGCTATGACGGCTCGCGCAGGGGAGCCAGACTGCCTCAGTATAACTGCGGCAACTGGTCCGGAAGCGGTTAATGTGCATAGACATATAGGATACCATTAAGCTGTTTCCACAGGCAGAACACAAAACTCCTGTAGAAGCAACGTTTTTTAAGCCAGTGTGCATGGAGCCTACTAGAAGACCTCAGCCCGGAGCCCAGCGAGACCGGGACATGTGCGGTGTGTGGGCGGCGGGCAGCAGAGTGGGGTAGTGTGAAGTTCGGGGGTGCTCTGCAATATCAGCAGTCTTACTAGCAAAAGGGTCTACCAGCTGAGCAGGGAGTGGAGTCAGCTGTGAGAGAAACGGTCGTTGACTCACCCCCCTCCTCCGTGACACAGCGCAGCACCCTGCCGGAGATAGAGCGGGCGGCTCCCTCAACAGACAGAGGCAGTGCGACCTCCGACCCCCCTCCCCGAAGCATGTAAGCCTCACCACCTCGATAAGGCAGTGACACTCAGCGGTGCTGGGAGCACCAGGCGGTGTGTGAGCTCAAGGCATCCATCTACTGATAGACAGAGGCTGCAGCAGTAGAAACAGTTAGCGAGGGTGTGAGAGACCCCACACAGTGTTTCCTTATCCTTTAGTCGGCGTTTAGAGAAGAACTTTACACATTTCCTGAACACAGTGGCATAGCAATCCTTGCCCCCCCTTCTTCTTTGTACCCCGCTAGAAGCCTGGTCGAAAGACGGTTAATGGGTGAGAGATATCCATTGCTCTTTTTACTTGTTTGTTTATACCTATCTTCCCTATTCTGCTCCCTCTTTTTGAGAGGAGGGGGGGGGGAATAATATAGACTTTGGGCAGAAGGGTAGTAAAAGACGGGGAATCTAAAATCAGTAATTGTCCTTTCCTTTTTTTCAACTTTTTACTTGTTGGACACCCCCCCTACTGTACTGCTACTCATAGTTACTTGCCTTCACTAAAACTCTTAATTCCCCACCCCCAGAACCCCATTTCTCATAGCCTTGTGATTTGGACATACAGTTCCATATGCTTCAAAAGAGCTACTCACACTGCCTCTAAGAGACTGAAAAAGGCTAAGACGGGAGGGGGGTAGTAGATGTACATGAAAAGCACATAATTGTATCTTTCAGCCTTACAATGTCATCACAACGGACCACAAAAGCAAGCATGGCAGCAAGTCGGGCTGCCGCGAAATTAGGAAAATATTCTCATACTCCAGATCAGACCGCAGGCCAGACCCCTCCAAAAACACTCACCACAGGCAGCCAGCAGGCATATTCTAAACCACAGGCTGGGGCTTCAGGGGTACGAAGAAGCCAAAGACAAACCCAGACCCTCTTGGAAACAGAGTCAAGTGATTTGGAAGGGAGACCCCCGGGGACCGGTGAGCTCAGAGAGGTACTTGGACCACTAGCTGAGGGGGGAGGATTGGTGGAAGCGGAGCTGGCAGCAATTCATTTCTGCAAAATCTTCCCTAAATGAAGTAACCACCCAGCTTAGAACTATACAGGAAGAATAGACTTTGGTTAGATATGGCCTACAAAAAGTAAGCGAAAGAACAACAGCTCTGGAAGAGAGAGTTAGCCTTGTGGAAGACGAACTAGCTCCTCTTAAAAGAGAAATAAGTGCATTGAGAGAACAAATGGTTAAACAGGAGTTAAAGATGGATGACATGGAAAACAGAATGAGGAGGAAGAACGTTAGGATTTTTGGACTTCCAGAGCACAGTGAAGGCCCAGACTCAGTAGCCTTTGTGGAGAAATGGCTCAGAGAGACTGTCAGGGCTGGGCTCAGCCCTTCCTTCTCTGTGCTGGAAGCTCAGCTGTCAGCTAATTGCCAGCTCCCATCTCTCCACAGTGATCCACCTGTTGATGATCCCGTTCATCAGCTCTGCCTACTAAAAGCCTTCCAGTTAATTTGCTCTTTGCCTTCGCCTGTGTTAACATCACTATAGACTTCTCCTGCGTTCCTGTTAAAGACCTGCTTGACCATGTTCCCTCTGGCTCAGATTCTGCTTGCTGAACTACTACCTTTATCCCTGGCTCTTGGACATTGGCTTGGTTTACTACCTGATCCGGTTACTGAACTCTGGCATGTTTTGACTACGCTTACTCTGTTTACCTTTTTATTTTTATTATTAAACTAGTGTGATTTAACTGTACTTCTGTCTCAGCCTGATTCATGGTTCCTGACAGAGACATTTTGGCAGGAATCTTTTTCACCGTTCCTAGCAGTTGAAAGAGTGCATAGGGTCCCTTCTAGACCCCCCCCCCCCCCAATCTGGAGGTCCTCCTTGTCCCCATTTAGTAAAAATGTTCTACTACAAAGATAGAATGTCAATAATTCAGAAAGCTAGAGACATGGGTAACATTGGGCCAAATTCTCAAAAGAGATAGGCAGGCTGAACAGCAGTTCCGCCTGCGTATCTCTGTGCCTAACTTTGGAAACGATCCTCAAAAGGATTTTTCCAAAGTTAGGCAGAAGATCTGACATCTGTAAGACACTTACACTGTCAGATCTTAGGATGCAGTACCGCATCCGCCGCTGGGGGCATTTCTCATTGAAATGCCGCTTTGCTTATGCAAATGAGGACTTAAGCAGATCCACAAAGCTTTTAAGCATTGTGGTTTCTGCGTAAGTTCCGATATGCTTGCGCAAAACTAGGGCTGGTTTTACAATGTGGAAAGTTAGTCCACCATGTAAAATCAGACCTTTTTTTCGATCGCCGCAATTTTTTTTTAAATTTGAATTTTTTTTCCCGGCGCGTATTTTTTTTTTTTTCCCGACGCAACTTTATTGTCCCGTCGCGATCCACAAAGCCCGGCGTAAATTACGTTCGCACGCTGCCCGTCGGGAAAAATGACGTCACACGCATGCGCAGTACGTCCGGCGCGGGAGCGAGCCTAATTTAAATGGGAATCGCCCATTTAAACTAGGAACGCCTTGCGACGGACGGAGTTAAGTTGCGCTGCCGCAATTTTCTGGGTAAGTGCTTTGAGAATCGGTACTTAATTTCGGAAAATTGCGGCAGTGTAACTTAACTCCCTAAGGTTAAGTTAAGCAAGATTTTTGAGAATTTGGCCCATTGTATATAACGGAACTAGGATATCCATATATCCCGATTTTTCACCCGAACTACAAAAGTGAAGAGCCAAGTTTGGAGAAATAAAACGCAAATTACAGCAGATGAAAATAACTTAAACATTGTTATATCCGGCAAGATTGCGAGTAAACGCATCAGAGGGGACAAGGTATTTTGATACGCCTGAGGGGGTAATGGAGTGGTTACCAAATTACAAAGGCAACCCATAGAAAGTATGCACATGGACTGTTTTATTTGGATATTCAGGAGTTGCTAGGAGCACGCAGAACTAAGCACAAATCACAAAGCATGCAGCACAAACTCTTTTTTTTTTCTTCCCCCTTTTTTTTCTTTTTGATCCCCAACAGGAAGCAAGAGCAAATCCCTCCAAAGTGAGGGAATCCCTTGTTGTTACCAGGGTCACCAGAAATTTCCCTATTGGAAGATTTCCCCTCTATTACTGTTCTGGGGACAACCCAAAACTGGCAATTTTCTTTCACTTTTGACTTTTTTCACCTTTGAAAACAGTACACAAAACAAATAGAGAGGGTAAATCTCCCGAAGGCTAATGCCTCGTACACACGATCAGTTTTCAAAACAAGAAAAGTGAGATGTGAGCTTTTTGTCAGGAATTCCGACGTGTGAATGCTCCATCGCGCTTTTTCTGTCAGTTTGCTAAGAAAAGATTGAGAACAGGATCTCAAATTTCGTGACAGTAAAAATTCCTATTGCGAATCGCGTTCGTCTGTATGCAATTACGACACGCAAAAAAAACGTGCATGCTCAGAATCAAGCAGAAGAGCCAAACTGCCTATTGAGCTTCATTGATTTCGGCTTGTCGTACGTGTTGTAAGTCACCGCGTTCTTGACGTTCGGAACTTCAGCCAAGATTTGAGTGACTGTGTGTATGCAAGACAATTTTGAGCCGTTTTCCTGCTGAACAAAAAACACGGTTTTCCTGACGGAAAAACTGATTGTGTGTACGAGGCATAAGTTTACACTAACATTAAAAGCAAGCGTTTGAGATGCGTTAAAAACACCTATGCAAATGATACAATGGACAGACAGTGCTAGCATTGCGTTGCTTCAAAACTGAAGCCTTGTGTCGAGTCAGCAAGCATTTCAAGCCTTTCAAAGCCTCCTATTCAAGTCTATGGTAATGCTTCACAAGTGCTCTGGCAGGCAGTTGGATTGTGGTTGCAGGGCATTAAGATTTGTTTATTTCCTGTAATGGAATAGGCATTTGTGGAGTGGTTTTAACATGCATTAATGCTCATTAAACGCTTCAAAACTGCCCATAGGGTGTTCAGGGAGCATTTTTAATTCGTCATTATTGCTTGTAAAACGCCAGTCTAAAACCCATATTAACACTTATCAATGCGAGTCTACACCCATACTAACGCTATAGGAGCATTTGCTAAGCATTAGAAATGTAGTCTAGTGTGAACAAGCACTAACAGGGCACAGTCAGAAATGAAATCCTGGAATGTGTTCTAATCCTCTCTAGAGTTGAGCGGACACCTGGATGTTCGGGTTCGGACCCGAACCCGGACTTTGAAAAAAAAGTTCGGGTTCGGGACCGAACCCGAACCCGGACTTTGACCCAAACCTGAACCCCATTGAAGTCAATGGGGACCCAGACTTTTGACTACAAAAATGTCTCTAAAAAACTAAGGGAAAGGGCTGGAGGGCTGCAAATGGCAGCAAAATGTCGGGAAGAGCATGGCAAGTACTCTGGAAATAAATGTGGATAGGGAAATAATTTAAAATAACATAAAAAAATTATAATAAAAAATATAATGATTTTGACCTTGGAGGACGTGGTCCATACAGTTTTGTTCAAAATTATTCAACCCCCCAATGCTGTAAAGGGTTTTAGGGAATTTAGTGTACATTTGTAATTGTATTCATAATGAAATCCTACAAGGACTTCATAAAGAACCATATGCAACTAATATGACATCAATTGGTTTTGTAATACAGTAGTAAATGCAAAATTCAAGGCAATGGGCACTGTTGAAACGCTACCTGGTCGTGGCAGAAAGAAGATGCTGACTTCGACTGCTGTGCGCTACCTGAAGCGTAGAGTGGAGAAAAGTCCCCGTGTGACTGCTGAGGAACTGAGAAAATATTTGTCAGATGTGGGTACTGAAGTTTCTGCTCAGACAATACGGCGCACACTGCGTAATGAAGGCCTCCATGCCAGAACTCCCAGGCGCACCCCCTTGCTGTCTCCAAAGAATAAGAGTCGACTGCAGTATGCCGAAAGTCATGTGGGCAAACCACACACGTTTTGGGATTGTGTTCTGTGGACTGATGAAACAAAATTACAACTGTTTGGGCCCATGGATCAACGCTATGTTTGGAGGAGGAAGAACAAGGCCTATGATGAAAAGAACACCTTGCCTACTGTGAAGCATGGCGGGGGGTTAATCATGCTGTTTTGCTTCTACAGGTACAGGGAAGCTTCAGCGTGTGCAAGGTACCATGAATTCTCTTCAGTACCAGGAGATATTGGATGACAATGTGATGCAGTCCGTCACAAACCTGAGGCTTGGGAGACGTTGGACCTTTCAACAGGACAATGATCCCAAGCATACCTCCAACTCCACTAGAGCATGGTTGCAGATTAAAGGCTGTAACATTTTGGAGTGGCAATCGCAGTCACCAGACTTAAATCCGATTGAGAACCTCTGGTGGCACTTAAAGAAAGCAGTTGCAGTGCGCAAGCCTAAGAATGTGACTGAAGGTGGAAGCGGCGGTGTAGGAGGAGGAGGAGGTAGCCAACACAGCAGGTTTTGGTTTTTAATTGATTTATTTTTTAAATTAGGGTAAACCCCAAAATAGTGAGACAGATCTAGGGTTGCTACCTCATCCCTTTAAACCTGAACACAGAGTTACACAGGTTCTGGGGCTAATTTAATGTCGATAGACTCGATAAGGCACCAAGTGAGTTTAATTAACAGCACCTTAATCAGCCAGAGAACCTGTGTAATTAATATGTTTTTGCTTTGAAAGGGATGAGATGGCAACCCTAGAAAGCTCAGAAAAAAACAATGGCTGGGTAAGGCCGGCCCGGTGTCTATTCTGCACAAGGTACGGACAACTCCTCTGGGATCCATGCCTGGTTCATTTTAATGAACGTGAGCTTGTCCACATTGGATCTGGACAGGCGGCTGCGCTTGTCTGTGATAACGCCCCCTGCCGTGCTAAATACACGTTCAGACAATACACTGGCCGCAGGGCAGGCCAGCACCTCCAAGGCGTAAAGGGCAAGCTCAGGCCATGTGCCCAATTTGGAGACCCAGAAGTTTAAGGGGGCATAGCCCTTCATTCAGTACGTGTAGGGGTGTGCTCACATACTGCTCCACCATGTTGCTGAAATGCTGCCTCCTGCTAAAACGTTCCATATCAGCTGGTGGTGCTGTTTGTTGTGGCGTGCTGACAAAGCTTTTCCACATTTCGGCCATGCTAACCCTGCCTTCTGAGGTGCTGGCGGTGCCCCTGCTGCGTTGGCGACCTCTTCCTCCTCCTCTGCCTTCGCCTTCTGCTTCCACTGTGGCCCCGCTGCCAGGTGGGAATTGCACCAGCAGCGCGTCTAACAGCGTGCGCTTGTACTCGCGCATCTTGCGTTCACGCTCCAGTGAGGGGATTAAGGACGGTACATTGTCCTTGTAACGGGGATCCAGCAGCGTGGCCACCCAGTAATCAGCACCTGTCATAATGTGCGAAACACGCCGGTCGTTGCGGAGCCACTGCAGCATGTAATTGCTCATGTGCGCCAGGCTACCCAGAGGCAACGAAAAGCTGTCCTCTGTGGGAGGTGTATCATCTGTGTCCTCTGTATCCCCCCAGCCACGCACCAGTAATGGCCATGAGCTGGTCTGGATGCCATCCTGCTGTGAACATGGTTCCTCCTCCTCCTCCATGTCTTCCTCCTCCTCATCCTCCACCGCGTCATCCTCCAGAACTGTGCCCTTGCTAGACAATTGTGTACCTGGCCTTTGTTGGTGCACAAACCCACCCTCGGAGCCACTTGTGAATGACTGCCCTGAAAGCCTTGCAAATGATCCCGATTCCTCCTCCTCCTGCTCCTCCCCCTTCCTGTGCCACATCTTCTTCCATCATCGCCCGTAGCGTTTTTTCAAGGAGGCATAGAACTGGGATAGTCACGCTGAGAGCGGCGTCATTGGCACTGGCCATGTTGGTGGAGTACTCAAAACAGCGCAACAAGGCACACAGGTCTCGCATGGAGGCCCAGTTATTGGTGGTAAAGTGGTTCTGTTCTGCAGAGCGACTCACGCGTGCGTGCTGCAGCTGGAACTCCACTATCGCCTGCTGCTGCTAGCACAGTCTGGCCAGCATATGCAAGGTGGAGTTCAACCTTGTGGGCACATCACATATGAGGCGGTGAGCGGGAAGGCCGAAGTTACGCTGCAGCGCTGCCAGGCGAGCAGCAGCAGGGTGAGAACGCCGAAAGTGCGCACAGACGGCCCGCACTTTCTGCAGCAGCTGTGGCATATTGGGGTAAGTTCTCAGGAAACTCTGCACCACCAAATTCAGCACATGCGCCAGGCAAGGAATGTGCGTCAAACCGGCTAGGCCCAGAGCTGCTACGAGATTTCGCCCGTTATCGCACACCACCAGGCCCGGCTTGAGGCTCACTGACGCCAACCACTCATCGGTCTGTTGTTCCATGTCCCTCCACAACTCCTGCGCGGTGTGTGGTTTTTCCCCCAAACAGGAAAGTTTTAAAACTGCCTGCTGGCGTTTACCCATGGCTGTGCTGAAGTTGGTGGTGAATTTGTTACGCTGATTGGATGAGGAGGCGGTAGAGAATGAGGAAGCGGAGTAGAAGGAGTTAGGAACAGGAGGCAAACTGAAGCGCCCTGCAATCCTCGGTGGTGGAAGGACATGCGCCAAACTGCTATCCGCCTCAGGCCCAGCCGCCACTGCGTTTACCCAGTGCGCTGTTAGCGAGATATAACGTCCCTGACCGTGCTTACTGGTCCACGTATCCGTAGTTAGGTGGACCTTGGCACAGATGGCGTTGCGCAGTGCACACCTGATTTTCTCCCCCACTTGGTTGTGCAGGGAAGGGATGGCTCGCCTGGAAAAGTAGTGGCGGCTGGGCACGACGTACTGTGGGACAGCCAATGCCATCAGGCTTTTAAAACTCTGCGTCTCCACCAGACGGAATGACAGCATTTCAAAGGCCAGTAATTTTGAAATGCTGGCATTCAGGGCCAGGGATCGTGGGTGGGTAGAGGGGTACTTCCTCTTACGCTCCAGTGTTTGGGAGATGGAGAGCTGAATGCTTCCATGGGACATTGTGGAGATGTTTGGTGACCCAGGTGGTAGTGTTGCTTGCCGGTCCTCTAATTGAGGGGTGGCAGGTGGCACTGTCACTACGGAGGTGGATGAAGAGGCAGAGAGGCCCGAGACTGATGCAGAAGAGGAAGCAGGAGGAGCCAGAGACCTTTCTTGGTTTTTGAAGCCTCTTCCTCCGAACTACATGGGTCACCTGCATGACGTTGATTCCATGTCGGGTCGAGGACCTCATCGTCCTCCACATCATCTTCCACCCAGTCTTCACCACTGCCCTCCTTGTCGGTCTGCACAATTGCAAAAGCACCAGCTGTTTCATCATCATCATGCAAGACGTGCTGTGATGGTCCCCCCATGAACTCATCCTGAAATATAAGTGGTTGGGCATCGGTGCACTCAATCTCTTCCCCTTCTGGGGCTGGGCTAGGTGGATGGCCCTGGGAACACATGCTAACAGACTCATCAAAAAGAAGAAGAGACTGCTGCATGCTTTGGGGCTCAGACTGCTTGGCTGATTTGCAAGGGGGTGAGGTGAAAGACTGATGGTGGACATCGGCTGGAGGCGCCAACTCTGAGCTTTCAGCACAAGACTGGTTGGAAAACAATGTGAAGGAACTGGAGGCACTGTCAGCAACCCAATCTACTACCGCCTGTTCTGCTCCTGGCCTCAACATTCGTAGAGCTGGATTAGGCCCGACCAAATACCGCTGCAGACTCTGTCGGCTACTCGCACCTGAGAAAGGTGTTTCACTTGTGCTTGTAGCTGGCACAGATCGACCACGTCCTCTCCCTGTAACAGGAGCTCCACCAGCAGCACCACGACGGCGGCCACGTCCCTTATTTGACGTTTTCCTCATATTTCTCAAATTTAGGGTCTTGCCCTAATTTTGAGAAATTTTAAATACAAAAATAGTGTAAGCTGGTGAAATAGGCAGAGATTCACCTATATATTTCTCTAGCTATAGCAATAAGCAGGAAGCCAGCACTAAACAATGTACTGCACAGACAGTATATCACAGGGGAAAGGTGGAGTGCTGGTGAAATGGGCAGAGATTCACCTATATGTTTCTCAAATTTAGGGTCTTGCCCTAATTTTGAAAAATGTTAAATACAAAAAAGTGTAAGCTGGTGAAATAGGCAGAGATTCACCTATATATTTCTCCACCTATAGCAAGAAGCAGGAACCCAGCCCTAAACAATGTACTGCACAGACAGTATATCACAGGGGACAGGTGCAGTGCTGTTGAAATATACAGAGTCACCTGTAGATTGCTGACTGCCCCTATAGGAAAAATATTTCAGGAAACTCTCCCTGACTATGTACTTGACAGAAACACAGTATATCACGGGTGCACAGGTGGTGTGGCAGGTGTAGTGCTGTTGAAATACTCAGTCACCTATAGAGTGCTGACTGTGTGCCTCTATCTAATATAGAGACTGGTCACATGATGGGTCACATGCTGCACTGGCCAATCACAGCCATGCCATAAGTAGGCATGGCTGTGATCAGTTCCCAGTCACAGTAGTAACACGAATGGCGATTGGCTGCCGTGCAGCGCGCCAAAACATACCCGAACTCCGAACCCGAACCCGGACTTTTTCCAATTATTCAGGTTCGGGTCCGGGAAAAACCCAAAGTCTATACCGAACCCGAACTTTACAGTTCGGGTTCGCTCAACCCTAATCCTCTCTACTCTGTCCAAAAATATAAAAATAAATGTTGTGGGGTAGATCCACAAAGAAATTACGCCGGCGTATCTACTGATACGCCGGCGTAATTTCAAAATTCCCGCGTCGTATCTTTGTTTTGAATCCGCAAAACAAGATACGACGGCATCTCGGCAAGATCCGACAGGCGTACGTCTTCGTACGCCGTCGGATCTAAGATGCAATTTTTCGGCGTCCGCTAGGTGCGTTCCCGTCGTAATCCGCGTCGAGTATGCAAATTAGCTATTTCCGACGATCCACGAACGTACGAACGGCTGTCACATTTTTTTACGTTGTTTCCGTTCGGCTTTTTCCGGCGTATAGTTAAAGCTGCTATATGGTGGCGTACTCAATGTTAAGTATGGCCGTCGTTCCCGCGTATAATTTTGAAATTTTTAAGTCGTTTGCGTAAGTCGTCCGTGAATGGGGCTGGACGCCATTTACGTTAATGTCGAAACCAATGACGTCCTTGCGATGTCATTTGGAGCAATGCACCCTGGATGCGCAGTTCGTTTGGCGCGGGGACGCGCTTCATTTGAATGAAACACGCCCCCTACCCGCCGAATTTGAATTCTGCGCCCTTACGCCGCGAGAGATACGCTACGCCGCCATAACTTATGGCGCGGATTAGTTGAGGATTCAAACCAACTGAAAGTAAGTTACAGCGGCGTAGCGTATCTTAGATACGCTGCGCCCAGCGCAGATGTATGTGGATCTGCCCCTTTGTCTTTAGATATACCGGTACTTTAAAACAACAAAAACATTTGAAAGTAGTGTACAATACCTACAGTATATTGATTATTTACATAGATTGTTTTTTCTTTTTCCTTTCAAGACACTCTGGCCCGGATTCAGAGAGATCGGCGCATCTTTAGATAGGCGTAGCGCATCTCATATGCGTTATGCCGTCGTAACATTGAGAGGCAAGTACAGTATTCACAAAGCACGTGCTCCCATATGTACGCCGGCGTAACGTAAATGGGCTGGCGTAAGCCCGCCTAATTCAAAGTAGCAAGGCAGTGGGCGTGTTGTATTATAATTAACCGTGACCCCATGTAAATGCATGGTCGAACGAACGGCGCATGCGCGCGCATGCTCAGAATCACGTCAAATTTACTCCCTAAGATACGCCGGGTCCATTCATGCGACGTGAACGTAACCTACGCCCAGCCCCATTCACGTACGACTTACGTAAACAACGCAAAATACGACGGCTGTTCCAACGTTTCCGACGTCCATACCTTAACATGACTTACCCCTGCTTTATGAGGGGTAAACTTACGCCGGACGTACACCTTACGTAAACGGCATAGCTTACTGCGACGGGCGCAAGTAAGTTTGTGAATCGGCGTATCTAGCTCATTTACATACTCAACACGTAAATCAACGGAAGCGCCCCTAGTGGCCAGCGTAAATATGCACCCAAGATACAACGGCGTAGGAGACTTACGTCGGTCGTATCTTGCCAAAATTCAGGCGTATCTGCTTTCCTGAATAAGCGTATAGATACTAAATATATTAATCTTATACACGATTTATGTAGCGCCAACAGTTTACGCAGGGTTTATAATATAAAAAGGGAGACAATACAGTTATAATACAATAATACACTAGTCAGTATCCCTGATCACCGCCACACCGGTCATATGATGGTGCTGTACTGCACTGGTGACAGTATATATTAAAAAAAAAAAAAAATTGAAAAAAAATTAATTATTTAGTGTCTTAATTTTCCAAAAAATTGTGAGAAAAAAATTACAACTTAAAATAGCTTATCATGTTTTTTACGTATTACTCAAAAAGGGGTAATTTGGGGGTATTTGTACTGTCCTGGCATTTTAGGACCTCAAGAAATGAGTACATTAGGATTGATCAGTTTTCAAATATATATATATACACACCACAGTTTATATAACTTTCACGCAAACCAAAAAACATACAATGATTTTGGTTATTTCTACCAAAGTCTAAATTTATGAAGAAAGATTATTTGCAAGAAACATTTGTTTGTTTTTTTCAACATTTTCAGTAGTTTCCATTTATATACCAAAAAATAAAATTGATTAAATACCAGCAAAGAAAAGCTCTATTTGTGTAAAAAAAAAATTATACAAATTTCATTTGCGTACAGTGTTGCATGACTGAGCAATTGCCAGTTAAATTAGCGCAATTGTGAATAGCTAATCATGCCCTGGTCATGAAGGGGGTAAAACCTTCCGGTGGTCAAGTGGTTACTACCGTTGAGAAGCAATGCTATAGTGGGTCTTTAGCTTTTAGGTAGTGAATTCTGTTAGCTTGCTGACATCTAGTGGTCAAAGTATTGTACAACAGCGCAGTGAAATGACAGTACAGTAAAACCTTGGATTGCGAGCATAATTCGTTCCAGAAACATGCTTGTAATCCAAAGCACTTGTATATCAAAGCATTTTTTTTACAGGATATAAAAGAAGAGAGGCACCTCTAAGTGTAGAAATAAGTTGTACATGCATTAAATGTAACCATATTGCTACACTTAGAGGCTCCTCTCTTCTGTTTTATACTCAGTTGTGACATGACGCTACTCTTATATCAAGACATCGCTTGTATAACAAAAAAACATTCTGCTTGTCTTGCAAAACGCTCTTAAACCAAGTTACTCTCAAACCAAGGTTTTACTGTAATTATTTGCATTAACGGGTGTAAAGGCAAGTGTAAGAAAGACGAAGTTAACCAGGGCTGGCCCAAGACCTTATGCTGACTGGGTCCAAGAATTCAATTCTTTCCCCATCCCTCCCACCCCCCTCCCCCCAAAAAAGTCACGCCCATCAAAAGGCCCCCACGTCCGTTATTTTATATCATAAAAATTTAAAACTAAATTTAAATTGATCAGCTTTACATGCAAAAGCAACAGCACCCCCACTTCACATCAGGAGTCCCCCCTTAACATCAGCAGCTCCATACTTGGCATCAGGAGCCCCCTTTCACATCATGAGCCCCCTAATTAACATCAAGAGTCTCCTTTTACATCAGAAGTCCATCCTTTACATTAGGTGTCCCTCTTTGCATCAGTAGTCCCTACTTTCATCAGAAGTCCCCCTTTAACATCAAAGTGCCTCTTTACATCAATGGCCTCCTACTGAACTTCAGGTGTCTCCCTTTATGTCAGAATCCCTCTTTACATCAAAAGTCAGCTCCTTCACATTAGGCGTTCCCCTCAGGGATGGACTGGCCATTGGGACTACAGGGAGTTTCCCGGTGGGCCGATGGCTCAGTGGGCCGGCTTCAGTGACAGCGGACTGCCGCCCCCCTCCTCTCCTCTGTCTCTCCCTCCCCGCATCGCTCACCTGGGGGGAACAAAGAAGCAGGGGGAGGAGCAGGGGGGAAGACAGAGGAGCATGGGGGGAGGGGACAGACAGCTGATTCAACAGCTATGGCCTGGGAGTTTCTCACTTCTGCCTAATCTTGTCCCAAAAGGCGGGCACCGAACTGATTCTTTGCCCCGGGTGAATTAATGTCTAGCTTCCCCACTGGTACTGCCTACCAGTACCAGCCGTTCTACTGTAATAAAGTAGAACGGCTAGTGGCTAGTGAAGGGGGAGAGGGGGTTTGGGTGGCCGGGGGGTGCCATGGGAGAGACCTGTCAAAGTGGGCCAGTCTGAATGAAGTCCAGGGTCAAATTTCTGTCCCAGTCCAGCCCTGGTTCCCCTTCACATTGGCAGTGGCCATTTAAACCAGGGACCCCCTCACATACCTTATACAGCAGCTGGTCTTGCACTCCACTAGGTTTATGCCATGGAAGCAATCAGAAGCCCTGGAACTGCAGCCAGTTAGGAAAGGTCTATTACTATCACATGACGATATCAAAGTTTCCTGGATTGGCTGCAGTTCCTGGCTATCTGATTGGGTACACTTTATGATAATGATAGCCTAACATACTGAACTGCGAGATTGTCTGTCAGGGGAAATCCAGCAGCGTGCCGCTGTGAGGGAGAACAGCGAGTGGTGTAGCAAGGTCATGCAAGCGGTACTGCATGAACTGTTCAGTACCTAGGTGTGTTCATACGGGGGTCACAATTGTGACTTGACCTATGCTCCAGGGGACCCGTGCGACACCCTGTACACCTGGATAGGAAGGGCGGCATCATTGTAGAGGAAATGATCCCCTGCAACCGCTGAATGCCGCTTCTCCTTCTCTCCTGGCTGCAGGCATTCAGCAGCTGCAGGGGATCAGTTCCTCTACATTCTGCCCCTGCTGCCTCCCTATCCTGCCCCAGGCCCCACCTCCCCCCCCTGCAGTGCCACCAGGTTCCCTTTTCCCATCTCCTGCTGTCTTCTACGGTAAATACTGTCAGGATGGAGAGCCGGGAAGGGGCCGGTAAATGTGGTTGAACCTGAAGGTTATGGTTCCAGCTTCACGATTGCTATAGAGGGCGACGACGGCCTCCCCTGGCTGGCAAATGTGACCTGACAGCGTTTCAAGGGTGATGCCATGGAAACAGGTAGGGGCTTCTCTGCCCCTACCTTTAGCGATTTGTTGCTGGGGACAACTTACCAGAGACAGTGTGACAAGTGCCACCTAACACTTCCCTCCTGCTTTTCTTTTCATGACATTCCTGGAGATGAAAAAATAACCTGTCACAGCAACGTGCCCATGTGAGAAGCTTCAGATGGCAGCTGTCATTCTCACTGTAGTATGGTTAAGTAAACCCAAGAAATGTCATTGCACTAGAAGTAGCAGGGATCAGCAAAGGCTTTTCACCAGGGGTCAAGTCCTGGGAAAAAAAGTGTGGGAACTCCCACCCAAGATCCACTCCCCCACCAAAAAAAAAAAAATGGTATACGCTCATATGCATAATTACTAAACCGCAAGTTCTTTCTAAATCCTGCGATAACTCGCGGCAGACCTCCGCAATGTCTCCTGGGAACAATGACAAAAGCTCCCAGGAGACATTGCGGCATCGAGAAAGTGACAGAATACTCGCACACTACCTGATGAATCCATATACAGGAAGCGGCCAGTAACATAAAGGATTACTAAGGTTCACCTGCCCCTGACAGTGACTCGAGCTGGGCATCGCCGCTTAGTGAAAGATTGGCTCGGGCGGCTCAGCTGCTCTCGGCTACTCTAGTCCTGCAAAGGGAACTGAGTTCCCGCTGTGAAAAAAGTGCAGGAACTCCGTTCCCATGCGTTCCCGCAGGACTTGAGCCCTGCTTTTCACACAGGCAGATTACTGTGTTGCTGTCCCCCACGACACTAGCGGTCATCCTCACCGTGCTTTCCCGACACCACCTCTGTTGGCCCAGTTCTCCACAGCGCTTGTTAGTCACCTCCCAGTTCAGAGCGGCCCCCTCTTTGGCCAATCTCTCCTGTGGCTTTGGTTCTTCTACCCCCATTGTGTGTGCCCATGTCCTCCTCCTCTGTGCGAGTGGCCAGGTCCGGTCCCTGCACTGTCCCGGAATATACACAGGCTGGTGAGGTTAACAAGCAGCCTTCCGGCCCCGACCTCCATCACCATCAGTGGCTTCTCGACAGCCTACAAAACGTTTACACCTGAAACTATCTTTTTCATGCGGAGCGAGCTGAGGAGCCCACTCAGCTACTGACACCTGTCTGCCATTGGCTGAGCTGGGGAGGGGATGGAGGGCACGCACAGCCTGAGGGAAGTGGTGCGGCCTTTGTATGGGGCTTTAGAGCGGAACTGGGGGAAATTGCCCCCCGGTAGTTTGACTACCATCCATTTCCAAACTGCCATCCAGGGACAATTTTGCCAAGAACCAGGGTGTGGGGGGTGGGGAATGGTAATGTAATCTCAAGGTTGATGGGAAATTCAGTGGCAGGGGTGATTTTTTGGGCAAATGGCCCTTAAATCACCCTGAAACAATGCTTAATATGGTGTCAGGATGATCAAATCACATTATTTATATTACTACATGGTAATATAAAATGAAAAAGTTTAACTCATAACCATAATACAGAATCAGTGGGAACCCTGAGATTGTCACTTGCCACCAGATGCAGTTGCGACTGTCACCTGCCACCAGATGCAGCTTGTTATTTGCCACTGTCACCTGTCACCAGATGCAGCATGTCACTTGTCATTGTCACCTGCCACCAGATGCAGGATGGCAATTGCCACTATCACCTGCCACCAGATGCAGGATGTCACTTGCAATCGCCTGCCACCAGATGCAGGGTGTCAATTGCCACTGTCGCCTGCCACCACATGCAACTTGTCACTGTGGCCTGCCACCAGATGCAATATGTCATGTGCCACCGCTGCCTGCCACCAGATGCATCGTGTCACCTGCCAACAGGGAGGGAAAGAAAGAGGGGAGGCAGAGAGAGAGAGAGGGGTCTGGAGGCAGAGAGAGGGGGGCAGGGAGATAGAGGGGGGACAGAGAGGAAGGGGGCAGAGAGCAGGGTCAGGGTCTGGTCAGTGACAGTGCTCAGCTCACTCATTTGGATGGTCCATGGGGGCTCACAGTCAGCAGGTTAATGTGGCTGTCGGCTGCTTGTTTAACCACTTGCCGACCAGCCACTGTCATTATACAGCTTGTATAACAGTGTAAATTTGCTGTCCCCTTTAAATCATTTAACACACAGCCATCAACGTCTAAACTGCTGGCAACAAAAGCAAATACACCACTGAGGGAAAATGTCCAAATTTGGCCCAAAGTGTTAATATTTTGTGTGGCCACCATTATTTTCCAGCACTGCCTTAACCCTCTTAGGCATGTAGTTCACCAGAGCTTCACAGGTTGCCACTGGAGTCCTCTTCCACTCCTCCATGATGACATCACTGAGCTGGTGGATGTTAGAGACCTTGCGCTCCTCCACCTTCCGCTTGAGGATGCCTCACAGATGCTCAATAGGAAGGAAAAAACACATATGCGAGAGTACCCGGGGCTGCACAACCCAAGAAATGTACAGAACAATAGAAGATTTCCCCAGGGTTTTTTTTAAGCAATACAACATTAGAAAATGTATATAAAAATTTTGAATAAGTAAGAAATTAGGAATAAATTAGATGAATTTATTAAAATATACAAACTCTGGTTCAGGATACAATCAACAGCATAAACCATCATTCATGGCAAAGAGGCCTCCAGGAGAACATGATTGGTCAATTATATTTGCGACATTAATATCCAAGTGAACATCACAATGCATTTCGACCAATTCTGGTCTTCTTCAGGAGGATCAAGGTTCTAGGAAAATGTATAAAAAAAAAAGATTTAATTCAAAACATTTGACAGTATACGAAAACATCATTATATCATTTAAAATTGTGCGAAACATGTATCACCATATACATGGAGGTGTATTTACCATGAAATAAATGCAAGAGTGAAGATGCATCTCACAGACCAGATAGTTTAAAACATTTGCGCTCAACAAACCCACCGGGGGAGGAAGGGGGGGCGCAAGGCACATGCAACTGAACATGGAGAAAACTTGGTCAGGTATTTTATAAATATTTAGTGAAGTTATTTGCGACTGTGAGCTGGCACGTATTGAGTCAAATAATTGTTCATTAGTTAGACCTATGGGTTTTATTGCATAATTTGCCCATTAGTTTAATTTGTTTATAATTTAGTTCATTTAGATTTTACATGTGTAGCACTACCCCCGTAGGAGCTGCTGGTTATATTTTTGGGTGTCACGTTACCTCTGTATTCTCGCTGTCTAGGGTGAAAGGAGAGAGTCTAAACAATTCCAATGTCCACACAATATACTTCTTTTTCTTGGATTTATTTGGGAGAACTTCAGAAGAAAAGAAGGATGAGGGGTGGAAGGGTAGGTAGGTTCAGGTGCATATTCAAAGTAAGGAAACCCTCCAGAAAACAGTTCTCGTCGCCACTCTAGCCAGAGTGGCTTTTGCTCACCTCTCACTGGCCTAGCAGCCGGGATGGCGCACGAAGCAAAGTACAGTCTCTGTCACAGACTTTCCTTTGTAGATGAGACACTTTTGGTCTGGAATCCCCTGCCACAGGAAGGGCCGAACCGCCCTATACGTAGACTACGCAAGCTGCGTAGGGCCCCCGGATTTACTCGGGGCCCCGCTGGGAAGCTGTTTGTATCGCGTCGGCGATTCCTAACCGAAAAAATGGCCACCGCTGCGGCTGTCCTAGTATCCGCCCGCGGCACTGAATCATGACAAAGCAGCAGTAGTGAGTCAGACGTCAGGTGACGTCAGTGAGACGGCCGCCGCTAATGCTTATGGGAGCTGTAGTCCGCGAGCGGCTACTTGCTGAAGCTCCCTGCTCCAGGGGGGGGGGGGGTTTGTTGTAGTCAGTCACTCTGAGAAGAGGAAAGCGGCACAGCAGTGGTGACGGTGAGATCGTATTTTGCCAGTGCCTTTTGGAAACAGTAGGACTAGGAGGTGAATGTTATGGGTAAAAAAAAAAACCTGAATGTTATGTGGGTATAAAAAAAAACAAAAGTGTTATGTGGGTAAAAAAAACCCTGAATGTTATGTGGGTAAAAAAAAACCTGAATGTTATGTGGTAAAAAAAAAAACCTTAATGGTATGTGGTAAAAAAAAAAACCTGAATGTTATGTGGGGGGAAAAAAACCAAACCTGAATGTTGTGTGAAAAAAAAAAAAAAAACCCCTGAATGTTGTGTGGAAAAAAAAAAACCCTGAATTTTATGTGGTAAAAAAAAAACCTGAATGTTATGTGGTAAAAAAAAACAAAAAACCCTGAGGCTTCATTTCCATGGACGTTTTTACAGCCACTTTTCTGAGCGTTATTTGCAGCTTAAAAACAGCTCTCCATGTTAGTCTATGGCCTCATGCCCACCATGACGTTTTTGAGCTGTAGATGGCTGAGCCGTGTTTAAGCTGCAAAAAAAAAACAGGAACAGTGGCCCGGATTCAGATAGAGATACGACGGCGTATCTCCTGATACGCCGTCTTATCTCTGAGTTCCGACGGTCATAGAATCAGGTTCCGCATAGATCTCCCTAAGATCCGATAGGTGTAAGTGACTTACACCGTCGGATCTTAGGCTGCAATCTCCCGCTGGCCGCTAGGTGGCGTTTTGTTTTTTGTACGCGACGAATATGCAAATGAGGAGTTCCGCCGATTCAGATTCGCTTTTTTTTTACGTCGCTTGTGTTTGGCTTTTTCCGGCGTATAGTTACCCCTGCTATGTGAGAGGTATCCTATGTTAAGTATGGCCGTCGTTCCCGCGCCGAGTTTTGAATTTTTACGTCGTTTGCGTAAGTCGATTCAGAATACGGCCAGACGCAAGTTACGCTCACGCCGAAACCAATGACGTCCTAGCGACGTCATTTGGAGCAATCCACGCTGGGAAAAATCGTGGACAGCGCATGCGCTGTTGGATCGGCGCGGGGACGCGCCTGATTTAAATTGTAGACGCCCCCTTGCCGCGGAATTTGAATTCCGCCGGGGGATTTACGATACGCCGCCGCAAGTTTTGAGGTAAGTGCTTTCTGAATACAGCACTAGCCTCAAAAACTTGCGCCGGCGGATCGTAAATCAGATAGATTACGCGGATCTAAAGATCCGCTAATCTATCTGAATCTACCCCAGTGTGTTCTGAAGCTCTAGAGTAGAGCTGTAAAAACGCCAGACGTTAAACGCTCAAAAACGTGCAAAAACGCTCAAAAAAGCTACCAGCTCAAAAAAAAATAAAAAAAAAATAAAGAAATAAATAAACATGGACAGGCGTTTTTAAGCTGTAAAAAAGGCTAAAGAAAGTGGCTGTAAAAACGTCCATGGAAATGAAGCCTGAATGTTACGTGGTAAAAAAAAGAACCCTGAATGTTATGTGGTAAAAAAAAAAGACCCCTGAATGTTATGTGGTAAAAAAAAAAAAACTAAATGTTATGTGGTAAAAGAAAAACCCTGAATGTTATGTGGTAAAAAAAAAAAAACTAAATGTTATGTGGTAAAAGAAAAACCCTAAATGTTATGTGGTAAAAAAAAAAAAAGACCCCTGAATGTTATGTGGTAAAATAAAAAAACCTAAATGTTATGTGGTAAAAAAAAACCTGAACGTTATGTGGAAACAAAAAAACCATGAATGTTGTGTGGAAACCAAAAAACCCTGAATGTTATGTAGAAAAAAAAAAACACTGGGCCGGATTCATGTAGCTCTGCGGATCTTTAGATCCGCTAGATCTACCTGGTTTACGATCCGCCGGTGCAATTTAGCGAGGCAAGTGCATGATTCATAAAGCACTTACCTCGCAAACTGCACCGTTGGATCGTAACTCCCCCCGGCGGAATGCAAATTCCGCAGCTAGGGGGAGTGTACAATTTAAATCAGGCGCGTTCCCGCGCCGATTTAACTGCGCATGCGCCGCCGCGAAAAAGCCCAGTGCGCATGCTCCAAATGACGTCGCTAGGACGTCATTGTTTGCGGCGGGTATGTCGATTGCCGCCATCGGTATTCCCGATCGCGTTACGCAAACGACGTAAAAAATGTAAAACTCGGCGCGGGAACGTCGGCCATACCTAACATTAGCTACCCCTCATAGAAGCAGGGGTAGCTATCCGCCGGAAAAAGCCGAACGCAAACGACGTAGAAAACGAGCGACGGGCGGGCGTACGGACGTGAATCGGCGGTTTTCCTCATTTGCATATGCGACGGGTAAAAAATAGCGACGACACCTAGCGGCCGGCGGGAGATTACAGCCTAAGATTCACTTACACCAGTCGGATCTAAGGGAGATCTATGCGGAACTGATTCTTATGAATCAGTCGCATAGATCCGACCGTGGGATCTCACAGATCCGACCGTCGGGTCTCACAGATACGACGGCGGATCAGGAGATCCGCCGGCGTATCTATTGATGAATCTGGCCCCCTGAATGTTATGTGGTAAAAAAAAAACCCTGAATGTTATGTGGTAAAAAAAAAACCCTGAATGTTATGTGGTAAAAAAAAAAAACCCTGAATGTTCTTTCTCTCCTTCTTTCTTTCTCTCCCTCCCTCTTTCTTTCTTTCTCTCCCTCCCTCTTTCTTTTTTTCTCTCCCTCTTTCTTTCTTTCTTTCTTTCTTTCTCTCCCTCCCTCTTTCTTTTTTTCTCTCCCTCTTTCTTTCTTTCTTTCTTTCTTTCTCTCCCTCTTTCTTTCTTTCTTTCTCTCTTTCTTTCTTTCTTTCTCTCCCTCTTTCTTTCTTTCTCTCTTTCTTTCTTTCTTTCTCTCCCTCTTTCTTCCCCTCTTTCTCCCCCTCTTTCTTTCTTTCTTTCTCTCCCTCCCTATTTCTTTCTTTCTCTCCCTCCCTCTTTCTTTCTTTCTCTCCCTCTTTCTTTCTTTCTTTATCTCTTTCTTTCTCTCCCTCTTTCTTCCCCTCTTTCTCCCCCTCTTTCTTTCTTTCTTTCTCTCCCTCCCTATTTCTTTCTTTCTCTCCCTCCCTCTTTCTTTCTTTCTTTCTTTCTTTCTCTCTTTCTTTCTCTCCCTCTTTCGTCCCCTCTTTCTCCCCCTCTTTCTTTCTTTCTTTCTCTCCCTCCCTCTTTCTTTCTTTCTCTCCCTCCCTCTTTCTTTCTCTCCCTCCCTCTTTCTTTCTTTCTCTCCCTCTTTCTTTCTTTATCCCCCTCTTTCTTTCTCTCCCTCCCTTTTTCTTTCTCTCCCTCCCTTTTTCTTTCTCTCCCTCCCTCTTTCTTTCTTTCTCTCCCTCTTTCTTTCTTTCTTTCTTTCTTTCTTTCTTTCTTTCTTTCTTTCTTTCTTTCTTTCTTTCTTTCTTTCTTTCTTTCTTTCTTTCTTTCTTTCTCTCTTTCTTCCTCTCCCTCTTTCTTTCCCTCTTTCTCTCCCCCTTTCTTTCTTTCTCTACCTCCATCTCTCATTCATCTCAGACTCCGACCACACCCCGGGCCACGCCCATGTACGCCACGCCCAATATTTCCCGCAAACACGCCCATTTTTCACCACCGTAGAGGGCCCCTTAGCAGAAGTTTGCTTAGGGCCCCAGGGAGGTCAGGATCGGCACTGGCCACAGGATTCAGAACCCGTATCTCTTTAGCTTGGCTTCTTTAGAACTTCTAGATCCGACAGGCGACACTATCAAGCTTTTCGGTGTAAGATGCATCCTTCGATTAAGTTTCCAGGCCTTCTCCCAAGGTACCAGCCTCTTGCATGGCCTTCTCCAGGATAGGTCCTCCCCTGGCTTCCTTCATCAAGTGGCTTCCTTCCACAGGACGAACAGCACAGGGTCACCCTTTCAGCACAGGCCCCAGCCAGACAACTGGCCCCACAAACAAAGCTGTGGCCCTGGGCCAACGTGGTCCCAGAACCAGGATTTAGGACGTGCAGGCGGACCACGAGGCACGGGGCGGACGACAGACCCTGCACCAATGGCGTCTGTTCCTTTAGGTACCCCTCCCCAGCATGCACAGTGGGGCGACCATTCCCACTGATTCGCTGCATGATGGGATCAGAGGCATGGTGGGATCAGAGGCAGAGGCATGGTGACATCAGAGGCATGGTGGGATCAGAGGCATGGTGGGATCAAACTGGCATGGTGGGATGATGGGATCAGAGGCATGGTGGGATGATGGGATCAGAGGCATTGTGGGGTCAGAGGCATTGGGGGATGATGGGATCAGTGGCATGGTGGGATCAGACTGGCATGGTGGGATCAGAGGCGGAGGGATGGTGGGATCAGAGGGATGGTGGGATCAGACTGACATGATGGGATCAGAGGCATGGTGGGATGATGGGATCAGAAGCATGGTGGGATCAGAGGCATGGTGGGATCAGAGGCATGGTGGGATGATGGGATCAAAGGAATGGTGGGATGATGGGATCAGAGGCATGGTGGAATCAGAGGCATGGTGGGATGATGGGATCAGAAGCATGGTGGGATGATGGGATCAGAGGCATGGTGGGATGATGGGATCAGAGGCATGGTGGGATGATGGGATCAGAGGCATGGTGGGATAAGAGGCATGGTGGGATGATGGGATCAGAGGCATGGTGGGATGATGGGATCAGAGGCATGATCGGATCAGAGGCATGGTGGGATGATGGGATCAGAGGCATGGTGGGATCAGAGGCATTGTGGGATCAGAGGCATGTTGGGATCAGAGACATGGTGGGATCAGAAGCATGGTGGGATCAGAGGCATGGTGGGATCAGAGACATGGTGGGATGATGGGATCAGAGGCATGGTGGGATCAGAGGCATGGTGGGATCAGAGGCATGGTGGGATGATGGGATCAGAGGCATGGTGGGATCAGAGGCATGGTGGGATCAGAGGCATGGTGGGATGATGGGATCAGAGGCATGGTGGGATCAGAGGCATGGTGGGATGATGGGATCAGAGGCATGGTGGGATCAGAGGCATGGTGGGATGATGGGATCAGAGGCATGGTGGGATCAGAGGCATGGTGGGATGATGGGATCAGAGGCATGGTGGGATCAGAGGCATGGTGGGATGATGGGATCACAGGCATGGTGGGATCAGAGGCATGGTGAGATGTCGAGAATCAGAGGCATGGTGGGATCAGAGGCATGGTGGGATGATGGGAATCAGAGGCATGGTGGGATCAGAGGCATGGTGGGATCAGAGGCATGGTGGCATGGTGGGATGATGGAATCAGAGGCATGGTGGCAAGGTGGGATGATGGGATCAGAGGCATGGTGGGATCAGAGGCATGGTGGAATGATGGGAATCAGAGGCATGGTGGGATCAGAGGCATGGTGGGATGATGGGATCAGAGGCATTGTGGGATGATGGGAATCAGAGGCATGGTGGGATCAGAGGCATGGTGGGATGATGGGAACACAGGCATGGTGGGATCAGAGGCATGGTGGGATTATGGGAATCAGAGGCGTGGTGGGATCAGAGGCATGGTGGGATGATGGGACTCAGAGGCATGGTGGGATGATGGGATCACAGGCATGGTGGGATCAGAGGCATGGTGGGATCAGAGGCATGGTGGGATGATGGGAATCAGAGGCGTAGTGGGATCAGAGGCATGGTGGGATGATGGGATCAGAGGCATGGTGGGATCAGAGGCATGGTGGGATGATGGGATCGGAGGCATGGTGGGATGATGGGATCAGAGGCATGGTGGGATAAGAGGCACGGTGGGATGATGGGATCAGAGGCATGGTGGGATGATGGGATCAGAGGCATGGTCGGATCAGAGGCATGGTGGGATGATGGGATCAGAGGCATGGTGGGATCAGAGGCATTGTGGGATCAGAGGCATGTTGGGATCAGAGACATGGTGGGATCAGAAGCATGGTGGGATCAGAGGCATGGTGGGATCAGAGACATGGTGGGATGATGGGATCAGAGGCATGGTGGGATCAGAGGCATGGTGGGATCAGAGGCATGGTGGGATGATGGGATCAGAGGCATGGTGGGATCAGAGGCATGGTGGGATCAGAGGCATGGTGGGATGATGGGATCAGAGGCATGGTGGGATCAGAGGCATGGTGGGATGATGGGATCAGAGGCATGGTGGGATCAGAGGCATGGTGGGATGATGGGATCACAGGCATGGTGGGATCAGAGGCATGGTGGGATGTCGAGAATCAGAGGCATGGTGGGATCAGAGGCATGGTGGGATGATGGGAATCAGAGGCATGGTGGGATCAGAGGCATGGTGGGATCAGAGGCATGGTGGCATGGTGGGATGATGGAATCAGAGGCATGGTGGCAAGGTGGGATGATGGGATCAGAGGCATGGTGGGATCAGAGGCATGGTGGAATGATGGGAATCAGAGGCATGGTGGGATCAGAGGCATGGTGGGATGATGGGATCAGAGGCATTGTGGGATGATGGGAATCAGAGGCATGGTGGGATCAGAGGCATGGTGGGATGATGGGATCACAGGCATGGTGGGATCAGAGGCATGGTGGGATTATGGGAATCAGAGGCATGGTGGGATGATGGGAATCAGAGGCATGGTGGGATGATGGGATCACAGGCATGGTGGGATCAGAGGCATGGTGGGATCAGAGGCATGGTGGGATGATGGGAATCAGAGGCGTAGTGGGATCAGAGGCATGGTGGGATGATGGGAATCAGAGGCATGGTGGGATCAGAGGCATGGTGGGATGATGGGAATCAGAGGCATGGTGGGATCAGAGGCATGGTGGGATGATGGGATCACAGGCATGGTGGGATCAGAGGCATGGTGGGATCAGAGGCATGGTGGGATGATGGGATCAGAGGCATTGTGGGATGATGGGAATCAGAGGCATGGTGGGATCAGAGGCATGGTGGGATGATGGGAACACAGGCATGGTGGGATCAGAGGCATGGTGGGATTATGGGAATCAGAGGCGTGGTGGGATCAGAGGCATGGTGGGATGATGGGACTCAGAGGCATGGTGGGATGATGGGATCACAGGCATGGTGGGATCAGAGGCATGGTGGGATCAGAGGCATGGTGGGATGATGGGAATCAGAGGCGTAGTGGGATCAGAGGCATGGTGGGATGATGGGATCAGAGGCATGGTGGGATCAGAGGCATGGTGGGATGATGGGATCAGAGGCATGGTGGGATGATGGGATCAGAGGCATGGTGGGATAAGAGGCACGGTGGGATGATGGGATCAGAGGCATGGTGGGATGATGGGATCAGAGGCATGGTCGGATCAGAGGCATGGTGGGATGATGGGATCAGAGGCATGGTGGGATCAGAGGCATTGTGGGATCAGAGGCATGTTGGGATCAGAGACATGGTGGGATCAGAAGCATGGTGGGATCAGAGGCATGGTGGGATCAGAGACATGGTGGGATGATGGGATCAGAGGCATGGTGGGATCAGAGGCATGGTGGGATCAGAGGCATGGTGGGATGATGGGATCAGAGGCATGGTGGGATCAGAGGCATGGTGGGATCAGAGGCATGGTGGGATGATGGGATCAGAGGCATGGTGGGATCAGAGGCATGGTGGGATGATGGGATCAGAGGCATGGTGGGATCAGAGGCATGGTGGGATGATGGGATCACAGGCATGGTGGGATCAGAGGCATGGTGGGATGTCGAGAATCAGAGGCATGGTGGGATCAGAGGCATGGTGGGATGATGGGAATCAGAGGCATGGTGGGATCAGAGGCATGGTGGGATCAGAGGCATGGTGGCATGGTGGGATGATGGAATCAGAGGCATGGTGGCAAGGTGGGATGATGGGATCAGAGGCATGGTGGGATCAGAGGCATGGTGGAATGATGGGAATCAGAGGCATGGTGGGATCAGAGGCATGGTGGGATGATGGGATCAGAGGCATTGTGGGATGATGGGAATCAGAGGCATGGTGGGATCAGAGGCATGGTGGGATGATGGGATCACAGGCATGGTGGGATCAGAGGCATGGTGGGATTATGGGAATCAGAGGCATGGTGGGATGATGGGAATCAGAGGCATGGTGGGATGATGGGATCACAGGCATGGTGGGATCAGAGGCATGGTGGGATCAGAGGCATGGTGGGATGATGGGAATCAGAGGCGTAGTGGGATCAGAGGCATGGTGGGATGATGGGAATCAGAGGCATGGTGGGATCAGAGGCATGGTGGGATGATGGGAATCAGAGGCATGGTGGGATCAGAGGCATGGTGGGATGATGGGATCACAGGCATGGTGGGATCAGAGGCATGGTGGGATCAGAGGCATGATGGGATGATGGGAATCAGAGGCGTGGTGGGATCAGAGGCATGGTGGGATGATGGGAATCAGAGGCATGGTGGGATCAGAGGCATGGTGGGATGATGGGATCACAGGCATGTGGGATCAGAGGCATGGTGGGATGATGGGAATCAGAGGCATGGTGGGATCAGAGGCATGGTGGAATGATGGGAATCAGAGGCATGGTGGGATCAGAGGCATGGTGGGATGATGGGATCAGAAGCATGGTGGCAAGGTGGGATGATGGGATCAGAGGCATGGTGGGATCAGAGGCATGGTGGGATGATGGGAATCAGAGGCATGGTGGGATCAGAGGCATGGTGGGATCAGTGGGATGATGGGATCAGAGGCATGGTGGGATATGGCAGAAGGGTGCTGATAGTGGAGGGAAGGGATTTAGGGATGAGCTCTGGCGTGTTCGCATACTCCACGTGCAGAGCCCACCAGGAAGTTGGCACGGCGATGCGCTAATCACAGTCAGGGAGACATTTCCCGATCTCTGCAGCCGAGCATCGGGACAATGTCTCCCTGCCTGTGATTAGCGCAGCGCCATGCCGACTTCCTGGCGGGCTCTGCATGTGGAGCATGCGAACACGCCAGAGCTCATCCCTGGATGGAATCAGTGACACTGGCACTCACCTGCTAATAGTGTCAGTCGATTCCACATCCTCCATGATGCTCAGTGTGTTTTTTCCCCCTTCAGTGCCTCCGGTGATTCCTCTCCTCATGTGGGGTCTTCTTCAGCTCCTCCCACTGCACTGTACTGGCGGTCATCTCATCAGCTGACTTTCTTCTTCAGTGAAGGGGAGAGGAGGGGGCTTTAGCCACCATGCAGCCGAGTTGATTTTTTTGTCAGGACACTGGCAAGATATGCTGAACCTTAAGAGCACATGCGCAAGCATGCGCAAAACCACAAAGCGGGGTATACAACTGCTTTAACCCTCTTGTGTTTTATTGTATTGTAGCTGTACCGTCTCCCTTTTATATTGTAAAGCGCTGTGTAACTTGTAGGCACTATATAAATCCTGTATAATAATAATAATAATTAAAAATAGAAAACAAATGTAGCCACATTTGATTGTGGCCATACACGCTTTGATAAATGATCGATATCTTTTCTGATTGATCTCCTCCAATCGGATCAATCGATCTAGTGGACAGCCCATTCCATCGGTATGCCACGTGCGGTAAAGTGTATTTTGATTTAGGATACGATCTTAACTTACAATCGTGCGTCATCAATAACACCTCTGTTTTCCCATCGTGTAATGTATAATGCGATCTTATTTGCAAACTTATGCCTCGTACACTCGATCAGATAATCTTACGACAACGTTCGCATTTTGTTGCGTAATACTAATATTGAATTCAACAGTGCATTTTACGCTCTACGAAATGTACATTTTGTTTCGTACGATTCTGGAAAACCTTCCTTTTTTGCGTAGCTACGTATCGGAAATGATGTCAAATACATGTGACCCCTGCTGTGTCTGCCACGCATTTTGGTTATTTCCGTTCGTTCTCCCATCTCCTTCCGAGTTATTTTCGTTAAGGATAAGCTGCAGCGCGTTCGCAACCGCACGCGCAGAGCCCGCCAGGAAGTCGGCACTGCACAGTGCTAATCACAGGCAGTGAGACATTTCCCGATCTCGAAAATGTCACACTGCCCGTGATGAGTAAGGATGAGCTCCGGCGTGTTCGCATAGAACACGTGCAGAGCCCGCCAGGAAGTCGGCACCTGCGCTGCGCTAATCACAGCCAGGCAGACATTGTCCGATGCTCGGCTGCAGAGATCGGGAAATGTCTGCCTGGCTGTGATTAGCGCAGCGCGGGTGCCGACTTCCTGGTGGGCTCTGCACGTGTTCTATGCGAACACGCCGGAGCTCATCCTTAGTGATGAGCGTTGTGCAGTACCGACTTCCTGGCGGGCTCTGCACATGCGGTTGCAAACACGTCTGAGCCCCTCCTTCATTTTTGTGTAATATTAATATCGAATTCAACAGTGCATTTTACGCTCTACGAAATGTACATTTTGTTTCGTACGATTTTGGAAAACCTTCCTGTTTTGCGTAGCTACGTAATGGAAATGATGTCAAATACATGTGACCCCTGTGTCTGCCACGCCTTTTGGTTATTTCCGTTCGTTCTCCCATCTCTTTCCACGTTATGTTCGTTAGGGATGAGCTGCAGCGCGTTCGCAACTGCACGCACAGAGCCCGCCAGGAAGTCGGCACTGCACAGTGCTAATCACAGGCAGTGAGACATTTCCCGATCTCGAAAATGTCACACTGCCCGTGATGAGTAAGGATGAGCTCCGGCATGTTCGCATAGAACACGTGCAGAGCCCGCCAGGAAGTCGGCACCTGCGCTGCGCTAATCACAGCCAGGCAGACATTGTCCGATGCTCGGCTGCAGAGATCGGGAAATGTCTGCCTGGCTGTGATTAGCGCAGCGCGGGTGCCGACTTCCTGGCGGGCTCTGCACGTGTTCTATGCGAACACGCCAGAGCTCATCCTTAGTGATGAGCGTTGTGCAGTACCGACTTCCTGGTGGGCTCTGCACATGCGGTTGCAAACACGTCTGAGCCCCTCCTTCATTTTTGTGTAATACTAATATCGAATTCAACAGTGCATTTTACGCTCTACGAAATGTACATTTTGTTTTGTACGATTCTGGAAAACCTTCCTGTTTTGCGTAGCTACGTATCGGAAATGATGTCAAATACATGTGACCCCTGTGTCTGCCGCGCCTTTTGGTTATTTCCGTTCGTTCTCCCATCTCCTTCCGAGTTTTTTTCGTTAAGGATGAGCTGCAGCGCGTTCGCAACCGCACGCGCAGAGCCCGCCAGGAAGTCGGCACTGCACAGTGCTAATCACAGGCAGTGAGACATTTCCCGATCTCGAAAATGTCACACTGCCCGTGATGGGTAAGGATGAGCTCCGGCGTGTTCGCATAGAACACGCGCAGAGCCCGCCAGGAAGTCGGCACCCAGGCAGACATTGTCCGATGCTCGGCTGCAGAGATCGGGAAATGTCTGCCTGGCTGTAATTAGCGCAGCGCGGGTGCCGACTCCCTGGCGGGCTCTGCACGTGTTCTATGCGAACACGCCGGAGCTCATCCTTAGTGATGAGCGTTGTGCAGTACCAACTTCCTGGCGGGCTGTTGCGAACACGTCTGAGCCCCTCCTTCATTTTTGTGTTTCCGATCATGCGTGGTGTTTGTCTATCGGTTTTCAGCGGACGCACGCCGATTAAACGATTTCCGTTCGCTGGGCTATCATCCAAGCAAAGTTTTCGCGTTTGTCCCTTCGGATATTGTCAGACGAACTGTCATGATCGGCCGTCGAAAGCTGCGTACTAACGAACAGACTATCGTGCGATCAATCCGAAAGCGATTTTTATCATCCGATTATCTGATCGTGTGTACGAGGCATAAGTATCTTAATGCAAAACGATCAATAATTCTCCGTTCTGGCCGTTTGGTGTAAATTGATTGTAAGAGAAGTTATGACTGTTTTATTTTTATTTATTTTTTGCAGTTTTCATCGTTTTGATCAAATCACAGATCTATTGTAAAAAATAAGGAAGTGTGTACGGACACCGTAAGGATCGGTAAGCTGCATTATATTATTTTTTTTGGTTTAAGGGGGGGGACGCGGCGTGCGATCGCATAAGATGATGTGGATGAGAGCTGTATAATGAAGGTAGTGTTGTGACAATGGCTGCACACAGAAGGGTTACAGCTACAGAGGGGAGTGTAATGGGGAGGAGCAGTACTAAGGAAGAGTCCTGTGTGTCTGCTTCCTCCTCTAGCTGTAGGGAAGTTCCGGGCACACAAGGATTGCACACACTGCTCTCCTTTTACTTCCATCTCCTGGATGATCAAGCAAAGAAGGTAGGATGCCTGCCTGAAGCTGACACCCACCCACCACTCATCATTGTTCTCTAGGAGTAGTAAGGAGAAGTGTACACCAGTGACATGAGGAATGCTCATCACATTCAAAGACTACTTAACATGAGTGTTTGAATGTGGCAAAAGAGCAATAATCCTTGACAGGCAGCATCACACTAGAAGCAGCATTATCAGAGACCTACATCTCCTACCGAGCAAAGACATGGAAGGGGAGCAGCCGGACAAAAGCTGCCACCAGCAGGGCAATGGAAACGCGCAAGGCATGGCTCTTCGTGGGCGCGATTTGGAGATCCTCCCCTTGCACTTGGATGAAAAGGGTAAACAGGAATCTGAAGATTCGCCCCCTGCGCTGCCACCACCCATATTCCTCTATCCGGGGGCAAGAAAGCAAAAACAACAGGGCAGAGATTACACAGGGATGACAGGTTCACAGGGGTACAGTCGCACCTCTCCCCCTTCGTCGTCTTCATCTGGATACCCTGACCCTGCCTCGCCTGGATCAGGGGGGTTGTCACCGACATCGTCCCTGCCGCTAATGATGATGATGATGAACTACACGAGCAGCGGGAGCAATGGCGGCAATGATAAAGTCCAAAAAAGTGAGTAAATTACATATATTTATAAGATATCTATGACCAAGACTTTTAAATCTAGTTTGCATGGCGTGTGAAAAGATTAGAACCCCTGTCAGGTTTTACTGCTTTTCATGGCCCTGTTAGGGCTTATTTACACATGGCTGGGGCAGTAAAAATAGGTGGTTCAGCCATGGTTTTACTGCCCCCTTAAAGTGGTTGTAAAGCCTCAAGGTTTTTCACCTTAATGCATTCTATGAAAAACATTTTGTGCTGCAGCTCCCCCCAGACCCCACCCCCCCTTTTTTTTCCTCTTACCTGAGCCAGATCCGATCCAGCGATGCAGTGGCTCCAGTCGCTGTCTCTCTCCTAATTGGACACATTGGCTCCCGCTGCTTTCAATTAAATCCACTGACAGACTCGGGGGGGGGGGGGGGGGGAACGGGCAGAGTCCCACTGTCTGTGTCAATGGATTGGGGGGGCACCTGATGAAGAGGAGGGGCCTGGAGCCCCAGCAGGGCACCCCAGAAGAAGAGGATCGGGGCTGCTTTGCACACAGCAAGTAGGCATGTTTGTTACTTTTATGAAAAATAGATGAGGGTTTACAACCCCTTTTAAGCTGCAAAGAGAGACAGATATACCCTGTTGCACTCGATGGGCAGCACTGCCACCAAACATGGCCCATTTATGAATGGAGTTGCACTGCAACCACCCTACAAATAAGGATGAGCTCCGGCGTGTTCGCACAGTCCATGTTCAGAGCCCGACAGGAAGTCGGCACCGCGCTGCACTAATCACAGGCAGAGATGCTCGGCTGCAGAGATTGGGAAATGTCTCACTGCCTGTGATTAGCGCAGCGCAGTGCCGACTTCCTGGCAGGCTCTGCATGTGGACTGTGTAAACATGTCTGCGCTCCTCCTTACCTGCAAACACGTGCAGTATACATGGTTGCTGCATGTTTGTGTGGGCTTTTAAACAGGTACTGAGGTGGTTATATTGTCTCTGACCTGCCTGTCATTTACCCTCTAAAAAAGGAATGGACTCTGGATCACTTTTCACAGTGCAGGAGAAACTGCCGCAAGTGTAAAATAAAGTAGGACGTAGGGAGATTTCCCCTCACTTCCTGTCCTGGTGACACAGCTTTTATCAGACAGGAAATGAATGAAAACCTGCACCAGAGAAAAAAAAAAAAAGCTCACAGGGGATCTAGCACTCCCCTACTGAACTTTAACCAAGTGATTTTGCTTCTGTCTGTGTTGCTGTTAGAGAGATTTCCCCTCACTTCCTGTCTTGTAAAACACTGCACAGGAACAGAAGGGGAAATCTCTCTAATGGAACCCTGAATAGCAGTAACACCTGACCAGGGGTCTAATCCTTTTCCACGTTGTCTAAAAGAATATGGGTATAAGCCTCATTCACATGTGTGGTTAGGGGCATACTGGGGATTCCTGCAACAGGGATCACAGGTGTATGTAAACAGCTTTGGCCATGCAGCCTGTACAAATGAGACCCAGCCGTTGCATGTATCAAACATGGAGAGATTACCAGTGATTGGGGACAGATGATCTCCCCGGGACTGGGCAGGCAGAAGGGGGTGGCTTCCCTGGGCGCACACTGCAGATCAGTGGCTGGCAACCAGCGGACCGTGGTCTCATATCTACTCCACTGCTGTCCAACATGCCCAATCTCCACCCACAGCTGAAATGACACACCGTGCACGTGCATGCACAACTAGCTGCTAGAAAGCAAGTGATTGGCCAGGCATGTGCAGTACACACCCCATGCCAGCCATGGGCAGCTGGAACAAGAGGGCAGAGAATAATGGGTACATGGCGGTACACCCATTCTACGCCGTACGTTAGAGGGCACGCAGTTCTTGCTTTGGCTGTCCTGGTACCGTCCAGGGGCAACCATCTGTCCTTACTGGGCGTAATGGCTCCCTGAACATTTATCGTATATCCCTGACAATCCTGCCACAGGAATCTGATGGTTCTTGATGCAGGAATCCTCTCTATGCCCCTAATCGCACGTGTGAACGTGGCCTGAGTGGCAAATACAGCAATGGAGCTGCTGGCTATAGCCGACAAGCCTGCTTGGATTGGGGAAAATTAGGTCATCTTGTTATCATTAGTAATGGGTCCACTCTTACTTCAGTATTCTTTATACAGGAGCTGGAGGGAACCTCGCATAAAGATTACACGCTCCATTTTCATCTGTAATTAAAGTGTTTTGTACAATTAAAGTAGGAAAGACTGATTGTTTACTGCAAGCGTTACATTGTTTACATCCCTGGCTGCTGATCTCTGGAAAACAGCAATCAGCCGTGTGGTTTTCCTTTCAGTGGATCAGTATTGTTCTCTACGTGATCAGACGGGGGTTCTCCTAAAGATACACATTTGTAAGATATGGCATGTTTATAGGAAAGCTGCCATAAGAGAAGGAAGGAGGCAGCTGTCGCTGACAACTTCTGCTGGAAATGCTTGTTGACATGCTGACCTTCCTCCTTTCAGTACGTCATTGACCGCCTGCAAGTAAACACATAAGAATTTCTGGTTTTCAGGATCTTCATACTTGTTCTGGGTTAGTGACTAAAAGCATTGAAGACAGAGGGTCGGTCTGGCAGCCAGGAAACAAGCATTTTCATAGAGAGGCAGTCCCCCGTCTCTCTCATGAAAGGATCACTGTCGGTACCAAGTTGTGAGCTCAGCTGACAGCCCCTTGGTGTCTAAGGCCAGCCAGCTTTAGTGTGTTTTCATTATTATAAGGTAACTTGTGTTAAAGTGTAACTAAGGACAAAGCTTCCTTTTTTAATAGAGTGGAGAGCGATTAGAAAACCTGTCTTGCCTATCACACACAATGAAAAATTCAGAGTGATTGTACGTTAATCTGATCATTCATACACCGCTTTCGAGGGCCCGATCACGACAGTTTATGTGAAATTATCTGGGACATGTGTTTCACGTACAATTTTTTTCATTTAGTCAGTACAGTGTTTGTCCATAGAATAAATCGAATGACCAAGACCACGCATGCTCCGAAACAAAGGAATACATTACATACCGTATTTAATGGGGTATAGCGCGCTCCCGCGTATAGCGCGAACCCCTAAAGTTGCCCCGAATTCCTGTGGGAAAAAGATTTTTTGTACTTGCAGTTTTGGTGTCTTGCGCGGCGTCCATCGGCGGCCTCGTCGGGTCCGGCGTCCGTCTGCGGCTTCGGGTGTCCTCTTTGTCGGGTCCGGCGTCCTTCTGCGGCGTCCTCCCGGCTCGTTTCCCGCGCCGAGTTTGAATACTGCGCCGACTATATACGAGTGTACTGCGCTCGGTATATGTCGGCGCAGTATTCAAACTCGGCGCGGGAAAGCGGGTATCGGCGTATATCGCGCACCCACGATTTTGCCCTGATTTTCAGGGCAAAAAAGTGTGCGGTATACGCCGATAAATACGGTAATCATGGGAAGTTGTATTCTGTTTTACGAGAATTTTCATAACTCTAGTAACCCATTCGTTTTCTATATGAGACTAGCGTACAAAAACAGACGATCATTCGTCCGATATTCTCATCACGTGTACCAGGTCTCCGTTTTTTATTGGTGTCTATCTCACTGGTTTAGAGCCTCACCCTCTCTATTTGTCCTGTTTTACTTTGATTGCTAAAAGTGAAAGAAAATCCCTAATTTTGCGTTGTCCACAGAACAGGAGTAGAAGAGATATCATCCAATGGTAACAACCATGGATTCCTCTCACTTCCTGTTTTGGCTATAGGACAGGAAGTGACGGGAAATCTCTCCAATGGGACACAGATGGCAAAAAAAAGACAGGGGTTATAACCCTCCCCTACTCTATTCAAAATGAGGGGGGGGGTGCCTTTAGTACATAGGTTGTTTATTAGACATTACAAAAAGCAAGTTGTAAGCATCCTGTTTGTGTTTTATTTTTGTTTTTCTGACCTGCAAAAGTAAATGCTAATATGCATTGCATACTATCACATTATGTTAAACATGCAACAAAGCCCTCTTCGTCCCTGCTGGAGGCTGCATCCATCTTTGCCCGTCTTCCTTCTGGGTCCGTGGACTCCGGCTGTGTGACTGGCCGGAGCTGCGTAACGTCACTCCCACGCATGTGCGCGGCAGCCATCTGTCACAACACAGGCCTACAACACGGGTGGCCGTTCCTTCAGATTGCATTCGCAGATGATGTAATTGGCGGGATATATAGTAAATATCTCCTAAACGGCACACGTTACAGTGCCTATAGGCAACCCTTATTATAGGCTTATCTATAGGTACAAACAATACATAGAAGTTTACTTCCTCTTTTAAGCTTTCTTAAGCTTTCTGCATGTGACAGATGCAGGTGTAGCGCCGGTGTACTTCCAAGTACCGGTGCTATTAAAAGTTGAGGGATAATCAGAATATAGTTGACTCTGATTCTGATTGCAATTTTACAAAGGGTCTCTGTTTCAGCTGGGCTGTGCTGTGGGTCCATTCTGTGGTTGCTGGGGTGTCATACCACCCCGGGGGCGACAGGTGGCGCCAGTGGAGTCCAGGCTGGGGTGCCTCTTGCCGGCAGCCAATCGGGAGGGAGTTTCTCTCTCAGGTATAAGTATTGCCCCAGGGAATTCTGGGTCTTACAGGAAACATGTTTGGAAGAGCTGCCCACCCTTCCGCCCCTTTTTTTTCTATGGTATGTCACGGCTTGCTGTGTTTTCTTGACCTTGCCAGCATAAAATGGCTGTAATGAATGGGCTATGCCCTTGATGGAAATCGGAAGTAGGCGACCTGTCCAGCACTTATGGTAAGGACAGCCCCCCCCCCCCCTTTGGAATTGTGTGCTCACAGTACAACTGGGACTGGCACTGGTTGAAAAGTGTTCACATGTTATGTTTTGGTTTTTAATAAAGCTGTGGCCTTGCCCTTTCCAACCTAACGGTTGTAAGTGTGTTTTTATTTAATAGTTCAGGGCTCAAAATTTCAAGCCCTGAGCTTCTAGCCAGGCCTCAAGTGTTACTCGCCACCAGTTGCCTCACCCAACCCATACACTGCCCCGCCCATAATTCCGCCCCTAAAAACGCCCTTGTAGATTATCTCTTGGAATGACACTGTTAAATGTTTTATGCCGAATCAAGTTACACAATTAAATATTACCAACAACAACTTTAACAAAATGGGACAGGGCACTGGGGCAGACCAGAGGGACATGGCACTGGGGCAGACCAGAGGGACATGGCACTGGGGCAGACCAGAGGGACATGGCACTGGGGCAGACCAGAGGGACATGGCACTGGGGCAGACCAGAGGGACATGGCACTGGGGCAGACCAGAGGGACATGGACTTTTTTACTTCTGCAAATATTGCTCTCCCTCTTCTTATGTACAAGACTCCATCCTCCTCCTCTGCCTTCTCTCTCTAGAACCAGGTCTTTTCCCCCATTCTCTTGCTGTCTCCTCTGCAACCCCCATCCATCCTCTCTCTCTCTCCCTCTCCTATTCTACCCACTCTCATAATCAGGAGCCCCTGTGTGCGCCTCCACACTTGCATGTCCCCACTTCCCCCTTTCATTGTCGGGCAGTGAGTTGAGGAGCTGCAGCACAGCGGGAGGGAGTACAATCCAGCACCGAGATTCACACACCTGCATAGCCATTGACACCCCAACACAGCGCACACTGACACCGCACAGCATACTGCCGCTCTCTTGTCAGGGCAACTCTTGGTGAGCGCTGTGCTGCACTGCATACCTGGAACACCCAGAGTGATGATAATCGCAGTCCTCCTGCTCACTTGTTCCTTCCTGCTCTCTGCTCTCCAGCTACATTGGTCAGGTTGGGAAGCCAGGCTCAGAGGTCATACTGTTAGGTCCCATGGCTTAACGAGAATTGTAAGGAGAGCACCTGTGTACTGCTCTGCATGTGTGCGGCTCACCCGACTACTTTTCCTGGGCACGCACCTTTCCTCTTCGGCCGCCAATCGCAGCGTGGCTCTAAGTGTAGGCACAGATTGGACTGTTGGTCATGCAGAACTGTTATCACTCGCCCCCAGCTTAAATCCACTCGCCAAATGCTAGCAGGCGAGTGGAAATTTTGAGGGCTGTAATAGGTTGAGGGGGCAAGGGGGAAGGTTTTCTATACATTTATGTTAGTTAGTTAATTGTACCTGGGCTCATTGCGCCTTAGCAGTCGAGTAAAGTTTATATTTTGGGAGCGATTTGTTGCTTTTTTTTTTTTTTTTTTTTTTTTTTATTGTTGCCTTCGGGCCCATTGGTAAGATTTCCCCTTGCTTTTTGTCCTGGTGACATCGTTGTTGGTCTTTGGGACAGAGAGTGTAGTAATATGATCAACAATAAAAAAAAAATCCTAAGTTTCGAGCATTATCCTAACCCCCATAGCTTTTCTTGAAAGGGCAATTTCTTCATTGAACTCATTTCCCCACACATTAAAAACGCACACCCACACCCATGAGAAAATAAAAAAAAACGATACGTACTTCACGCTCAGATTTCTGCCAATGGCACCTAGGTGAGGGTGATATCGCAAGCCTTCCAGCAAGATCCTGGGAATGCAGAGTATACCAAACCTCATGGGAAGATGCTCCAGTCTTTGTAAGCTAAAGGGACCTCTTCGGATATTGCTGTGGTGCTCCCTTATTGGAGCTTCTATATTGACATTTGGGGCCCAACTATACCGTATGGTGGAGAATTTTGGTGCTTGTTGTGCCTGCAGAATGTTTGTTTTTAGCATGCATTGTGAATAGAATTGTTTAGAATATTACATGTGAGATTGTGATTTATGTGCAGAGTTTCATTTGTGTAATGAATTAGATTATTGATCAACTCCTGTGCTTGATGTCTTCTATTGAATGCTTTCTCTGTATTACGGATTTATTGGTCTCACTGGCGGATTGGAAGGAAAGGAGTTTGCTTCTTCCCATGCAGAAAGGATCTCCTCAGCTGAGACAATGTAGTGCAATGGGATTCCAGGTGTGACTGCAAGCTAGTGTCAAAATAGGACGGTACTCTGTGAATTCAGGTATGGAATGTATGATAAATGATCATAGATTATACAGGCTGGCATTTTATATACCGTATTTATCGGCGTATACCACACACTTTTTTTGCCCTGAAAATCAGGGCAAAATCGTAGGTGCGCGATATACGCCGATACCCACGCTGTGTTTGAACCACTGTGCCGACATATACCGAGGGCAGTACAGTCGAGCAGGCTTGGCTCCACTCGCGGTCACGTCCTGTGCGTCCTGTATGTCCTTTACGCGAGAGGAGCCGAGCCTGCCCGACTATACCCGAGTGTACTGCGCTCGGTATATGTCGGCAGAGTGGTTCAAACACAGCGGGGATCGAGCGGGGAGGACACCACGATGGCCGCAGAAGGATGCCGGACCGGACAAGGCCGCCGATGGATGGCGGGCAAGACACCGACGAGGGGCATCCAAATTGTATTTTTTTTTTTTTTTTTTTAAGGAATTTTCCTTCTATGTTGGGGGTGCACGCTATACGCCGGGGCGCGTTATAGCAAGATAAATACGATATATTCTTTATTTGGAGTGAATTTTCATTCTAGGTTGGGGGTGCGCGCTATACGCCGGGGCGCGTTATAGCAAGATAAATATGATACATTCTTTATTTGGAGTTTTTTCAGCAATTTTAATATAAACTTTACCACAATAGGAGTCAAGGATAATGGAACTTGCAATAGTAACGATTGGTGGTAGCAAGCAAAAGGGTATCGCAATACTTGTAAAGGAAAACATTTTAATACACTGTCTCAGAGTAAAATAACATAATCAAAAGCTGTCCTAGTACCTACGATCTAGTGTTCAAGGTCTGTAGGTGGCCCTGAGACCGGAAAGGGACTCGCCTTCCCCTTGACGTATCAAGAAGACATACTATAAATACAAAGAAAGGCTGGCATTTTATTACGATAGTTCTTGTTAATATTTTATAGACCAGCCTTTTTCAACCAGGATGCCTTCAGGTTTCTTCAGGGGTGCAAAATGGCTAAAAAAAAAAAAAAAAAAAAAAATTAAAATACCCCCAAACTGTATACAAGTCAGCGGATGCATCGAGCCTGACATCTAGTTGCACAAAGCCCCAGGTTTTCATTATACAGTATCGAAATCTCCAGCCACCGGTGTCATTGGTTGATTAGGAGGATATTGGGCGCCTTCACAGCATCCTTGTTTGCCCCTCTCCATCAGTGCTGTGGTCACATAAGGTTAATGAGGGAGAAGAGAAACAATGGAATACTAGTCAGTATCAGAGTGCAGAGGTGTACTTGCTTTGAAAGAATAACTCGCCTCTAATGTTGGGTGTCCTAAATGTGTGGATGTTTCTGCTTTAAAAGGTTGAGAAACATTGTTATAAGTAGGGTTGTTCTGATACCGAGCATTTGTGTAAGTACTTGCATAGAGTCCCCCTCTATGTCCTTCTCTGTGCTTTTCCGCCCGCTTTATCCTCGATCAGTTAGGATGACGAGCAGTGGAAGGAGCCAGTAAATCTGTCATTTTACCTTTGCCGAATGAACAGAGTGAATGATCGCTGACTCTCTCCATTCATAACTGAGCACTGTGTTTACGATTCTGCTTCAGTTCACGAATGGAGAGGAACCTCTATCCCCTCTCCATTTATCTCCAGTGCAGCTGAGGCTACAGAGAAAGGGACTGTGAAGTCTGTGCCCTCAGTCCCTTTCCCTGTCTCAAAGGGGAGATGTCAGGGGTCTGTTTAGACCCCCTGATATCTCACCAAAGGCCCTAACAGGGCTGATGGCTAAAAACTAAAATTGTAATATTTTTACAATTTTTAACCTTTTTATATAAAATAAAAAACCCCCCCCCCCCCCCCCCCAAAATAAAAAGAAAACATTAAAAAAAATAAAAACGGACAGTCCACTCGTCATCAGTGCTGTATATTAGTACCTCTGTCACATGACATTAAAAAAAAAAAGTATCGGCATCGGTGAGTACTTGGAGGGGGGGGGGGGGGGTTTGTTACATGTACTCGGTCTTAAAAAAGTGGTATCGGGACAACCCTAGTTATAAACATCAGATTTACTTGAGATATACCAAACATACAAGTACTAACAGATGAGCAGGATCAGGTAAATGGGGAGGGATCATGGCGAGGTCCTATTGATTTTAAAACAGCGAGACCCCTATGTTTTTAGCCAGGTTTATATTTGGAAACCTGAAAAAGGCAAACTCAAAATTCAGTGGTTAAAAATTGTTTTGTTCTTTGTGACATAATTATAAAGCAAACCGTGAATAATCACCTTTGTAACAAGTGTATAGTTATGTTTTCCCTCTAAGACCTTAGTAGCACTAATGGCTAAAACCTTAGGTATATTATAACCCACAATTTTTCAGCTCGGTGAACAAGATACTCCTCAAGGATATCTTTTTGTTCTGTACAAAGAGCCGTATGCAGGATTTTTTTGTTTTAGTGTAGACCAGGATTATCACCGTAGATAAGCATATCACATTATTCTAAACTGGGCTTTAGCTCTGGTTCACACTGGGTACGATTTGTTACGATTTGAGATGCGATTTGACATGTCAAATCGCATCTCAAATCGGCGGCATTTGTCGGCAATGGCACTGTCCTAATCGGTGCGGCGTCGCACCGATTTCAAAAAGTAGTTCCTGTACTACTTTTTGCGATTTCAGGCCGCGATTTACATTGAACCCTGCACAGATGTCTCTGAAATCGCGGCCCAAATCGCGGCAAAATCGCAGCCGCAAAATCGCGATTTTTACAGCGATTTTTGAATTCGCAGCAGTGTGAACCTAGCCTTAGACTAAGTCTTCTTGACCCATGCATTCGGGCTGTTGTCAGTATTTCTCCAGTATATCTAGTGAGGAGCAGGCCTAGCCTGACTTAAATGTTGCAGGCAATGTTTGTCAATGTGATCCCAACGAATATACAGGTGGGTACACCCATTCATGCACAGTGCCTGGGTTGCTTGATAGGCATGGTCCAAGTACACTGCTTTTTACTTTTCTCTCACTTTTTGTGCAGTCGACTGGTGCATGAATAGTTTTTACTTTGCTCCCATTCAGCTTTTTTTTTTGTTTCTGTTTGTTTGATCAAATTTAGCTTTTTTTTCAGCTCTTTTCCCTTTGCCTGACTATACAGAGACATACGTCTAATTGTTCCTGTGCTCACATGTATGTTCAGTCGTCCTACATCACATGTGTCGTACACAAGGCCCATGGTCCAAATCCGGCCTACCGGGCCATTTCATGTGGCTCACACACCTGTCCTGCAGCTGCGGCACCCCCCTCATCTCCGCCCCCCCACCTTATCTCAGCAATTGGCAGAAAGGGGAACAGAACTGTGTTTCTCTATGAAGCTGCAGAGAGGCTCTTCTGTACCACCCCCCCCCCCCCCCCCCCACACACACACACACACATACACACACACACACACACACACACACACACACACACACACACATCTTGGCAGTCAACAGCAGAGAGGTGGATTGAACTCTTACAGATCTTGCACCTCTCTGTGCAGCTACGGTACCCCCTTGTCTTCGCCTACCCCAGATATACATCATTCTTTTCAGGAGTGTGAGTGGGTTCCATGCCGGTCTGCACCTACCCTTCACAGCTTAAGGCTCCATTCACATCTAGGCGTTTTCACGCCAGACGCCCGCCGCTATTGCAGCCTGCGATACGCTGGAGGGGTGATTTTACATTGTCGGCTATGGAGATGGTTCACATCTCCATGCCGAAATGCCTGAAGCTCAAAACAAGTCCCGGACCCTTTTTTTTGGGCGGCTTCAGCTTTAAAATACTGTATTTGACCTTATAAGCTCCGTTTACTGTTAAAGTGTGAAATGCAAAACTCCGGTGGGTGTAACAAGATGTCCGCTTTCCCCCTTCTCTGTGTATCCTTACTGTGAAGGAGTGCGGGGTGTAGTAAGATGGTGGCGACGGTATGTCACTTCTGTTACCAATTCTGACGGGTCGCCTAATCTGACAGAACACAGGAAATCTTGTTTATGCTGGTTGAAGTATCCACTGGGCACAACGGGAGGTATTCATTTTGTTATACTATGGGAGTACGATGGTACAGCACAGATATGATCCCTATGGGAGTACGATGGTACAGCACAGATATGATCCCTATGGGAGTACGATGGTACAGCACAGATATGATCCCTATGGGAGTACGATGGTACAGCACAGATATGATCCCTATGGGAGTACGATGGTACAGCACAGATATGATCCCTATGGGAGTACGATGGTACAGCACCGATATGATCTGATGATTTTTACTCCTATTCCAAAAGCACATATGGGAAACCAGCAGGAGAGGCTATCTGTTGATATAACTTCCCTATGGTAACAAGCACATTTCTACAGTTCACTCACAGAAAAAAGGTGCAGTTTGAACATTTCCCAGGTACCACAGTGGATTTTTAAAGAACCTGAATAAGCAAAAGATTAAGTAATTATTATTTACAATTGTAACTACACACTGTACTGTATGCTGCAGATTTATAGGATCAAATCAAAATCTTCTGCTTCCTTAAAGTAGTATTAGAATTTATCTGTTTTAAAAAGATCTCATTTGGTCAAACGCAATATTCTGCCACAATATTACTATTGTAATGGAAAAAAACAATGTATACCTTTTTTTAGGCTTCATGTACGCTGGTGTTTTTTGCCAAAGCTCCTAAACTCCATAAAAGCCTATGTCTAGGAGAGTCTAGGACAGGGTTTGACAAATTTGCTTGGAATCTAGGAGCCAGCTAAAAAAGTTAGGAGCCAGAAAACGCACCCCGTCCCGAGGAGCTTGCGTGCAGAAGCGAACACACACGTGAGCAGCGCCCGAATATGTAAACGGTGTTCAAACTACACATGTGAGGTATCGCCGTGATTGGTAGAGCGAGATCAATAATTCTAGCCCTAGACCTCCTCTGTAACTCAAAACATGCAACCTGTAGATTTTTTTAAACGTCGCCTATGAAGATTTTAAAGGGTAAAAGTTTGTCGGCATTCCACGAGCGGACGCAATTTTGAAGCGTGACATGTTGGGTATGAATTTACTCGGTGTAACATTATCTATCATAATATTAAAAAAAAGGGGATAACTTTACTGTTGTCTTATTTTTTAATTAAAAAAAAGTGTAATTTTTTCCCAAAAAAGTGCGCTTGTAAGACCGCTGCGCAAATACGGCGTGACAAAGTATTGCAATAATCGCCATTTTATTCTCTAGGGTGTTAGAATAAAAAATATATATAATGTTTGGGGGTTCTAATTAGGGGTGCAACGGATCACACGGGTCACCCCCTTCGGATCGGATCACACTGTGATCCGCGGATTGCCACGGCTCCGGAGCTAGGCCGAAGCCGCGGTCTTTCCTAATGTTACGGCGGCGGCTCCGGAGCCGCCGCCGTAACATTAGGAAAGACCGCGGCTTCGGCCTAGCTCCGGAGCCGCGGCCATCTTGGTACACCCGGCGGCGGCCCTCCTCTGTTTACACCCACAGAGGAGGAGCCCGCACTCGTGGGACACGCCGCTCGTCTGTCGGTACTAGCTGGGGGTGGTCACTGTCCTGAGCAGGAGGGGGGTCACTGTCCTGAGCAGGGGGGGGGGTCACTGTCCTGAGCAGGGGGGGGGGGGTCACTGTCCTGAGCAGGGGGGGGGGTCACTGTCCTGAGCAGGGGGGGGGGTCACTGTCCTGAGCAGGGGGGGGGGTCACTGTCCTGAGCAGGGGGGGGGGTCACTGTCCTGAGCAGGGGGGGGTCACTGTCCTGAGCAGGGGGGGGGTCACTGTCCTGAGAGGAGGGGGGGTCTCTGTACTAAGAGGAGGGGGGGGTGTATGTGGATATTACAGTGGGGGAGATTTTTTTTTTTTGCCGATCCGAAAAATGATCCGATCCGTGACTCCTGATCTGAGGAACGATCCGAACCGTGAGTTTGTTGATCCGTTGCACCCCTAGTTCTAATTAGAGGGAAGAAGATGGCAGTGAAAACGGTGAAAAATTACATTAGAATTGCTGTTTAACTTGTAATTCTTAACTTGTAATACCAACGGCCACCACCAGATGGCGCCAGCTTCCAAGCCAAGTCGCCAGGATGCTATTTCTAGTCGCCATGGCGACCTGGCGACCGGGATTTGTCGAGCCCTGGTCTAGGAGTTGCCACGTTTTAGGTGAAGTTAAACCTCCCTCTCCTGAACACGGAAGAATTACATTCAGTATAGGAATGTTCTGGTCACCCACTGCAGGAAAATGCAAAACGCTGCAAAATCACGTGCCACGTCTGCAGTCAGTACTGTAGGCTAGGGTATATGTAATTTTAAAGTGGTGGTAAACATCGGACATGAAATGTGAACAAAGCATATCCCTCTATAGTGTGTACTTTTCTCCATCCGGAGCACCAAGTGTCATTTCTGTGCTGCTTCATTCCTCTGCTATCAGCATGTATCATTTCTGACAAGTTTTTCTGATACCAAGAGAAACATGGTGACGGGAGGGAGTTCCAGCTGATTGACAGCCTTAGCTCTGTTCCTGGACCTTCAGACAAGATTCTAAAATTCTGCGCTTTCAATGAATTTAGAGAAAAGAAGACAGCAGATAGACAAGTACAATTTATGTCGGAGAATCTGTTTTAATCTGTGTATCACCTGAGGCTAGTCACTTCACTGGGTATATGTAAAGGTTTACGACCACTTTAACCATTTCACTACTACCTAATTGTAAAAAAAAGGAGGGCTTTTATTTTGGAGTGCTATTTTTTTTTTATAAAAGGTCCTACAGAAATGAGGCACGAGTGGTCACTGTGTCTTTGGGCTGCCATTGGAAGCTTAGAGGACAGACTAAGTGCACAGAGACAATCTGAATGGCTCTGTTTCTTGTGGTCAATCACAGCAATCACAAATGTAAACATACTAATGTTTACATTTGAGAGCCCACCCCTTTCTCCAACTCTTCCAATCTTCTCCATTCCTCCTTTCTGAGCACTACTCCTGTCTGCTCTTGTACGCAAAACTGCTCCCACTGACCACCAACAAATAGGGGGACACACTGAGCAACAAAAGTACACTTAAAGGGTCACTAAAGGAAAAAAAAATTTTTCCTGAAATGACTGTTTACAGGGTATAGAGACATAAAAGTTAACTGATTCCTTTTAAAAATGATTACAAATAGATAAAAAGCAATCCTAGAATGTGCCTGCAGGTTAGTTTCACTTTTAAACTGGTTTCGTGTTCCTGTGAACTAGAGAGACGCACAGAACAAAAACAAACAAATCCAGGGCAGTGTTTTGTTTTTAAAATGAATCTGATTGGTTCTGTTAAGTTTTAGACACACAGTAATGACAGCTTAGACCACCGTGAAAAGCTCCCAGTACCATGGTTATAAGGAAACAGACAAGAAACAGACAACCAGGAAGTGTGGAGATCACAGCAGAATTACAGCAACTTCAAAGCAAAAACAAACAATAAGGACATGAAACCAGGACTGCAGTAAGGTAAAGGAAGCTATTTAGCTAAAAAAAAAAAAAAAAAATTCCTTTAGTGATCCTTTAACCACTTAAGCCCCGGACCATTTTGCAGCTAAATGCCCAGACCAGGTTTTGCGATTCGGCACTGCGTCGCTTTAACAGACAATTGCGCGGTCGTGCGACGTGGCTCCCAAACAAAATTGGCGTCCTTTTTTCCCCACAAATAGAGCTTTCTTTTGGTGGTATTTGATCACCTCTGCGTTTTTTATTTTTTGCGCTATAAACAAAAATAGAGCGACAATTTTGAAAAAAATGCAATATTTTTTTGCTGTAATAAATATCCCCCAAAAACATATATTAAATTTTATTTTTCCTCAGTTTAGGCCGATACGTATTCTTCTACCTATTTTTGGTAAAAAAAATCGCAATAAGCGTTTATCGATTGGTTTGCGCAAAATTTATAGCGTTTACAAAATAGGGGATAGTTTTATTGCATTTTTATTATTTATTTATTTTTTTTACTACTATTGGCGGCGATCAGCAATTTTTTTTTCGTGACTGCGACATTATGGCGGACACTTCGGACAATTTTGACACATTTTTGGGACCACTGTCATTTTCACAGCAAAAAAGGCATTTAAATTGCATTCTTTATTGTGAAAATGACAGTTGCAGTTTGGGAGTTAACCACAGGGGGCGCTGTAGGAGTTAGGGTTCACCTAGTGTGTGTTTACTACAGTAGGGGGGTGTTGCTGTAGGACTGACGTTATCGATCGAGTCTCCCTTATAAAAGGGATCACTCGACCGATACGCCGCCACAGTGAAGTACGGGGAAGCCGTGTTTTCACACGACTCTCCCCGTTCTTCAGCTCCGGGGAGCGATCGCGACGGAGCCGCTATAAACGAATAGCCGCGCCGTCGTCCCGGATCGCTCCCCGAGGGAATCCGCCCACCGCACGCAGCGGGGGGGGGTTCCGATCGGACCCCCCACCCGCTAGAAGGCGGGGACGTATATATACGCCCATCTGCCTGTCCGTGCCATTTTGCAGACGTATATAGTCGTGCGGCGGGCGTTAAGTGGTTAAAGCATAAAGGAGGCACACTGATCATGAATGTGGTAAAAAAAAATGACTGAACGCTAACAGTTATGAGGAATATACAGCCCACAAAAATGACAAGCTAAATGAGGCAGGGGAGGAGGTCTTCATGTGGTAGTAAAGCCTGATTGGTGATTTTTACCTACAGGTGATGACTTGAAGGGCCACACCCTGAAATGCATTGTTAGGTAGACAGCCACTACCTTGCCTCCTCTCTCTTGGCTTGTGCTCCATCTATACTCCTGTGCATCAAGCCTCGTTCTCGATCTGTGTTCCCCGAGCGGTAGGGTGACCACGTGTCCCGGATTGCCCGGGACTGTCCCTTAATTAATACTTGTGTCCCGTGTCCCGGACACCCTCATTACGGGACAATACAGAGTCCCGGAATTGGCCTGGGCCGATCTAATGCCCCCTAAAATAGCCTTTGCATACATCCTCTCTGTCTCAGCCTGTGGTGGACCCCTAGCTGACAGAGAGTGAGACCCCTTTTTACTTTATTTCCACCGCTGGCTCAGTGCCCAAACTGGTTGCTACCTCCTGCCTCCCGCTTGGCGTGTAGCAACCAGTGACGTCAGAGCAGGAGAGAGGGAGAGACCTATAGCAGCAGATGAGAGTTTAACTTCCTCCTCCGCGCCTTCTGTTCAGCTCCACCCACCTCCTCGTGTATGCTCTGGAGTCCAGCCAGGCAGCCAGAAGAAACATCAGACTCTGAGACAGACTGCAGTGTACAGATGAGAGATGGTACAAACTAAGGCAAGTAAAATTACAAAGCACTGACCAGCATTGAAGATCCATCGGTGTTATAATCCTGTCGGCTCTCCCTCAGCAGTCAGAGTTCAGTAAGACACTGGAGTGTGTGTCTGCACTCTGCACAGTACACTCAGAGGCTTGCTCCAGATAAGGGTCGGCAGGAGAGACACTGACACATGACACCCTGGATGGAAGGAGGAAACTTCCTTAGATATCAGGGCAGGGTTCATGCTGGGACTTGTAATCCTTCACTTTTGGGGATGTGACTCCCCCCCCCCCCCCCCCAAAAGTGAAGAACTACAGGTCCCAGCATGAACTCCTCAGAGCTGAAGATGTTTCCTGCATCCCTGAACACATGATAACTCCTCACACCCAGTCCTGTCCGGCTGCTCCCTGTCTCTTCTCTCCCACTACTTGTTTGCCTCTCCCTGCAGCAGCCCCCCCCCTCCTCCTTCACCCTCAGCCTTTCATGTTCTGCCACCTTTTCACCTTCTAGTCTTGTTACCCCCTCTGTATACCAAGCAATCCTCTCAGGAGTGGCTCATCAGCGACTATCACAACCTCAGAGTCCTGCCAGCATTCCATTCATTGCTCCTTCAAACTGCCAGAAATGTTTTAGTTACTCCACTGCAGCGGTGTAACTACAGGGGGCGCCATTGCAACCCAGCCTCATACTCCAGGATGGTCCATGCAGCTTCCCTCTAAACCTGGATAGGAGGGGTGGCATATAGAGGAACTGATGCCCTCCATGTTCTTCTTGCAGCCACTGAATGCCTGCAGGAGGTAAAGGAGGAAAAGCGGGCATTCAGTGGCTGCAAGAAGAACATGGGGGGGGGGGGCATCAGTTTCTCTATATGCCACCCCTCTTATCCAGTTTCCTTCTGCTGCCCACAGGTCCCTCAACACTCTCCTGGCTGATCTTCCCCAGTAACTTCTCTGCTCTCTCCCACCTCACCCCCCATTCTCCAACCCCCTGCTGTCCTCTGGTCCCACCTGTGCTGTTCTTCAGTCCCCCCCCCCCTCCTGTGCTGTCCTCTGGTCCCACCTGTGCTGTTCTTCAGCCCCCCCCCTCCTGTGCTGTCCTCTGGTCCCACCTGTGCTGTTCTTCAGTCCCCCCCTCCTGTACTGTTCCTGATTTGAAGGAACTGTCCCTCATTTAGGGCATTGTCCCTCTGTCCCTCTTTCCTCTTTGTTTGTCCCTCAAGGAGCCAATATAAAAGAATAGTAGTGGTAAAAAAGCACCTGTGGGTTTAACCATTTTTATTTTTGTTTATAATTCTCCTACATATTTTTGCTAATAGGTGTCCCTCATTCCCATCTCAGAAAGTTGGGAGGTATGCCTCTATCCATCCCACGGTCCCCCTGTCCATCCCACGGTCCCCCTGTCCATCCCACGGTCCCCCTGTCCATCGCACTGCCCCTCTGACTACTCTGTGCCCCCCCCCCCTGACCACTCAGTTGTTCTTCTTGATGCCTAGGGCCCACTTTTGATCTTGCGCATGGGCCGCTGATTTCATACGCCCCTGCCCCCAAAATCTGCAAAAAAAATGGGGGGGGGGGGGGGGTGTCCCTGAATGGCAGTTTGGAAATGTGGTCACCCTACCGAGCGGATGACATCACGTTCGGTCAGCTCCTTATTAAACTCCCCACTCCACAGTGGCCCTTCCACCACCTACCATAGGCGCTCACGGCTCAAAGGTTTTCCTTCCATCCGGTTCTGTATCCACCCTGTCTTACATCACCGTGGAGTTCATTCTCCACAAGAGGAGCCTAGTTGACCACCGCAGCACTGCTCCACACAGCGTGTTTACATACCATTGTTTGCCAAAGTTACTGTCACAGTATTATGCTGGTTAGCATTCCATGAATGTGAGGAGAGCTCTGTTTGCTTGTTCATACCAATTCACATCTATGCTTAAAAAATACCTTTTACAAGGGATTGTAAAGGTATTTTTTTTTAAAATGACAAACATACCATACTTGCCTCCACTAAGCAGTTTGTTCTGCACAGAGTGGCCCAGATCCTCGTCTTCAGGGGTCCCTTGTGGCTGTCTCGGCTCCTCCCCGCAACAGCTAACCCCGTAGCTGGGAAGCTCTCTCCCAAGGGGGTTAGCTTGCAGGAGCGTTCTCGTGATAGTCGGCGACCATAGCCCACCGGCGCGCATCTAAAGTTATTAGATTGACAGCAGCGGGAGCCAATGACTGTGCTGCTATCAATCTCCAGTGAAGAGCCGCCTCAAGCTGGGGGAAACCCTCGCAGGATCGCGCCCACAGAGTTTCGTGGCTCAGGTAAGTAAAACGGGGGGCTGGGGGGCTTGAGAGTGCAAGGTGTTTTTCACCTTAATGCATAGGATGCATTAAGGTGAAAAAACACGAAGCTTTACAACCCCTTTAACTGTGTTTTTATCACCTTGGCATTACTAGAGATTGTTTTCAGTGACTTAGCGATTAATTGCTTCCCATTTACAGGGAAAAGACTGGGGGAAGATGTCAGCCCTCTCAGCGGGGACAGCACAGAGCTGAAGGGCTTTGTTCCAAGGTACCGTATAATCATGTATATACTCGAGTAAAAGCCGAGTTTTTCAGCCCCCCCCTTTTTTTTAAGGCTGAAAATACCCCCGTCAGCTTATACTCAAGTCAGTGTACCTGAAGTTATTGAGAGGCTGCGGGCGTCCATCGTTTAAAACTCGTAGTCTCCTCCTGGTCCCTTCCGTGATAGGCGTAACTGTGTCTGCTGAGAAACGCCTATCGCAAACGTTCTCTCATCCTCGGGTTTCCCAGCAGACACTGTGTTCAGTGTTCTGCCAATCACGGACGCCTTTTCATCCTCTGACAAGAGGATGTCCGTGATTGGCGGAACACTGAACACAGTGTCTGCTGGGAAACCCGAGGATGAGAGAACGTCCGTGATAGGTGGAACTGTGTCTACTGAGCAATGCCTATCACGGAAGAGACCAGGAGGAGACCGCGAGTTTTAAACAATGAATGGACGCCCGCAGCCTGTCAATTTCAGGTACACTGACAATGGGCACAGTGAGGTTGGCACAGTGAGGTTGCAATGGGCATTGTTGACCCTTTTTTCCGCTTAGTGGCTGCTGCATTCTCACCCTAGGTTTATACTCGAGTCAATACGTTTTCCAATTTTTTTGGTGGGTAAAATTTGGTACCTTGGCTTATACTCGGGTCGGCTTATACTCGAGGTATATACGGTAAGTATTTCATAATGTGCTAGTCTGTGATGCAGACTAGCACATTTATGCAATTGCCCGACAGGTGTTTTGTTTTTTTGTTTGTTTTTTTTTAAACGGCCACAGTTTACTACCACTTTAAAGCAGAAATTCCCCTTTTGGGTGGAGTTCCGCTTTCAAGATTGATGATCAGTGGTGTGTGTCCTCTGTTGGTGGTCTTTGATGTGTTTTTTTTTTTTTCTCCGAAACATGAGCAGAGATGATGTCATTACTTCAGCACGGCCTAATTTTGGGCATTTTTTCTCGGTAGCGTATGCTCATAGGGTCTGACCATGCCCCTCCTATACCCTTTTCCATTGAGAGTATGATTGGGCAAAAACAAGGTGTTCCCTTGGTTTTCACGTCCTAGCAACAGGGGACTTGGTAACTAGGATTTTTCTTGTCCAGGGTTCTGGGGAGGCCCCAAATGGCCTAGAGATTTGACGTTGATGAACATTTTACAAAGCTACCGTTTTTTAATACCTTCTGGTGCCCCTTGACTGTATAGACTATTTTTTGGAAAAGGATAACTTAGCCTTTTAAATTGTTCAGAGTTTCATTGATTCTCTGTGGAAAAAAGAATGGACGGTTACAAGTTATTTTCTCTGGTTTTAATTGCATTTAGAAATAAGCAGTACAGAGTCATGGCAGATAGTGCTCAGTCCAGAAGCCAAGGGTGATGGACCTATCTGTAGTAGAGATCCCGGTGCCACACTGATGCTGTATGCAGAACCATCTGCTGCACTCTTCTGCTTAACCCCTTTGGCACTACACGGAGGTCACCTGAAGCTTTGACGAGCGTAATTGACGTAGTAAGTATTGTACATGACAGCGAGCTGCTCTCTAGATTCGAGTGTTAATCTTGCCAAATTAAAGGAGGAGAATGAGCACAAGATTTTGTCCCTCCCTTCCCTCCCTTCGGATTGAGATCCTGATGCCACTTGTCAGCCAGGGATCTGTTGTTTACCGAGCTAAAATAAAAATGTTACAGGCCATTGGGTTTTATTTCTACAGTCTGTGTGTATATCAGCCATAGGTATTTGAGATTGGGTCTCTATGGGTAATTGTAAGCTTACATGATTATTTATGTGTACTTGCGTGTCTGTGTTCGCAGTGGCTTGTGCTAAAATGGTAACATCTGTTCGCTTTTTTTTTTTTAACGACTTGCTTTTTTTTTTCTGGCATTGATCCTTCTGCCTTTTGTCCCTTGTGTAATACTCATGTTTCTTGGCATCAGTCTCAGCATTGATTTTTTTTTTTACAGTTTTATTTTATTTTATTTTATTTTTTTATGTCCCATCCACAATAGTCCTCTATGCTTTTATTATGGTAAAAAAACATTTATGGCGTGGTTGGATTAGCATGACCGGTGTCATAATCCCGGAACTGTTTCAAATTATTCCAGGAGCTCAAACTACAGACAAGCACACCCTTCCCTTTCTGACAGCTGTAAAACTAAACAAGGTGCATGTAACAAAAACTAGAGTACCTGTGACTCGCTGACATAAGACATTTTAGAGAGGTTCCTTTGTAATCTAATTTCCCTGACGCTGATTGTAAATACAGGTATGTTTGTATTTTATAAACTTACTATTTAGATCCACACATTTGAGGAAATCTACTATTATTAGAGAAATGTGTAAGCTACCATTGCTGATCTCTGCTTATGGAAATGCTTGTTACCTGGCTGACCCTCTGGTCTCAATACCATATGCAGATTAGGCCCTCTGATTTTAAAGGGGCGTTACTGAGGTCTATGCTTGTGTTGCGCTTGTGACTAAGAAAGTCATTATAACAGCCAAGCAACTATCAGCTTAGCAATGGCTACCCATTTGTTCTTTAACAACCGGGTTACTATAATAAAAGGGTGCTGTAGTGTATGGGCTCTTATAACACATTTGCCTCTATTTAAAGTGGAGGTTCACCCTAAAAACGAATTTGTAACATTAGACTAAGCATAGTAAGGGCGTTTGCTTTTGGCAGGTCTTTTTTTTTTTTTTTCGTACATACCTTTATATTCTGATTTGGTCCAGGGCTTCCGCGTTCTGATGATTCCGGGACTGGGCGTTCCTATCCCTGCCTCAGGGTTCCGATGACTGCGGGACTGGGCGTTCCTATCCTTCAGTTCGATGATTGACGGCTTGTGAAACAGGTGACCTGTCTCACAACGCGCATCACCAGATGTCGGCAAATAGCCGAGCTGCGAGTCGGCACTATACGGCGCTTGCGCAGTCAGCTCTACACAGCGGGCGCAGGCGCCGTATAGTGCCGACTCGCAGCTCGGCTATTTCTGGAAATCTGGTGACGCGCGTTGTGCGACAGGTCACCTGTTTCACAAGCCGTCAATCATCGAACTGAAGGATAGGAACGCCCAGTCCCGCAGTCATCGGAACCCTGAGGCAGGGATAGGAACGCCCAGTCCCGGAATCATCAGAACGCGGAAGCCCTGGACCAAATCAGAATATATATATATCAGGGCTTCCGGGTTCCGATGACTGCGGGACTGGGCGTTCCTATCCTTCCGTTCGATGATTGACGGCTTGTGAAATAGGTGCCCTCTCGCACAATGCGCGTCACCAGATTTCCGGAAATAGCCGAGCTGCGAGTCCGCACTATACGGCGCCTGCGCCCGCCGTGTAGAGCTGACTTTGCAGGCGCCGTATAGTGCCGACTCGCAGCTCGGCTATTTCCCGACATCTGGTGATGCGCGTTGTGCGACAGGTCACCTGTTTCACAAGCCGTCAATCATCGAACAGAAGCATAGGAACGCCCAGTCCCGCAGTCATCGGAAGCCCTGGACAAAAACAGAATATAAAGGTATGTAGGGAGAAAAAAAAAAATTGCCTGCCTAAAGTAAATGTCCTTAGTATGCCGGCTCTGCTAGATGTAAAGTTAAAAATATTTTTTTGGGTGAACCTCCTCTTTAAAGTGGACCAGAGCTTAAAGTGAAGATTTACTAGGGAATGAAAGGCATAACTTATTTTAGTTTGGATAGTGTGGAGAGTGATTAGAATATGTCGTCAGGTTTTTATTTCTCTTTGCCCCCATTAGGGAGATTCTACTTCTCTCGTTGTCCTGTTTACTGGTAATACCGAAAGTGAAAAAAAAAACACATTTTGTGTTGACAACAGAACAAAAATAAGGGAGAAATCTTCCAATGGGGACCTTGGCTCTTGTGGTAGCCAGGGATTCCCTCTCACTTCCTGTTTTGGCAATGGAAAATTTCCTCAGTCGTACACAGATGTAAAAAAAACTGATAGGAGGTAAAACGTGAATATTGATGTGAAGGGAATTCAGAACACTACTGTGAATGAGGATAATGCTATGAAATGGAGGACTGTGATGAAAAGAGGCTGGGGATTGTGATCTGCAGGGTGGACTGAGGACACCGATGTTGGAACTAGACTGATATAAGAGGGAGGGGGGGGGGCTGTGATGTAAAAGATCTGAGTCATTGGACAAACATGGGATTGGGACCTCTTCTGAAAGAAAATTTTAGTGATCAGACCTCACAAAATTTTAATTCAATACCCCTCCTGTAAATTATCTGGTTCATGGGCAGGCAGTTTATACACACCAGAGAATCTAATCTCCACAGTCTCTTTTGGCTTGTAGTGTAATGTAATACAAATTGAAATTTTGAAGCACCACACCACTTCTAACTGGTCCAAATACAACTTAATTCAGATTAAAATCCAGGGACCTGGTCTATGTCACCTGAACAATGAATTACAAAGGGACAATGCTGGGTTCGTTTGGCTGTTGAGTATGTGCTTTAAACAGAACCTACAATACTGGTAAGGGTGAGAGAAATGCAAAAATGTACTTTAGAAGATGCCAGATCCTTGAAACCATGCCCCATATCATGCGAATATGCCCTAAGGTTCTGAGCCTCAATATTAATATAGTAGTATATTCTTATTCAGTCTTCATATCCCCCCCCCCCTCCAAAAAAACGCAAAAAAAACCGCAAAAAACGCAACCCTGGGAATCCTGACTTCCAAATTTCCATTGGCAATCTCCGAAAATGCACATTTTGACCTCTTACGTATTTTCAACCAATCAGAGTTCCTAGAAATCCTGAGACTGAGCTTCCAGGAGGTTAAAATTAAAGATATGCTCCTAAATGAAAACATCATAGTCACCCTTCTAGAGAGTCTTTAACACTCCTTAATGGTTTGACAACTGTGGCTTGCCAACTTACCTGCCAGGCCTGGACACTTTTCTTTTACATCCACCTTCCCTTCTAACATCTTTACAACCGGACATGTCGTAAGTTGCATTTGCAGTTGTCCTGGCTTTCACTCTGTGTAGGAGGTTTGTCCCTTTTCCAAGCCTATCCCCCTTTTTCTCCTATATCCCTTCATGTTAGGCCCTGTACACACGATCAGTCCAAACCGATGAAACGGACTGAAGTTCAGTTTCATCGGTCCAAACCGACTGTGGGCCCCATCGGTCAGTTGTCCTTCAGTCCCAAAACAGAGAACTTGCTTTAAAATTGGACCGAGGGACGCCTGACCAATAGGTCAAAACCGATGGTTAGTACGCAAAAGCATCCGTTCCAAACCCGCTCATGCTCAGAATCAAGTCGATGCATGCTTGGAAGCATTGAACTTCATTTTTCTCTGCACGTCGTTGTGTTTTACGTCACCGCACTGGACTCGATCGGTTTTTGAACTGATGGTGTGTAGGCACATCAGACCATCAGTTAGCTTCATTGGTTAACCGATGAAACGGACCTTCAGTCCGTTTTCATCAGTTTGGACTGATCGTGTGTACAGGGCCTTACTCCCTCCTCTTTCATTGAACCTCTACATAGCTAAATAGCCCTACGTCTGTTTACATTTGTTTCCCCATTGATTAACACTGAGCTTCCTTTCAAACCCACCTGAAAAACTGTCAAAAATTGAAAAACTGATTGGAATAGCCATGTGAAAGGGAAAAGGAGTGGGAGATTGTGGAAGCCTTAAGCAGGCCATACACGGTCGAATTTTGAACAAATTTTCTTTTCAAATTTGGAAAGTTCGTTTTTTTTGTGATCCGATGATGCCACCATTGATTCTCGAAATTCAGGCAACCAAACCTTTATGTTGCTGGGAATCTTCGTTTCTCTCCGGCAATATTCTTTTCTCTCCGGGAATATTATTTTCTTGCACATGCGCATTTTTTTTTCTATTACATTTCTCGCACGATTCTCCCATCATTGATCAGAAAATCGTTCGTTTTTCCAAAAATGTTCAACATGTCGGATTTCTCAAATTTGTTTTCCGCACGAAAATCGGCTGTTGCTGCGCCCACTAACGGTGCGAAATTTGTACGAAATTTCTTTGATACGATTTTCGAAAGAAAATTCTTTCGAAATTCGAACCGTGTATGGCCACCTTTTAGGCCCTGTCCGTTTTCCATGAAAAATAGACAGCAATTAATTTCCATGGACAAATAGATGTAAATGGATAATTATCTCTCTCCGCGTGTGTTAATTTAGTTTTTTATTAAACGGCCAACTTCGAGATGCATTGAAACGGCATGAAACAGATTTAAATGGATGCTGTCCGTTTGCATCTGTTCTGTTTAACTCCTTTCACACGGATGGTCCGATTGTGTCCGCCTGTCAGTTTTTCAGGCAGACCCGATGGGACCATCAATTGCCCTCTATGGAGCGGCAAATGTCAATGGACATGTGGCTGTTGACACCTGCTGACATCCGAACCGATCCTATCCACCAAAAACATCTGTTCCCCATCTGTCTGGCGTATCGGATTGGGTGGCAGTCGGGTGTAAACGGGACAGGTGGTCCATTTGCATCAGACTGCCCATAAGCGGACCAGACACGGACCAGCCATTCGCCTGGTCTATATCTCCACTGGAACAACGCTTCATCGGTGCAGCCCTCCTCAGACAGGGGAGCCCAACCATATACTGCAAAAGAACACACTGGGTGCAAACGCCTAGTGCATTAGCCAAGATTTATTATAAAAGAAAAAACAAACGGGCAATTGAATACTCACAAAGGACAGAAGAAACATGCATAACAACAATCTCCGATGGTCAGCCAGTGTGGCAACGAGTGACTGGACTGTTGGTGATGTCGGCAAACTGACACCATTTGGGGACTGGTCCCCCTTCCTCAGAGCCCCAAAGCTCTGAGGAAAGGGATCTGTTCCCAAAAACGAGTTGGCTTGCCAACCGTATGGTCACTCGTTGCCACACTGGCTGACCATTGGAGATCTTTGTTTCTTCTGTCCTTTGTGCGTATTTAATTGGCTATTTGTTTTTTTTTCTTTTATAACAAATCTTGGCTTATGCACTAGGCATTTGTGCCCCCTGTGTTTTTCTTTTGAACTGATATAAACCGATGTAACCTGAACTGAACTTAACGGAAGTGCAAACTGATGTGAGCTGAACTGAAAATGGAAGTGCAAACTGATGAAATACATTTTCATCATCTTTTCTTTTTTTTTTCCTGCGCAAAAAACTTGCATACACACATGAGACACACGTGAAAGGGGCCCATCAAATATGTCATAAAGGAGCATGTTGAAACCCCTTGTTCCAAATTGCTAATAATGGGTATTAATTAGGGGTGCAACGGATCGTCACCGATCCGTGATCCGAACGGGTCACCCCGTTCGGATCGGCACACCACGGGATCCACGGAGCGCTCCGGGGCCTCGGTCGTAGGAAAGTCCCCGGCTTCGGCCTAGCTCCGGAGCGGCGGCCATCTTGCTCCACCCCAACCAATCACAGCTCAAAGCTATTAACTCCCTATAGCTATGCATGTCTGCTTTACCATCTGTCAAAATTCAGCAACTCCCCCTAGTGTCTGAAATATAATTTCTACACACTGGCTACAAAAATGACAAAGAGGGTTTTGCTTTGCAATAGTATGTTGCTTCAAAATGCGTCTACACATGTTCACTCAGGTTTTTGTTCTGGTTTATTGAAAATCTAGATTATATCAATTTAGCGGAATATTATCTTTTACGCAAGTGGCCCGCCATTGGCCCAGCTAGAGCCGACTTTTTCATAAATAATTTTATTTTTTTTATTTTTTGCTGATCCGAAAATGATCCGATCCGTGACTCCTGGTCCGAGGATCGATCCGATCCGTGAGTTTTTTGATTCGTTGCACCCCTAGTATTGATAGCATACATGCATTTTTTTTCCACCATCAAGATATAAATGACATTTTGCTGTTGCTAGCTGCCATGTGACTTTGGAAAGCCATCACATCCTGTGCTTTCAGTTATTTGCTGAGTAGATAATCTCTTGACCTCAGGGCTGTTAACTTCCCCACTCTCTGCAATCCGGTGGGTCCATAAAATAGTATATCTTCTTTTTACTGGTCTTTCTTGTCTTCAGTGTTAGTCAGTAGAAGTAATGGCAGTGTGAAAAAACAGTGGTGTTGTATTTTTTATAGCCTCCTAAGTGGATATTTCTAAATAATTAACAAGTGTCAGGTTTTTTTAAACTTGTTTTTCTTGCACTGGCATTAAATGCGTGACATATATATATGGACACATTATTTTAGTTTGTGGGTAAGATATGTAACTCTCTGTATGATAAAAATATGATTGCAAATTTTATATATATAATTAAGGGCGGTGTTCATAGGTGTTGGTTGCACATTTTTTATTTTTATTTTTTATGCATAACTTTTGCTACATTTATACTGCTTTTTTAAATGCATGCTAAAATGTAGGAAAGTGTAGCAAAACACTGTAGAGCCTGCAGTAACCTCTTGCCGACCATGCAACACGCATGTGTGGTGGCAGGGAAGGTGGGCCTTAAGGTTCAGTAGACACCAGAATGTCCTGCGGGAAATCTGCACTTGCGATCTGCAGCAGCTGTCGGTGCAATTTAATGACACCCCAAACACAGGTCAGTACCCTGCAGTCAAGTGCTTTGTGAAATAGTGCTTTCTGTCTGGCGCAATTTCATCCCATTCAAATGAATGGCCTAAAATCACACTGCATCCGTATCGCATGAGAAACGCACATGACTACCCAGCGCGATCCTGTGCAATTATGGTGTAAGCTGGCCCTAACACAAATGCAGCACCCTAATGTTTAGGCAGGGTTACTCCTAAATCTACCTGCCAGGTGTAGTTACCTTGGCTCATTATTGGGGATCAATTGAGTTCACCCTAAATCTGGAATTGCTGCACTTCTTTCTTCTGACGCTAGGTGACTGGGTACCTGGTGATATTAAATAAGACGCGGGGAAAGCGAGGTCAGATTAGGAGTATATGGGGTATCAGCCAATGGGCAGGGGTTTTCCTAAATCCCTTGGCCTACTGGGACAATCTATATATTCGGGTGGAGCAGGTGATCTATGTTCTGTACCACCTGGTCGGCTGTCTGGGTCGATGTGTGTTGTATTGCCCGGGCTGCTAGGCCGGAGTTTGGGCCTATCCCGGGCACATCTGTCTGAGGGCCTATCCAAAAGCAAGAGAGCAGCACAGGTTTGGGACTGCAGCTTGCAGTCCAGCAAAAAAGTGACGGTTCTGTTGGTACGGAGAACCTGTTGTAGTCGGAGGAAGAGAGGAAGCTGTCGCCAGTAAGGGACCAACCACCTTACCAGGGACCACAGTGAGTAGGTGAAGCAAGTACCAGAGCAGTATTCTCACCAACTGGGGACGGTGAAGAATTGGGAAACTTCAGCAGGTGACAAATGTTACATACAGGGTGGCTGAGATTTAGGCGCTGAGAATGTGTTTACTGATCATTACCAGCACAGTGACCAAGCCATCACAGACAGCTCCTGGTCTCTATTTGTGATCGGGAGCCAGCGGGACCAGCTCCTTATCATGCGAACACTGGGTGGGGTTGATTTACTAAAATTGGAGAATGTAAAATCCATGCAATCGTGCCGGCCGGTAATTGAGGCTGCAGCTTTGCGGCCTTCTGCAGGCCTATGCTTCCTTCTGTGATCTGGCGCCATCTTGTGGTGGCCGTTGGCATGACAAGTAAACCAGCAATTCTAATGGAGCTTCCCCAGTGTTTTTTACTGCCTTCTAATTAGAGCCCCCAAACATTATATATATTTTTTATTCTAACACCCTAGAGAATAAAATGGCGGTCGTTGCAATACTTACTGTCACACCGTATTTGCGCAGCAGTCTTACGAGCGCACTTTTTTGGGAAAAAATAAAAAAAATTTAATTAAAAAATACAACAGTAAAGTTAGCCCAATTGTATTATGTTGTGAAAGATAATGTTATGCCGAGTATATTGATACCCAACATGTCGCGCTTCAAAATTGCGTCCGCTCGTGGAATGGTGACAAACATTCACCCTTTAAAATCTCCATAGGTGACGTTTAAAAAAATTCTACAGGTTTGTATGTTTTGAGTTACAGAGGAGGTCTAGGGCTAGAATTTATTGCTCTCGCTCTACCAATCGCGGCGATACCTCACATGTGTGGTTTGAACACCGTTTACATATGCGGGCGCTAATCACGTATGCGTTCGCTTCTGCGCACAAGCTCGGCGGGACGGGGGGTGTTTTCTGGCTCCTAACTTTTTTAGCTGGTTCCTAGATTCCAAGCAAATTTGTCAAACCTTGCTGTAAGCTGATTTTCTATGCAAAGCTGCGTCAAATTTTGCACACGGCAGTTTTAGTGAATCAACCCCACTCACGGCCAATCACAGTGTTCACATTGGGAAGTCCACCCAGCCTCCTGCTGACATTAAAGCGGGGGTTCACCCGTACATAACACTTTTTCCCCTTAGATGGATGCTCGTTTTGTCTAGGGGAATCGGCTAGTTGTTTTAAAATATGAGCCGTACTTACCGTTTACGAGCTGCATCTTCTCCGCCGCTTCCGGGTATGGGCTGCGGGACTGGGCGTTCCTATTTTGATTGACAGTCTTCCGAGAGGCTTCCGACGGTCGCATCCATCGCGTCACGATTTTCCGAAAGAAGCCGAACGTCGGTGCGCAGGCGCAGTATAGAGCCGCACCGACGTTCGGCTTCTTTCGGCTACGAGTGACGCGATGGATGCGACCGTCGGAAGCCTCTCGGAAGACTGTCAATCAAGAAGGAACGCCCGCTCCCGAAGACCCATACCCGGAAGCGACGGAGAAGATGCATCTCGAAAACGGTAAGTACGGATCATATTTTAAAACAACTAGCCGATTCCTCTAGACAAAACGAGCAGGAATCTAAGGGGAAAAATTGTTTTATGGGTGAACTCCCGCTTTAAGACCCAGTTAAAGGACTGTTGGGAGAGGGTAGGAACTGGTCAAAGATGTACACCTAAAGACAAGCTTTTTATGATGAAGTAATAAATCTAGTTTACTGTATAATTGCAATCATTCAAGGTGTGTGTGCGTTTTGGGGAGAAAAATTGTCAAGGAACGATCAGAGGGTCTTAAAAGATTTATCTAAATTCCATGCAACTCTGGGTCCAAGTACCCCTCTCTGACCAGCATAATAAATTCCTCTCAGTATTCCTTAAGGCCTGGTTCACACCTATGCATTTATTTATTTTTGTGCGTTTTCAGTTTTTCAGAAACACACTACAATCCATTTAACATAGTTTCCTATGGATGTAGTTCACATCTGTGCATTATATGGAACAAGCTAGGTAGCTTTTTTCTGATTTTTGTTCCATAGACTTCAATTGATCAAAAAAAAAAAAATGTATTGAAAAGTGGAAAATGCACCTGGAATTTGCAAACTGCAACCTGCATAGGTGTGAATCAGGCCTTAGTGCAGACATTTGCATCAGGATTATACTGCATCCAATTCTTCCCTTAACTTATTCTTAGGACTTTGTTCCACATTACAGTGAAATGAGTGACCTGTATAGAGGCTTCCTATCTTGCTGAATCATGAGCGAAGTTGTTTCTTCACTTTAACTGGAATTCCATACTGTGGTATTAAATGACTGCTGAATTGTCGGTGCCTTTTACATGGCCTACAAAACCACGTTCAGCCATGCCCTTGAACTGTCTAATAAACAAGTTTTCACGAATGTTAATGATTTATATGCATTTTATATTGCTTGCTTTGCTAGTATTGTTTTTGCTTTATTCACACCAGTCCCTTTGGCAGTGTTGTCCAACGCAGACAGTGCAAAGACAAGGCAATTTAAAAGTCCTCAAATTCGTTTAGCTCGCACCATTGCGCTGCATTGGTGTGTGTTGAAATAAAGTAGGACATGCTGTACTTTAGCACAGCACATTGAAATGCACGGTAGTAAATAACAATACATTGTAATTTCTTAATGTTTCAATAAAATTGAAGGTAAAAAAAAAAAAGTTAACTGCAATTCGTGTTTACAACGCATTGTCGTCATTCTATTCACAGAGCACCCCAGAAGTTGTAATCTAATGCGGGTGCTGGTGTTTATAAGCACTGCGCCTTTAAATGAGGTGTAGTGCATTGTGCTGCCTTGCAGAACTAAATGTCATTTTCAGCTACTGGGCCTGAAACCAGGGTGCTTGGACTCTCATGACATCCTCTCTCCAAATGACCATGTAAATAGCCTGCAACAAAAATGTAAAGTAAAATAAATAATAAGGCTGTAAATGTTTTATTTTTTTGCATCTACTTGCTCATTATTGGAAAAATCTGTGAAATTCCAATGATGGAGCTCCCCAAGATGAAGGTACTGTATATACTCGAGTATAAGCCGACCCGAATATAAGCCGAGGCACCTAATTTTACCACAAAAAACTGAGAAAACGTATTGACTCGAGTATAAGCCTAGGGTGTCCACCTGCATGCCTCACTGTGCTTCACTTTGCCTCACTGTGCTTCACTTTGCCTCACTGTGCTTCACTTTGCCTCAATGTGCTTCACTTTGCCTCACTGTGCTTCACTGTGCTTCACTTTGCCTCACTGTGCCTCACTGTGCTTCACTTTGCCTCACTGTGCTTCACTTTGCCTCACTGTGCTTCACTTTGCCTCACTGTGCTTCACTTTGCCTCACTGTGCTTCACTTTGCCTCACTGTGCTTCACTTTGCCTCACTGTGCCTCACTGTGCTTCACTTTGCTTCACTGTGCTTCACTTTGCCTCACTGTGCTTCACTTTGCCTCACTGTGCTTCACTTTGCCTCACTGTGCTTCACTTTGCCTCACTGTGCCTCACTTTGCCTCACTGTGCTTCACTTTGCCTCACTTTGCCTCACTTTGCCTCACTGTGCTTCACTTTGCCTCACTGTGCTTCACTTTGCCTCAATGTGCTTCACTTTGCCTCAATGTGCTTCACTTTGCCTCACTGTGCCTCACTGTGCTTCACTTTGCCTCACTGTGCTTCACTTTGCCTCACTGTGCTTCACTTTGCCTCAATGTGCTTCACTTTGCCTCACTGTGCTTCACTTTGCCTCACTGTGCCTCACTGTGCCTCACTGTGCTTCACTTTGCCTCACTGTGCTTCACTTTGCCTCACTGTGCTTCACTTTGCCTCACTGTGCTTCACTTTGCCTCACTGTGCTTCACTTTGCCTCACTGTGCTTCACTTTGCCTCACTGTGCTTCACTTTGCCTCACTGTGCTTCACTTTGCCTCACTGTGCTTCACTTTGCCTCACTGTGCTTCACTTTGCCTCACTGTGCTTCACTTTGCCTCAATGTGCTTCACTTTGCCTCACTGTGCTTCACTTTGCCTCACTTTGCCTCACTGTGCCTCACTTTGCCTCACTGTGCTTCACTTTGCCTCACTGTGCTTCACTTTGCCTCAATGTGCTTCACTTTGCCTCACTGTGCTTCACTTTGCCTCACTGTGCTTCACTTTGCCTCACTGTGCTTCACTTTGCCTCACTGTGCTTCACTTTGCCTCACTGTGCTTCACTTTGCCTCACTGTGCTTCACTTTGCCTCACTGTGCTTCACTTTGCCTCACTTTGCCTCACTGTGCTTCACTTTGCCTCACTGTGCTTCACTTTGCCTCACTGTGCTTCACTTTGCCTCACTTTGCCTCACTGTGCTTCACTTTGCCTCACTGTGCTTCACTTTGCCTCACTGTGCTTCACTTTGCCTCACTGTGCTTCACTTTGCCTCACTGTGCTTCACTTTGCCTCACTGTGCTTCACTTTGCCTCACTGTGCTTCACTTTGCCTCACTGTGCTTCACTTTGCCTCACTGTGCTTCACTTTGCCTCACTGTGCTTCACTTTGCCTCACTGTGCTTCACTTTGCCTCACTGTGCTTCACTTTGCCTCACTGTGCTTCACTTTGCCTCACTGTGCTTCACTTTGCCTCACTGTGCTTCACTTTGACTCACTGTGCCCATGACTAGACTGATGTTTAACATTGGAGTCTATGGAAGGGGTGCCCGGCTTTGAAAAATTCTGTGCTCCCCAGCCGTAGGTCCCCCAGACAACCAACTTTGCACACTTGTAAAGGAGAAAAGGGGGCTACATGTGTGCCAAGTTCCGAGTCCAGGGGACCTACGACCGGTGGGTACTGGGTCCCTAAAGTCACCGGAGAAATGTCTGTTTAATATGGGAGTCTATGGAAGGGGTGCCCGGCTTTGAAAAATCAGTGCTCCCTGGCCGTAGGTTCCCCGGACAACAAACTTTGCACACTTTTATAGAGGAAGAGTGGGGCTACATGTGTGCCAAGTTTGGGGACCCGGTACCGGCCGCCCGTAGGTCTCCAAAGTCCAGGAGATCAGACGCAAAAAGGTGACTCGAGTATAAGCCGAGGGGGGCATTTTCAGCACAACAAAGAAAGGTCTGAAAAACTCGGCTTATACTCGTGTGTATATACGGTACTTGCTGCCCACACTGGCAAACCCCTCTCTAATCCGGGGAAACTTATTAGAACAGCGATTCTCCCGAGTTTGCTAGGGGGGTCCTTGAGCTTTGGCTGATTGACCTTCCATTTGATGGGGTCTTCATAGTTCCTCTTCCTTCTCCTCCCTCTTCCTCCCCTTCAGCACAGTACTCTTTCTTGGCCTTTAGAGCATTCTCCTCTTTCCTCTACCTTTTACTGAGGTGAGTGCTTTGCTGGCAGCATTTGTTCCCTTTGGCGCATCTTCCGAATCATTCTGATGATGATTTCACCTTTTACAACTTGTGAAGTACTTTGAAGTGTTGCCTCCACATTTTGGCAGACTTGTTACTATGTACTTGCCTCTGCTACTTTTTTTATGTTTACACTTTTCTGTACATGACGATTTCTAGAACTTTGAAATAAAACTTGGCAAACTCATTACCGTATTTTCCGGCGTATAAGACGACTTTTTGGATGCAAAAAAATGCATCCAAAGTCGGGGGTCGTCTTATACGCCGGGTACGGTCTCCGTGCAGCTGCGATCGTCCATGATTTCAAAGCCGCGCCGTCTTCTCAGCTTGTCCTGTGATAGGCGGAACACAAAACTTCCCAGCAGCGCCTCTGTTATGTGTTCCGCCTATCACGGATGCCTTCTCATCCTCGGACGAGATGAGAAGGCATCCGTGATTGGCGGAACACAGAACAGAGGCGCTACTGGGAAAATTTGTGTTCCGCCAATCACAGGACACGCTGAGAAGAAGGCGCAGCTTTGAAATCATGGACGCTCGCAGCAGACGGAGACTGTCACCGGCCTGCAAAACGTAAGTGATGGCACAGTGGGGGGGGAAGTGGGGGCAAGTGATGGCACTGTGGGGGCAAGTAATGTGATGGCACTGTGGGGGCAAGTAATGTGATGGCACTGTGGGGGCAAGTAATGTGATGGCACTGTGGGGGCAAGTAATGTGATGGCACTGTGGGGGCATGTAATGTGATGGCACTGTGGGGGAAAGTAATGTGATGGCACTGTGGGGGCATGTAATGTGATGGCACTGTGGGGGAAAGTAATGTGATGGCACTGTGGGGGCAAGTAATGTAATGGCACTGTGGGGGCAAGTAATGTAATGGCACTGTGGGGGCATGTAATGTGATGGCACTGTGGGGGCATGTAATGTGATGGCACTGTGGGGGCATGTAATGTGATGGCACTGTGGGGGCATGTAATGGCACTGTGGGGGCATGTAATGGCACTGTGGGGGCATGTAATGGCACTGTGGGGGCATGTAATGGCATAGTGGGGCTTGAAAAAAGTTTGTTTCTGTCAGCGGTTGTTTCTGTCAGTGGTTGTTCTGGCTACCCCTCAGCTTCCAGAAAGACTAGTAGGAAGGGGGTAGTCTTATACGGCGAGTATATCCCAAAACCAAAATTTTTCCTGGAAAATTAGGGGGTCGTCTTATACGCCGGAAAATACGGTAAAACATTTTGAGGAAAAGTAAATTGTTTCATCAGATTTCGTAACGGAAGTGACATTCCGTTGTGGCCATCTTGGTACACCCGCACTCAGGCACACTAAGCCTACAGTCTGAAGTCGTCAAGCGGACATCTTTTTACACCGAAGTCTTGCATTTCACACTTATTTTTATCAGTAAACTGAGCTTATATCGTGAAATGTAGGATTTAGAACTCTGTGACACTGTTTTGATGTTGAATTTTAAATGCAGCGGCAAGCCTGCTGATCTCCCACGTTTGCTAATTTGACAGATGACCGCTGCTTTTAAAATTCAACATCAAAACCGTGTCACGGACTTCTAAATCATGTATTTCACGATATAAGCTCAGTTTACTCGTAAAAATATGTGTGAAATGCAAGACTCTGGTGGGTGTAAAAAGATGTCGGCTTGCCGACTTCAGACTGCAAGCTTGGTGTGCCTGAGTGCGGGTGTACCAAGATGGCCACGACGGAACGTCACTTCCGTTGCGAAATCTGACAGGTCGCCTAATTTGACGTAACACAAGGAAACCTTGTGCATCGCTTGATTGCTGGCTCTCAACTGAAAGGACTGAGCTGATGCTGGGGAAGGGGGGGGAGGGGGAGCTGGATGTCGGCAATGATTCTTAAAAGCTTGGGCCTATGTACATACCTATCCTTGTATCGTCAGGAAGGCTTAGCCACAGAAAACCTCAAATAAATTTTGTGTATGTCCATTAAAAGATAAGTAGATAAAAAGAATACAATGTACTAATATATAAAGCCAGAAAAGCAAGTAAAGGTACAAGAGTGCCAATTGTATATTAACAGAAGGTTCCAGGCATTGTCAAGTGGGGGAGGCTAGGAAAAAAGAATGTATGGCGTTGTGCACTCTTGCAGATAAAGGCAATTTAAATCTTTCATAGGTCAGATGTTCTGCTTTTGAAAAGAATAATCTGCTGGGACACATTAACGTAGAAACCTGAGCTCAAGGCTGACCAGGGGGCTTGGATGAGGAGTTGGTTTTCTCAAGGGGACAGAACATTTACATTTCCATTGAGCCTCTGCAGCAGACTGGCTGGTCAAGCCACAATCTAGCTTTCTAAACATACAGGTCATTCTCAAAAAATTAGCATATTGTGATAAAGTTCATTATTTTCTGTAATGTACTGATAAACATTAGACTTTCATATATTTTAGATTCATTACACACAACTGAAGTAGTTCAAGCCTTTTTATTGTTTTAATATTGATGATTTTGGCATACAGCTCATGAAAACCCAAAATTCCTATCTCAAAAAATTAGCATATCATGAAAAGGTTCTCTAAATGAGCTCTTAAAGCGGGAGTTCACCCATTTCTAAAAAAAAAAAATTTCTTCCCCTAGATTCCTGCTTGTTCGGTCTAGGGGAATCGGCTATTTGTATTAAAATATGAGCCGTACTTACCCGTTTTCGAGCTGCATCTTCTTCCGTCGCTTCCGGGTATGGGTCTTCGGGAGCGGGCGTTCCTTCTTGATTGACAGTCTTCCGAGAGGCTTCCGACGGTCGCATCCATCGCGTCACTCGTAGCCGAAAGAAGCCGAACGTCGGTGCGGCTCTATACTGCGCCTGCGCACCGACGTTCGGCTTCTTTCGGAAAATCGTGACGCGATGGATGCGACCGTCGGAAGCCTCTCGGAAGACTGTCAATCAAGAAGGAACGCCCATTCCCGAAGCCCATACCCGGAAGCGACGGAGAGGATGCATCTCGTAAACGGGTAAGTACTGCACATATTTTAATACAAATAGCCGATTCCCCTAGAGAAAACGAGCAGGAAGCTAAGGGGAAAAAGTGCCCTCTAAGGGTGAACCCCCGCTTTAAACTAATCATCTGAATCAACTAATTAACTCTAAACACCTGCAAAAGATTCCTGAGGCTTTTAAAAACTCCCAGCCTGGTTCACTACTTCAAACCGCAATCATGGGTAAGACTGCCAACCTGACTGCTGTCCAGAAGGCCATCATTGACACCCTCAAGCAAGAGGGTAAGAAACAGAAAGAAATTTCTGAACGAATAGGCTGTTCCCAGAGTGCTGTATCAAGGCACCTCAGTGGGAAGTCTGTGGGAAGGAAAAAGTGTGGCAGAAAACGCTGCACAACGAGAAGAGGTGACCGGACCCTGAGGAAGATTGTGGAGAAGGACCGATTCCAGACCCTGGGGGACCTGCGGAAGCAGTGGACTGAGTCTGGAGTAGAAACATCCAGAGCCACCGTGTACAGGAAATGGGCTACAGGTGCCGCATTCCCCAGGTCAAGCCACTTTTGAACCAGAAACAGCGCCAGAAGCGCCTGACCTGGGCTACAGAGAAGCAACACTGGACTGTTGCTCAGTGGTCCAAAGTACTTTTTTTTGGATGAAAGCAAATTTTGCATGTCATTCGGTAATCAAGGTGCCAGAGTCTGGAGGAAGACTGGGGAGAGGGAAATGCCAAAATGCCTGAAGTCCAGTGTCAAGTACCCACAGTCAGTGATGGTCTGGGGTGCCATGTCAGCTGCTGGTGTTCTGTGTTTTATCAAGGGCAGGGTGAATGCAGCTAGCTATCAGGAGATTTTGGAGCACTTCATGCTTCCATCTGCTGAAAAGCTTTATGGAGATGAAGATTTCATTTTTCAGCACGACCTGGCACCTGCTCACAGTGCCAAAACCACTGGTAAATGGTTTACTGACCATGGTATTACTGTGCTCAATTGGCCTGCCAACTCTCCTGACCTGAACCCCATAGAGAATCTGTGGGATATTGGGAAGAGAAAGTTGAGAGACGCAAGACCCAACACTCTGGATGAGCTTAAGGCCGCTACCGAAGCATCCTGGGCCTCCATAACACCTCAGCAGTGCCACAGGCTGATTGCCTCCATGCCACGCCGCATTGAAGCAGTCATTTCTGCAAAAGGATTCCCGACCAAGTATTGAGTGCATAACTGAACAGAATTATTTGAAGGTTGACTTTTTTTTTTATTAAAAACACGTTTCTTTTATTGGTCGGATGAAATATGCTAATTTTTTGAGATAGGAATTTTGTGTTTTCATGAGCTGTATGCCAAAATCATCAATATTAAAACAATAAAAAGGCTTGAACTACTTCAGTTGTGTGTAATGAATCTAAAATATATGAAAGTCTAATGTTTATCAGTACATTACAGAAAATAATGAACTTTATCACAATATGCTAATTTTTTGAGAACCACCTGTACATTTCTAGTTAGCTGATGGGTTTGGTTGACTGCCATCGCTGTCAAATGATTTTCAGGCTTTTTACTGTCCCATATTTTCAGGTTAATGAACCGATTGTTTTAAGCCCAATTTTTCTATATGCTAGACTTGTCTTAAATTTTATTAATGCTCCCTTGCATTCGAACAAGTCATAATGATTTGTAGCATTCAAATACCATTAGGTATATTAAGGGGTTCCAGCTCTGTAACTGTAATTCTGGAAACTATTTTCAAAATGTTGGTTGATTTTAACATTGGTTCTGGGCATGCGTGTTTGTACTTTGGACTAAAGGCCGATGGACCTCTGTACACACGATAGGACTTTGCACCATAGGACTTTTGTTGTCGAAAAGTTTGTCAGTTTGCAGAGCGAACTTTTGTCAGATGAAAACCGAAAAAGTTTGTCTGATAGAGCGTACACACGGTCTGATTTTTTTTATTTTTTTTTAAAACCTGCTCATTTTGAAGTTTGTTGTCAAAAAGGCAGTTCATGTGTATGGGGCTTAACACTGCACATCAACCTGAACAAACCATCCCCACTGTGAAACGTGGTGGCAGCAGCATGTTGTGGGGATGCTTTGCTTCAGCAGGGACAGGGAAGCTGGTCAGAGTTGATGGGAAGATGGATGGAGCCAAATACAGGGCAATCTTACTGTGTTTCCCCGAAAATAAGACCGGGTCTTGTATTAATTTTAGTCTCAAAAAACAAACTAGGGCTTATTTTCAGGGTAGGGCTTATTTATTTACGGGAAATAAAATGATGATCTAAAAGTGGTTGTAACCCTAAAAGAAAAAAATTATATATCCTGTTCTTTTAAAGCACAGTGCTTGTACTTGATGCTGTGTCATTTACCCCTAAATCAATAAAATATTCCTGTGTCCCCTGTCTTCTCTCTGTCTCCCCCAGTCAGGTCAGTATTTTGACATCATTTAAAAAAAAAAACATCTTGCTTAAAATTATGTAATCAGTTTTAATAAAAAGATTATACTGGTATAAGTGTATATACTGGCAGTTTTATCAGAAATACGGTACCTTTCTAACAGATCCCCCTGGGCCCGCACATGATCTGCTCTTCTCCGCTCCGAGATCCCTGCTGACGTCAACCCGCTCCGAGCTCTGAGAAGGGAGGGGCCCCAGACGTCAGCCAGATGGAGGGAAGAGCCGAGATCTCCGTCGGCCCGCTCTGAGCCTTGAATAGGGAGGGGCCGCAGACGTCGCCGGGAGGAGAAAAGATCCTGCTGACGTCAGCCCGCTCTGAGCTCTGAAGAGCAAAGGGCTGTAGATGTCAGCCGGGAGGAGAGAAAGAAACCTCCGGCAGAGCGGTGGCTGTAAATACCGTATGGAAATATTAATACAGTTACAAACGGAGACGCACACCTATACCAGTTTAACAATTTTTTTAATGAGCGTTACTAGGGCTTATATTGTAGCCCACTTCGATAATCCAGGTAGGGCTTATTTTCGGGGTAGGGTGTATTCTTGGGGAAACACGGTAGAAAAAACCTGTTAGTCTGCAAATAACTTGAGACTGGGTGGAAGTATATATATATATATATATATATATATATATATATATATATATATATATATATATATATATATATATATATATATATATATATATATATATATATATATATATATATATATATATATATATATATATATATATATATATATATATATATATATATATATATATATATATATATATATATATATATATATATTGTTGTGTGTTAGAATGGCCCAGTCAAAGTCCAGACCTAAATCTAGTTTAAGAATCTGTGGCAAGACTTAGAAATTGCTGTTCAGACGCTCTCCATCCAATCTGACAGAGCTTGAGCAATTTTGCAAAGAAGAATGGATGAAAATTTCACTCTCTAGATGTGCGAAGCTGGTAGAGACATCACTAAAAAGACTTGTTGCTACGAAAGGTGGTCCAACACCGTATCGACTCAGGGGCTGAATACAAATGCACACCACTTTTCACATATTTAATTTGTAAAACATTTATCCTTTTCCTTCGACTTCACAGTTATGTGCCACTTTGTGTTGGTCTATCTCATAAAATCCCAATAAAATACATTTACCTTTTTGATTGTAATGTGACAAAATGGGAAAAAGTTTCAAGGGGTGTGAATACTTTTTCAAGGCACTGTATAATGGTGGACATCAGCACACAAAGGCTAGCCCAATGCATACCCAACCTTCAACAGAGCTGCCAATAACACTGCAGAGAGTAAATGCTGCTGGGCATGGGAAGGGTGCACCAGACTGACAGCGATTTTTTTTTTTTTTTTTTTTTCTACATGATATTTAAAAAACATAATCGGCCTTTTGTAAGCTTAGTTGGCCTAAGTATCAGTCGTGCTTGCTACGGACTGAAGTCACCTTTTGCATTGCGTCACCATGGATAATGGGGGAACAGCAGAGGTGTACTGTAAAGGGACCCCTGCCTCCTTGCAGGCAAAGGCATCCTCCAATTGAACTCTTAAGGGCTGAATTCACGTAGATCGGCGTATCGTATTTACGCTACGCCGCCTTAAGTCAGAGAGGCAAGTGCTGTATTCACAAAGCACTTGCCTCCTAACTTACGGAGGCGTAGCGTAAATGGGGCCGGCGTAAGCGCGCCTAATTCAAATGAGGATGAGGGGGCGTGTTTTATGTAAATGGGCGATGACCCGACGTGATTGACGTTTTTTACGAATGGCGAATGCGCCGTCCGTGTACATATCACAGTGTGCATTGCTCCAAAGTACGCCGCAAGGACGTATTGGTTTTGACGTGAACGTAAATTACGTCCAGCCCCATTCACGGACGACTTACGCAAACAACGTAAAATTTAAAAATTTCGACGTGGGAACGACGGCCATACTTGACATTGGCTACGCCACCTAGGGGGCAGCTTTATCTTTACGCCGGTGTACCTCTTACGGAAACGGCGTATCTTTACTGCGATGGGCAAGCGTACGTTCGTGAATCGGCGTATCTAGTCATTTACATATTCTACGCCGAAATCAACGGAAGCGCCACCTAGCGGCCAGCGGAAAAATTGCACCCTAAGATACGACGGCGCAGGCCGTCGTATCTTAGCTAGGTTTAAGTGTATCTCAGTTTGAGCATACACTTAAACTTACAACGGGCTTAGATTCCGAGTTACGTCGGCATATCTACTGATACGCCGGCGTAAATCTTTGTGAATCCAGCCCTTAAGACTTCACATTCAGAGGTAAACCATAAGTGTGAATGGGCTACAGAAATGCTTTGGAGAGGTATTATTATTTTTTGCTTCATGCTCCGGTAGTTTTGTAGGGTCCATATATCCAGGTAGTCTCAGAGCCGGAGGAGGTTAGGAGTCAGCCCGCTCGTTGGAAGAAGAGGCCTGTTCCATTGAGGATTTAGATGTTATAGAGGTCAGTAGTGCTACAAAATATCGGTTTATAGTGGATTAGACCAATGAGCTGCTCAAAGCCATATATACTTTCGAGCAGACTCACAATTCTCAACCAGTTCCGTCTTCTAAGGACCCTATGTTTAGAGGCTTAAAAGAACGAATGAGTAGGTTCTTTCTTGTCCATCAGCCCCTTAGGGAAATTATTTTTAAGGAATTAAAATGTCCTGAGAAAAAGCTCTTTATGTCCAGATATTGGAAGTGGCACTTGCCCTTCAAATCTCAAGAGCAGGTGCTATTTAGGTGTCCAAGACTGGATGCCGCACTGTCTTGGGTATCTAGATACTGATTTATCATTGAGGGCCCAATCGCACCAGAAACTGCACGTTTACTGCACACTTTTGTACACTTGACTCACATTTTTGCATGTATTTGATGTGATATTTTCTTAAGCTTGTGTTGGCTTTTGAGGTCACTTCTTGAGGTCTTCTTTCTTCCTTGGGTCTTTATGTACATTTTGCTGCATTGGGGTGCCTTTTTGTGCATTTACATGCATTTGTGTGAATTTGTACATTTGCAGTGCAGAAAAAATGCAGCTTGCTGTACTTTTTGCATACAGTAGCAATAGTGTGAACTATGCCCACGAGATAACCGTTTTTTTTTTTTTTTTTCTTTTTTTTTACCATCTCTATGCTGTTCGATTGCAGTCAAAAATACATCCCATTGCATCTGGTGTGAATGGGCCCTAAAGATTTAGGTCTTATTAAAGATCAAACGGACAGGAAAGTAAAATCATTCGTAAAGAGAGTTTGGGACCCACCCCCCCCCCCCCCCCCTCTCTTTGGGTCCAGCCCAGGCTTTCACTATGTTTGGGTAAGACAGTTGAGCTCCTTGCCCAACTGAGCAGATCCAGGAATCGATTTTGTATAGTACAATCACTTTAATTCTAGCATCCTGGTTGAAATGAGTGACTCAAACAGTCAGAACAGGCCTGGAGTCCTTTGACCATCATTCATAGGCTTGTGAGCTTTACATAATAAAATGTTCTGCACTCCTGTGACTTGCTTTCAACTGACAGTGGGCTAAAGATGGCTGTTGGAAGACAACACTGAGCCGGTCCAGGCTCAGGAAACGTCCAGACTTTACAGTTGAGATCCACCCAGATGCCTGGATCGACAGATGGCTAAGCCTCTCAGCGAGCCTCTGAGAGCCTGAGCCAGCTGGTCCCACCCCCTGAACAGCCAAGACTGAGAACTGAGCGATCAATAGTGTAAACCCAGTCTAAATGTTAATTATTATTTTTTTGTAAAACCATACTTCTCTTTTAAAGCGGAGATCCGACTAAAAAAAATACTGCAGCTGCTGACTTTTAATAACCGGACACTCAACGGTCCCAAGGTCCAACGATGCGGGGGAACGGATCCCCGCTCATCTCCCCCCTCCTCTCTGCGGCAATGGCATTGTCACTGTGGGCCTAAGCCACGTTGCGCACTGTGACTGACTGGGCAATCACCTGGGACCTGTTGCGTGTCCCAGATTGCCGAGATGGAGGGGGGAGAGGTGAACTTTCTTTCCGGTGCCCCGGGAAAAAAGTGGAAGCTGGAACCCTCTAAAAAGATAGTCCCCCCCCCCAAAAAAAATGAAATGCCAAATGTGGAACCAATTTTTTTCTTGTACGTGAACAGATGAACAATTTTCATTTAATGTGTACTGTTTTCGTACAAAAAAAAAAAAAAAATCAGATACGAAAGACTGTGCATCATCAGAAATTAACAATAATAATCTATTCTTCAACGTTTCTATAGCAAACAAAAAAAAAAAGCCATTGTTTGAGAATTTTTGAACAATTGGTAACATCCTCGGGTTTGCTATTAAACATCGAGAAAAAACTGACAATTGTTCGCCCAATTTTCATTATAGTGTGCACCCAGCCTAAACCGGAATAATATTTTTCTAAGTTCATAATAAATATTAACAGGGTTTCGATCAAAATGTCAGGTAATAGAGGGCATCTCCAAACTCTACTAGTCCATTCAGGAAAATGGTGCGTCTTTCACAAAAATTGAAAGCACTGTCCCCGAGGAGTAACTAAAAGCAACGCTGTACATATGTTGGGAATGAAGCTGACACAGATGCTCCTCCTACCCTTCACTCCTTATGTGGTCAATCAATGATTACAACAATACTTCCTATTAGGAATTCATCACATAATGAGTGAACAGCTGGGAGCTGCAAACCCCACACATTTTATATATAGGAAAGAAGGGTATACAATGGTATTTAAAAATCTGCATACATCCAATGATGGGGTTTAGATTAGAGGCGGGTTCTTATAACTTATTTTTATATTTTAGCATATATAAAATGTATATTCAGAATAATTTTAAATTAAAGTGATCAATTCCTAAAATATTTATTAACACTGTTTTTTTGTTTTGTTTTTTTTTAAATAAGAATATGATGAAGTTAAAGCGGGAGTTCACCCATTTAAAAAAAAAAAAAAAATCTCCCCTTAGCTTCCTGCTCGTTCGGTCTAGGGGAATCGGCTATTTATATTAAAATATGTGCAGTACTTACCCGTTTTCGAGCTGCATCTTCTTCCGTCGCTTCCGGGTATGGGTCTTCGGGAGCGGGCGTTCCTTCTTGATTGACATTCTTCCGAGAGGCTTCCGACGGTCGCATCCATCGCGTCACTTGTAGCCGAAAGAAGCCAAACGTCGGTGCGGCTCTATACTGCGCCTGCGCACCGACGTTCGGCTTCTTTCGGAAAATCGTGACGCGATGGATGCGACCGTCGGAAGCCTCTCGGAAACCTGTCAATCAAGAAGGAACGCCCATTCCCGAAGCCCATACCCGGAAGCGACGGAGAGGATGCGTCTCGTAAACGGGTAAGTACTGCACATATTTTAAAATAAATAGCCGATTCCCCTAGTAATAACGAGCAGGAATCTAAGGGGGAAAAGTGCCCTCTAAGGGTGAACCCCCCGCTTTAACTTAAAAGGCCAGTTTTTGCCATTTGGAAGCTCCTGTTGTGTAAGGCCCCATCCATTACTAAAGCTTGAGAGTGCAAAGCAGTCTCACTTCTGCATAGAAACCAATCCGATTAAAGGTTTGTTGCCAAAGCTTAAAGTGGATGTAAACCCCAAAAAAAAATTTTTTTTTTTGATGTCACAATGTAGAGAATAAGATTTCCTATCATCTGTGTCCAGTCTTGCCACACAGAGTTAATCCAGCGCTGAGCAATCCTCTTTTAATGTTCAGTGAAAATTAACAGAATTCCAGATAAAAACTTGCCAAATTATAAAGTCAGTTTCTCTGTTCTTGCTTTTGTGTTACAGGTTATTTACATAACATATGATAAACATGTCCAAGCTCTAGATATGTAAATAACCTGTAACACAAAGCAAGAACAGAGAAACGGACTTTATAATTTGGCAAGTTTTTATCTGGAATTCTGTTAATTTTCACTGAACATTAAAAGAGGATTGCTCAGCGCTGGATTAACTCTGTGTGGCAAGACTGGGCACAGATGATAGGAAATCTTAGACTCTACATTGTGACAGCAAAAAAAAAAAAAAAAAAAAAATTGGGTTTACATCCACTTTAAAGGAGTTGTAAAGGAAAAATGTTTTTTGCCTAAAATTAATGTCTGCAAGGTAGAAAAAACAAGTAAATACCTATTAAATTCCTTCATCTATATCACCTCCGGCGTTCCAGTTTCTGTTCTCTCATTCACTTCCTGGTTTGCGGCGCTCGTTCATGTAAGCACTATATTTCCCAGTATGCATTGCGGCACGCCCAGTAATTCACACCTCCTTGAAGTCTCTAACACGTAGAGAGCGTCCTGCCGCACAGATGTAGTTCCCAGGAGGGGGCGAGCACGTCACTGACCACCGCAGTAAAGCCTCCCTTCACGGTGGTGAGTAACAATCGGACAAGCAGGAAGTGAACAGAACAGAGAAGAAATCGAGCAACTTCTGAGCAAAAACGAACAATGAGGAAGTGAAAAGAGAAATGTTTTTCCTTTACAACCCCTTTAAGTGAACAAGTTGAGGTTAGAAGCTGATTGATTTCTATGCAGAAGTGAGACTGCATAGAAACCAATAGCCGGATTCACACTGGTACGACATACGCTCCGACTTTTGGGAGCACATGACGCGTGTAAATTAATGTTTCCCTATGAAAGCCATCTTAGGCTAGGTTCACACTGCTGCGAATTATATCGCAAATTTGATCTGTTGCGATTACTCAAATTTGCAAGTCATTTTACTAACATAGGGCCAGATCCACAAAGAACCGGCGTAACCTAAAAATTCCCATTTAAGTTACACTGCCTTAAAATTTCTACCTAAGTGCCCGATCCACAAAGCACTTACCTAGAAATTTTCGGCTGTGTAACTTAAATTCCGCCGGCGCAAGGCGTTCCTCTTCAAATGGGGGCGATTGCCATTTAAATTAGGCGCGCTCCCGCGCCGGCCGTACTGCGCATGCTCGTGACGTCATTTTCCCGACGTGCATAGCGCGAAATTACGTTATGCCGAGCTTTGTCGATCGCGACGGGTCAATAAAGTTGCGTCGGGGGAAAAAAAAAGATACGGCGAAAAAATTTTTTTTTAAAACAAAAAAAAAAACGCGTCGCTGGACAGAAGGGTCTGCTTTTACAAGGTGTAAACAGTTTACACTTTGTAAAAGCAGCCCTAATTTTACGATTGCAAACTAAAACTTACGGAGAAAAAACGAAGCTGAAAAGCTTCGTGGATCTCCGTAAGTGCTAATTTGCATACCCGAGGCGGCATTTCGACGCAAAATGCCCCCAGCGGCGGATGCGGTACTGCATCCTAAGATCCGGCAGTGTAAGACCCTTACACATGTCGGATCTTCTGTCTATCTCTTGGAAACTGATTCTGTGGATCAGTTCCAAAGATAGAAACAGGGATACGACGGCGTAACAGTAGATACGCCGGGAATCGTGGCCGTAAAATTGCAAGATTTTGAAGACGCATCGGTGTGAACCGGGCCTTAAAGTGGTTGTAAACCTAGTTGCACCACTTTTACCTACAGATAAGCTTATAATAAAGCTTGCATGTAGGTACTGGAAATATGTCGTAAATCTGCGTGGTTTAGAAGATATTTGCCATATACGCTTGCGCCGACGTCATCGGCGTATGCACACTGAAGAATGGGCACGATAGTACTGTTTCTAAAGGGCACCTGCAGGAGTTCAAGTAACTCCGGACAGTCAATGAGCCGGAGTCCACGGCCCTGAAAGGAAGAGTGGTGAAGATGGATGCGGGGACAGTGCGGGCATCGTTTTGCAGGTAAATGCAACATAATGGGTTAGTATTCAATGCATACTAGCCCATTATGCTTTTACTTTGCAGGGGGGAAAAAACAGGAAGTAAAACCCAACAGGGTTTACTTCCTCTTTAACTAACTGGTCCGACACAAGTTGGTCCGACTTTGAAAAAGGTTCCTGCACTACTTTGTTCCTACTTCCGCCCATTGAATGTCATTGAAGTTGGATCGAAGTCAAATCCTTGTCCTAACCATCCAACTTGTGACATCTGACATGGTGATTACAGCAGCAGTAAAAGGACTTTTTCATGTCACACTGGGATAGTTTTGATTGGTCAGAGGACTAGTCAGACTGTCTTGAAGTCGGAGCAAAATCGTATCCTGTTCATTCAAGTCTGATGGAAGTAGGACCGATGTGGAACCGATGTCTCAGGGCAAAGTCGGATGACAGTCGTGTCGTACCACTGCGAACCCGCCCTTAGTAAATAAACCCCATAGAGTCCATTAGTAATGTTCTTAAAATGCACCCCGACAATGTGCTAATTTAATATACTTTGGGAAGAATACATTTATTCATCCAAAGAAGTCACCACACTCCAACATTTCTTGCTAAATCCGGGAAAGTATTATTGACAGCACATCAGTGTGGATTGTACATATAGAGCAATACGTTTTGGAGTGTTGTGACTTTGGATGAATACAAGTGTATGTGTATAGACCTATTTCTATTTGAGTGCATATTGTTTATTGACCTAGTTTTTCATTTTATGGGTTTATTTACACCACATGCATTGGGGCTGGTCAATACAATCCCAATGCATGGACAAGGCAAAGGCTTTCTCTGCTATTTTGTCAAATACCGATGTACTGCATTGGTGTGAGATTAAAAAAATGGGTCAGACAGCTCTTTATCGCACCGCAGTACGTGGTGACTCATTTCAGCACATTGTGACACACTGCAGTCTGCTTTTTCTAAATAAAAACGCACAATAAATAGCAGCGCACGCCTAATGCATCACAACACTCATTGCCAGCCTATAATACCGTATATCTGAGGATGTATGCTCTATGGTGTTAACGAGACCTTAAGGAACCTGTGATTTCTGCTCGTAACAGTGGGTGGTTTAAAGGCACAAGTCAGATAGTCCCCTTGAGGCAGTACAGGAACCTTTTCTAAAGTCAGAGCGACTTCCGTAGTGCTAATTAAAGCGGAGTTCCACTCAAAAGTGAAAGCTCCACTTGTTTGCTTCCCCCCCCCCTCAGGTGCCACATTTGGCACCTTTTTTTTTGGGGGGGGGGGTAGGTGCCTGTTTTTGACAGGTACCTGTCCCTACTTCCTGGAGACCTGGCTGCAGCGAGATGTGGCAAGGCCCCCCCAGTAGTTCGCGTCCCCCCCCATCCTTTCTGCTCCGCCGCTGGGCCAGTTAGAAAGCGCACTGTGCTATGCTCGGAAAGGGACAGCACCCAAGATCTGATCGGAAGGTCGGCTGGGGTGCTGACAACATGGGATCCCTGGACAGGTAAATGTCCTAATATTAAATGTCAGCAGGTACAGTATTTGTAGCTGCTGACTTAAAATTTTTGGAGGGGCGGGCTGGAGCTCCGCTTTAAGACAGTCATCATTGACTAACATGGGATTTCACATGTCACACGACTCAAGGCCTCACAAGTCCGATCTCAAGTCGTGGTAGTGTGAACCAAGTCTAAAACTGGTGAGTGGAACATCTGGTACAGATGTGCATGGCAGCCAATTGGCTTCTAACGTCAGCTTGTTCAATTAAAGGGTTTGTAAACCCTCATGTTTTTTCACTTTAAAGCGGGAGTTCACCCATTTCTAAAAAAAAAAATTTTCTTCCCCTAGATTCCTGCTCGTTCGGTCTAGGGGAATCGGCTATTTGTATTAAAATATGAGCAGTACTTACCCGTTTTCGAGATGCATCTTCTCCGTCGCTTCCGGGTATGGGTCTTCGGGAGCGGGCGTTCCTTCTTGATTGACATTCTTCCGAGAGGCTTCCGACGGTCGCATCCATCGCGTCACTCGTAGCCGAAAGAAGCCGAACGTCGGTGCGGCTCTATACTGCGCCTGCGCACCGACGTTCGGCTTCTTTCGGAAAATCGTGACGCGATGGATGCGACCGTCGGAAGCCTCTCGGAAGACTGTCAATCAAGAAGGAACGCCCATTCCCGAAGCCCATACCCGGAAGCGACGGAGAGGATGCATCTCGTAAACGGGTAAGTACTGCACATATTTTAAAATAAATAGCCGATTCCCCTAGTAAAAACGAGCAGGAAACTAAGGGGGAAAAGTGCCCTCTAAGGGTGAACCCCCGCTTTAATGCATATGGGGGGGGGGGGGGGTGAGGAAGTGATGTGACTCCTCGCCGCCTGTTTTAATGCCATTTTTTACGACAAACGTGCCACATCTACATGCATTGCAGGGCATTTGTGGTGCTTCTTTACTTGAATGTGTAGTGTACGGCTTACTGACCGGAAGTGGTGTGAACTTTGCCACTGACATGAAGTGAAGCATCGCTTCCACGGCCTGTAAACACCCCCATCTGCAGCCCATTGACGCTTAAGGGGGGGGGGGGGGCGGCAAAAATGTGACTCAACCAAACATTTTTGGCACACCCCCCCGCCGCACATCTGTGCCTAGGTTCACACTGATGCAATGCAGGAACCAGCGTGATTACAGCGCTGGTTCCTGCATTGTCCTCCCTTCTAGATTGTAAGCTCTAACGGGTAGGGCCCTCTGATCTAGGGCTGAAACAACTAATCAATTAATCGACAACTAATCGATTATGAAATGAATCGATTACAATTTTCATAATCGATTAATCGGCCAGTAACATAATGGGGTTAAAACTAAAATTAGCCCTTTATAGTACAAAAAAGCAAATCGCTACTGTAAATATTACTTTCACTGTCCCACAGTAAAAAAAATTAACCCCTTAGAGCCCATTCACACCTCCGCGACAAAACGCCCGACACCGGACGCTCGTGCCGCTGGAGGGGAGAATTCCCATTGCTGTCTATGGAAATGGTTCACATCTCAGACGCCGTACGCCTGTCGCCTGAAAAAAAGTCCCGGACCCTTTTTTTCAGGCGGCATTGGCATTCGGCCATACAAAGCAATGGGAAGGCTTTGTTAAAAAAAAAAAAAGTTACACACTCGCGGCAAAATACACCGCGTACGCGGCGTATCTTGTCGCGGAGGTGTGAATGCAGCCTAACTGTAGCGATTTGCTCTTTGTACTTTATTTTTGTTTTTCTAACCCCCATTATGTTACTAAACATCTCAGGCCTGGGGTCAGACCTCAGTTTTTTGGTGCTTTTTTGCAGAAACACACTACAGTTCATTTACATGTTTTCCTATGGGACACGTTCACATCCATGATTTTTTTTCAGCTGCTGCGTATTTGGAAAGGACAAGGACTTTTTAACGCAAACCGGTGCTATTTTTATTTTTTTTGGTTCAATATACTTCAATGGAGGAGCTGCAGAAAATCATGTAATGTGTTTTTGCGGAAATTTGTGTTTTGTAATCTGCCCAACAACAAATTGGCCCCAAAAAAATTTAAAATGCAAATTTTTTTTTTTTAAAGGCTATTTACCGATTAATCGATTTAATCGAAACAATAATCGACCAACTAATCGATTATGAAAATAATCGTTAGTTGCAGTCCTACTCTGATCCCTCCTGTATATTGTAACTATACTGTCTTCTCTGATGTTGTAAAGCGCTGCGCAAACTGATGTATAAACCCTGTATAATAATAATAATAATCTCTCCAGCAAGAAGTTCACACTGCCTTCTGCGAACCGCTGACATCGCATCTGATCGCAGTAGTGTGAACCGCGCACAAAACTATACGCTGTGCACATCTAAACGCAGCATTTTTTATGCCCGCGTGAATAAGCCTTTTAATTTTTTTTTAACCACTTAAGCCCCGGACCATTTTGTTGCTAAATGCCCAGGCCAGGCTCCCAAACAAAATTGGCGTCCTTTTTTCCCCACAAATAGAGCTGTCTTTTGGTGGTTTTTGATCACCTCTGCGGTTTTTCTTTTTTTGCGCTATAAACAAAAATAGAGCGACAATTTTGAAAAAAAATTATATTTTTTACTTTTTGCTATAATAAATATCCCCCAAAAACATATAAAAATATTTTTTTCCCTCAGTTTAGGCCGATACGTATTATTCTACCTATTTTTGGTAAAAAAAATTGCAATAAGTGTTTATCGATTGGTTTGCGCAAAATTTATAGCGTTTACAAAATAGGGGATAGTTTTTTTGCATTTTTATTAATTTTTTTTTTTTTACTACTATTGGCGGCGATCAGCGTTTTTTTTTTTCGTGACTGCGACATTATGGCGGACACTTCGGACAATTTTGACACATTTTTTGGACCATTGTCATTTTCACAGCAAAAAAATGCATTTAAATTGCATTCTTTATTGTGAAAATGACAGTTGCAGTTTGGGAGTTAACCACAGGGGGCGCTGTAGGAGTTAGGGTTCACCTAGTGTGTGTTTACAACTGTAGGGGGGTGTGGCTGTAGGACTGACGTCATCGATCGAGTCTCCCTATAAAAGGGATCACTCGATCGATGCCGCCGCCACAGTGAAGCACGGGGAAGCCGCGTTTACATACGGCTCTCCCCGTTCTTCAGCTCCGGGGAGCGATTGCGAGGGGGCGGCTAGAGACTAATAGCCGCACCGTCGTCCCGGATCGCTCCCCGCGGGAATCCGACCGTGGCACGCAGCGGAGGGGGTCCCGATCAGACCCCCGACCCGCTAGAAGGCGGGGACGTATATATACGCCCATCTGCCTGTACGTGCCATTCTGTGGACGTAAATAGGCGTGCGGCGGGCGTTAAGTGGTTAATCAACCGCAGTACAAGAATAATTTGGAGAAATTGGCCTAATGCATTGATTTCTTACAATATTTAGGACTTCTGTAACACCTTTTCCACGTTAGGATTTGTACAAATTATAATGGAGGGAAAAGGGGAAAGGACTGTCTCAAGGCCCCCCTTTTCCTTATGGGATTCATGGCAGGGGCAGTTTCAAGGCCATTTGGGGCTATTTTGAGCGGGAACATCAGGGATTGGTGGTTAGCAGCTGTTGCTATGGGTCAAAGCCAGGTTACTGGGGAGAATTTTGGATTTTAGGGATACCTGATAGGTCAGTCAGGGTCAGCTGGTGTTAGGCCTTTCCTGACCTTCTAGAATATTCCTATTTAAGGAGCTGGCTGAAGGGGTCCGGGGCCAGCCGTTCCTGAGGAGGACCGTTCCAGCAGAGCTAAGCCACCTACCCACCCTTGTCGCGGCATTAAACTATATGGATAAATCTCTTTGCAGGTGCAGAGGGGATAGTTGGTTGTTTTAAATTCATGGCTACTGCAGCTCGAGTCGTAGTGGCTGAGTTGTGTATTTTAGTGGAACAATGGTTGAATAAAGTACATTGGTGTTTTAAGTTAATTGATTATAATATATTAATCCAATAGTATGCCGCGGCCATTATTTTATCCAAAAAAAAAAAAAAAAATTATTATAGTAATATATTTGAGTATTATTCATTTAATAAAGTATGTATGTTTGTTGATTATTTAATTAAAAAAAATAAAATAAAAGCAGAGTTATATGGTTGTAGTGTCAAAGTTATTTGGTATGTCCAGGCATCCTGCCTATAATCCCATACAGAAATTGTGTTGTTGTTGTGGTTGTTATACAAGATTTATATAGCACCAACAGTTTACCCAGCGCTTTACAATGTATCGGAGGCACAGCACAATTACAGTACAATAATTGTATTTCCGCTAATCAACAGTAATCATTTTTGTAGAAGAAGAAATAACTATTTTAGAAATGAACAGAGAACAACAGATGGCTAAATGAGCCTGGAGATGAATAGGAAGGCGCCTATGATTTGTTTTTCTTTCTATGGTCTAGGTGAAAATAATTGCTTTAGCTGTATCACACGGATTAGTCTTCTGGGTGACGAGATCAATGACAAGAGCCTTATTGTGTTTGATCTGATATTCAGTTTGCTAGTCGAGTCTGAGGCAAGGTGGAGTCTGATCGGGGAGGGGATGGCTGTCACAGAGCATGCAATGGGGTTGGGTACTGAAGGACAGAAGATTTTAATTGCTTCTCCCTGCATCAGCAGCATTCTGGGACTTGCTTACGCTCCGAGCATCCCTGGTCACATGAGTGTGAATTTTCTCTTCTCTTCATTAGTCAGCCATTTTGGTCAACACCCTGCTTACTGCGCACAACCAATCCTACAAGATCACAAGTGCCTGGGCTGTGCAGACCTGCTTGCCCTCTTTGGATTCCCATACCTGCCTCTATATACCGGTCATTCACATCACAGCGGATGCCTGCTTTACATTTGTCACTGACTAACTGCCTGTGTGACTAGAACAAAGGAGAGCTTTATAATTTGGAGTTTTGTGGGGGTTTTTTTTTAGCAAGCAGCTTTGACGCATGACGATTGGCAGCAGAGCAGCAGGGGGGGCGGAAGAGGCAGACACAGGAATCCAAAGCAAGCCAAGGAGGAAGAGCATCTTTCCTGTATTGCAGAACTGAAAACAGTCCTACAGAACATTTTCTCTATTCCTTTCTTGCATGCGAACTGTGCAGCTTTCTCTGTAATTTCTCAAAATAATCTCTGGACTCTTCACGACGCCTTTTGATTATTTTATTCTTATTTCTGATATTTTCGAGTGGGTGTCTTACCACCTGAGCCAACATGACGGCTCTTACCCCTCAGGGCGACATGCCGACCCCCACCACGGACAAGATAACCCAGGCTGCAATGGAAACCATATACCTTTGCAAATTCCGCGTCTCTATGGACGGCGAATGGCTCTGCTTGCGTGAACTTGACGACATTTCGCTTACGCCAGACCCTGAACCTAATCCTGAAGGTATGGGCCAATTCGATACCATGACAACATCCCACAATCCCCTGCTGTATCATTCTTCTGATCAAAAACAAACCCGGGGTTAGTTGCAAATCAGTTGCTTTGTGCTAACGCTTAACGTTTATTAAAATCAGCCTGAAATTTTTAGTAATTGTAAAGCGCTGCGCAAGCTGTTGGCGCTATATAATCCTGTATTATAATAATTGCAATATTTTAATGTTGTGCAATGCAATTGTTTATTTAGCTACAATGATATTTACGTGTTTGCAGTTACTTAAGATACAAAATCCAATAATGATTATTCTCTATTGTTTTTAAGTTCTTTTATGACAAGTCGCCTCTTCCTAGATTAGTGAAGGTCATTAGTGCGTTGGCCTGCGCCGTTGTTTACATAGTCGTCATTGTGTAATGCACTAGGCATCGGTTCTGTTTTTATATGTTAGAATATCACTTGTATTTTCTGGAGCTATAATTCTGACTCGTTAACATCATAACGCTGATTCTTTAGCGACGCCGAAATGCTGTTTTTTTTTTTTCTGCCGTCAGCTTATAAGCGTTAATCTTCATATTACCTTTGTCATGGTTGTTGCAGTGAAATACGCCATATCATGAAGTAAGCCTTCCTTAGCAACCTGCTAGGCCTGCAGGATGGAGCTGAATTGTGTGACTGCTCTATCTGCATGCAGCAGTGAACTGGTTAAATGGTAATGCCTCCTCCCTTGTTATAGAGCTCATGTCATTCTGCCCAAATAGTTTGGAGACAAAAGACCCAGAGAGCTACGGTCTGCCTGTAAATCCCTGGTTTTATATTCACCTACTTCCTTGTGATCTGTACCCTTCTGTTATTCCCTTATGCCCCGTACACACCATCACTTTATGTGATGAAAAAAACGACGTTTTTAAAAACATCACTTTAATTGACCGTGTGTGGGGAAAAACGTTGTTTTATGTCTTGTAAAAAACGACCAAAAAAAATTGAAGCATGCTTCAATTTTATGTGTCGTTTTTCAAAACGTCATTTTTTATTTCACAGAAATTGACCGTGTGTAGCAAAAAACGTCGTTTAAAACGGCGTTTTTTCACCCGCGCATGCCCAGAAGCTACTTATGAAGCAAGCTTCAATGGAAAAAGTGGTGAGAACGTAACCTCGCTTTGCTAGAACATTGTGAGAAAAACGATGGTGTGTAGGCAACTTCGTCTTTGAAAATTGAAGTTTCAAAAACGTAATTTTTTACTTCACAGAAAATGTCGTTTTTTTTCATCACATAAAGTGATGGTGTGTACGGGGCATTAGATTCGTCATTGTTTGCATGTTCTTTTTTTTTTTTTTTTTACTGCAATGGCAGAGTAAGTACGAATGTTGATATCCATTTTCCTAACTTGGTGATACGAATGCTAAATGGTTATATGGGGAAAACAAAGTGAAAATATTTATTAGCCATAATACACCCCATGCAGCTCCTCCCCATGGTGTATGTAAAGTATGGGCTGCATTTACTGTAATCGGAAGTCTACATCGACAAAGTCATTGTGCTGGGCTTTTGCCAGATCTCAGACACACCCCTTTGTGCATGCATATGGCAAGAGTAGTCCATAGCATCTGTTGGGATTCTGACTAGCCCAACTGCGGGGGACCAAATGAGTGTTAAGTCTAGGGCAGTGGTCTTCAACCCTGTGCTCAGGGCCCACTAACAGGCCAGGTTTGCAAGATAACTGAAATACATTGCAGGGGATATCATTTTGCTGCTCAGTGATTGCAGTATTCTAGTCTGCATCTCCCTAAGGTAATACATAAAATCTGGCTTGTTAGGCCCCGTACACACGGTTGGACAAAACCGATGAGAATGGTCCGACGGACCGTTTTCATCGGTTCACCTCTGAAGTGGCCGTACAGCCTGATATGTGTACACACCGTCAGTCCAAAATCCGATCGGGTCAGAACGCAGTGACGTCAAACACACGACGTGCTGAATAAAACGAAGTTCAATGCTTCCAAGCATGCGTCGACTTGATTCTGAGCATGCACGGGTTTTGAACCGATGCTTTTCTGTACTAACCATCGGTTTGGTCCGATGGGGCAGCGGTCCATCAGTTCGGTTTTGAAGCATGTTTTAAAATTTTGGACCGAAGAAAAACAGACCGATGGCCTATACACACGGTCGGTTTGGTCCGATGAAAATGAACTTCGGTCCATTCTCATCGGACCAAACCGACCACGTGTACGGGGCCTTAGTGAGCCCTGAGGACAGGGTTGATGACCACTGGTCTAGGGTACGTACAGTCAATCCGGAAAGTCTTCACCTTCTTCACATTTTGTTATGTTGCAGCCTTATTCCAAAATGGATTCAATTCATTATTTCCCTCAAAATTCTACAAACCATACCAAATAATGACAACGTGAAAGAAGTTTGAAATCTTTGCAAATTTATAAAAAAAAAAAAAACTATCTAATTTAAATAATTATTCACAGCCTTTGCCACGAAACTCAAAATCGCGCTCATGTGCATCGTGTTCCCACTGATCATCCTTAAGATGTTTCTACAACTTGATTGGAGTCCACTTGTGGTAAATTCAGTTGATTGGACATGATTTGGAAAGGCACACACCTGTCTATGTAAGGTCCCACAGTTAACAGCGCATACCAGAGCACAAACCAATCCATGAAGTACATGGAATTGTCTGTAGACTTCCAAGACAGGATTATATCGAGACACAGATCTGAGGAAGGGTACATTAAACCTTTCTGCAGAAATAAGGGTCCCATTAAGGCACAGTGGTCTCCATCCATCAATGGAAGAAGTTTGCAATCACCAGCACTCTTACTTGAGCTGGCCGCCTGGCCAAACTGAGCAATCTGTGGAGAAGGGCCTCAGTCAGAGAGGTGACCAACAAACCGATGGTCACTCTGACAGAGCTCCAGCATTTTTCTGTGGAGAGAGGAGAACCTTCCAGAAGAACAACCTTCTCTGCAGCACTCTCCAATAAGGCCTGTATGGTAGAGTACCAAGAAGGAAGCCACTTCTCCGTAAAAGGCACATGACGGCCCTCCTGGAGTTTGCCAAAAGGCACCTTAAGGACTCTGTGACCATGAGAAACAAAATGCTCTGGTCTGATGAAACCAAGATTGAACTCTTTAGCCTGAATGGCAAGTATCATGTCTGGAGGAAACAAGGCTGATCACCTAGCCAATACCATCCCTACAGGGAAGCATTGTGGTGGCAGCATCATGCTGTTGGGATGCTTTTCGGTGGCAGGAACTGGTAGACTAGTCAGGATAGAGAGAAAGGTTAATGCAGAAATGTACAGATAGATCCTGAATGAAAACCTGCTCCAGAGCGCTCTGGACCTCAGACTGGGGTGAAGGTTCATCTTCCAACAGAACAACGACCCTAAGCACACAGCCAAGATAATAAAAGGAGTGGCTATGGGACAACTCTGTGAATGTCCTTAAGTGGCCCAGCTAGAGCCCAGACTTGAACCTGATTGAACATTTCTTGAGAGATCTGTAAATGGCTGTGCACCGACGCTCCCATCCAACCTGATGGAGCTTGAGAGGTCCTGAATAGGAGAAACTGCCCAAAAATGGGTGTACCTTTAGCAAAGGTGCTTCACCAAAGTTTTGAGCAAAAGCCGTGAATGCTTATGTACATGGGATTTGTTTTTAATAAATTTGCAAAGATTTCAAACAAACTTCCTCGCGCCCAGGGGAAAGAATGGAAGTGAGATGTGGACAGCCTGTAAAAGATAGCTGAACCCTTTACACTGCACATGGCACATCCCTGAACCCTGCACTTGGTATGTAATGCACCTCTGCGCTATGAACTCTGCACAAAGCGCACCCCTGAGCTCTGCGCTCTGTGCATAGGACACCCTTGAAACTGTACATAGCGAGTCCCTGAACTCCTCACTATGCATTCCTGGTATTTATTGCCCATTCAGTATCCTCCCGCTCCGCAATTTGGCCACACCTGCCATTCGATATGGTTTAGCGGGAGTGTGTGGTAAACTCCTGCACCTATTTTCTGAGAAAAAAAGCCTTGGACAAATTTTAGATAATCTTACGGATACAACCAGGCCCTTTGAGAGCAACCATAATGCTGTTTTGGCCCACGCTGAAATTGAGTTTGACACCCCTTGTTTAGGGGAAGGTAAAGGCACATTTACTTACCCGATCCTCCGCTCATGCTTTGGCAGTGGACGGTTTCTCGATGTCCTTGCATCTAAGGGCCCTATGTCGGCCTTGATGGCATTAGAGACATCCAACTGCCGGAGTGGAGGGCAGATGAGTCTGTGGGTACAGTCTAGCAGTGCAGAGGAAACAGAGCAGAGGATTGGGTAAGAAACTGTTTTACCTGGGCCCCCCTAGACATAAATGTGTCCTACTGCCTACAAACATGGGACATTCAAAAGGTGGAAGAAAGTTTTATTCTCTGATGAGAAAAATGTAACCTTGATGGTCCTGATGGTTTCCAACGTTACTGGCATGACAAGCAGACCTGAGCTGTTTTCTACGCGCCACAGTGGAGGAGGCGCTATAATGGTCTGGGGTGCTTTTTCCTTCAGTGGAACAATGAAGCTACAGGAAGTGCAGGGGCGTCAAATGGCCGCTGGCTATGTCCAGATGTTGCAGAGAGCATTCCCCATGACTGAGGGCCCTCGTCTGTGTGGTAACGACTGGGTTTTTCAACAGGACAACGCTACAGTACACAATGCCCGTAGGACAAGGGACTTCTTCCAGGAGAATAACATCACTCTTTTGGCCCATCCTGCGTGTTCCCCTGATCTAAATCCAATTGAGAACCTTTGGGGATGGATGGCAAGAGAAGTTTACAAAAATGGACAACAGTTCCAGACAGTAGATGGCCTTCATGCGGCTGTCTTCACCACTTGGAGAAATGTTCCCACTCACCTCATGGAAACGCTTGCATCAAGCATGCCGAAACAAATTTTTGAAGTGATCAACAATAGCGGCGGAGATACTCATTACCGAGTTCATGTTTGGAAGTTGGATTTCTGTTTTGGGGGGTCTAGGTTTTTTTTGGAGGTGTGGTCCTAAACTTTTGATCAGCTGAAAAACAGCCTGTTTCAGTTTAATCGTTATTTTCAATTAATTGAATGCTCAAAAAATGTTTTGTCTCACTCTCATTTCTTCTTGTTGCATGTTGAAGCTCTACTTGGAACCTTGTTAAGATCCAACAATGTAAAATATGATTTTTTTGCCATTTTTCAAGTGGTCTTAAACTTTTGATCAGGACTGTACCTCAATTGTGTGGATGGAGGAATGTGTACATTTTTTATTATTTTCATTTAGATGGCTGGCTGAACACTGTACCCAGTATAATATTTAAAACGGTTCTACAGGCAGAAGGTTTTTTACCTTAATTGTATTCTATGCATTAAGGTAAAACAACCTTCTGAGTGGAGTCCCCCCCAAACTTACTTGAGCCCCATCTCCAGTGATGTGCAGCAGAGCAGTGGCTCTCCCATGTCTCTCTCTCCTCATTGGCTCACACAGCAGTGAGTGCCATTGGCTGCTGCTGTCAATTACAGCCAGTATTTCAATGAGGAGAGAGATGGGGGTGGGGCTGCACCGTGCTCTGTGTGTGAATGCTGAATGTCCATTCACAGGAGCGTGGCTTGAGAACAAGCCTGCTTGAGTGCCCCCATAGCAAGAGGCTTGCTATTGGGGGAACTAAGCAGGAGGGGGGATCCAGGGCCGCCAGCGGGGGACATAAAAAGAAGAGGATCAGGGTTGCTCTGTGCAAAACATTACAAACATTACAAAGAGCAGGTAAGCGTGAACCCAGCCTTATTGTTTCGTTGAATTCACCTCCCAAGTGTCCAACAACCAGCACACCCAAAACTCAGGCAATCAACACAAAGCTTTTCCAGGTGCATATAGTAGCATTCAGTTCCTGCAAGTCCTGCACTTAAGCAAAACACACATTACAATTTTTAACCTTTCTACCTACTTTACACAGCTGAACTAAGTAGTTCTACGGTACATTAGCTGTATAATTCTACATATTCATACCATGTCCGAAACAGAACCTGTGAAACTTGTATGTCAATAACTGAAAAAAAATCTGAAATGCAGCAAAAGTCACCAAAGACCGTATCATGATTGATGGGCGACACTTTCTCAACAGCAAAATTATTTAAAATTGTTGACAAATTTTGATTCTTCTTCTTCTTCTTTTTTTTTTTTTTTTTTTTAATAGGGCTGTTTACTGATTAATATTTTCGTGTTCGATTAATCGTTTTTTTTTTATCGACTAATTTCGATTAATTTTAACACACATACATAGTCCCCACTGTAATATCCACAGACATCTCCCCCACTGTAATATGGTCCACAGACATCTCCCCCACTGTAATATGAGCCACATCTCCCCCACTGTATAGGAAGATTAGAGCTTGCTTAGTATTACCAGAGAAGCCAGCCGAACATGAGCAGTTGAGGCCGGGTGATGACGTCAGCGCCTCGCTGTAGGCTCACCTAGGACACCGCCAGGTGGACCAAGATGGCTGCCGCTTCGGGAGCTAGGCCGAAGCCGCGGCCTTTCCTATGGCAGCAGCGGAGCTCCATGGATCACGTGGTGTGCCGATCCGCATATGGTGACCCGTTCGGATCACTTGCGATCCGTTGCACCACTGGTACAATCAAAAGAATTTTGATCGATCAAAAAAATGTTGATCGATCAAAAAAATGTTGATCGATCAAAAAAATGTTGATCGATCAAAAAAATTAAAGATTAATCGAGGAATTAATCTTTAATTTCCACAGCCCTAGTTTTTAAGAACAAGTCTAATGAGAATAGTGCATAGGCTAGTTTTTATTATTTTTTTTTTTTTTTTTCTGTATTGCTATTACTAGAGAGATTGTGCTTGGTGTGAATAATTAGGTCTTGAAAGCCCAGCGTAGCCCAGATTTCTCGTTGGCATGTGCATACGCTGATAGAATGTTAATTTTTCTGATCCCTGTTCAGCCCCCAAGAACATGACTCTAGAAAATCATCCAAAGCTTGCCAAGAGATTGCCTTGTATTCCCAGAAGTGCCCTATGGTAATGGTAATGGTTAGATTCTACAGTGATACATCACATGGACAGAGGCAGGAGAATGGATCCAGGATCTCCAGGGACTTCTACACACCGAGCTCTTCCTCTAGTTGGATCACATTTCAGTACTGTCGAGAATTGCCACATACAAGGCCATAGACAGTCAATGACAAAGGCCTTGGATTTAATTTAATGTGCAGTGTTTATTATTATTTTATTGTTTCATTTTATTATCTATAAAATCTGCTTTTAGTGCTGTGCATGTTGACATTTACAATTTGCATGATATGTACAGTACATAAACATGTTATTGCCAAAATTATAGCAATATTTATAAACTTTCAAAAGACGGTTTATAATAAACTTTGATTAGCTTGATAAATGGGAACAAAAAGAAAAAAAATAAGCAGCAGTTATGTTAAAAAAAAAATGGCAGTATCATATTTCAGCTTATGTTTTATATCCAAGCTGTGGTTTCCAAAGAATTATCATTTTCATATTCAACAGCTGGGCACCTTGCATTTTAATTTCTTGTATCAAAGCACAAAACTGAATTGAAAACAATTGATCTAGAAGCTGTTTTGTGCAGAGATTATGGGTTCTAGCCAAGTGATGAAAAGGATGGCAAAATGTTTAGCTACTTACCTACTGGGCACTTTTACCCCTTTCCTGCCCAGTCAAATTTTCAGCTTTCAGCACTGTCGCAATTTGAATAACAATTGCGCCGTCATGCAACACTGTACCTAAACTAAAGTTCCCTGCGCTATTAATGAATTGTTGGGTCCCGGCAATGCAGATAAAAAGTCATTGAAAAAAATGGCAGGGGTTCCCCTTAATGGACTGGGTAATTTTTCAATTACTTTTCTCTGTATTGTCGGGACCGACAATTCATGAATAGCCGCGAGTAGTTTTAAATTGCTTTTTTTTTTTTTCCTTCAGAAATTACATTTTGTGCAGGGACAATTCCAAAATCACAGGAAACATGCACTACTTTACAGGCATACTTTAGACGCCCCCCAGGTACGAAATTTAAAGGAATATTTCACTTTTATTGTTTCACTTTAAGCATTATTAAAATCGCTGCTCCTGAAAAACTGCACTTTTTTTGGATTGATACATGTTCCCTGGGGCAGGACCTGGGTCCCCAAATACTTTTTAAGGACAATAACTTGCATATTAACCTTTTAAAATTTGATTTCTCACGGTCGAGTCCCATAGTCCCAAAAACAGTGTTCGAATCTTCTTGTGAACTTTTGGTATGTTCGCATGTTCTGGATGCGGACCAAACGGGGGTGTTTGGCTCATCCCTACCTGTGGACCTGTAGTGCAAAGATCTCCCTACTCCTGTTTCATTCATTCTGTGGATCTGTGCTTCCTCCACTTCCTATTTAAGAACTGGCTGATATTTACCGTATTGGCGTATATCGCGCTTTTTTTTGCCCTTAAAATCAGGGCAAAATCGTGGGTGCGCGATATACGCCGATACTCTCTTCCTGCGCTGTGTTTGAACCACTCCGCCGACATATATCGAGCGCAGTATACTCGGGCAGGCTCAGCTACGCTCGCGGTCAGGTCCTGTGCGTCCTGTATGTCCTTTACGCGAGAGGAGCCGAGTATACCCGAGTGTACTGCGCTCGGTATATGTCGACAGAGTGGTTCAAACACAGCGCGGGAAGCGGGGGATCGGCTGAAAAACACAGCAGGGAGGACACCACGATGGCTGCCGATGGACGCCGGACAAGACACCGATGAGGGGCATCCAAACTGTAAGTATTTTTTTTCCAGGAATTTTCCTTGCAGGTTGGGGGTGTGCGCTATACGCCGGGGCGCGTTATATGAAGATAAATACGGTACTCCCTGTATGGGCAGCTTTAGGAGTTTTCATCTATTATAAGCATTTTCTGAAATGGTTGATTAAATATAACCTCCGAACAATCAAACCATAGTTTAAAATGTTTAATAAAACCCTCTGATCACCTCATTGAACAGTTTAAGTAAACACTACTTACTGGTCAGGGTCAACTCCCATTTAATTAGCTCATTTACCTAATTATATAGTTGAGATGAACAAGAAAAAGGAGCTCTTTAAAAGCTGAAGCAATGCTGCATATGGATGAACAGACCAGGCCTTGTAGCACCATATAAATCCTACAGCTAAAATGAACATATTACAGTGAGAAAACGACACCTGCCCAGAACGGTTATACATGTAGAATTGAGATGAGGTTATCAAATCTGGTAAGCAGCACACACTTTAAAGAGCTAAGAACCGTTCTCTCTGTGAAATCCAGAAGAGCTAAAAATAATTTTTAGTCACACTGGCTACCGGCTGCCACCTCAAATTTGCACTGACCTGTGAAGGAACCAGCGGATTAGTTGTAATCCCCAAAACATTTATGCATATGTCATGTCATGTGCAGGGAACCAAAATTCCATATCGGGTCCTTCAGGGAAACCCTGTGTAATAAAAAAAAAAATGATGTGGAGTTCCCCCAAAAAATCCATATCAGACCCTTCAGGTCTGGTATGGATTTTAAGGGGTACTCCACGCCAAAATAAAAAAAAAATTGGCGTAGGGTCTTCCCAAAAATTCATACCAGTACCTTTTTATCCGAGCACGCAACTTGGCAGGCCGAAGGAAAATAGGGGGGGGGACGAGAGCGCCCCCCCTCCTGAACCATACCAGGCCACATGCCCTCAACATGTGACCCCCAAAGCACCTTGTCTCCATGTTGATGGGGACAAGGGCCTCATCCCCACAACCCTTGCCCGGTGGTTGTGGGGGTCTGCGGGGGGCTTATCGGAATCTGGAAGCCCCCTTTAGCAAAGGGGACCCCCAGATCACGGCCCACCTATGTGAATTGATAATGGGTACATTGTACCCCTATCATTTCACCACAAAAATGTCAAATTTGGTAAAAACCACACAGACACAGCTTTATAAGTCCTTTTTATTAAAAAGAAAACAATTTAAAAAGGAAAAAAAGATTCCAGCGATGTAATCCACTCTCAATCTCCACTCCAGTGATGGAATCCATTCTCGGTATCCAGCGATGGGTGATCTCCACTCTCCAGCGAGAAACACGCACACAATCCTGACTCCACTGGAGACACACCGGGAATGACGCGGCGCTAGCCGGACAGCTCTTATGTAGTTGAGGGCGGGGCCACCTGTCACATTACCCCGTCTTCCTCTGACGCAAGGGGAAACGCTGGGGTTTCCCATTGACGTGGATGGGTGGTTTCTGTTGCATCAGGTGGGGGGCAGGGTCACCCATCCATGGCCTGCCAGGTTGCATGCTCAGATAAAGGGTCTGATATGGATTTTTGGGGGGCCCCCATACAAATTTTTTTTATTTTGGTGCAGAGTTCCCCTTAACATCCATACCAGACCTGAAGGGCCTGATATGGAATTTGGGGGGACCCCCACAATTTTTTTTATTTATTTTATTTTGGTTCCCTGCACAAAATGTCATTTTTAAAGGAAAAAAAAAGTCATTTAAAACTACTCGCACTATTAACCACTTCCATACCAGGCACTTGCGCACCTTCCCGCCCAAGCCAATTTTCAGCTTTCAGCACTGTCGCACTTTGAATGGCAATTGCGCGGTCATGCTACACTGTACCCAAACAAAATTGGCATCCTTTTTTCCCCACAAATAGAGCTTTCTTTTGGTGGTATTTGATCACCTCTGCGTTTTTTTTTTTGGTTTTTTTTTTGCGCAACAACTAAAAAAAGACTGAATTTTTTTTTTAAAAAATACGTTTTTATTTTTTTCTGTTATTTTTTTTTGTAAATAAGTACGTTTTCTCTTTCAATTACGGGCACTGATATGGCGGCACTGATGGGCACCGATGAGATGGCACTGATGGACATCGATGAGGTAGTACTGACGGGCACAGATGAGGTGGCACTGATTGGCGGTGCTGGTATGCGGCACTGATGGGCACACATAGGCGGCACTGATGGGCACTTATGGGCGGCACTGATGGGCACTTATGGGCGGCACTGATGGGCACTTATGGGCGGCACTGATGGGCACTCATGGGCGGCACTGGGCACTCATAGGCGGCACAGATGGGCACTCATGGGCGGCACTGATGGATACTTATGGGTGGCACAGATGGGCACTGATGGATGGGCACTGGGCACTGATGGACACTGTGGGGTGGCACTGATGGACACTGTGGGGTGGCACTGATTTACCCATGTGTGCCAATCAGTGCCCATTTGTGGGCACTGATTGGCATCTTTTTTTTTTTTTTTTTTAATGCTTTTTTTTTTGCCCAGACTTTTTTTTTTTTTTTTGCCCTTCCCTGGTCCAGGGTGGGCTTCCCTGTGGTCCAGTGTGGGCATCCGAGGGGGGGGCTGCACTGATAAACAATCAGCGCGAACCCCCCCTGTCAGGAGAACCGCCGATCGGCTCTCCTCTACTCGCCATCAACGGCTCTTCCTGTTTACATCGTGATCAGCCGTGGTTGGACACGACTGATCACGTGGTAAAGAGTCTCCGTGAGAGACTCTTTACCGAGATCGGTGAACAACGATCGCCGCGATGCGCGCCCCCGGGGGTGCGCGCCCCCGGGTGCGCAGCAGCAGCAGCTCAGAATCCTGAGGACGTCTTATGACGTCCAGTCAGGATTCTACAACCACTTTGCCGCCGTCAATATGTCATTGGCGGGCGGCAAGTGGACAATTCATGAATAGCTGTGAGTAGTTTTTTAAATGACTTTTCCTTCAGAAATTACATTTTGTGCAGGGACAGTTATAAACACAGGAAACATGCGCTACTTTCTCTCCGGCAAGCCCTCAGGAGTGGTAGTGGGCACAATTGCCTGGGTTAGATACTTTAAGGGTTAAACCCCCAAATATTCAAAATATGGCAAACCTGAACTTAGAGATGAATTACATTTGAAGACCATTTTTTTTATAAATTTTCAAAAATTTTAGGGCAAACTGGCAAATGTACCAATGCAAAAAAACATTTTTTACGGCAGGGCATCTTTTTACGTGGCTTCGAGGACAACATTGATTTGTCATTGGGGGGGGGTAATGCCTGAAACATGTACGTGGTGTTATGGACAACATATACATATTTGCATATGGATTACAGAAGTGTGCCCATTGTTTGGCTTCCATACAGCAGCACCTCAATTTTATTCAATTTCTTTTCCTAAGGGGACCTGCAGTCTGCGCACATAATTTGTAATAAAAAACATATTTGCCATTCTGAAGCTTCCCTCCAACTACTTTGCATATTATTTTATATATGCTGTGATTCTGTACTTGCCAAATATGCTGCAGAAATCTGCCTCTACCAAGTCTGGCTGCAGCCATTTTAACTGTGGACACTTTCTGTGTAAATCCAGAAAGTGAACAGGCAGCAGCCTGTTCACTTTCTGGATTTACACAGAGGCACACCTCCAGCTCTGCAGCCCTAATTGGCCCTCTTATGACTCATCCCCCCCCCTCCCTTTCTTAATGGCAAACTCTCATGATAGAGAGCTGAGCATAATGTAATAACCGTAGGCTTTTTATCAGACAAGCAGGAAGTGGGTTGTATAGGGTTAATGCTAGATTACGAACAGTAGTTTACAAGAACGAACATTTCCCAGTCGTCCCTTGATTCCGATCATGCGTGTTTGTACTTTCCACATTTGTGTGAAGATTTCTGTACTGACCATCCCGAAAATCGGACGTGGAGTTCACATCAGACAAAAATGTTATAGCCTGCACATCCATCTTTTGTCTGATGTAAAAGTCAAATCGTCTGTTGAATGCACCGTACTAACGATCCGAAAATCCGCAGAGAGCTCGTCTTCAGACCTTTCCCTTCTAATTTTCGTACCGTGTGGGTGTGAGGCCTTATGCCGCGTACACACGATCGTTTATCAGCATGTCCAAAAAACGACGTTTTTCCAACTTCGTCATTAAAAACGATGTTGCCCACACACCATCGTTTTTGAAAAAATTATGAACAAAGCGCGATGACGTACAACACGTACGACGGCACTCTAAAGGGGAAGTTCTATTCGCCTTGGGGCTGCTTTTAGCTGATTCCTTGTTAGTAAAAGACGATTCGCGCTTTTTTGTCTGTTACAGCGTGATGAATGTGCTTACTCCATTATGAATGGTAGTTTTACCAGAACGAGCGCTCCCATCTCATAACTTGCTTCTGGGCATGCGCGGGTTTAAAACGTTGGTTTTGCCCACACACGATCGTTTTTAACAACACGAAAAACGACATTTTAAAAAACAACGTGAAAAAATGCAGCATGTTCGAATTTTTTTTGTCATTTTTCAGAAGCCGAAAATGATGTGAAGCCCACACACGATCATTTTTAATTACGTTTTTAAAAACGTCGTTTTTTTTTATGCCGAAAAACGATCGTGTGTACGCGGCATTAGAATAAATGGGGCTTCATTTTTATAGATGGAACTTGCAGTTTGTTTTCTTATACTTCAATCTTGAAAACCTTCTGGCTGTTGTTCAGCCAAATAACATTGATTTAGATATGCTTGTAGCAGATGTTATTTTTATTGTCTTGCTGGTTACTTAGAAACTGAAAAATATAAATTAAAACAAGTCAGAAAGCCAACTTATGTGAACACTCTTTTTTTTTTTTTTTTTTATTTTAGAATAAAGATCACGATTCTCAGCGCAACATCATTTTTTACATTGTACTAAAAACTGGGCTAACTTTACGGTTTTGTTTCTTTGAAGTGTATTTTTTCCTAAACAAATTGAGTTTGAAAGACCGCTGCGCAAATACATTGTGATATCAAATATTGCAGACTGGCAATTCCAATGCACCAAAAACAACGCATACTCGGAATCAAGTCGATGCATGCTCGGAAGCATTGAACTTCATTTTTCTCGGCTCCTTGTAGTGTTGTACGTCACCGCGTTCTTGATGGTCGGAATTTGGTGTGACCGTGTATATGCAAGACAAGTTTGAGCCAAGATTCCGTTGGAAAAAAATCCAGTTTTCTTGTCGGATTTTTCGATCGTGTGTACACGGTATTAGTCTTTAAGTGATTAACCACTTGCCTACAGGGCACTTTCACCCCCTTTCTTGCCCATGCCATTTTTCAGCTTTCAGCGCTGTCACACAAAAACGCATATATAAGCGTATATTGATTGGTTTGCGCAAAAGTTATAGGGTCTACAAAATAGGGGAAAGATTTCTAGCTTTTTTTTTTTTTTTTATCGTGACTACGATATTGCGGCGGACACTTTTGACACATTTTTGGGACCATTCACATTTATACAGCGATCCCTACTATAAAAATGCATTGATTACTGTATAAATGTGACTGGCAGGGAAGGGGTTAAGACTAGGGGGCGATCAAGGGGTTAATGTATTCCCTAGGGAGTGATTCTTACTGTGGGGGGAGGGGAGTGACTGGGGGAGGTGACCGATGGTTGTCCCTATGTACAAGGGACACACCATCGGTCTCCTCTCCCTGACAGGACGTGGATCTGTGTGTTTTAACAATCTGCCTGCCGCAGTATCGCATACCAAAAATATGTAGAAGAATACATATCTGCCTAAACTGAGTAAAAATTTGTTAAAAAATTAAATAAAAATGGGGATATTTATTATAGCTTAAGCTTAATATATTAATCGCTATCTAAAATAAAAATATTTTGGACAAAATAAAACAATTTTTTTTTTTTTTTAAATGCCTTTTCGCTACAGCAAATCAGTTTAAATCTTTTCTTATGCCGCGTACACACGGTCGTTTTTCGGCATGAAAAAAAATGACATTTTTAAAAACGTCATTTAAAATCATTGGGCCAGATCCACATACAATTGCACTTGCGCCGCGTATCAGAGATGCGCTACGCCGCCGTACCTTACCTGGCGGAATTTCGAACCCTCAACAATTTCAAAACGTAAGTTACGGCGGCGTACTGTATTTCTGGCGGCGGAATTCAAATTGGCGATTAGGGGGCGTGATTCATTTAAATGTCCCGCCGTGCATTGTGCTAAATGACGTCGCTAGGACGTCATTTTTTTAACTTAGACGTGAGTTACGTCCATCCCTATTCACGGACGACTTGCGCAAAAAAAATAAATTCAGATTTCGACGCGGGACTGACGGCCATACTTAACATGGCAATTCTATCTATACGCCGTAAAATACCAGCTTTAACTATACGCCTGAAAAAGCCGACGTTAGAAAATGTGACTGCCGCGCGTACGTTCGTGGATCGTCGTAAATCGCTAATTTGCATACCCGACGCGGAAAACGACGCGAACTCCACCCAGCGGGCGCCGAAGTATTGCATCTAAGATCTGAAGGCGTACACCTGTCGGATCTTACCCAAATGCCGTCGTATCTTGGTTTGTGGATTTAAACTAAAGATACGACGTGGGAGATTTGAAAGTACGCCGGCGTATCAGTAGATACGCCGGCGTACTTGCTCTGTGGATCTGGCCCTCTGTGTGTGGGCTTCACATCGGTTTTCGGCTTCATTTTTTTATGTTGTTTTTTAAAATGACGTTTTTCGGGTTGTAAAAAATGATCGTTTTAAACCCGCGCATGCCCAGAAGCGAGTTATGAGACGGGAGCGTTCGTTCTGGTAAAACTACCGTTCGTAATGGAGTAAGCACATTCATCACGCTGTAACAGACAAAAAGGCGCAAATCGTCTTTTATTAACACGGAATCGGCTAAAGCAGCCCCACGGCGAATAGAACTTCCCCTTCGAAGTGCCGTCGTACGTCACCGCGCTTTGTTCATCATTTTTCTAAAACGATGGTGTGTGGGCAACATCGTTTTTAATGATGAAGTTGGAAAAGCGTCGTTTTTTTTGGACATGCTGAACATTTTTTTTTTTTTTTTTTTCATGCCGAAAAACGACCGTGTGTACACGGCATTAGATAGTTGTTGGACAAGTGTCCCTATAGGATGAATTCCTCTCTGTTCCTGTTCTGGTGACGGGTGTACATTTTTAGATTTTTCCATCAGTGGTTACCAGGACAAGTAGAGGGGGGTCATTTTATTAATTCTCTAATTTATTAAACAATTACTGTAGATATTCTTTAAAAATATTAACACAAAGCCTGTGCCACTCCTTCATTTATATGTCCCAGTTTGTAAAGGAACCAACAAGCTTGCACTGGCTGATTTAATGAAAATAAAACCTACTATTGTTTGGCTGTCTGCTTAAACTTCTTGCAATTTCTGTTTTAATAAACTATGCTTCCAATCTATTCCTAAATACAGTGTTTAAAACGTTAAAGTTGTTGGTGTTCTGGCCTGTAATTATTCAGCCACCTTGAACATTGAAACAATGTCCATTTGTATGAATGCTATGTCATGGGGTAATTAAAGAAGAAAGGTCTCCTTGCAATGAGTGAAGGGGCAAGTCTAAAGGGCTTGTTACCCTCTTGTATAAATTCCCAGCCAGAGGAAAGAGAAGTCAGACACCTTGCTGGTTCTGTAATGTCTTCTCACGTGCTGGGCTTCATTCTTTCTCTGATGAAACCCAAGTCTGAACTCAGTCGTTCTAACTTTGTTCATCGTTGTCTGCCATCTTCCTTGGGATTTGAGCTGACTGAGGTTCTTATAGAAGGTAAGCGGATACTGCAGTTCATATGGTATGTGTTGGGCTTGTTTCTTTATCTGTATGTGTGTGTTTCGAGCACTTTAAAAATTTTGCTGCCTATCATTCACAAATTCAGAAAAACCGTTTATAAGGATAGATAAAGAAAAAAACGGTTAGAAGGATAGATAAAGAAAAAAACGGTTATAATTCACAAATTCAATCATTAACCTAATCGTTTTCATCGTTCTTCTCAAGACCTTCTGCTCTCTAGCTCCCTCATCACCTCCTCTCATGCTTGCCTCCAGGAATTTTCCAGAGCCTCTCCAATCTTATGGAACTCCTTACCCCAATATGTCAGATTATCTCCTACTCGATTAGCTTTTATTTAGACGATCCCTGAAAACCCGAGAAGCCTATCCTACCCACACCTAAAGCCTCATACACACGATCAGTCCATCCGATGAGAACGGACCAATGGACCGTTTTCATCGGTTAACCAATGAAGCTGACTGATGGTCCTTCGCGCCTACACACCATCGGTTAAATAACCGATAGTGTCAGAACGCGGTGACGTAAAACACAACGACATGCTGAAAAAAAACGTTCAGTGCTTCCAAGCATGCGTCGACTTGATTCTGAGCATCCGTGAATTTTTAACCGAACATTTTTTTTCCCATCGGTTAGGAATCCATCGGTTAAATTTAAAGCAAGTTGACTTTTTTTAAACCAATGGTTAAATATCCTATGGGGCCCTCACACGATCGGTTTTGACCGATGAAAACGGTCCGTCAGACCGTTATCCTCTGTTTAACCTATCGTGTGTACGAGGGGCCTAACAACTGTATTTTCATTTTGTCCATCTGATCCCCCCCCCCATAGCTATTACCTTTTTGTTTCACTTGACCCTCCATTCTAGATTGTAAGCTCTAAACGAGCAGGGCCCACTGATCCCTTCTGTATTGAATTGTATTGTAACTGTACTGTCTGCCCTCATGTTGTAAAGCGCTGAGCAAACTGTTGGCGCCATATAAATCCTGTATAATAATAATAATCAAGACCTTAAAGTGGAGGTTCACCCAAAAACCTTTTTTTTAACATTAGATTGAGGCTCGTTTTGTTAAGGGGAATCGGGTGTTTTTTTTTTACAATCGAAGCAGTACTTACCGTTTTAGAGATGCATCTTCTCCGCCGCTTCCGGGTATGCGCTGTGGGATTGGGCATTCCTACTTGATTGACAGGCTTCCGACGGTCGCATACATCACGTCACGATTTTCCGAAAGTAGCCGAACGTCGGTGCGCAGGCGCCGTATAGAGCCGCACCGACATTCGGCTTCTTTCGGCTACTCGTGACGCGATGTATGCGACCGTCGGAAGCCTGTCGGAAGCCTGTCAATCAAATAGGAATGCCCAGTCCCAAAGACCATACCCGGAAGCGGCGGAGAAGATCGCTCTCTAAAACGGTAAGTACTGCTTTGATTTTAAAAAAACTACCCGATTCCCCTTGACAAAATGAGCATCAATCTAATGTTAAAAAAAAAATTCCGGGTGAACTCCCGCTTTAAATCTTGGTACAAACGTTAACAGTACCGGATGATCATTTTCTTTCTTTTTTGCATGCTAGTCTCATATTAAAAACCAATGGGTTACGAAAATTCTCGTACGACAGAATATAACTTTGGAAGTGATATATTATATTGTAATCTTTTATTTTTTATTTCCAAGCATGTGTGGTCTTGGTCATCCTTCCTTCTTTTTTTTTTTTTCGTTCAAATACCATACTAATTACCCAAAAATCGGTTGTTCTGTTCTTGTACAAGAAAAATGTGCTTGTCCCTTTTTTTGGATATTTTTGAATGAACTGTCGTGATCGGCTCTCGAAAGCTGTGTACTAACGATCAGATGATCAGCCCGAAAGCGGTATTTTTTTGTCTGATTTTTCTCATGTGTATTAGGCATTAAACTAGGTTTACACTGCTGCGATCAGATTTTGATCTGACTTCTACGAAAGTATTGTCTACTCGGTTCTCGCCAGGTGTAAATTTTCTATCAAGGTGCTAAATTCAGATGCAGGGACATGTATGTAAACCCAAACAACAAACTTCTCATTTGCCCACTTCTGGTCTGTTAAAGTTAAAAAATCTGTTTGAGCCTAGGTTCACACTTGCGCGATTTTACCGCGATTTCGCGGCTGCGATTTTGCCGTGATTTTGCCGCGATTTCGGCCGCAGTTTAATGTAAATCGCGGCCCGAAATCGCAAAAAGTAGTACAGGAACTACTTTTTGAAATCGCAGATGCGGCGTCGCACTGATTAGGACAGTGCCATTGCTGACAATTGCCGCCGATTTGAGATGCGATTTGACATGTCAAATCGCATCTCAAATCGTTCCAAATCGTACCCAGTGTGAACCAGGGCTTAGGCCTGATTCACACCTATGGCATTTTAAGTGCATTTTGCAGATTTGCACTACAGAACATGTTCCATAGGAAACCATGTGAAATGGACTGTAGAGCAAATCTTCAAAGTGCAAAAAGCACTAAAAATGCATAGGTGTGAATCCGATCTTATAGGCATAATAAAATGCCTAAAGATCAAGTCAGACATTCCGAGCTTTCCTGCATCATGTGCTGTGCGTTGTATTGGCCCTCTTATGCGGCGTACACACGATCGGAAATTCCGACAACAAATGTTCGATGTGAGCTTTTGGTCGGAAATTCCGCCCGTGTGTATGCTCCATCGTACATTTTCTGTTGAAATTTCCGACCACAAAAATTTGAGAGCTGGTTCTCAAATTTTCCGACAAGAAAAGTTCTTGTCGGAAATTCAGGTAGTCTGTATGCAATGTCGACGCACAAAAATCCTACGCATGCTCGGAATCATTGAACTTCATTTTTCTCGGCTCGTCGTAGTGTTGTACATCACCGCGTTCTTGACGTTCGGAATTTCCGACAAGATTTGTGTGACCGTGTGTATGCAAAACAAGTTTGAGCCAAAATTTTGTTGGAAAAAAATCCACGGTTTTGTTGTCGGAATTTCCGATCGTCTGTACGCGGCATTCGTTTTTCTATCATGAGACTACAGAAATATGCAGGTCATGCACATAAAGTTTTTTTTCAGTTTTTTAGCTTGCAGGGAAAAAAATCGAAAAGATTCCTCCATCCATATTATACAGCCTTGCCAGCTGTCAAAATCAGAGCCTACCTGTGATTGCAGTGTTTTGTTCCATAGACGTGCATGAAAACACTTGATTTGAGCATTTTGGTGCTTTTTTTTTTGTGTGTTTTTGAGCATTTTTCAGCTCAAATGCAATAATTAAATGAAAATAAATAATAAATAAAATAAGCCTAACATTAACCCCTAACCCTATTATTAAACCCTAAGGCCCATTTCACACATGCAGACCGTTCATTTCATCAGTTAAGTCACATCTTTTCAAATATAAAAAAAAAAAAAATGAAGTTTACATCAGTTGTACATCAGTTCTTTATCAGCTGTTCATCAGGATTTTTTTTTTTTATCAGTTTCTGGTCAGTTTATTTACATCCACTACCAATGCAAAAATGGATGAAAAACTGACAGATGCTAAAAAAAAGTCCTGCTAGCAGTATCTTTGGACCACTCCTGCCCATTGGAATGAATGGGCACTGTGGCTATACCGCCGGGTGGTTTTAACCCTTTTTTGGCCACTAGCGGGGGTAAAAGCGCCCCGTTAGCGGCCGAATAGCGCCACAAAATTGATGGTAAAACGTGGCTAAAAATACTGCCGACGCACCCACCGCCCCAGTGTGAAAGGGGCGTAAAGGGATAGAACATGAGGGAATGTGCATGTATAGCAGGAATTTGCTTCATTTTATTTATTTTTATTTTTTATGCTGACGTACACTTTACAAACTGCAAGTGTTTACTCCTAGTGGAAATCCTTTTCCTACTTATACTGAACTATTTTGGTAAAGTGAATACTCTGAAACGTCCTCTGTTGTTCCATTGTATGCTGTTAAAATGGTAGACAAACACCTATTGTATTCACATTATTACTTTGGCATGCTAGTGTTTCAGAAATGTAATTCGTTTATTTAATGAATGAGGAGTGACCCGCAGCCAAATATCAGCTGACTCCTGACTGACTTCTTTTACCAGCGGAAAGGGAACACTCTGGCTGCTATGGAATCCTTGCTTATTTGCTTGTCTTTGTTTTCTTGGTAAACTAGCCCAATAACGGCACTTTGAATAAAACCTGAGCGTGAGGTAAAAATCATGGCCCAGATTCAGATACATTTTCGTATCTATCGGCGGGCGTAACGTATCTCGGATACATTACGCCGCCGTAACTTAGGACGCAAGTTCCGTATTCAGAAAGAACTTGCGCCCTAAGTTAAGGCGGCGTAGCGTATGTGGTCCGGTGTAAGCCAGCGGAATTCAAATTATCCATGCAGTGGGCGTGTTGTATGGTAATGAAGGCTGACCCCACGTAAATTACGTTTTTGACTAACGGCGCATGCGCCGTCCGTGAACGTATCCCAGTGCGCATGCTCCAAATTACGCCGCAAATAGGCAATGCTTTCGACGTGAACGTAACTTACGTACAGTCCTATTCATGACGCTGGCCCAACGTCCATACTTAACCACTTAACCCCCGGACCAATATGCTGGCTAAAGACCCAAGGGGTTTTTACAGTTCGGGACTGCGCCGCTTTAACAGACAATTGCGCGGTCGTGCGACGTGGCTCCCAAACAAAATTGGCGTACTTTTTTCCCCACAAATAGAGCTTTCTTTTGGTGGTATTTGATCACCTCTGCGGTTTTTTTATTTTTTGCGCTATAAACAAAAATAGAGCGACAATTTTGAAAAAAATGCAATATTTTTTACTTTTTGCTGTAATAAATATCCCCCAAAAACATATATATATAAAAAAAAATGTTCCTCAGTTTAGGCCGATACGTATTCTTCTACCTATTTTTGGTAAAAAAAAATCGCAATAATCGTTTATCGGTTGGTTTTCGCAAAATTTATAGCGTTTACAAAATAGGGGATCGTTTTTTTTTTTTTTTTACTACTATTGGCGGCGATCAGCGATTTTTTTCGTGACTGCGACATTTTTGGGACCATTGTCATTTTCACAGCAAAAAATGCATTTAAATTGCATTGTTTATTGTGAAAATGACAGTTGCAGTTTGGGAGTTAAACACAGGGGGCGCTGTAACATTTAGGGATCACTGTGTATGTGTTTACTAGTGTAGGGGGGTGTGGCTGTAGGAATGACATCATCGATCGAGTCTCCCCTATAAAGGGGATCACCCGATCGATGCGCCGCCACAGTGAAGCACGGGGAAGCCGTGTTTACACACGGCTCTCCCCGTTCTTCAGCTCCGGGGAGCGATCGCGACGGAGCAGCTATAAACAAATAGCCGCGCCATTGTCCCGGATCGCTCCCCGAGCGGACCCGACCTCTGCATGTACCGGGGGGGGGTCCCGATCGGACCCCCCACCCACGTCTAGCAGAGGACGTACAGGTACGTGATTGTGCCTGTCTGTGCCATTCTGCCGACGTAAATGTACATGAGGAGGTCAGGAAGTGGTTAACATAGGATACGCCTCATATAGCAGGGGTAACTCTACGCCGGAAAAAGCCTTACGTAAATGACGTAAATAAATGCGCCGGGCGGACTTACGTTTCTAAATCGGCGTATCTACCTAATTTGCATATTCCTCGCGTAAATCTACAGAAGCACCACCTAGCGGCCAGCGTAAATATGTAGCCTAAGATACGACGGTGTAAGAGACTTACGCCGGTCGGATCTTAGGGAAATCTATGCGTAACTGATTCTCTGAATCGGTCGCATAGATACGACGGCGTATCCGGAGATACGCTGTCGTAACTCGTATCTGAATCCAGGCCCAAAGCTTTAACTTGTTCTCTAAGATCTGGTATCAAGTGTTTTACTGGGTTGGTTAGTGAAGTTCTGTCAAATTTGGCCCTGCGAGTATGCGTGCTTGTTGACTGTCAAAGCATATGTAAACCTCCAAAACAAAAATGTAATCTATTGCAGTTTGCTAGTTGTTTAAATGAGGTGGCTGATTTTTAGTTTTCGATTTTCTGGCTAAGAACATTTTCAGCAAGTACAGAATATATAACCGTTGATCTGGCAAGAAATGCACTGTTCTTATCACTTTCTGTGAAATGAAGAGAAAGAAAAAGTATCCTTATCTTGTCTGGTATACATGACTAATCCCATCAATCCACCATGTGAAAGATGTGTGGCCTGGGTTAAATATTTCAAATATCCAGACCTTACACCTAGATGATATTCAGACTCATGTTAGCATCATATTTTGAATTGTGTTTTTTTTTTTTCTAGATCCCAATTACCTGATGGCCAACGAACGTATGAATCTCATGAACATGGCAAAGTTGAGTATAAAGGGCTTAATTGAGTCAGCGCTTAACCTGGGACGGACCCTGGACTCTGACTATGCACCTCTGCAGCAGTTCTTTGTGGTTATGGAGCACTGTCTAAAGCATGGCTTAAAAGGTATGACTAGTGGTAGTGGCATGCCAAATGTAGATCTATTTCTAAATCTTGAGATATTGTTGGATATGCTGTTTCTGTAGGTTAGACCATTATAGCTACAATAAGGTACAAATAATTTACCTTTTTATGACAATCTGGTCACATCCATATTCTGTTAAATCTGAGTTTTATTCCACATAGGCGGTTGAATACACCCTAGCATTTTAAGCCCTGTCCATCTTGAGTAATGGCAGATATTTCATGTAGCATTTACTTCCTGGAATCCATCTGCCCTTTGCTCATGCATGCAGGCAGGAGGTTGTGCTTGGCTGAGAAAACTCCTCCTCCAGACGAAAGAAAAGTGAACCAGGAAGCAAGTGAAGAAAAAAAGGGGGGGGGGGGTTAAAACAAGTAAATAGAATATACATTTCAATCTATATTTATATACTATGGCTAGTAGCATAGGGATTAAAAACGGTTAAGCCTGGTACACACTACAGTTTTTTTTTTTTTTTTTCATGCAACCCCACAGGTTGCATAAAAAAAAGACAGCGATCTCCCCCGATGAGCTGTTGTGTTCTGACAGGGGGACGTCCCCCGCCAGAATACTCAGATCAACGCTCTCTGCCATTGGCTGAGACCACTGATCAGGAGTTGGTCAGCTGCTGGTTTTCCAGCATGCACGTCTAACAGAAGCTGGCCAAACGGCCATTTTGTTTAGAATAGACGTGCTTGCAACCGGCCAGAATGTTGTACTGGCAAATGTCTCCCGACATTCTGCCCGTGTGTACGGGGCTTTACTCTTGATTGAGATGATAGTGATATGCAGAGGCGATTCAGTTCGCATGTCTCTCTCTCTCCCTCTCCCTCTCCCTCTCCCTCTCTCCCCCTCTCCCCCTCTCCCCCTCTCCCTCCCTCTCCCTCTCCCTCTCCCTCTCCCTCTCCCTCTCCCCCTCTCCCTCTCCCTCTCCCCCCCTCTCCCTCTCCCTCTCCCCCTCCCCCTCCCTTACATTGAGATTAGCAATCCCTAATGCAGAACTTAGAAAGTGGCCATCCTTAAATTTCTGCTAATATACGCATATGGAAAAACATCCCAACTCATTTTCTATGAGTTACAGGATCTTCACCCTAGAAAGACAAGATTGAAATTCAGCAGCTACAAATACTATAGCTGTTGACTTTTATTAAAAGAACACTTACCTGTCCAGGGATCCCCAGCGCTGGCATGTTTGCTGTGAAAAGATGGCCGTAACTTCTTGTAGCTTAACAGCCAACTTCCCACTACCCATGCATGAGTTTTTCTGAGCTTTGTGAATGGCCCTGCAGGCTTCTGGGACCTGTGATCTGTCCCAAAAGAATGCAGGGAAAGAGAGGGGCCAAACTTCTGCTCGGAACACAGAGGTGACAGTGGGTACCTATCAAAACTAGGTACCTGCTCCCCCTCAAAAAATAATGTGCCAAATGTTGAACGAGGGGGCGACATAAAGAGAAACTTCCTCTTTTAAAATTAAGTTCCACAAGTGGTAGTAAAGTCTCTAAGAAACTAAAAAAATTGCACCCCAGCAGGTTTAAGCCATAATGTACAAGTATGCACCGCATAATAATACATTATGAGAGACTTGCCAACAAACTGAGCCCTCCAGCACTGGGCTGTCACCGCTCCCCCTGGCCCCCGGGGTTTCCAAGTTAAGCCAGTCTTCCTTCCGGTATCCGAATCTTCGGCCACTTTAATGGCCGGGCTTCAGTGACTTCACTCTTGCGCATGCACAGGGGAATTGCATCGCAGGGGCACACAGAGCAGGCCTTAAATGCTTCTTTTTTTTTTTTTTTTATTACCACGTCAGACTCAACCATAGCAAGAGACTTGCTCATGATTTCATTTAATCATATATATTGTCTCTACTTCAGTTTCGCATCATTTGTGGTTATTTGCTATTTTATATATTTATCTTTTGCTTTATTCTCTTTTTTTTTTTTTTTTTCCCTTTCCCCCCCGTCTCCCTCCCTCCCTCCCCTCCCCCTTTCCTCTCCTCCCCCTTTCCTCTCCTCCCCCTTTCCTCTCCTCCCCCTCCCTCCCCAATCCTTAAATGCTTCTGTTATAAAAACCCCTACCTGTCAGAATAGACTTTAGTACCACTTTAAATGTTTGTACCACGAGGAAATGTCTTGCCACGTTTTATAAAAGGATGCATTTTGTGTTTCACTCTTTGCTAGGTAAGAAGACATTTCTTGGGCAGAATAAGTCCTTCTGGGGCCCTCTGGAACTAGTGGAGAAACTTTTACCTGAAGCATCAGAAATCACAGCTAGTGTGAAGGATCTTCCCGGTCTCAAGTAAGTTGCATTTTTCTATTTTACTATTAGTCTGGGTTCACACTAGCCGCGGCTCTCAGCATGGGGGTCCGGTGCGTCTGTTCTCTGTTTCACGGGCAAATCGGGTCCACATTTTTGCCTGAATTCAGACCTGAAACTGAGCCAAAGATGCACAGGACCCTTTTCCAGTTCAGACCGTGGCCGCCCCGGAGATGTGTGAACCGACTCCATTGAGAGCCGGTCACAGTCTCCTTTCATGCGAACTGGATGCAAGGAAACCCACATCGAATTCGCATAAGTGTGAACCCAGCCTTATAGTATGATCCTCTGTAGTTGCATGTGTACATCTTTAAAGGCTTTGTATTGTATTTACGTTGTTTTAGATAATAAGCGAAAATATATTAACATCGGGAAGTAAAGAGGTATCAAATGGGCAGGGCTGGATTTGCTCTCCATGCCGCCCCAAGGCCAGGTTCCACAATGCACCCCCTCCCCGCCAACCGAACCCCCCCCCCCCCAAAATTAACGGAGAATGTGCGGCACGGTTAGTTCAAATATGTTTTTTGTTTTTTTATCACTTTTTTATTTTTATTTATTTGTAGCTTGTCGTTTACTTTTTAAAATTTTTGTATCATTTTCTTATTATTTTTCTTATTCTTTACTTTTTTATTTTATTAATTTAATTATTTCTTATTATTTATTTATTTTTTATCAATTTTTTTTTCACTTAACTTTTTTGCTATCACACAGGAGAAAACAATTTCCTGTGTGATAGCAATTGGAGGTGACATGTTCTCTTTATTGACCCTGTCACCTCCAAAACAGGAGTCCTAGCACTGTGCTAGAACTCTTGTCACAGCTGAGATGGGAAGAGCACAGCTCTCCCCTCTCACTGTGTACATTGGCAGCAGGGACAGGTAACAGACTGGGTGGCCGGGGGGAGGACAGAGTCCCAAAGACAGAGCCAGCAGAGAGAGGTATGTCGGGTGGGGGGGGAGAGGGGAGGGGGGAGCACATATTTTACAAGTGATTTTGGTGACATCGCCGCAATCACTTGTTAACGAGCGAGCGGATTCCCCCATAACTTACCGCCCTCAACTGTATGTTCCGTGCGTCGGGGGACTCCATGCCACTGCCGCCCCTTGGAGCCCTGCCGCCCCAAGGCCTGGCCTCAGTGGCCTTGTGGGAAATCTGGGCCTGCAAATGGGTCTCATTCTCACAGGTCTAAGTCTAGTAAAGTTCATACAACAGGCACAATATAGAATGAGAACAGCTACTGCATTTTTTACACCGTTTACATTGACCCAGCTTGGATCAATGTAACTATATACCATACCTATGAAATCCCTCTAGAACAGGGGTGTCAAACTCCATTTCATCGTGGGCCGCATCAGCATTATGATTTCCCTCAAAAGGGTCGGTTGTATCTGTAAGATTAGATGTCCAGTGCATCCCCTCCCCTTACATTAGATGTCAAAAGCCACCCCACCATCAGAAGTTGAGTCCCTCACTCTCCCTTACATCACAGTTTGTACCTTACCTTATGGTGCTGCTGGGAAGAAGATGGATGCATTGCTTGAAAGCACAAAGTACTGGGTCTGGAGGAGGACAATAGGAGGGCTGGAGATCTCCTGCAGCTGCAGGAGAGGTGCAAGGGCCACATGAAATGGCATGGAGGGCAAGATTCGGCCCGCGGGCCTTGTGTTTGACACCTGTGCTCTAGAAGCTCGAGATCATTGTAGTAGACACTGCTACTCCAGTCATCTCCACTAGCTTCTGGGTCCTATGTCTAGCGGTTGCCCTTTCTATAATTGGACGAGGTGGGGGCAGTGACATCTGTACCAATGTAACCATGTAAAAAAAATATCCATACCTGGAATTCTTCTTTATTCATTGATGATCAGCAATTTCTTTTTTTTTTAATTTGTCTGTTATCACAATGTGCTTTTGGACAGGATTTTTAGTTTGAATTCATTATTGTGTATGTAAGCACACCATGACTATGGAGATTTATGACCTGCCGATCAAATATTTAAAATGGTTTTGTGCGGTTTAACACTAGGAAAACAGGTTATTGCTGTACTATAAATCAATGTGTTTTTACAGGGGAACAACAGTGATAAGTTCTTCATTAACTGCATCATACATGGGAAGCTTTGAATTTTCGATTCTGAACTGTCTGACTGCTAATAATTTTATTGGTATACTCCTATAATTTAATATTGTTAAAGACTATACATTTTTTATTTTTTTTCTCTAGGACACCTGCAGGTAGAGGGCGAGCCTGGTTACGCTTGGCACTGATGCAGAAGAAGCTCTCAGAATACATGAAAGCCATTATCAACAGGAAAGATCTCCTAAGGTAACTCGGCTTGGGTTTAAACAACAAACAAAATGCATCTGCGAATGAAAGCCGATTTTACAATTTACCTGAATGTCTGGGCTAGAGATGGAAAGGCCTGGGGAAAAAAACAGAAAGATTGGGGAAAAAAACTTGTGTGAAATATATTCTTTTACAATAAGTAATATATTTTTGAAATGGTATTCAAACTATATAACATGAAGACCTTAAAGCGGAGGTTCACCCATGGAGAACACATTTCCCCCTAGATGGATGCTCGTTTTGTCTAGGGGAATCGGCTATTTGTTTTAAAATATGATCCGTACTTACCCGTTTACGAGATGCATCTTCTCCGTCGCTTCCGGGTATGGGCTGCGGGACTGGGCGTTCCTTCTTGATTGACAGTCTTCCGAGAGGCTTCCGACGGTTGCATCCATCGCGTCACGATTTTCTGAAAGAAGCCGAACGTCGGTGCGCAGGCGCAGTATAGAGCCGCACCGACGTTCGGCTTCTTTCGGCTACGAGTGACGCGATGGATGTGACCGTCGGAAGCCTCTCGGAAGACTGTCAATCAAGAAGGAACGCCCGCTCCCGAAGACCCATACCCGGAAGTGACGGAGAAGATGCATCTCGAAAACGGGTAAGTACTGCTCATATTTTAAAACAAATAGCCGATTCCCCTAGACGAAACGAGCATCCAGCTATGGGGAAAAGAGAAAAAAAAACACAAATGGGTGAACTCCCGCTTTAAGGAAATCCTTTATATAAAGTGTTATATTGCAAGTTCTCTCAGCTGAGGACAAGCAAATCCTGTAATACAATTAAAGTAACACTGTACTTCTCAATGCAGTTCTCAAACAAGAGAAATATACATATCTGCCACTAGGGGGGACTTCAGGGTAAAGGCTCCGGTATAGTTTGCTTGAATCAGTTGGGCGATTTGGGATACAGTAGATAATAGTTTCTGTCCACTCAGGCCTTAACAGCTCAGAGGGTAAATTTGTCTGACAAATTTGGTTTTATATTTTTTTTTAATCTTTACATGATTCCTATTAATGTTTTCCAACATCACAGCATAGTGTTTAGCTATAGTCTGGTCAGTAAATGGGTTTTTCTTTCTCTCCTCTCAGTAAAATGATGAGACCAACATCTAGAGAAACATTTCCACAGTGCAATTTCTGCTGAAAGCAAAGCTGCAATTTGCAAATATTGTGAGAAGAAATATTCTTTTCCAAATGCTACAAGGATGACAAAAAACATCTTTCATGCCAGAGGTGCTTTAAAGACATTAACTCTTTTGCGCCAACCGCCCCTTTTAAGGGTTCTAAAAGCTGGGAGGCGGAGGCAGGCATTCGGGTCATGTGACCACTGTGTCATATAATCGAAGAGCTCCTGATCGCTAGTATGCACCGGGAGCTTTCCGGTACCCATCGCCTACCATGCTGGGAGTGCGCTCTCAATAAGGTATGTTGTTTTAACAGGGCCACATATATACGGCTGCTTGGTGTTAAGGCCTACCGGCCAATCGGACGCATATATGTGTGCAGCTGGCGTCAAGGGTTAAGAAATTACTTTATGAAATTAAATAGGGGTGCAACGGATCAAAAAACTCACGGATCGGATCGATCCTCGGATCAGGAGTCACGGATCGGATCGTTTTCGGATCAGTAAAAAAAAAAGTTGTCTTTTTACATTTTTATTAAAAAAAATTTTTTTTTACTACTAATGGCGGCGATCAGCAATTTTTTTCGTGACCGCGACATTATGGCGGACACATCGGACAATTTTGGGACCATTACAGTGTGAAAAATGGCAATTACAGTGTTACTGTTTTACTAGTGTGGGGGCATTGTTGGCTATGGCTATTATTAATAGCCATAGCCAACATTGCCCCCAAACTAGTAAAACAGTAACACTGTAATTGCCATTTTTGCCACTGTAATAATAGTCATAGCCAACATTGCCCCCACACTAGTAAACAGTAATACTGTGTGTATAGCCATTTTTCCCACTGATTACAGTGGGAAAAATGGCTATACACACAGTGTTACTGTTTACTAGTGTGGGGGCAATGTTGGCTATGACTATTATTACAGTGGCAAACATGGTAATTACAGTGTTACTGTTTTACTAGACCGAGTACATCATTACAGTGAGTTGGCTAATGGCTATTAAGCCATTAGCCAACTCACTGTACTGATGTACTCGGTCCGTCTCACTGTACTCAGGTTGCATGCAGACTAGAGTCAGCGGCGCAGCGCGCTCTTGCAAAATAGAAAAAATCCACGAGCAGAGGGAGGGATGATGATGATGTCAGCGCGCACCGCCACCGAGTGTAGCAAGATGGCCGACCGCTCCGGAGCTAGGCCGAAGCCGCGGTCTTTCCTAAGGCCGCGGCGGCGGTGCATTCCGCGGATCGCATACTGTGCCGATCCGAACAGGTCGACCCGTTCGGATCGCGGATCGGGCACGATCCGTTGCACCCCTAGAATTAAATGATGAAGACCATAATGAAATAGATTTCCACTCCATAGTTCTCATTCCAGAAACAATGGGGTTGATTTACTAAAACTGGAGAGTGCAAAATCTGGTGCAGCTCTGCATAGAAACCAATCGGCTTCCAGTTTTTTTTTTTTGTCAAAGCTTAATTGATGAAGCTCAAGTTAGAAGCTGATTGGCTATCATGCAGAGCTGCACCAGACTTTGTACTCTCCGGTTTTAGTAAATCAACCCCACTGTTTCTGCTGCTTCTGGATCATCACAAAGTGTTTCTTCACCAGCAGCATCTTCAAGAAAGGGAAGTGTTACAAACCACGGCCTCCAAAAAATACATACTCCCTTCACTTATAGATAAAATGACACCTAAAAATCAGGAGAACATTTATCAAGCTCTTGCAATATATGCTTCTGGATCAGCATTGTCAATAATGGAAAATGCATGGGGGGCACGGGGGGCTACTTGTTCTCATGTATAGTTGAAATGTTCTTGACATGTACGTTTGCCCACTGAAAAATAAATACTCAGTCTATAGTTTTTAAAGTCGATACATTTTTATTGTATTTTTCAAGTAGCAAGTAACACGGCTCAAGGCCCATAGCTGATGCAACAGCAACATATATATTTAGTACAAAGTATTGTTGAGTAGTAGTTTATCAAACCTTTCAATAGACCCAAGCGCATCTTAGGTTGGTAAATAAAAGAGAACATATAAAAAGAAAGAAAGAAAGAAGAAACAAAATAAACAAGCACAATGTTCCGTCTGTTGTCGAATACACCCACTAGTTCAACAGTCATTACTTCAAGAGAGCCTATAATCAAAGAAATTTGTGACGGTCATACCACTCCAACCATAGTTGCCACTGAGGGCAAATTTTATGTAGGGAGTTCTGTGTGGAGGCGAACAGCAGTTCATATGCGGCATGGGTGTGAGTAGTTGTGAGCACTTCTTGCAAGGGAGGTGGATTGAATTGCTTCCAATGGCGAGCAAGTACTAGCCTGGCACTTAGGAGGATGTGTATGGCTATTGTTCTCTTGTCGGGTGGAAGAATTTCAACACCCAGCGACAGCAGCGCCATGCCAGGTTCCATTGGTAGTGATATGCCTATAACGTCGGCGATAGTTTGGAAGACTTCATGCCAGTATTTAACCACTAGGGGGCAGTCCCAGAGAACATGAAGTAAAGTTCCTGGGTTCCCACACATCCTCCAACAGCAGTTGGATGTCTGCGGGGCGAATTTTGCTATCCTTGAGGGAGTCAAGTACCATCTCAATAAAATTTTCTGGTTTAATTCCCATAAGTTCACACACCTGGTTGCCGCATATGTAATGCTGAGAGCCTTTCGCCACTGTTCAGAGGGATATTCTTTCCCCCAATCTCTTTCCCACGTTAGTATTGCTGAAGATTTGGTAAAGACATCTTTGTCATTAAGCAGCATATAAAACATAGTGATACCTCTGGTCTTAACCGTAGTGCTAGTGAAATATAGGGTGACCTGCCATGGCAAGGAGATGGGTCTTGTTGGGTGTGTTCGCATAAAGTGATTAACTTGTAAATAGTTATATACATCCTTATTTGATAAACCAAAGTCTAGCTGGAGGGTGCGAAATGTTTTCAGGGCCGGACCCACTGTCAAGTCTGTCATATCTCTTATCCCCTTTCCCACCCAGCTCTCCACGCTCAAATTGGGGATTGCACTAGCTAAACACTGGATTGGGATAGGTATATTCGAACAAGCCTGGTGTTGAAAGTTGAGGGAATTGAGCACCTCCCACCCCTGGAGAGCTGCTAAAATCGTCGGGGAGAACTCGCCCAGCTGGAAATTAATGGTACGCGACATTAAAAGAAAAGCAGAAAGGTCACGACCCGGTACCTGATGACTTTCTAGGTCTGTCCATCTATTCTGTCCTGAGGTTGGGAACCATGCTTTGAGTTGAGCCAAAATTGTCGCTATGTAGTAATCCCTCAACACCACCACTCCACCCATCCGTTTGGTCTTGACTAGTTTAGAAAATGCACAGCGGGCTCTCTTTCCCTGCCACAAGAATTGGTTGAGAAGTAACTGAGCAGCTGTGAAAAAGGTATTCGGCACCGGGATAGGGAGTGTACGGAATATGTAGATCATTTGAGGTAACACCATCATTTTAAAGGCCGCCAATCTACCTGACCAAGATAATTCCGTTTTACCTAGCTCACGGAGTTTAGTTTTTAGTTTATCTAGGAAGGATGTGTAGTTAGCCCTGACCAGCCCCGCAGTCGTGGAGGTAAGGGTGATGCCTAGGTATTTTATCCCTTCCCCATCCCAAGTATATGGAAAAGAGTTGGCCAGCCTCTCCTGCAATCTAGGATGAATGTTCAAGCCCAGGATATAGGATTTCTGTTCATTCACCTTATAATATGACATTTGACCAAACATTTGTAATACCTGATGTACCGAAGCCAGGGATCTCTCCACATCTGTCAATATCAAAATCACGTCGTCCGCGAAGAGACTGATCTTGTGTGTGGAGGTGGGGGTTTTAAAACCAGAGATCGGTGGATGATTGCGAATGTAACACGCCAGGGGTTCCATTACCAGATTGAAGATCAAAGGAGAAAGCGGACAGCCCTGGCGCGTGCCATTCGTGATTTGGAATGGAGTGGACAAAACACCAGACGTGAACACCTGCGCCATTGGGCAGGTATACAACGCCATGATGGCCGATAAAATTGAACCTGTAAAGCCGAAAGCAGCCAACACCTTAGCAAAGTATCCCCAGTGCACCCTATCAAACGCCTTCTCTGCATCCAAAGCGAGGAGCAGAGAAGGCGTTTGTGTCTTGTTCAAGCAATGGATAATGTTAATCAAGCGCCTGGTGGCATCCGACGTCTGGCGTCCGGTTGTGAATCCAGATTGATCGGGGTGCACTAGTATCGGGAGGATCTTGTTCAAACGAAGGGCGATAAGTTTAGCGTATATTTTTAAGTCTAGGTTTAAGAGTGAGATGGGTCGGAAATTTTGAGGTTCAGATGGGTCCTTCCCTGGCTTGGGCAACGTAATTATCAACGCTTTCAACATTTCTGAGGGGAAAGAGGCCGAGGCAACCGCATCACCAAACACCCTAAGTAAATAGGGAGACAGTATTTGCTTGAATGACTTGTAATATTCCCCTACGTACCCATCTGGGCCCGGGGATTTGTTAGGTGGTAGAGAGTCTATGGCCCTATGGATTTCCTGAATAGTGAATGGGGAATTTAGTTCCTGGAGTTGTTCAGAGGTCAAGCTGGGGAGTGACACCTTGGACAGGAAGTCATCAATCAATGCTGGGTTAGGTTGATAAGTGTGGGGATCTTGTTTGAGGTTATAAAGGGACGAGTAGTTGCTACTAAAGGCATCTGCAATGTCTTTGGGATGATGATGTTTAATTTTGGATTCGGGATGCACAATGAAGGGTATTTTGGATTTGTATCTATGACCGCGAAGTCGACGCGCTAATATTTTACCTGCCTTGTTGCTGTTGGCATAGAATTGAGCTTTAAGTCTCCTCGACGACTTTTCAAAGTCGTCCAGAAGGCACATCCTGAGGTCATGTCGCAACTTCGTAAGTTCGCTAGACACTATAGGGGAAGGGGCCTGCTTATTCTGGGCTTCTAAGCGTTCAATATTGGTGGTTAGGTCCCTGATGCGTTTCTGCCTCCGCCTCTTTACCCCTGCTCCAATTTTAATAAACATTCCCCTCATGTAGGCTTTATGAGCATTCCATAGAATAGAACAGTCATGTACTGAATCTACATTAATAGAAAAAAATTCCCTCAAATGTTCCTCCAGGGAAGCTTTCGATTCTGGCATTTGTAGGAGTGCAGGATTGGCTCTCCAAACTGGGCATGCTCCCACCGAAAGTGTATCGGCTAGCGAAAGGGACACGGATGCATGGTCCGACCATGTGATAGTGTTAATACTAGTTTTGATAGTCCTGTTTAGGAGGCCAAAATCAACCAAAAATCAGTCTATCCTCGAGTAGGATCTATGTGATGATGAGAAAAAGGTGAAGTCCTTCTCTTCAGCATGGTGACACCTCCAGGCGTCGAATAAGCTATGTTGGTGTATCGTTTGTTGAAGCGTTGGCCCTGCCCGAGAAAGTGTAGAGGTAGAGTCCATGGACCTCTCTGGGACCAGGTTAAAGTCACCGCAAAGCAACAAAGCACCTTGCTTGACACGTTCAATCCTCTTCAGGAGCCTATTAATGAATCGTAGTTGGTGTTGGTTGGGAGAGTATACGTTAACCAGTGTGTATTTAACTGAGTTGATATCACATACTATGATAAGGTACCTGCCATTACTATCTTTAATCTCCTCATGAAGCTGAAAGGAGACTGTGTCTCGAATAGCCATTAGAACGCCTCGTTTCTTAACCTCGGCACTTGCCGTGAAAACATACGGAAAGTTCTTGTGTGAACATTGGGGTTGAGCCGAGGCACGAAAGTGCGTCTCCTGTGCGCATAGAATGTCACCTCCATGTTACATGGCCTCCGCCCATAGTGCCCTATGTTTGGCGGGGTGATTTAGGCCTTTAGTGTTGATAGACAAAAAAGTCACTCCCATGGTGTCTAAGTGGTGGTTTTGAAATGGGGGCTCCATAAAGGAGTCGAGATGTATGGAGAATGGCTAAATTCCTCTGTCGTAGGTAGGGAACAGTCCATGTTAATGTAAGTATGTGAGACATCTGTAGGTTTGGTACTTACGCTTAGAAGAACAAACGTGCAGCTTTGAGGGCTCCTCGGCGACTCTGTTACTTTATCGCAGATTAGAAAGGATTCTAGGTTGTATTCAGTGTAGGTAGGTGCTCAGCAGGTGAACGATTCGATAGACCAGAATGGCTTGCCAGTCGGCCTCCTGGGTGTGTTTCGGCTGACGGAAGGTAGGAAGATAAAAAAGAAGAAAAATTAAGCAAAAAAACAGAAAACAAGATTGCAGTTCCGGCACGAGAGCCGTAGCAGACATTTAAACTTCAAAACTGACCAATTGGTCAAAAAGAGCTCAGAGTGCAGCAACAAGCTGCTCAGGCACAAATAGGGGGAAAAAAGAAAGTTTGTGATGAGAAAGCAAGCCCCCCCCCGGGACTTAGTATAGTAACAATGCAAACCAGGTTAAGTATGTGTTTTGGAGTTCTTGGCAGTGACTGTCTTCCACGCCTGTGTCACCGATTTTGGTTTTTTCACATTACTATCCGCAGCTGATTCATCAGGGAGAATGTCCCATTCCCTTAGTAGGGTCAGGCCGCCTTCTAGCGAGGTCACCACGTGGTTTTTACCTTCTCTAGTTATGGTGATGCTAGTTGGAAAACCCTACCTGTAGGTAATCTGATGATTTCTCAGTGCCTTGGTTATGGTAGCTAGGTTTCTCCGTTTTTTCAGGGTATACTGAGACAGGTCAGCGTAGAACTGTAAGTGCTGGTAGCAGGATGGAACATGATCTTTGGTACGCATAATCGCCATTAACTGTTCCTTAATGTGGTAAAAATGCAACCTCAAGATGACATCCCTTGGTATTGTATCAGGCAGATAGGAAGGCTTCGGAAGGCGGTGAATTCTGTCTATAGTAATGTCAATCGCAGTGGTGTCAGGGAGTAGTTCAGAGAACAAGGCTGCGGCATAGGCCTTAAGTTCCCCTTGCTGCACTGATTCAGGGATCCCCCTGATTTTTAAATTGTTCCTCCTACTTCTGTCTTCCAAATCTGCAAGCTTAATTTTAATGCCCTCCAACTCATCCTCTCCCTGTTCCTGAGCGTCAACCAGATCGTTGATCGTTATGGCATATTCACCCATCTTTGTTTCAACATGTTCCACCCTCTCTTCTACTGCTTGTATATCTGTGTGGAATTTGTTCATACAGGACATCATGTCCGCTTGGATAGTGCTCCTGAGGGATAGCAACATGTCCTTTAACACTGTGTCTAAAACAGGCTGATTTGTAGTGGGGAACTGTTCAATCCTAGCAGGGAGCTCCCTCGTGTCATCTCCAGAGTCTGCTTCTGGCCCCTGCACAGGACTATACTGTGGTTCTTCCATACGGAATCTAGCTTTGGCTGGGCTAGCAGTGTGTGGGGTTCTGGGGCACGATCGCGGGCTGTTTTGCGATCCACTGTGCCTGTTATTGGTATCGGAGGGGAGATGAGGAGAGCGAGCGGAGCTTGCTGGCGTGGAGGACATGCCGGCGCCATCTTGCCTACCTCCATGCTGGCTGAACGGAAAGAATTCCGTCAGCTTGTGCGGTTTCCTCTCCTCCTTCCGTTTTCTCGTCATGCTCGGAGGGTTCCCCAGGTAGATGGGCACAGGTCTCGGGTGGTGGAGTTATCCTGGATAGCTGTTGTGAGCCGTTATGTGTCCCGGTGGTGCGGAGCTCTGCTCTCAGACGACCATCTCAGATCGCGGCTAGCCACGCCCCCCCAGTCTATAGTTTTTAATTGTAGGCTTATAGACAGTGAGAGACAGAATAACAACTATTCAGAAAATATTCATAAAATATTCAGAAATATGCATTTTAAAAATAAGTTATTGATTTGCATTTTAATGAGTGAAATAAGTATTTGATCCCCTATCAATCAGCACGATTTCTGGTTCACAGATGTCTTCTATACAGGAAACAAACTGAGAATAAGGAGCACTCTTAAAGGGACTGCTTCCAATCTCAGCTTGTTACCTGTATAAAAGTCACTTGTCCACAGAAGCAATCAATTAATCAGATTCCAATCTCCACCATGGCCAAGACCAAACCTAATTTTTTCCTCAGTTTAGGCCGATATGTATTCTTCTACATATTTTTGGTAATAAAAATCGCAATAAGCGTATATTGATTGGTTTGTGCAAAAGTTATAGCGTCTACAAAATAGGGGTTAGATTTATGGAATTTTCTTTATACATTTTTTTTTTTTTTATTAGTAATGGTGGCGATCTGCGATTTTTATCATGACTGTGACATTATGGCGGACACTTTTGACGCTATTTTGGGACCATTGTCATTCATACAGTGATCGGTGCTATAAAAATGCACTGATTACTGTGTAAATGACACTGGCAGGGAAGGGGTTAAACACTAGGGGGCAATGAAGGGGGTAAGTGTGTCCTAGGTAGTGATTCTAACTGTGGGGGGGATGGGCTACAAATGACACGACAGTGATCACTGCTCCCGATGACAGGGAGCAGTAGATAACTGTCCTGTCACTAGGTTTACAAAGGCATCTCCCGGGTTCTGCCTCTCCGTGACACAATGGCGGCCCGGTCATCGAGTTTGCATGGCACGGTAGTTGTTAAAATGCAAATCAATTTTATAACTTTTTTGAAATGCGTTTTTCTGGATATTTTTGTTGTTCTGTTTCTCACTGTTAAAATAAACCGACCATTAAAATTATAGGCTGATCATTTCTTTGGTAGTTGGCAAACATACAAAATCAGCAGGGGATCAAATTCTTTTTTTCCCTCACTGTGTACAGTCCTTGTTGTTACTTTATTAAGCTGTACTTTTTATTTCAAGCATAATACTTTTATATACACTGCATTTCACCTTCCCAGTGTAACAAAATGACTTTCAATGTGTAAAACTACTGTTTGTAGCTATCTTGATAAATCCCCATAATGGACTATAGGCCTTCTGTTGAGCTCTTACTCCTGTAGCCTATATCAGCTGCTCTGATATTTGCCCAGACAGCTAAATGCCCCCTTAGTGCAGAGTTTGCCCAGGTCGATTTTAAAGGCAATAAACCCATTTGGCGCAAATATTCCATGGCATAAAGGAAGCGTTCAATTATGTGAGATGTAATTTACTGTATACCCAAAAATCAGCAAATGCCTTTCCAAACTTTCCGAACTGTGTATTGTTGACTATGCCAACCTCTCCTTAATGTGTGCCTCACACGCCCTCCCTCACAGACACTGCAGATCACAGTGGGATCGATTAAAGTAGAGAGTCGGTGTCATCAATTCAGAAAGCAGTGGGCGGGACTAGGTGTGGTCAGATGCTGACTGGCTAGATACAGGTTTATTAATCAGCAGTAAGGATGGGTTCAGGGGCGTGTTTGCAGCTCCACGTGCCCGAGCCCGCCAGGAAGCTTACACTGCACAGCGCTAATCACAGGCAGTGGGACATTTCCAGATCTCTGCGGACCGGGAAATGTCTCGCTGTCTGTGATTAGCGCTACGCTGTGTAAGCTTCCTGGCAGGCTCGGGCATGTGGAGCTGCGAACAAGCCTGAGCCCATTCTTAATCAGCAGTGATGGTGTTGATAGCCATGCCCCTACAACCTCTTCTCATCCCACCATAGTGAAATAGACACAGCCTACCTAAGGGGGGCAACATTTCACTGAGTTCAAGAGCAGTGCCGCATCCACCCTAATATAGGAAGCTGAATTAGGTGGGCTTTACTGGCAGGATCAACAAGTATTTGTGAGACTTAAGATGGTCATAGATGATTCATTTTATTTTTTTCCAACCAGTAGGTTGAAGAAAAAAAAAAAAAATAACCACCTCAAATGTGTTGATGAGGGGAATTCTTTCCGCTGTGTCATTGTATTCTGACAGCATGTAGATAGTCTGCAGCGCTGATCGAGTGGTTGAACAGAAGTCGATCAGCAGAACTACAGTGGCTGTTCTTGATTCAATATTGGGCCGTTCGCTGCTGAACCAGACAAATATTGATCCATGTATGGCCAGCTTAATGGGAAACCAAAATTCTATTTTAACATACTGTACTTCTAAAAGATGCAAAAGTGCACTTAAAGCCTAAATGGACCTAACAAATAAAAAAATCAGCACAAGGGACATTGCCTACTTTATGGAGAGATATGTCCCTTATGCTTCTTTCGCCATAACCTATCCTACCTCCACTGCCATAATCTTCTGGCGTTGTGGGGGTTATTAGATCTAATGGGCTGTCACAGCTACTCATAAAGAGTGCCTGACTATGCCCACCTTTCTGCCCAACTGCTCCATTCATTGAAGCCATTACTACAGCTTCTGTGAATAAAACAGGATCTATGAATAGAGAACGAGCAGATAACTTATAGGTCTGCCCCTCCATTCATAGATCCATTCACAGGAGGATTGCAGGGTGAGTGGGGGCATCTGAGGAGGAACATGTTGGCAAATGGAGGGCACAGCAGCACAAGGGACACATCTCACTAAAGTTAGGTCCCTTGTTCCAATATTTTTTTTTTTTTATGGATATGTACTATGAAGCAGTCGGTTAAGACTAATGCTAATCGATACTTTATCGCCAAATACCAACAGCTAGTTGTCATGTACAACAATCTAAATAGCGTTTTGCAATTGGACATTTAAAAGCTTAAAAAATTAACACCAACTTTCTCTGAACATGCATTGGCATTGCTGCTAACAGTTTTTTTTAATAAAGCTTTCTTTTATTCCTTTGTCTGCAAAAAAAAAGAATGCAGGAAAAATTGCCTTGAGTCATGGAAGCAGGTGCACAAAGCTCTACAGAGCTGAATCTAAAATGGCCAGACAAAGCAGTAAATGTCCACTTATTGACCACTAATTATGTGGAGTGTTTCCTGAACAAGCAACGGACGTCCATGGGACTAATGTGACAGCTGTGTTCTCCATGCACTCAGTGTTCTCTAATGTGTACAGTACACGCTTCCTTTAAATCATATATGATCCTCTCCCTCTCGATCTGTGATTTGTATTCACAGCATATCTGTTTTTTTTTGCATTAAAGTGTTTACCTAGGTCATTTTTTTTATTTTATTATTAAAATAACAAACATGTTATACTTACCTGCTCTGTGCAGTGGTATTGCTCAGAGTGGCCCCTGATCCTTCTCTTCTGGGGTCCCCGGTGGTGATCTTGGCTCCTCCTCTTTTTTTCATCCACCATAGCCAGCTGCTTGCTATGAGGAGAAGCGTGGTCTGTGCGCTTCCGACCTGTGTGTCTATGGAGCCGCGCTCCATAGTGTTACACAGTGGGACTTGGGCCCAACCCCACTTCCTCTTCACTGCATCTGATTGACAGCAGCAAGAGCCAAAGGCTTTTGCTGCTTCTTGAATGCTGTGTGAAGAGAAAGTAAGGGGAGAATAGATGCAGCCGTGCACAGCGCTGATCTATTCTCCCCTCTCCCCTCTCTTACCTTAATGCAAACGATGCATTAAAGACCCTGATGGGTTTTGCTTCCTTTTTTGTTCCCTGAAAAGTAAAAGCATAATGTGCTAGCATCCAGAGCATACAAAGCCTGTGCTGTCCCCGCTGCATCCATGTTCGCCCCTCATTTGTGAGGTTTTTCATTTTAATAGAAATAAAAAAACAAACAAACATTTCTATTAAAATGAAAAACCTCACAAATGAAAATGTTATATATATATATATATATATGTGTGTGTGTGTGTGTGTGTATGTATGTATATATATATATATATATATATATATATATATATATATATATATATATATATATATATATATATATATATATATATATATATATATATATATATATATATATATATATATATATATATATATATATTTTGTGTGTGTGTGTGTGTGTGTATATAAATAAAATATATATATATATATATATATATATACAATTTTGGCAAAAGCTTTATCTGTTTTAAAAAATATAAAATGTATACAATTAATTTGGGTACATTGTTGCATGACTAATTTAAAAGAATCACAGCACTAGAAATTGAAAAATGGCCTGGTAATGAATGGGTATTGCAGGCTAATACTCAAGTGATTAAAGGATAACTTCACCTTTTTACAAAAAATAATAAATGCATGTAAAAAAAAGTGATTTTTTTTTTCTTGTGGGAGCCTGTAAAGCATTGCACCAGTGATCAGCAAATCGCTGATGCCATGCAGGTCTCCTGCAGACCTGTCCGTGTATCTGCTTGCTCATGCCTCGTACAGTAAAAGTTGGGGATAAGGCTAAGCCGGAGCAAGTCACGTTCTCTGTGATGTTGCCTCGGCTTTTTTCAGGTCTTTTTCTGCCTGTGCAAAGTGGATTGGAGCTGTCAGTCAAAGGTCTGATCTGCCTGAATGCATTGGTCGGGGGGGGGGGGGGGTCAAAATCTTCACTGACAACTCCATTGTTCATGGCCTGTGGGGAGGGCCTGAAGAAGCTGACGTGATGTCACAGTAAGTCAAGTGACCCATATGGGAAGGACCTGGAATGGTATTAATTCCATTTATTACTAAAGGTCTGCACAGTGGCTATGGGGTTAGCATTTCAACCTAGCAGCACTAGGGTCAGCAGTTTGAGTCCCAACCACGGCACTACCTACATGGAGTTTGTATGTTCTCCCTGTGCCTGCGTGGGTTTCATCCGGGTAATCTGGTTTCCTCCTACACTGCAAAGAAATGCTGGTAGGTTAATTGGCTCCTGTCTAACTTGGCCCTTGTATGAAGATGCATAAATGCGAGTTATGGACCTTGGGTTGCAAGCTCCTTGAGGGCAGGGACTGATGTGAATGTAAAATATATGTGTATAGCGCTGAGTAAATTGATGGTACTTTTATAAGTACCTGTAATAATAAATAAAATAAATTAAATAAAGCAGTTTCAATTTAGATTAATAGCTGGTGGAGTGCCCTGTCATCTAGTTAATGCAGTAATATCAGGGTTAAGAATCACCTTAAAGCGGGAGTTCACCCTAAAAAAGTTTTTAACCTTAGATTGATGCTCATTTTGTCAAGGGGAATCGGGTAATTTTTTTAAAAACGAAGCAGTACTTACCGTTTTAGAGAGCGATCTTCTTCGCCGCTTCCGGGTATGGTCTTCGGGACTGGGCGTTCCTATTTGATTGACAGTCTTCCGACAGGCTTCCGACGGTCGCATCTATCGCGTCACGAGTAGCCGAAAGAAGCTGAACGTCGGCGCAGCTCTATACGGCGCCTGCGCACCGACGTTCGGCTACTTTCGGAAAATCGTGACGCGATGTATGCGACCGTCGGAAGCCTGTCGGAAGACTGTCAATCAAATAGGAACGCCCAGTCCCGCAGCCCATACCCGGAAGCGGCGGAGAAGATCTATCTCTAAAACGGTACCCTGTTTCCCCAAAAATAAGACCTACCCTGAAAATAAGACCTAGCGTTATTTTCCAGGAGGGCTGCAATATAAGCCCTACCCCGAAAATAAGCCCTAGTTAAAAATGCTTGTAAAATCCTCTGATCCACTATATTACAGTAGTATATAATGTACAATGTGTGTGTGTTTCTGTAATATAATTGCGGGGAAAAGAGCTCGGGCGGGTAACAGAAGTGCAGAGCGGCGCTATAACAAATGTATTTGGCACAATTATATTACAGAAACGCACACATTGTACATTATATAATACTGTAATAGAGTGGATTATAGGATTGTACAAGCATTTTAACTCGGTTCACACTTGGGATTCCTGACAGGCAGGGAGGGGGAGAGAAGACGGCACATTACATGGTAAGACCTACCCCGAAAAATAAGCCCTACTGATTCTTTTGTTGGCATAATTAATATAAGACCCGGGCTTATTTTCGGGGAAACACGGTAAGTACGGCTTCGATTTAAAAAATACTACCCGATTCCCCTTGACAAAATGAGCCTCAATCTAATGTTAAAAATTTTTCATTTCCGGGTGAACCTCCACTTTAATTCCCCGGACTGAGCTTTTTTTTTTTTAATAAATCATAGAAATCAAGGATTTGGATAGTAGGGTATTATCCAATATAGGATTCTTATGCCCTTTCTTCTACAAAGATTTAATAAGGTTCTTACAAAAAAAACAGAAGCTTAGAGTGTGTATACTAATGTAGTGAAATAATTTACTGGGTAAACTCCTCTACATTTTATTAGACTAGAACAGATATTTAAGCCATATATCTTTTAATAAGATGAATTGAATAATTTTAAGACTATTTAAAATTACATAAGCCACCAAGACATTCATAAATCCGCTAAGCCAGTTTGTGACCTTGGCACCCCTGCCAGACCACACAGCCATATCCTTTCTGCAGACTGTTTTTAAACTATTTGTTACCCTAACACTTCATATTCCTGCTATGTGCCTGCTTTAGCATGTACTTGTATGAGAAAGTATCCTGTTCTATTTGTATTGCTTCCTTTATGTGAAATCCCTGGTGTTTCTGCCAGTCCCTCTGGTTTCCTATTTAAATCTGACCACACTGAGCATGAGAACACATCATGGTGAGGTCTATAGCTGTTCTGGGAACTCGGTGTGCTCTCCTCCAATGATCACACTTGTCCTGACACACCCTTGCCATTCACTGGAAAGCTTTGTATGCTGCTTTTCCTCACCCAGCTCTTATGCAGCTGAGAACCGAGGGAATGGTATTCCCTATAAATAAAAAAGGGGGGAAAAAAGGCATTTCTAATTTTTTATATATATCTATAAAAACATGTTTTGCCTTTCATTTCTATGTTAAACTGAATGGGTTGTTTTACAAGGTGATCTTTTACAATCACTTTAAGTAAAACAATTTGGCCAGGCTCAGGACTAACCCCAGCCTGTGATTGGACAATGAAGGACATGTCTGTGCTGTCATGTCCTGTACGCATGTTCACATATTCACTGTGAAAAGCAATAGAGCCTGACCGTCAGACAGTGCTGACCTTGTTCTTTCAGCGTAAAAAGGAGATAATCTGCCTTACTTATGATGTCCAACTAATAGCAAGGCATATTTAGATATATATGCTTCTTATACTATTAAAAGACATTATTAGAATTATATTAATAATGCATAACTGTTTTAAATGCTGTATCTGCTTGATTTGTCTATAATGGAACCTGCATAATATACACTGAAATTCTATGCATTAATCCTGTAACGTGAGTAGGTAAACAATGGAAGTACTACAGATATAGCAGCTCAGACAAGCTCCGTTATTCTGGATTGGACTGACTGGCTTCCGGGTACAGCCTCATGTCCAATAAACAGGATGAAATATGTAGCTACAAAATCACTGTTTTATTTTTTTTTGTACCCTGGTGTAACGGAACCCCAAATGGGACAGGGGTTAAATCCGTTTACGATATTCCATTCCTCCCAAGACAGCTTATCTGACACTCCACAATCTAGCAGACATCAGACATCCCATAAGAATTCCCTCAATAACGAGACTGACAAGCTCTGTTACTGAGTCAAAATGTATGAACACTTTTAATGGTAACTCTCAGTTTTATATGCAGTACAACATCTTACAGTAATCAAAGGAACAAAGAACCCTCCACCCACACATCACTTCAATACACACTCTCTTAGACAATGACATCCCATTGAGCTAATTATTCCCAAGACATTCCGTCTCCGACAATATGTGATTCACCTGCAGAATACACATTTGTATGTCAGACGTTTTGGGCACCGATCTAACATGACCTAATTATCACAGCTGAGAAGTCACATTCCACACATAAAACAGTATTGGCATACTTAATGAAAGGTCTTGGAGCAGACTCATTACCATCTCAACAGCCTGTGCTACACAGAGGAATGAGTCATTATTGACCGGTAGAGTCACAATATTAGTTCTTTACAGACATTGAGGAATGTATTGAGGATTACTGTCCCTGCTAAAACAATCCAACATATGTCCCTTACTTCCTGGCTCAATACATGAATTAACTAATGTCCCATCTCATGTCATTTATAATTAATATTTCTCAGTCAACCTATGCCCAAAAGGGGCTCAGGGTGACCCTAGAAAGAAGAGTCATTAGTGACGCTGGCACAGGAGTACCCCACATCCTCCAAAAGTCTCTGGGTGTCATGGGTCTTTCTGTTACACCTGGATTTCTCGGTATGACTTTAGAACACATATATAATTGATTGATTTAATTTGTTCTCTTGTCTTTTTAGTGAATTCTATGAGCCAAATGCTCTAATGATGGAAGAAGAAGGTGCCATAATTTCAGGCCTTTTGGTTGGACTCAATGTGATTGATGCTAACTTCTGTATGAAAGGGGAAGATTTAGATTCTCAGGTATTTATATGAACTTTCTAGCATTGTACATTAGTGTTAAGATTTCACTATATATTCCTGTTGGAATGCAATTTGTTTGTATTGGAATGCATTTTAATTTGCTGCTTTTTTTTTTTTTATTCATTTTTATTAGGTCGGAGTCATTGATTTTTCAATGTACCTAAAAGAAGGTCCTATAACAAAATGTAGTGAAGGGTAAGTGTGAAAAAAAGCATTAAAAATAGCTTAAAAATCAAGATAAAATCAGTTTGTTGACCCTAAAGCCTCGTACAAACAATGAGATTATCGAATGATCGTCTTTTTTTATTTGCATGCTAATCTCCATATGAAAAAAAAGAGGCCATTAAAGCGGAGTTCCACTTGTTTTTAAGTTTATTAAAAGTTAGCAGCTACAAAAAGTGTAGCTGCTGACGTTTGTAAAACAGACACACTCACCCATCCCACGGTCCAGCCGAAAGCCTCGCTCCTTTCCCCTTCCTCTCCACGACGCCGGCATTGCAAGTGTGGGCACCCGGCTGTGACAGCTTGCAGCACGAGTCGCGATACGCCTTCTCAGTGGCCAGGCAATCTTCTGAGACCTGTAAAGTGTCCCAGAAGATTGTAGGGAGGGGGGGCATAGGAGGAGTCGCCTATGTGGCGAGAGCAGAAGTGGGAGCGGGGTACCTGTCAAAACTAGGTACCCCCCCCCCCCAAAAAAAATATTGCATGCCAAGCGTGGCATGTGAAGGGGCGAGGAGTGGTTAAAAGCCGAAGTTACATTTGTGGGTGGAACTCTGCTTTAAAGTACGAAAATTCTCGTGCGACAGAACAAAAAATTGGAAGTGATATAATGTATTGTATTTTCATACGAAAATCGTACAATCTGGTATCGTACGAGAATTTTTTTTTTTGTGTTTTGTGTCTTCAGATAATTTTGTACGAAAGCTGTGTACTAATGATCAGATTATCGTACGATCGCTTAGACAGCAGGATTTTTCATCCAGTTTTCTGATCCTGTGTATGGGCCTTAAAGGGGTTGTAAAGGTAAAAAATTGTTTCCCTAAATAGCTTCCTTTACCTCAGTGCAGTCCTCCTTCACTTACCTCACTTACCTCATCCTTCAATTTTGCTTTTAAATGTCTTTATTTCTTCTGAGAAATCCTCACTTCCTGTTGTTCTGTATGTAACTCCACACAGTAATGCGAGGCTTTCTCCTTGGTGTGGAGAAAGCCTCTTGAGGGGGTGAGCAGGAGGGTCAGGACGCTATCTACTTTGCAGATAGAAAAAGGAGCTGTGTGTTAGTGGGCATCCTGACACTCCTGCTCGCCCCCCCCCCTCAAGAGGCTTTCTCCACACCAGGAAGAAAGCCTTGCATTACTGTGTGTAGTTAGACAGAAGAACAGTAAGTGAGGATTTCTCAGAAGAAAAATAAGGATATTTAAAAGCAAAATGGAAGGATGAGGTAAGTGAAGGAGGACTGCACTAAGGTAAAGGAAGCCATTTAGGGATTTTTTTTTTTTTTTACATTTACAACCCCTTTAACCACTTGCTTACCGGGCACATATACCCCCCTCCTGCCCAGGTGAAATTTCAGCTTCCGGCACTGCGTCGCTTTAACTGACAATTGCGCTGTCGTGCGACATGGCTCCCAAACAAAATTGGCGTCCTTTTTTCCCCACAAATAGAGCTTTCTTTTGGTGGTATTTGATCGCCTGTGCGGTTTTTATTTTTTGCGCTATAAACAAAAAAGAGCGACAATTTTGAAAAAAAATACAATATTTTTTACTTGTTGCTATAATAAATATCCCAGTTTTTAAAAAAAAAACACATTTTTTTTCTCAGTTTAGGGCGATACGTATTCTTCTACATATTTTTGGTAAAAAAAAAAAAAAATCGCAATAAGCGACTGGTTTGCGCAAAAGTTATAGCGCCTACAATATAGGGGACAGAATTATTATTTTTTTATTTTATTTTTTTTACTAGAAATGGCGGTCGATCTGCGATTTTTACTGCGACGTTATGGCGGACACATCGGACACTTTTGAAACATTTTTGGCGCCATTCACATTTATACTGCGATCAGTGCTATAAATATGCACTAATTACTGTATAAATGTGACTGGCAGGGAAGGGGTTAACACTAGGGGGTGAGGAAGGGGTTAAATGTGTATACTGCTTAGTGTTCTAACTGTGGGGGAGGGGGGGGTGACTGGGGGGGTGACCGATCTATGTCCCTATGTACAAGGGACACAGATCGGTCTCCTCTCCAGAGACAGCACCGCTGTCTCTGTGTGAGCCGGCAATGAGAAATGATCTCATATGTTTACATATGAGATCCTCTCTCATTGGCCGCACAGATCGCATCGCAAACGGCCACTCTGATTGGCCGTTCGCGGCGATCTGTCATTGGCTGTGTCCAAGTGACACGGCCAACACAGACTTTCCCCGCAGCGCGCTCTGGAGCGCGCGCGGGGAACGCCCAAAGGGGCGGCCGTCAATTGACGGCCTGTTGGATATTCAGATCCGCGCTGAAGCCGTCATTCGGCTATAGCGCGGGTCTGTAGTAGTTAAAGCATGTTTGTTCTCTCCTTCCCTTTGGGTACATTGTACACTCTCTGCCACACTGTATTATCTGAATTTCCAGATATCGGATTCTACCACCCAACAAGCCCTCTAAATTTTCTTGTCTGTAGAAACTCTGTGGATTTTTGTAGCCATTAAGAACATTTCTAATATTTTTAAATCATAAAGGGACTGATGTGATTTGTTGAAAATATTGACCTCTTACCAGTTGTGTTGAAATCGTTTTCTAATGCCTTGCTATAATTTTCAGTGTTGAAGCACGAGCATAGCTTAAATCTCTGTATTCGTAATGTTATCTTGTATTTATAATAAATGACAGTGGATATTGCCTTTATCGTAGAATTACAAGACCTAGAAATGTCATGGTCTTTGTCCAGATCAGAGTGGAAATTCAGGGGTAAATGAAGCATGACATGACTACACAACATGGCTTATTACCAAACATGCTTTTCCTTGACATTTATCAAGAGACAAAAATCAGCCCATCCACAGCCAGAAGCAAATCTCTTCCTAGCTAGACTGAATGATCGTGCTACATACCATCTTTACAGCTGCTTCTTTAGTCTTAATTTTAGGAGCAGAACAGAATATAGAATATTTTGCCGGCAGAAGAGCTGTCAAGGCGCTGAAAATAGTGGAGCGGATTATGAAAAAATACTGGAGTTAATAAAGATCAGGGCGATTTACTTAACCGGTTAACGCCCGCCGCATGTACATATACGACCACAGAATGGCACGTACAGGAATATGGGCGTACATGTATGTCCCCGCCTTGTCGGGGGTCCGATCGGAACCCCCCCCCGGTACATGCGGCGGTCGGTAACCCGCGGGGAGCGATCCGGGACGAGGGCGCGGCTATTCGTTTCTAGCTGCCCCCTCGCGATCACTCCCTGGAGCTGAAGAACGGGGAGAGCCGTATGTAAACACGGCTTCCCCGTGCTTCACTGTGGCGGCTGCATCGATCGTGTCATCCCTTTTATAGGGAGACTCGATCGATGATGTCAGACCTACAGCCACACCCCCCTACAGTTGTAAACACACACTAGGTGAACCCTAACTCCTTCAGCGCCCCCTGTGGTTAACTCCCAAACTGTAACTGTCATTTTTTAAATGCATTTTTTGCTGTGAAAATGACAATGATACCAAAAATGTGTCAAAATTGTCCTAAGTGTCCGCCATAATGTCGCAGTCACGAAAAAAATCGCTGATCGCCGCCATTAGTAGTTAAAAGAAAAATAATAATAATAAAACTATCACCTATTTTGTAAACGCTATAAATGTTTCGCAAACCAATCGATAAACCCTTATTGCGATTTTTTTTTTTTTTTTTTTACCAAAAATAGGTAGAAGAATACGTATCGGCCTAAACTGAGGAAATTTTTTTTTTATATATATATATATATGTTTTTGGGGGATATTTATTATAGCAAAAAGTCAAAAATATTGATTTTTTTTCAAAATTGTCGCTCTATTTTTGATTATAGCGCAAAAAATAAAACCGCAGAGGTGATGAAATACCACCAAAAGAAAACTTCATTTGTGGGGAAAAAAGGACGCCAATTTTGTTTGGGAGCCATGTCGCACGACCGCGCAATTGTCTGTTAAAGAGACGCAGTGCCGAATCGCAAAACTTGGCCTGGGCATTTAGCTGCCTAAAGGTCCGGGGCTTAAGTGGTTAAAGCAACTAGTTAGAGACTGGCTTTCATTTTGTGACCTTCAATGGGAAACTTTGTTGGTGTTATTTACTATATATGTATTCACACTTCTTAGGTTCAGGTTTCTGTAAGTGCAGCACATTGCAAACTGTAGAATATAGATTGTACCCTAAACACTGACAACATTTTTTTATTCTTGTCGGACATTTTTTTAATTTTTCCTGGAAGTAGTATGTATATCTAAATTTTCCCTTTTATAGTCCCTCTGCAACGCCTAAGAAATAACAACCTAATTTGGGCTCAATTCACAAAGCTAACACTCCGAGTTAAGGATCCATTTAAAACAGGCATTTAACTTTAGCTGAATCAAAATCTTACATAAAGATTCTTATCCATGTGCTAATGATTAGTGTCTGAAAGTGCTTCTGGAATCCACATGCCTCTAAAGCCTCGTACACACAACCGGTTTTCCCGTTGGGAAAACTGCCATGAGAGCTTTTGGCCGTGTGTATTCTCCATGGCAGTTTTCCCAACAGGAAAACTGCCAGGAAAAAGAGAACCAGCTCTCGTTTGTTTGTTTTTTTTGCTGGGATTACCGGTGGTCTTTATCCCGGCAGTTTTCCTATGGGAAACACTGCGATGGAGCATGCACACGGCCGGGATTCCCTACCAAAGCTCAATCACAGTTTTCCTTTCAGGAAAACCTCTTGTGTGTAGGGGGAAACACTTACCGAGCAGGTTCTTGGGTTTCCCCTCAGGTGGACTTTTTACCGCCAGGAATCCCATACGTGTGTACGAGGCATAACCGTTACGGAGATGCTTTTAACCCCAAAGAAGGGGTTAAAACCTCCTGTGTTGCCGAATTGCTTTTCAGGCGCTTCAGAAGCAATGCCTATTAATTCCAATGGGCATGGCGTTTTGGGAGCTCTAAATACAGCGTTCCCAACCCGCCCCAAAGATACTGCTTGCAGGACTTTTCGGAACGTTCCGCAAGCGCACCACCCCAAAGTGAAAAGTCACACTTAAATTAATAGGAGGTGGTTTTCAGTTGCTTAACAGAGGCCATTTCCAGCGCTAAAGAGCCTGAAAACCACCCCAGTGTCAAAGGGGTCTTAGTAAATCAACCCACTGTGCCTTACAATGATCTGCAATACTAGTTCGGAAATGACAGGTACCAGTTGGGGTAACATAAAATAACCAACAACTCCCTTTCATTATCTTTACAGAGCGCAAAATAACTACAACTAACTGTTTTAATTGTTGAGTTTACAGGTATCGGTTTTAGGCAGATCTTAGCTGGTACAAAGCTTTTTACTACAATATATCTGTAATGTTTACAGCATAGTTATAAAGATGATTTATGTCTCTTTTGGCTATATCCAGATTCCTATTTATTGTCAACTTTAAAGTGGTTGTTTTAAAGCCTTAAGGTTTTTCACCTTATTGCATTCTATTTTTTTTTCTTACCAGAGCCCATCCAATCCAACAATATGAACGAGTGCAAAAGCTCCAGCCACTGTCCCTCTCCTCATTGGACAGATTGATAGCAGCAGGAGCCCTTTTCTCTTGCTGCTGTCAATCAAATCTCACTATCTGTGTCAATGGACATAGAAGCGAGACTCGAGTTTGAGCCTGCATGTGTGACCCCAGGGAAAGCAGCTTTCCATGGGGGCACTAGATGAAGAGGAGGGACCTGGAGTGCTGGTGGGGCACCCCAGGAGTAGAGGATCGGGGCTGCTCTGTGCAAAAGGATTGCACAGAGCAGGTGTGTATATGCATGTTTGTTATTTTAATCCCCCGCAAAGAAAAAAAAACAACCTTTACAACCATCTTAAGGCCAGTTTTGGGCATTTGCAAAATAGAAAAAAAAAAACATTAAAAAGTCAGCCCCTAACCGTTTTGCTCATGTTTGCTGACGTCTTAGAAGGCTGGATACTTTTTCCTCCACTCTGTTAAAAAAAATAAAAAATAAAAATAAAAAGGTGTTTGTTTTTTTGTTTTTTACTAGCTTTTTATTATGCTTGCTTTCACTTTATTTTTTCTTCAATCAAGATCTTATTTTGTTTAATTTTTCTTCTTCACATAGAGATGGACAAATAACAGCTATTCTTGACCAGAAGAATTATGTAGAAGAACTAAACAGACAATTGGGGTAAAGTATAAGCATGTGATTTATGTAGACTTTTTCATAATCTTCCTGAATCCCAAGCATCACAAAATGTATTTTTTTCTTAAATTTGTATAGAAGATATGCCACCCGGTAAGCATTAACATATATCCTTTCCCAACAGGCAACGTTCAGATTGCTTGACATAGGATACTAATCCTGATAGTAAAATGTGTATAGCTCTTGAAATGCATAAATGAAGAGTAGGGGCGAGGACTAGGATCCTGCGCGATCCCACAATAAACAGTCACTGAGCATCTGCAATCATAAGGCCGCGTACACACGGTCGGACAAAACCGATGAGAATGGACCAAGGTTAAGTTTCATTGGTCCAAACTGACCGTGTGTATAGCCCATCGGTCTGTTGTCCCTCGGTCCAAAATGTTAAAACATGCTTTAAAATCGAACCGATGGACCGCTGACCGTTCGGTCCAAACCGATGGTTAGTACACAAAAGCATCTGTTCAAAACCCGCGCATGCTCAGACTAAATGAGGGGACGGGAGCGCTCGTTCTTGTAAAACTCGCATTCGTTTTGGAGATGGCACATTCTACATTTTTAAAATTAGTGTTCCGTTTCTTGCTGAGCATTTGTTTCTTTTCTCTATTGCTAGAATAAACATGTTGTTTAGCTGATGCTATTTAGCCAGAGTTCTCCCATACAGAATTATTTTCTTTTTTGCTTGTGATCTCCTTTTTTGGAATCTTTTTTTTCCCTAGCCAGATCTCCAAAATATTTCTTTGTACTCAATATTTTTTTGTTATTTTTTTTTTTGTCAAGTTACCACACCAATGTTTGTTTTTTTGGGGTGAGATAATTTTTTTTTTTTTGGAGTTTAGCCTTTTTTTTGGTCAAGTAATCACACCAATGCCCCCCTCCCCCTCAAGGAGGTTGTGTCCTTTGTTAATTACACATTGTATTTTGGAAATGTTTGATGGCTATTCACCAGAAAAACACAATAGACAAGGTTGTAACGTTAAATAAATTACCATTTATTCTGGCAAAATAAAATAATAAAAAGAACGGCAACACTCGATCAATTTACAACATACATGCAGACTTTATGGACATCAAAGGCACAGTCCACCATGATCAAGGACAAAATAAACAACATCAGGAGTCACAATGTGCTACACAAATCACAGAAATCAAAAGCAACAGCAAATGGCATAAATTACCCCAAGTTGTGGTACTACACCAAGCTCAGTTTTTGGAAAAATCAGCAGGAAGGCAGGGATTCACTTCCTGGTCTTCCTTACAGCCTTCCTTTTTTAGGCTGCCTTGCACCAGAACTTCCACGGCCCCTTGCAGGTGGTGGTGATGTGGCAGCAGGAGTCATAAGATGAGCAGCAGTCCGGGCCGGGTCACTTAGCTCAGTGTCCTTTTGTCAGCCAGTCCCTTCGAGCCCACCACATGACCTGATTCAACATATCTTTGGCGAGCCCTCTTTGTTCCTCCCCCAATTCCTGCAGATCATTGGAGAGAGAAGTGCTAAAGCTCTCTGTTGGGTTCAGGGGGGCCCTCATGATCTCAGCTGCCTCCCTGATGACCTGCAGGCTATCCTCCTCAAGCGCCTCCTTTGGCCTGGTCGGCGCATCTGGAGGGGAGGCACCTGGGAGATGGTGCTGAGCCTGGGGACCGGCTGACATCCACTTGGACCGGCCTCCTCCTGGCTGCCACTCACCCCTTCCGCCTGGCTGACATCTTGGGGAGCTGCCGCCTCCTGGCTGGTCTCTTCCTGTGTAGTAAAAAGGGACATATTTTAATATTTTGCACAATCAATCACACACATTTTCATGCTCTTGACTGTTTTTTTTTTTTTTTCCGAATTGAAATTGAACTGACTCTCATTCTGACCCCTGCAGTTGGCATCCCTGACACAATTGTTTCTGCCCACAACTTTTGTTTGTGTTTCCAAGCTTTCCTTGTTGCTAACAAATTCATCTCAATAAACCAACAAGATTTTGCAGCCAAGAAATATGTTGTAAACTACTATACCTCACTGAAGCCCGGCAGATCTGCCTCCTTGATGTCAGCCAGCTCCTGCTCGCACTCTGCAGGGGTGGGGGGATCCGTGGAAGTTCTGCTGGAAGGAAACCTGGAAGGAAGGGTGGGAGGAAGACTGGAAAGTGAATCCCGGCCATCCATTTGATCCTCCAAAAAGCTGAGCTCCGTGTAGTACCACAGCTTGGGCTCCTTTGCAGCACGTGCTGCTGCTCCTGACCTCTGTGATTTATGTCTTTTCAAGTAGGCCTTTCTGTATGTGCCCCTGATGTTTATTTTGTCCCTAATCATGGTGCCTGTGCACTCCGGTATCCAAGTCTGCATGTATGCTGCAACTTGGTCGAGTGTTGCCGTTCTCACATTTGCCTTATGGTAGGCTGGGTGCCTAACATCCCAAAGGAAGGGCAGTTGACGATATTTGTCAATTAAGCGACTCATATTTTCCTGGAGATTGAGTTGGTCCATCGTTTAAATGGTTTTCTAGAATAACAAAAAACACAAAATTAGAACCACTTGGATCAGCTTTGACATTGTCAGAATCTGCGCACAATCTTTTGAGCCTCAAACACACTGTCTCCTGCTGCTAAAATGATGCCCAGCTCTGCCCCATTGTTGGTGAAAATGCTGACTTTACCTGCAAACCCTGTGTTTACATTTCACTAAATAAGTGGCATAATAACATTCCAAAGTAATGATAGCATTCATCAAAGCACTATTCAGTGTAGATACCATGCCCCTCAGAATTGATGAGATGATACACTGGCTAATTACCTCTGTCCAACATCACAATCTTTGCCTGATGTGCTACACACTAAAATAATGATGTTTTGCAATCTCACGTATATATTTGAAGCAGTCTCCAAGCAAATGGATATCAAAATAGCATGGTGGGCCCCAAGCTAAATAATCATGCAAGGGTGCAATCAACATATAAACCCTCTAGGCCTCTGCTGGTTCTATTTTCAAATGTACCTTCGTTTCTGCCGTTACACACTTCCGCTCGAGCAGACTCCGCATAAACTCACGCAATCACGTCGTTTTTAATATACCCACGCATTCGTGAAGCGCCGCCCTCTTCGCCCGCCCCTTCCCCGCCCCTTCCCTCTTTTCCACGCCTTTTAAATCATTGTGAAACGAGAATATGGCGGGGTCACAGGAGTGTGGGTTACCCTTTCCCGACGAGGAAAGGCAGGAGGTGGGAACGTCACGATCCAGGCCCAGGCGCTACAAAGCGACAAATATGTCACTAGAAGAAATGGTGGAGATGGTGGACATACTGCGGAGGAAAGATTATGATGGGGATTATGGCCCATATAACACCCCTAATCGGTGGAAGGAAAAAATAATGGATAAAGTGGCAAGGAGACTTTATGCCATATTTGGGGTCAAAAGGTCCAAGGAGCAGCTGAGAAAAAGATGGTCGGACTTGAAACTGCGTGAGCCAGAGCAGTATAGGAGGATCAAGCGAATTATTGAAAAAAGTAGGTAATTTGAATGTGTTTTTTGCAATTGACTTTCTAATTTGTGAACATGTTTTTCTCCATGTGCTTCTTTGGCCTGGTTGTACTTTTGAACATGGCAAAGTTATTTGTTGGTTTTTGCAAAGTGTATTATTTTCCAGTTCGTAGTAAACATCGTTCCTCCACATCGTTCCTCACAAAACCGATGTTTTCCGTTGTTCCAGGAAAAGCACACCTGTAGACATGCCTATTTGGCCTAAAACAAAGTTTATAAACAATGTTGACAAGATGATGTGTTTGTTCAACCGTACTAGAATGTGAAGGGCAAACATGAATCATTCATTCACACAGTGATAATAAACAGCTGTTTTCACATCTGGACTCGAGCACCCCAAAACCTGTTTCAAGGTTATGTTTTGCACACCAATTTGTATTGGATAATCCACACACCAAAATTTGAAGATGCATGCAGTGTATCAACATGTGCTATCTGCCATCACAGGATATCGATTGGCTTTTCTTTGTGGGTTCAAGTACTCGTTACTCAAGTAGGTGAGAGGAAGGGTTTGCCCCCCAAAACACATCCATTGATCACCCATGATGGCAGATGGCACATGTTGACATTTGGCATGGTATCAGGAGAGAATTCCCCATTTGGCAAGTCAAAATGTGTGCATCTTCAAATTTTGGCTTGTTCTGGGGTGACATCACCCCATCACATGTGTTTGGAATAAGGTTGAACTTTGTAAGTTCCATTGCTTGGAGATCTTGTTTTTTTGTAAAAATGCATGGGTTTTTGTACAACTTGAATTTTTTTTTTTTTTTAAATAAGCAAAAAAAAATAACAAAAAAAAAAACTTTTCCATTTTGTTACCAGAAAAAAAAAAGAGGTTGAGCACAGAATAAAAACCCCTGAAATACTAAAATGGAGTGGCTTCTTCTTTCTATGCTCAATACCAGTATGTAGATGAGTGACTACTGTGCAATTGTGTTTATTTACTAAAACTGAGAACTACATTTGGCACTAGAAGTGCACTAGAAGGAGAACCAGGGAGACAGAGAAATGAAACCAAAGCAAGGATGACAAACAACTGTATAAATTCCAATGGTCAAATTATTTATTATGTAATTAATATTTCTTTCTTTTGGGGGCCGAATTAGAAAGAAATATTTTCTGGCATAGCAATAGCCCCCCGACCCATGAAGTACTCAACATATTTGTCGCGTGCCTCACGAGCAGATTGGGGGGCCAAGCCAGCGTGACCAGTGTCCATGCCAGGAAAGGTATCTGAGGGTAGTCCTGCCTCAGCACCAATGTTGGCTAGGTACGACTGGGAGTGCCTGCGTAAAAAATTGTGCAAAATGCAACAGGCAAAAACAATGGTGTTCAATATATATTGCGCCAGGTGTATCGCTGTCAGGAACAGGCGGAACCGGCTGGCGAGTATCCCAAAGGCATTCTCGACTACCCTCCGAGCTCTGGCCAGCCGAAAATTGAATACCCTCCTCTCCGGGGTGAGGGTCCTCTGGGGAAAAAGGCTGCATGAGGTGAGGTCCAAGCCGAAAGCTTCATCCGCTAGAAAAACAAACGGAAGTCCCTCCAAATTGTCTTCATCACGTGGCAGTTCCAGACCACCAGATTGTAGACGCTTGGCAAACTCCGTCTGCGCGAACACTCCCCCATCAGACAGCCGGCCGTTCTTTCCCACGTCCACATACAAAAATTCGTACTGTGCCGACACCCCCGCCATCAACACGATACTATGAAAACCTTTGTAGTTAAAATAGTACGACCCCGAACGGGGTGGCGGCACTATGCGGACGTGTTTCCCATCTATTGCCCCTCCGCAGTTCGGAAAATCACACCGCTGGGCAAATTGGGAAGCCACAGTCTGCCATTCCTGTGGCGTGGAGGGAAACTGTGGGGGACAAACAAAAAATTACAATTAGAAATTTGCCAAATAAACATTGCAATCACAATTCGAAAAACATCCTTGTGCCACATCATTATAACATTTAGTAGCATTGGAGTGAGTATTACATGGCCGAAAATAAAGGCCCACTTAAATCAGACTCCTCACCCCTCTGATTGGGCATTTTTAGGGGAGGGGGGGGGGGTTCTAGCTGAGTATAGGCCCTAAAATTCTAAACCGGTAGTACTATGCTTAAAAATATTTAAAAAAATAATAAAAAAAAATAAGGGGGGGGGGGGGCAGAACTACATGGGAGCAGACATAAATAAGTTTGAAAAATGACTAGGCTAGGTGTGTTTGGCCCTAGGATAGCATGCTGGACAGGTTTAGTGAAGGGAAAGATGCATGTAGGACAAGAAAAGAGCATGGAAAGCTTCAAACAGGCATGGGGACAAAAGGGAACATTCACAGCATATTGCAATCATGGGAAGTAGGGAAATCTGCAAAAAAAAGAAGACCTTAGCATACATTAAAAAAACATAGATTGTGATGTTTAAAGGAGGAAGCTTACCTTAATATACTCCTCTTGCATGACTTGAACGATGGCAGAACACGTCTCCGGTATGATGATCCCAAGCGCCTGGGGAGAGATGCCTGTCGAGAACTTGAGGTCCTGCAGGCTCCTCCCAGTCGCCAGGTACCGCAACGTGGCAATAAGTCTCTGCTCGGCCGTGATGGCTTGGTGCATCACGGTGTCCTGCCTCGTGATATAGGGGGACAGAAGATCCAATAGATGGTGGAAAACTGGGTCCGTCATATGGAGAAAGTTCCTGTCATCAGTCATCAGGATTATTCTCCTGGATTTCCCTAAGCAGAGGCATATGAGAAAATTGGTCATGCTGGCGCAACCAATTCTTGGCCCAGGAACTCCTCCTCCCCCTGTTCCTGGCCAAAGTCCTTGAGTTAGTATGAACTGCAGAAGACAGCCCATATGCAGCACGAATTCTAGCAAAATCACGCTGCTCCATCATGGCTTCAAACCGGTCGGCTGGTCAGAACGCACTTCAAACAGAAAGCACCCCCAAATCCAGCAATACCTGTAAAGAACGCACTCCACACAGACACGAGCGGACAGGACGGCACTGCAAAGCAGAAACGACCCGAAAGCCAGCACTGAATGACAAATACGAACCCACAAGCACACACTGAACTCGAGAATACGATCTGAAAAAGCACGGAGACTGAAAAGCGCGAATCGGCTCTCACCAATCTTTCTTTAACACGCGGTTACACGGAATTGGCAAAAGCGGACTCAAGGGCGGTGACGAAGGCTTTGGCCTACCCCTTTATAGTGACGTCGTACGTGGTTTACGTGTCCGCGTTCTGACCCGATCGGATTTTGAACTGACGGTGTGTACGCATATCAGGCCGTCAGGCCACTTCAGCGGTGAACCGATGAAAACGGTCCGTCGGACCATTCTCATCAGTTTGTAACGACCGTGTGTACGCGGCCTAAGTGTTTTGAAACAACATTTCTAAGCAACAAATTATGAATTAATTGTGTTTTTTGAAAGTGTGGTCCATCTGGCCCAATGGGTGGTCCAGTAAAAACTTGGGTACATTTGGCCAGTGATTTGGACAAACAAGAGTCTCTTTGCTTGGAAACTCTATTGACCAGCTATTTCTAGCACTGACTAAAGCTTCTCAAAGTCTAATACAGTGCACAAAACATGGTGGGGGGTATTTACTAGAACTGGAGAGTACAAACTCTGGTGCAGCTCTGCATAGAAACCAATCGGCAACCAGGTTATTTTTGCGAAAACCTAATTGAACAAGCTGAAGTTATAGACTGATTGGCTACCATGCACAGCTGTACCAGTTTCAGTAAATCTATCCTATTGTATTTCATTGCAATTTAGCCTCTGTATTGAAATGTGTTTAACCGCTTTATACCCGCACGCTGTCAAATGACGGCGGAATCCCCTATTGTTCTGACAGTACGTCATATGACGTCCTGTCATTTAAAGCCCCTAGGGGGCTCGTGCGCCGCACCCATCGCGTTACTGGGAACACAATGTGTGTGCCCGGCGGCCGCGATGGCCGCCGGGCACCCGCGATTGCCCAGTAACTGAGCAGGACCGTGGATCTCTGTGTGTAAACACAGAGATCCACGTCCTGTCAGGGAGAGGAGACAGATGCTGTGTCCCTTATACATAGGGACACAGATCGGTCACCCCCCCCTCCCCCTACAGTTAGAACACTCACTAGGCTACACATTTAACCCCTTCCCCGCCCCCTAGTGGTTTCCTGCCAGTCACATTTATACAGTAATCAATGCATATTTATAGCACTGTTCACTGTATAAATGTGAATGGTCCCAAAAATGTGTCAAAAGTGTCCGATGTGTCCGCTATAATGTCGCAGTCCCAAAAAAAATCGCAGATCGACGCCATTCCTAGTAAAAAAATAAATAAAAAATAAATCATAATTCTGTCCCCTATTTTGTAGGCAATATAACTTTTGCGCAAACCAGTCACTATACGGTTATTGCGATTTTATTTATTCTTTTACCAAAAATATGTAGAAGAATACGTATCGGCCTAAACTGAGATTACATTTTTTTTTTTTTTTTTTAAATGGGATATTTATTATAGCAAAAAGTAAAAAATATTGTGTTTTTTTTTTTTTCAAAATTTACGTTCTTTTTTTGTTTATAGCCCAAAAAATAAAAACCGCACAGGCGATCAAATACCACCAAAAGAAAGCTCTATTTGTGGGGAAAAAAGGACGTCAATTTTGTGTGGGAGCCACGTCGCACGACCGCGCAATTGTCAGTTAAAGCGATGCAGTGCCGGAAGCAAAAATGTTGTCTGGGCAGGAAGGGGGTGTATGTGCACAGTAGGCAAGTGGTTAAATAATGCAGTTCAGCAGCTTCTAGTACTCCAAAAGTGGCAAATAGGCCTTTGAGTGCTGCAGACAGTTTAAGATTATGTGCTTCAGCCATGATGAGCTAATTCAGATAATGAATTCTTGCATAGTTCTGTAATCCTCATTTTTTTTCTGTTCATAATAGGGCCACTGTTAACAACCTTCAGGCAAAGGTGGATGCGCTTGAAAAATCAAACACAAAGCTAACGGAAGAGGTATGCAAAACGTGTATTCTTTAGTTGTCTGATCACTGTTTTTTTGCTTTTACACTTTGTAGTATGGATTTTTACACTTTAAAGCAGAGGTCCCCCGACCCCCACGAAAAAGTAAAAATCAGCAGCTACTAATACTGCAGCTGCTGACTTTTAATATATGGACACTTACCTGTTCCGGCGCCATGTCGGCACCCCAGCTAATCTTCGGATCGGCTGTTGGGGTGCAACTGCCACCATTCCTGGTAAGGAATCCCGGCAGTGAAACCTTTTCGACTGCACAGCCGAATAAGCGCAAGTTCCACTTTATGAACTTTGTGCTACATTGATAAAAACTGGAGGAAAGCAAAGTAGAATGGTTGCCAATTACCAAACGGCCTAATACAGTCTACTTCTCCTGAAAAATGCTGGCTGTCATGCCGATCCACTGGTGTTGGCGCTTTCTGCATCACTTCCCAAAACAAGTAGATGATTACCGTATTTATCGCGGGATAACGCGCTCCCACGTATACAGCGCACCCCTAAAGTTGCCGTGAATCCTGTGGAAAAAAAGTTTTTTTTGTACTTACAGTTTTGGTGTCTTGCGCGGCGTCCATCGGCGGCCTCGTCGGGTCCGGCGTCCGTCTGCGGCTTCGGGTGTCCTCTTCGTTGGGTCCGGCGTCCTTCTGCGGCTTCGGGTGTCCTCTTCGTCGGGTCCGGCGTCCTTCTGCGGCTTCGGGTGTCCTCTTCGTCGGGTCCGGCGTCCTCCTGCGGCGTCCTCCCCGCTCGTTTACCGCGCCGAGTTTGAATACTGCGCCGACATATACCGAGCGCAGTACACTCGTGTATCGTCGGGCAGGCTCGGCAACTTTCGCGCTGACGTCCTGTACGCTCAGGACGCAGCGTGAGAGGCGCCGAGACTGCCGGCGCAGTATTCAAACTCGTGGCGGGAAAGCAGGTATCGGCGTATATCGCGCACCCACGATTTTGCCCTGATTTTCAGGGCAAAATAGTGCGCGGTATACGCCGATAAATACGGTAAGTGTTCTAACAGCTCTGACTTGATGTGCTGCATGCTTGGTCTGGTTGGAAGGTTTTACGTGTTGAAACAGCCAGACGTGCAGACAAGCAGCAGTTGGGTCAGCCTATGTATTTCCTATTACCCACTTCCTTAAAACTTGCAGGCTAGTTACAATTGCCTAACCTTGCTTTACTGGTCCACGCTCAGAGGAAGTTGGTTTTCATGACTCCTAGAAAATGTACACCTTTTATACCAGCCTTTCTCAACCTTTTCAATACAGAGGAACCCTTGAAATGGTTCTCCGGTCAAGGGCAACCCCTGCTTAAAATTAGAAATCTACAACTCCTGATACATAAGTGTGATGTCAGTGGGAAGAATGGTCCTTACACTTGTGGTCATTGGGAAGAATTACCTCCTTACATATAGCTGAAAAGATCAATGGTGTCAGTGGGAACTTATCTGAGAGACAAAACTTGCCCAAAGCTGAAGGAACCCCTACCAACCTCTGGAGGAGCCCTGGTTGAGAATCTCTGCCTTATACTGAATATGTTCCTAAATAAGTAGACTGTCTAGATCCTACTCTTGTCTTATTTCCAGCTTGCAGTGGCAAACAACAGAATTATTACCATGCAGGAAGAGATGGAGAGAATGAAAGAGGACAGTACATACTTCTCCAAGGTAGGCAGCTTTCCACAGAGGCACCATGCTGCACTACACTGTCACTTATTTTCTGCCGATAGTTGTACTTTCTGTGTTTACTTGTAGCATTCTGACCAAGACTTATTGCAATAAACTCATCTATCCTCCGCTAGACAAAATAGCACACTTCGCTCAACCCTATTTCCCAATTGGATAGTTGAGAGGTGCTCAAACTCTTAGGCTGCATTCACACCTAGGCGTACAAAATCGCAGCATTTTGTCCCGCGAATTGCGGTGACAAATTGCGGCGTTTTGTACCGCGATTTGCGGCGACAAAACGCCGCGATTGTGAATGCAGCCTCACCCCCTCTATGGAGATGGTTCACATCTCCTATGCCGAACGCCGAAAGACGCCTGAAAAAAAGGTCCGGGACTTTTTTGCAGGCGGCAGGCGTACGGCGTTCGGCGTGGAGATGTGAACCATCTCCATAGAGGGCAATGTGTTTTCATCCCTCCAGCGTCTCGGGGCTGCTACGGCGTCACACTACAGGCGACAAAACGCCTAGGTGTGAATGGGGGCTAACCCCCTGTAGGCAAATCAAAGTCAATAATGTCCAAAAAGTTGACACTACAACAGGATTTTGCTAAAACTGCTTTATTGATAGGTCATGTTTGCATGAATTTTACCCGATGTATTTTTGAGTTTGGAAAATCCTGCTGTGGTGCTGACTTTTTGAAGCCGACTTTTTCTCATCTATCCACCTTTTCCCAAAAATTGCTTTAAACACGGTCTTCTTACCATAGACTTAGGCCCAGGTTCTCAAAGTCTGAGCCGTCGTATCTATGCGCCTGATTCTTAGAATCCGTTACGCATAGATTTCTTTTAGATCAGACCGGCGTAAGTCTCTTACGCCGTCGTATCTTAACTGCATATTTACGCTGGCCGCTAGGGGCGTGTACGCTGATTTACGCCTAGAAATATGTAAATCAGCTATATACGCGAATTCACGAACGTACGCCCGGCCGACGCAGTACAGATACGCCGTTTACATTGGGCTTTTCCCGGCGTAAAGTTACCCCTGCTATATGAGGCTTACATGCGGCGTACCAATGTTAAGTATGGACGTCGTTCCCGCGTTGAATTTTGAAAATTTTACGTCGTTTGCGTAAGTCGTCCGTGAATAGGGCTGGACGTAATTTACGTTCACGTCGAAACCAATACGTCCTTGCGGCATACTTTGGAGCAATGCACACTGGGATATGTCCACGGACGGCGCATGCGGCATTTGTAAAAATCGTAATTTACGTGGGGTCACATAACATTTACATAACACACACCCACATCTTCCAAATTTGAATTAGGCGGGTTTACGCCGGAAGATTTACGCTACACCGCCGCAACTTACGGAGCAAGTGCTTTGAGAATACTGCACTTGCCCATCTAAGTTGCGGAGGCGTAATGTAAATAGGATACATTACGCCCGCGCAAAGATACGCCGCTGTACGTGAATCCGGGCCTATGTCTGTTTTTCATATTTAAAATGAAATGGCCATCAAAGCTTCCAACTAGTAATTCTTCTCTGGTTAGGCATACTAAATACATAACTTTACTCCATTTATTTCAGGTTAATAAGCACGAGAGGAGTGCAGATGGGCAGATGCTGAGCGAGGTCAGGAAACACTTAAAAGAAGAAACTCAGTTAAGATTGGTATGTTGATTTTATTTAAAAAACATTTTTTAAGACTATTAGATAAGCTACTACTACTTGTCCACACAAATACAGTTCAGCCAGACTGTGTACTTGCAAGATACCTAATTTTAGTGCCATAGTACAACTAAAGGAAATGTAATGGAGTGGGCTGCATGATTTGGAACTTGTTTAGGTACTTAAAGGGGTTGTAAAGGAAAACATTTTTTTTCATAATAAGCATCCTTTACCTGCAGACATTCCTCTTTTCACTTCCTCATTGTTCGTTTTTGCTCAGAAGTTGCTCTATTTCTTCTCTGTTCTGTTCACTTCCTGCTTGTCTGATTTTACTGACCACCGTGACGGGAGGCTTTACTGCGATGGTCAGTAACGTGCTCACCCCCTCCTGGGAACTACATCTGTGTGGCAGGACGCTCTCTACGTGTTAGAGACTTCAAGGAGGTGTGAATTAATGGGTGTGCCGCAATTCATACTGGGAAATGTAGTTTTTACATGAACAAACAATGCAAACCAGGAAGTGAATGAGAGAACAGAAACTAGAATGCCGGAGGTGAAGGAATTTAATAGGTATTTACTCATTTTTTAACAGAATCATTACACTATTCTGTCTGTCTACCTTGCAGACATTAATTTTAGGCAATTTTTTTTTTCCTTTAGTGACCCTTTAATGACTGTGTATTATTATTGTGTCTTTTATTAACAATTCAGCCATAAACTCTGTGAGAATCTACACAACTTCAGATTTGTTTTTCGAACAAGAACTGAAGACATAGGGCCAGATTCTCAGAGGAGATACGCCGTCGTATTTCTAAGTCCGGCCGGTCGTATCTATGCGCCTGATTCATAGAATCAGTTACCCATAGATTTCTATTAGATCAGACCAGCGTAAGTCTCTTACACCGTCGGATCGTAACTGCATATTTACGCTGGCCGCTAGGGGCGTGTACGCTGATTTATGCGTCAAAATATGTAAATCAGCTAGATACGCGATTTCACGAACGTACGCCCGGCCGACGCAGTACAGATACGCCATTTACGTTAGGCTTTTCCCGGAGTAAAGTTACCCCTGCTATATGGTGGCGTAAGTGCGGCGTACCAATGTTAAGTATGGCCGTCGTTCCCGTGACGAAATTTGAAATTTTTACATTGTTTGCGTAAGTCGTCGGTGAATGGGGCTGGACGTCATTTATGTACACGTCGAAACCAATGCGTCCTTGTGGCGTACTTTGACGCAAAGGACACTGGGATATTCCACGGACGGCGCATGCGCCGTAAGTGAAAAACGTCAATCACGTTGGGTCATGGATAATTTACATAACACACGCCCACCTCTTCACAATTTTAATTTAGGCAGGCTTACGCCGGCCGATTTACGCTACGCTGCCGCAACTTACGGAGCAAGTGCTTTGAGAATACTGCACTTGCCCATCCAAGTTGCGGAGGCGTAACGTAAATCGGATACGTTACGCCCGCACAAAGTTACGTGCTCCTACGAGAATCTGGCCCCCAGTCCATATAATAATCTGCATAAGCAGAAGTCGCCTTCATTGAAATTGTCTTCGGCAATTAGTTATGTGCCATTAAAAACGTAATTTTTTACAACCGGAAAAACAATCGTGTGTAGGCTTTAACGTCGGGGGGGGGGGGAAGAAAGGGCATGCTCAGAAGTTATGAGACGGGAGTACTCGTTCTGGTAAAACTAGCGTTCGTAATGGAGATGGCACATTCGTCACGCTGAAACAGACTGAAAAGCACGAAGACTGAAAAGCGCAAATCGTCTCTCACCAAATTTTTACTAACGCAAAATCCTTTTTTTATTTCCTCTTGTTCAGAAGAAAATAAGAGGGACAGAGGAAGTAACTGCACAGCGCAAGAGTGTCATAGAATCTAATGTTGACTGCATGCTATACACATCTGCATACTTTAGGTGATGCAGTTGTTTAATTAGAATACATTTGTGCTGATTTTAAAGTAGAACTATATGCTTAGCTTTTTTTCATTTTGGATAGAGTAAGGGAGGATTATGACACCTGTCAGTTTATTTTTTTGCCATCTGTCTCCCATTGGGGAGATTTGCCTTCACTTCCTGTGCCATAGCAAAACCAGGAAGCGAGAGGAAATCCCTGCAAATTAAAGGAATTCCATGGGAACCCCCAGATCACCAGAACTAGTGTCTCCATTGAAAGATTTCACCTCTATTATTTTTCTGGGGACAATCCAAAAATCTGTGTTTTTTTTTTTCTTTTACTTTCAATGATAATGGTAAACAGAAGAACAAAGAGAGGGGGGGGGGTCTCCCTAATGGGGACACAGACAGCAATAAAAACCTAATAGGTGATCTAATCCCTCTCCACGCTATCCAAAAAAAATTAAATACATTTTTGCCTTTTTTATTTTTTTTTATTTTTTAGTTATCCTTTAATTCTTATTTTTGTCAAATTTTTACAGGATATAGAAAAGGAACTAGAAGTGCAGATTGGAATGAAACAAGAGATGGAGATGGCCATGAAGATGCTGGATAAAGATGTTTGTGAGAAGCAAGATGCACTAGCAGCTCTCAGACAACAACTTGACGACCTCAGGGCCTTAAAGCATGAACTCTCCTTCAAACTGCAGGTCAGGAACTAACATTCAACAAATTACCAGTATGAAGTGAATTCAAAGACCTACTAGTTATTGTTAACCACTTAAGCCCCGGACCAATATGCTGGCTAAAGACCCAAGGTGTTTTTACAGTTCGGGACTGCGTCGCTTTAACAGACAATTGCGCGGTCATGCGACGTGGCTCCCAAACAAAATTGGCGTCCTTTTTTCCCCACAAATAGAGCTTTCTTTTGGTGGTATTTGATCTCCTCGGCGCTTTTTATTTTTTGCGCTATAAACAAAAATAGAGCGACAAATTTGAAAAAAATTCAATATTTTTTACTTTTTGCTATAATAAATATCCCCCAAAAACATATATAATTTTTTTTTTTCCCCCTCAGTTTAGGCCGATACGTATTCTTCTACCTATTTTTGGTAAAAAAAATCGCAATAATCGTTTATCGGTTGGTTTGCGCAAAATTTATAGCGTTTACAAAATAGGGGATATTTTTATTGCATTTTTATTAATTATTTTTTTTTTACTACTAATGGCCGCGATCAGCAATTTTTTTTCGTGACTGCGACATTATGGCGGACACTTCGGACAATTTTGACACATTTTTGGGACCATTGTCATTTTCACAGCAAAAAATGCATTTAAATTGCATTCTTTATTGTGAAAATGACAGTTGCAGTTTGGGAGTTAACCACAGGGGGCGCTGTAGGAGTTAGGCTTCACTTTGTGAGTGTTTACAACTGTAGGGGGGTGTGGCTGTAGGTGTGACGTCATCGATCGTGTCTCCCCTATAAAGGGGATGACGCGATCGATACGCCGCCACAGTGAAGCACGGGGAAGCCGTGTTTACACACGGCTCTCCCCGTTCTTCAGCTCCGGGGACCCGGAGCTTCGGACCGGGTCGCGGGCGCGCGCCGCGGGCGCGCGCCCGCGACCCACGGCTGGGTACAAGTACAGGACGTATATATAGGTGCTTGTGCCCAGCCGTGCCATTCTGCCGACGTATATGTGCAGGAGGCGGTCCTTAAGTGGTTAACCTTCCTCCCCTAACCCCAATTTCTTTATCGTACATCACGGGACACAGAGCCGCATAGCCATTACATGTGGGTTATAGAGTCTACCTTCAGGTGATGGACACTGGTGTAATCAATTAAACAGGAAGTTCCCTCCCTATATAACCCCTCCCCTACTGGGAGTACCTCAGTTTTTTCATCAGTGTCTAAGGTGTTGGTCACGAGTTAACATGTGCTCTTAGGAGCTCCACTGGAGGGATCCATGCTGGATGTAAAAAGCCTCCATAAATCCGGATCCGTCCAAGGTGCTTCATAGCCAAAGTGGACGGTACCCGGGCCTCGGTACGAAGAACGAGGTTTAGCCTATAATGCCTCTCTGCGGAGGGCTGGATCCTGGGTTCCAGAACTTTGTGCCTTCTAAGGACCAAATGTTTTTTCTGCTGCCAGGGTGCTATATAGGTCCAGGGGTGTGGTGTTCCTGCCATGGACCCCGGTCCCTGAAGGTCTAGGACTATACCCACGGTGAAGGGGGAAGATTGGGCCTCTTGCTTGGCAATACCCTGCAGCGTGGAAAGGTAAGAGAGGGACCTACGGGACTTGGTTCGACAGTAGGTCTTCTGTAGGGGACTATGGGTCTCGCCTATATTATGTTTCTATGCATGGGCAATGTAAACCACAATGTCTTCTGAGACGGGATGGCTCAGGGCACCCATATACCTCCCCTAGCCGGCATGTAGCCTGGGCCACTATGTCTGTTCAGACAGGATGGCTGTAGTACCCATATATCTCCCCTTGAAGGGGCTGGTACATAAAAAAAAAAAAAAAATGCCCTTAATCCTATGCAAAGGATTGTCTTCCATGAGTAGCTGCAAGTCTTATCTGTTTTTCCACTACTATGGGCAGTAAAAGACATGCCTGATGTTTTCGCTTACCATGCTTTCCAAAGACGGAAGCTTAAGTGTTAGCTGGTCTATTGTGCGTCCCACTTCCTCAGCTTCAGGCTCTACCATGTCGCACGTGCTCACTGGCTCAGTGCAGTCGCAGAGAGGGCTCTTCAAAAAGGCCCAGACGTCAGAGCTCTGTAAAGCTAGGGGGACACAAACGTAAGCACCTTGTGTGAGTTGGATACAGATTCATCTAAGACGCCTACTCCGCATTTAGCTGTGCAGATTAGCAGGCATTGTTGCTGCCAGACTTCAGCTGTTGATGCACCTGGGTTAAGCTCCTCTGCTTTTAGCTTAGGATTTTTGTCTCCCCATTGAATAAGGTCAGGGGTAGGAATATAAAAAGGAATCGCCACCTGAACCTGGTGGCCCCTTATTCTCCCCTGTAGAGACTTAAACAGCTCACAGATTGAGCCATCAGACCTGTCAGGCAATCAATGCAGCCTCCCCCAACATTGCAGCTACTCTGCATGTGTTTTGTTTTTTGCATCACTTTTGTTGTTCTACAAGAGGTTAACTGCTATGTTCGCAGCATCCTCACAAAAAGCAAAAAAAAAAAAAAAAAAAAGCAGGGTGTGTCCCTTTTCCTGCTTTAATCCTTAAACAAAGGGATTAGAAGAGCTGGGGATGAAGGTTCACTGTCAGAGGACAGGAGACAGGAGCTGCAGCCTAACGAGGAGAAGCTATCAATAGCTCTACAGGTTCTGATTGCACCTGCAGTCTTTTCAGAGATTCATGCTGCATATAATTTCCCTCTGCCTACTCGGCCAAAGCCTCTATCTTCTCCTTAGAGTGTAAAGAGAGGTTTTCCTATAGGTGGCTAGTAAGACCTCCATATGGTCCTCAGCCTGGTGTCGGCTTCAGGCTAACCAAATGCACATCTGAGGGATGCACAGTTGCTGGTACACATTGCTAACATCTCTTAATTGAGGAAACGCACATCTACAGAGGATAACTTCCTCTTTAACAGACCGCATGTTGCATAAGATACATGCGTTTGGAATGCATGTGGGATAAAAACAAGTAACAGAGCATGTTTTATTGTGGATCGCATAAGGATACATGTTTCTGTCTGTATGGTGTTGCATGTTTGTTAGAGTTGCATAGAAATGCTTGAGTGCATAAAGATGCTAGTTACCTGATCACTCAGGTCCTGGATTACCCAAGGATATTTGGTTACACAGAGAGACTTGTTTCCACAGAAAGGCCTAAAATCGCATAAAGACGTTTGTATGCATAAAAATGCTGGATCACACATTCACCCAAATCCTTGATTACCCAAGGATGTTTGGTCACACAGAAGAGGTTTGTTTCCACAGAAATGCCTAAAATCGCATAAAGTTGCTTGGATGCAAAAAAGATGCTGGATCACACATGGTTACCTGATCATCCACGTCCTGGATTACCCAAGGATATTTGGTCACACAGAGAGGCTTGTTTCCACAGAAGTGCCTAAGTTTGCATAAAGATGCTTGTATGCCTAAAAATGCTGGAATCACACATGATTACCTGATCACCCAAGTCCTTGATTCCCCAAGGATATTTGGTCACACAAAGAGGCTTGTTTCCACAGAAATGCCTAGAATCGCATAAAGAGGCTTGAAGGCATAAAAATGCTGGAATCGCACATGATTACCTGATCACCCAAGCCCTTGATTCCCAAAGGATATTTGGTCACACAGAGGCTTGTTTCCACAGAAATGCCTAGAATCGCATAAAGAGGCTTGAAGGCATAAAAATGCTGAATCACACATGATTACCCGATCACCCAAGTCCTTGATTACTCAAGGATATTTTTGGTCGCACAGAGAGGCTTGTTTCTACAAGAATGCCTAAAGATCGCTTAAAGATGCTTGAATGCAAAAAGAAGCTGGATCAACCATGGTTGTCGGATCAACAGCATCCTGGATTACCCAAGGATACTTGATCACATAGAGAGGCTTGTTTCACAGAAATGCCTAAAGTCGCATTAAGATGCTTGAGTGCATAAGGATGCTGGATCGCACAGGGGTGCTTGGTCACACAAAAGTCCTTGGTCACACAAGGGTTCTTGTCCGCACAGTAGTGCTTAAAATGCATAAGATGTTGATCGCATGGAAGATGCTGAATTGCATAAGGATGCATGATTACTTTAAAGTTGCACATGGCGGCCTAATTAAGCAATACAGGATTCCTTGTGTTTGCATAGAAATACGTGTCTGCATGGGTTCATGTTGCACATTGTTGCATAACACGTTTATAGCACATGCTTGCTTGCAAGATGCTTGTTCCAGAGCACACATGCTATATGCATGTTTTGCTTAAAACATATTTATATGAATTCATGCTTCCAGGAACGCACGCTGCCATGTACACACACTTCCATTGAGGCATATGGCTTTAACACTTGCCACATACACATATGGGGAGCCAGTTGCATATGTGTTTATTTACTTGGGTCTGCAGAGGTTGTCTGCGTTTCGCAGGGGAACAGCACTATCTCCAGTTGGTGGTCTTGCCCTTTTGGGTTAGCCTCCGTGCCTGGGTTGTCAGGGTGCTAGGGCCCGCCTCTAGCAGGTCTGTAGGCCCAGGGTATAGCAGTAATGGCATACCGAAGCAAACTCCTGCTGATGGGTCAGTCAGTAGCATGGCTGGACCTAAGGGTGTCCAGCATGGTCAAGTATCTGGAACTCAAGTATCTGGGTTGGGATTCCAGTCTAAAGATACATTCTTTCATTTGACAAGAAGCTGGGTATGTTTGGCACAGTCCAAAAAGGAGATTTTTTTTTTGGCCTCAGACAAGAGCATCGCTATAAGAAAACTGGTCTATGTGGTCATGGCAAGGAACAGTTCCTTACTTTTGGCCTTTTGATTAAGGCACTAGGGAAGATGCTGGCTTCATTCAAGACAATTCCCTATACTAACTTTTATTCAGGGCTGTTATAAACAGTATTTTGTCGGCCTAGAAAGAGTGGATCTTGACCTAGCTTTTTCCAAAGAACCCAGTCCCAGAGATATGCTGGAATTCCTCTTGGTGATTCTTAACTAAAAGGGTTTGCCAGGTCAGGAAGAGACCATGGCCCAGGGGAAGTAGTCAAGTTCCAAGGGAGCCTTATCTGTCAGCTAGAGCTACCAATGGAGCATCTGGCTCAGGGGCCTGAACGTTCAGGTGGCAGGTTGGTTCTGTCAGAGTACAATCAGACTATGCCATACTAGTGATTTACTTAATTTACCAAGGAGGAGCTTGTGCCTTGCCTATTGACATTCGTCATTTCATGAAATGCAGATTCGCTGGAGCCGTCAACAAGTGTCTCTGGGAGAATGACCTCTACACCCTGACTGTTTTCCTGACCAAATGTCACAGAAATAGTACCCTGTACATAAGATGTATTGGCGTCCAGGCTCAACAAGAAATTGAACAGCTTGGGGGTCAAGGATAAAGGGTCCACCCGCATGCGGGGCAGATGTGTTTGTAATCCAGGGGGACCAGTTGTCACTGGTTGTGTCTCTCGCCCCAGTGCCGCGACTTTTGTTTCTTCTATGCAACATTAGAGGAGAACGGAAGCTGGCCTGATTACTCCGGCATAACCCTGACGACCTCTCGGTGCAGGAACAGTAAGGGTGGTAGTAGAGGACCCACGGTCCCTTACATCTTGTCCAGGCCTACTTTGCAGGGGGTATTACATCCTGCCTTGCAACAGGTGAATTAATGGTCTGGCTATTATAGCCCACATTCTCGAGGATCGGGGCTTTCAGAATCAGCGGCAATTCCCTTGATTCATACAAGAGAGCTGGCCTCCAGGACCAGATATCCTACAGTCTTGAAGGCCCATGTTCCTGGTGTGAAACCAGATGGTGGCATCCGTGGAAGTTTGTCAAAGGTAAAATTCCTGCCTTCCTACATTTGGAAAGGAGACGGAGCTAGCCTTAAGTTATATCAAGGATCCGTTCTCGGCCTTGCTTCCAAAGGTCGCTTACTTCACACTCTTTGGTCCGGGCTGTTATACAAGGGGTGACGTGCATAAGTCCACCAGTTGGGTCGCCCTTGTGCTCGGAGGATTGGCTCTAGTTTTGTCGGCTTACAGGGTCAGCTCCTTGGGCCGATGCACCATATTTCCCTTCATCCTTTAACAAGGGCATTGGTGTTCTTGGTTGTGGTAGCCTCCAAGAGAGTTTCAGTATTGGCAACTTTCTTGGTATAGAGCCATACTCAATTATTCTTACAAGTAGAGTGATATTCATCCTCACCCAACCTTATTTACTAGAAGGATCTAGTATTCATTTGAATCTAGATATTCTTACCTTCCCTTTTTTCAAAACCTTGTTTCACGGAAGGAAAAGTTATTGCTTTTCTCTCAATTGAGATGAGAGCAGGTAAATACCTATCTGAGGGTTTCAGATATAGAAAGCTGACGTTTTTATTGGGCTGCCAGAAGACCCTAGATGGGCAGGCAGTGTTCAGGTCAGCTATTAAAATGGTTACACTCTCTCTCTCTCGTTGGAGTAAGAAGGGTCTAGGCCTATCCGAAGCGGCTGCTCGGATACGGAAAACTGATGTTGTTGCGCTACCAGGAGGCCCCAGGAAAGGGCAGGCAGCGTCTAAAATCAACTGTTTTTAAGGTTGATTCATCAGGTTATTATTCAGGCTTGTGGTTTAGTGTAGGATTCCCCCTGTTTTTTTGTGGGGGTGCTCCCTACCAGGATGGTAAGCGCTTTATGGGCAATGCATTTCCAAGCCTTTATGACGCAGATTTTCAAGGCCGCAACTTGGTCATCTGTGCTTACGTTCACTAATTCCTATCGGGTGAACATAAGACGGCAAGAGGATGCAGCTTTTTGGCGCAGTATGCTGCAGGCAGCATTATAGGTCCTCAAGTCTGATGGCGGTCTGCGTTGTTGGTGTCTCCCTCCCCTCAGTAAGCATTGCTTTGGGACATCCCACATGTAATGGCTATGCGGCTCTGTGTCCCGTGATGTACGATAAAGAAAATAGGATTTTTATAACAGCTTACCTGTAAAATCCTTTTCTTGGAGTACATCACGGGACACAGAGCTCCCACCCCTCTTGTTTGGGGATATTGGGACACTTATTGCTTTGCTACAAAAACTGAGGTACTCCCAGTAGGGGAGGGGTTATATAGGGAGGGAACTTCCTGTTTAATTGATTACACCAGTGTCCATCACCTGAAGGTAGACTCTATAACCCACATGTAATGGCTATGCGGCTCTGTGTCCCGTGATGTACTCCAAGAAAAGGATTTTACAGGTAAGCTGTTATAAAAATCCTATTTTTGCTGTTTGTTATTTTCCACACCACAGTCCTATAGATAACCAAAAAGGTTGATTGGCATATATGAGCCACACCATTCCATCCCAGCTGCTTATCACTGATTTTTGCCGAGTTCTTCTTTTGCAGACATATCTGACTAACGGTGGGTGACCACGGATCAAAATTGAATGGGGACAAGACGAATTTTGATTTGGGTGTAGCCCTCTCCCTGTTCGACAGAAGTCGACACCTGTCAAACAGGACCAGTGGAAAACCTTAATTCGATCATGGCTCCAGCGATGATCAGTGATTCTTACAGCGAAGGAGTCCACTCTAATAAGCCCCATACACACCTTTTGCCTTTAGAACTGCCCTAATTATTTGTAGCATAGATTTATCAAGGTGTTCCTCAGAGATTTTGGTCACATTGACATGATAGCCTCACACAGTTGCTGCAGATTTGTCTGCTGCACATTCATAATGCCAATCGCTTGTTTTACCCACATCCCAGGGAGTTCAATAAAGGATTGGGGGCTGGGGTGCTGCTGCACACAGAACATTTGAGTCTTTAGAACCACTTTCAATCCCCTTTCTTTCCTATTCTGATGCTTTAAATTAAACTTCTACCAGTTGTCTACCATGGGATTGACTGATTAGCAATTTGTGTTTAACCATTTAACCCCCGGACCATATTTCTGCCCAAAGACCAGAGCACTTTTTGCGATTCGGGACTGCGCCGCTTTAACTGACAATTGCACGACATGGCTCCCAAACAAAATTGGCGTCCTTTTTTTCCCACAAATAGAGCTTTCTTTTGGTGGTATTTGATCACCTCTGCGGTTTTTATTTTTTGCGCTATAAACAAAAATAGAGCGACAGTTTTGAAAAAAAAAAATATTTTTTACTTTTTGCTGTAATAAATTTCCCCCAAAAATATCTAAAAAAAAAAAAAAAAATTTTTCTCAGTTTAGGCCGATACGTATTCTTCTACATATTTTTCGTCAAAAAAAATCGCAATAAGCGTTTATTGATTGGTTTGCGCAAAAGTTATAGCATTTACAAAATAGGGGGTATTTTTATGGCATTTTTATTAATATATTTTTTTTACTAGTAATGGCGGCGATCAGCGGTACTGCGACATTATGGCGGACACTTTTGACACATTTTTGGGACCATTGGCATTTTTATAGCGATCAGTGCTATAAAAATGCATTGGATTACTATAAAAATGCCACTGGCAGTGAAGGGGTTAACACTAGGGGGCGGGGAAGGGGTTAAGTATGTCCCTGTGTGTTATCTTACTGTGGGGGGGGGGGGTGGCCTCACTAGGGGAAACACTGATCCTCTGTTCATACATTGTACGAACAGAAGATCAGCATTTCCCCCGCTGACAGGACCGAGAGCTGTGTGTTTACACACACAGCTCCCGGTCCCCGCTCTGTAACGAGCAATCGCGGGTGCCCGGCGGCGATCGAGCCCGCCGGGCACGGGAGTCGGGGGCGAGCGCCTCCGGCGGCGCGCACGCGCCCCTAGTGGCCGCTCGAAAAGCGGACGTATAGCTACGGGCTCTCGCCCAGGAGAGCCGACCTGCCGCCGTATAATGACGGTGGCTGGTCGGCTAGTAGTTAATAAGCACTTGAACAGATGTACCTAGTAAAGTTGCCGGTGAGTGTATATGCAGTAGTTCTCTTTCCCATTGTACCTCACAATACTTAAAGTGGATGTAAACCCTCCATACACACAGTGAAGTGAACAGCCTCAGATGATGCACAGGAATGAACCAAATCTCCCTATGTAGGTTTTAAATGTATATCTGCTGTCTTCAAATTCACATTTTATATACTGTTTAGAAAGTTCAGATCATGTTAGTTTTTCTCTTCCTATTTAACACAGAGTGTGATGTTTGGGCATACAGCCAAGATAGCTAAAATTGCTGTTTGGAGGAATAGCACACACCCCCCTCTCATCATAGACCGAGAATCTCAGAGGTGTTTTGTAATAGGACCAGATCCCTGCTAATCTATTAATAGCAACCTCCCCTGACAGAAATTTCAGGCTGCTTTTATCTGATGTGTCCAAGAGTTTGTCAGGAGTTATCTGGCTGATAACAGAGGAACAATTCAGGAGAGAGCTACAGGACTTAGCTCTTTGAAGAGAGATAACAAAATATTGCAGATATACGTGCCCAGCTCAAATTTCATGAATCTGGTATACATCCACTTTAACATTCCAGGAATGTACACGCAATCCAGTTTTTAGGGATTCAATCGTAGGTTTCTGTCCCGACAGTTTCAAACATCTAGTGCTTTTGAACACAGTTCAAGTCATCCAGCCTATTTTATATATGGAGAGTCCGGGTTCAGGGTAATAATGGACTGTATAGTGAGAGACTTCCATAGGTGCTCCATAACGAACAAAATGTTTTTTTTTTTTTTTGAAGAGACTTCCTTTTAATAGTAGCTATGTCACTTCTTTGGCAGAGTTCTGATCTGGCAGTGAAACAGAAGGCCGAGTTAAACAGCCGCTTAGAAGAAAAGACCAATCAGATGGCTGCCACCATTAAACAGCTGGAACACAGGTAAGAACACACACACACCATCATCTATTCAATGACACACAAATATAAAATGCACAGCTGTGTGTGTTCTATTACACTTCACAGGTCTGAGGATCTTATGTTTTCACATTGGGCATGTCATGTATCTAAACCCAAAAACGAAACAACAAAAAAATCTTTAGATGTGGTTACTACATTAGTTTTAGTGAGTACAGAAAATGCCTGTTGATTTTGCCAGAAATGTGCCATTGGCACTGAGAAAAAGCATAAACCGGGTTATCTCTATTTTGTAGACTACTAGTTCCATCATTCATCCAAATAATAAAAATAAGCAACGGCTCCAGCCTGTGTGACAACCACGGTTGTTTCCATAGATGCCACGGAGAAGTGATTGTAGACACAAAGAGAACAGAAATGTGTTACTGATAGGAAAATCCTTAAAGTAATTGTAAAGGGATTTATTTTTCATAATAAACCTGTTCTACTTACCTGCTCTGTGCAATGGATTTACAAAGATGAGCCTCAATCCTCCTCTTTTCTGGCTCCCGTGCCGCGATCTGCGTGTCCATTGAAACACACATTGCGACTCTGGCCAGCACCCTCCTCCCTCCTTATAGGCTGTGATTGATAGCAGCAGGCGCTTATGTGTCTGAGATAGTGAGAAGAGAGGGGAACAATCCTCTCATGTGCAGTGCTGGATTGACATCAGGCTCAGGTAAGTATTAGGAGGGTTAGGGGGGGATCTGCACACAGAAGGTTTTTTTTTTTGATGTCACAATGTAGAGAATAAGATTTCCTATCATCTGTGCCCAGTCTTGCCACACAGAGTTAATCCAGCTCTGAGCAATCCTCTTTTTATAGTTCAGGGAAATAAAACAGACTTCCAGATAAAAACCAAAGTCCTTGCTTGAGTGACAGGTTATTTACATATCTCGTGCACTGCTTGCAGACATACACAGCTTCTGTAAAAAGTGCTCAGTTCACATGCCCCTCCCCTCTTCCCTCCAGCTCTATGTGTATTCTGATGGCTGTTGCATTTTCTCATGGCACTGAACTGTGACTCACCCCATATTTTGAAAACATTTAATCAAAACACAGGGGAGGGGATGTGAATTGTGCACTTTTTTTCAGAAGCAAGGACTTTGGTTTTTATCTGGACGTCTGTTGTATATCACTGAACAATAAAAGAGGATTGCTCAGAGCTGGATTAACTCTGTGTGGCAAGACTGGGCACAGATGATAGGAAATCTTATTCTCTACATTGTGACATAAAAAATAAAACTTTAGAGCCACTTAAAGAAGAAAACAAGTGCAGCTTCCACATCAAAGTACTGGTTACCTTAAAAAAAATGTACATTTGTTTTTGTTCTTTTGTTTGGATACACTTTAAAGTCTGTCTTTAGCGCTCTAAAAATTAAAATAAAATAAAAATTCAAATAGTTTCGGTAAAGGATTAGAACTCCAGTCAGGTTTTATCTCCATTGAAGGCTGTGTTGTAGTGATTACTTCACTTTCTTGTCCGGTGAAAAGGCTGTCCCTGGGACAGGAAGTGAGAGGAAATCTCTATAACAGCAATAAAGACACAAGTCTTTTTTATTTTTTTACAATATATAGGGCAGTGGTTCTCAACCTACCTTAGTCCTCAAGTACCCCCAACAGGCCATGTTTTCAGATTTTCCTTTATTTTGCGCAGCTGCTTTAAATCAATATCAATGACCTGGTATTTGATGGGAGCTATTTTATCTAAGGAAAGTTCCCAAAACATGGCCCATTGGGGTACTTGAGGACTGAGGTTGAGAACCACTGATGTAGGGCAGTGGTCATCACCCATGTCCTCAGGGCCCACTAACGGGCCAGGTTTTTTGCAAGATAACTGAAGTACATGACAGGTGATATCATTTGCTGCTCAGTGATTGCAGTATTCTAGTCTGCATCTCCCCAAGGTAATACATCAAACCTGGCCTGTTAGTGGGCCCTGAGGACAGGGTTGATGACCACTGATGTAGGGTAATACTAGAACCTTTCAGATTTTTATTGTTATCCGTTAACCTGTTCCAAATTTTACTTTACATTCCTGTCTTGTAAAAGTTTGTCCCCAGACCAGAAAGTGAGGCCAAATTTGCAACCCCAAATGGGTTATTTTCTTTCCCCATTCTATTTAAAACCCCCAAAAAATTGGGGTGTAGTTACACTTTGTTTCCGATGTATAACTTTTAACCACACCTTACTAAATAAAATAAACGCCAATATACAGTAATCTAAAGGTGGCCATAGATGGGTCAAAATTGGGTCAGTTTAACAGGGACCAGCTGAATTTCAATCCATCTATGGCCATTCCTGCTCCTGAGAAGTCATTCTGATGATCGACTTCTCACGCATGAGTGTTGGAAAAAAAAAATCTTCGATCAGTGCTGCAGCCAGCATAGGAGTCCCCTCTGTCAGAATACAGTAGCACAGTAGGAGGATTCCCCCAGTCACCTTGCTTGTGTGGATGGGGGAATCTATTCATCAATTTATACTTTTACTTTTTTTTCTTTTATGTCCCATTTGGGGGAATTTCTTTCACGTTCTGTGAAGTGGTGAATAGAGATCTTCTTATGGTGAGGGAAATACCTACTTGGTTGACACTGGAATAAGTGTCCCCATTCGACGATTTAGACTCTTTCTTTGTTCTGATGACCACTTCATTTATCCTAACTTTTAGTCTCAGTGAAGTTGGTCACAAGGAAAAATAGAGGGTTACTATCCCCAGTGGGGTCACAAATGGCAGTAAAATCTTGACATAGTTTCTACTCCTTCCACTTAGTGTAAGCCTGGGTTCACACTAGATGCGGTGCGAATTTGCTGTAGATCCGACACCGCATCTAAATCGCAGCCCGCCCATGCAAACTAATTGCCAAATGTGTATGTTAAGTTAACGACACCCTGCAATCGATTTGCAAAACGCAACGCAATTTGCAGAATCGGATCACATGGGTGTGAACACCCATGCGATCAGATTCTGGTGCGGACAAAAAAAGGGTCCTGCACCACTAAGGCCCCGTACACACGACCAAACATGTATGCTGAAACTGGTCCGCGGACCAGTTTCAGCATACATGTTCGGTCGTGTGTAGGCGCGAGCGGGCCGAATTCCAGCAAACATTTGCCCGCCGGGCCTTTTCCCAGCAGACAAATATTCCTGGACGTGTTTTAAAACCGTCCGCTGGAATCCTGCCCGCTCGGACATGTACGGTCGTCAGTACAGACCTACCGTACATGTCCGAGCGCCCGCCGTCCCTCGCATGCGTCGAATGACTTCGCCGCATGCGTGGAAGCCTTTAAATGGCAGGCCCGCCCACGTCGCTGCGTCATCGCAGCGACGACGCGGACACGCCCCGCGTATTGTTTACGTGCGGACTTCTGTACGATGGTTAGTACAGCCATCGTACAGAAGCCCTCTGGCAGACATGTACAGGGAAAACGGTCCGACGAACCGGTTTTATCGTACATGTTTGCTCGTTAGTACCCGGCCTAAGGGGGGCACAGGAACATGCAGGATCCACCAGGTTTTTTACAGCTTAGAGAGGGACAAGTTAGACAGCACAAGCACTGTGCTCTTTTATCCTTCTATAAGGAAACAGGATCTCTCTTTTTGGGTTACAACCAGTTTAAGTTGAGTGCATGATATTTTGTGACCTGTTTAAAGCGTTCTGCTGAATTCTGACAGAAATAATCAGTAAATTAGTTTAGAACAGTAACCCGCAGCAATCGAATTCACCCTCACTCCTCAGAAAATAACATATTTGCTTGTCTGTTATGGGTTTCATCTCTTCACACGTCATCATTGTTTTTCAACTGTAAAACTGAAGTACTGATTAAAGCGGAGGTTCACCCATACCTTACACATTTTCCCCTTCGCTTTATGCTCATTTTGTCCAGGGGAATCGGCTATTTGTTTTAAAATATGATCCGTACTTACCCGTTTACGAGATGCATCTTCTCCGCCACTTCCGGGAATGGGCGTTCCTTCTTGATTGACAGTCTTCCGAGAGGCTTCCGACGGTCGCATCCAGCGCGTCACGATTTTCCGAAAGAAGCCAAACGTCGGTGCGCATGCGCAGTATAGAGCCGCACCGACGTTCGGCTTCTTTCGGCTACGAGTGACGCGATGGATGTGACCGTCGGAAGCCTCTCGGAAGACTGTCAATCAAGAAGGAACGCCCGCTCCCGAAGACCCATACCCAGAAGCGACGGATGCATCTCGAAAACGGGTAAGTACGGATCATATTTTAAAACAAATAGCCAATTCCCCTAGACAAAACGAGCAGGAAGCTAAGCGGAAAAAAAAAAAAAAAGGAATTGGTTGAACTCCCGCTTTAAGGTGTCCGTTTATGAAGCAATGAACGGTGGTGATCCCAAGGATCACCACTGATCACAGCCCATAAACTGTTTATGAAACAGAGATAATCGGGGGGAGAAGTGTTTGAACTTGTTCTCCTGCCGATTATCTCCACACACAGAGAATCCTCATAGACTGACACCGTAATAATAACGGCCAGTTTATGAAGCTGCGATCTGAGCTCTTCACTGGTGATCTGTGTCAGAATTCACCCTCCCCGATTCACCATCTTGGAGGTGGTGAATCGGGGAGTGAATAGGAAATCCCGGGGGATCTGATGAGGAAGATTTTTAACTTCTTTCAGGGGCAGTTCTCCAGTGTTAGAAGCATTGGTAGATCACTTCACTCCTCCAAGGGTGAAGCGATCTTCTCTGCTTCATAAACTGGCACCCAGAGGAGAAAAATCTCCTCCGTGAATGCCGGAGAACGAAGCAGTGAATAGATTTCACTGCTTCATAAAAGGACACCCAAGTCGCATATTGTATAAGTTTGCTGTATGCATTTTTTTATTGCTGTATTAAGTTGTATCAAATGTTCAACTGATTGTTTTTTTTTCTTCTTGATGTTCTTTGTCTTTTTTATTAATCATTTGCCCTTGCCTGTCATCTGACTTTTTATTTTTGTTCATTTTAAACCTTGCTTACCTTTTTTAAAACTGACAAAATAGTGAAAAGGATTTGGTGAAGCAGGCAAAAGCCTTAAGTAGCGCAGCGAGTAAAATACTACACAAGCAGCAATAGGTGTCCATTAAGCAGCCGCTGACCAACACTAACAGAGCAACTTGGTAGCAGGAGGAAGGGAGGAAACCTGCTCAGTTACTAGCTACTACATAGATGTTAAATGTTGCCTACCGTTTATTTGGAAACTGCTGCATTTTGAAGCCATGGCTCCTCTGTTCTGTTCTCCTTTTTTTCTCCCACCCTCTCACTATAGATGGAATCTTTGTTAGAACCCTGAAATATTTGCCAAATAAACTTTTTAAAACCATTTCTTTGTCAAAAGTTTTGTATGTTTCGCTAACTTAAATCAAGGGATGGAGAAATAGATTAAAGAGGACACGTCAACATGGATTTGTAAGAAGCTGAAACGTGTAGGGAACCTCTTAAACCTGCTATTTTAAAATAAATTCTTGCCTGCCGTTGCTGGTCTTCTTCAGAAAATGCTGGTCATTTGGCTGGTATTCTAAACCCCCTCCCCCGGCTTCATTTCTTCTCAAGTCACCGATCTGGAACAAGTGTGTAGATTGGGAAAGTTGGAGAAAAAAACATAACTTCTCAGCATACTTGTTCCTAATCAGTAATGCAGGAAATTATGAAGTTGTTAAATCAGAATGACAGGCAGGTTTCCTTTAAGGGTGTAGCCTTGCCCTTCATGGTGTGTCCTGTTATTCACGTTTTTCTTTCCGCATAGAAGATCTAGGGGCAGATCCACATACAATTGCGTGGGCGCAGCGTATGTGAGATACGCTACGCCGCTGTAACTTGCTTTGCTATTCTTTGAATCCTGAAAGAATTTGCGGCATAAGTTACAGCGGCGTAGGGTATCTCTCGCGGCGTAAGGGTGCGGAATTCAAATGCGGCGAGTAGGGGGCGTGTTTCATTTAAATGAAGCGCGTCCCCGCGCCGAACGAACTGCGCATGCCCCGTCCGTCAAAACTCCTAGGGTGCATTGCTCCAAATGACGTCGCAAGGACATCATTGTTTTCGACGTGAACGTAAATGGCATCCAGCCCCATTCACGGACGACTTGCGCAAACGATGTAAAATTTTCAAAATGATACGCGGGAACGACGGCCATACTTAACATTGAGTACGCCACCAGATAGCAGCTTTAACTATACGCCGGAAAAAGCCGAACGGAAACGACGTAAAAGAATGCGACGGCCGCTCGTGCGTTCGTGGATCATCGGAAATAGCTAATTTGCATACTCGACGCGGATTACGAATTGAACGCCACCCAGCGGCCGCCGGAAAATTGCATCTTGGATCCGACGGCGTACTAAGGCGTACGCGTGTCGAATCTAACACAGATGCCGTCGTATCTTGTTTGGTGGAAACAAAGATACGACGCGCAAAATTTGAAGTTTTTCAGCATGTCCAAAAAACGAAGTTTTTCCAACTTCATCATTAAAAACGATGTTGCCCACACACCATCGTTTTTAAAAAATGATGAACAAAGCGCAGTGACGTACAAGACGTACGACGGCACTCTGAAGGGGAAGTTCTATTCGCCTTTGGGCTGCTTTTAGCTGAATCGTTGTTAGTAAAAGACGATTCGCGTTTTTTTGTCTGTTACAGCGTGATGAATGTGCTTACTCCATTATGAATGGTAGTTTTACCTGAACGAGCGCTCCCGTCTCATAATTTGCTTCTGGGCATGCGCGGGTTTAAAACGTTGTTTTAGCCCACACACGATCATTTTTTACAACCCGAAAAATTACATTTTTCAGAAGCCGAAAAACGATGTGAAGCCCACACACGATGATTTTAAATGACGTTTTTAAAAACGTAGTTTTTTTTCATGCCGAAAAACGACCGTGTGTACGCGGCATTACATCCAGGCACTTTAGTTTGGCTAGAGTTAATTACAAGCAAATTATCAAAAAGAGTGCCAACTGCTTTGCCATTAAAAAATACACCGTCACCGACTTAAATAATTGCTAATAAAAGCTTACTTGCGGTGTATTTAGTTTCCGTACATAGTTTTTCATGACTTGTAACGTGCCTTTAAAATCTCAAGAAAAAAATGTGGCTTATCCAGAAGATTATATTCTCTAGCATATTTCCTTCTCCTGCATTATAGCACTCTGTTTTTCTGAAAGGGCCTAAATACTCACTCTGACGGCCCGTTTTTTAAACGATAAAAAAATAGTGTGTTCCCAGTTTTAGGGTGTTAAGAAATCTAACCAACCAATCTAATCCAACCACGCTAAACAACACTGATGAACAAATCTTCCCTGCTGGCTATTGTATTCTGCCAGCTAGCACCTGGGGCTGTCAAAATACCCAAACAATGGCTGCATTTGATTAGAATTTCCAGCCCAGGTCCTTCAACTTTCTGATATAAAGATGTTGGGCAGGAGGGTGCCGACGGGGCCATGCACGGCTCAAATTTTGTTCAGTTCTTAAAGCGGTAGTTCACCCTCCTTTCCATCATTAGACCATTAAATTCGGCATCGTAGCGCGAGCTACGGTATGCCGGTCTTAAATTTTTAATCCCCGTACTCACTGTGGTATCGATGATTGAAGAATCCGACTCCCGCGGGGAATGGGCGTGCCTATGGAGAGGGAGGATGATTGACGGCCGGCTCTGCCACGTCACGCTCCCCGAAGACAGCCGGAGTAGGTCTCGGCTATTCACGACGCCTGCGCACAGGCCATGCGCAGGCGCCGTGAATAGCCAAGCCTATTTCGGCTATTTCCGGAGAAGCGTGACGTGCCAGGGCCGGCCGTCAATCACCTTCTCTCACCATAGGAACGCCCATTCCCCGGATTCTTCAATCATCGATAGCACAGTGAGTACGGGCATAAAAAATGTAAGACCGGCATACCGTAGCTCGCGCTACGATGCCGAATTTAATGGTCTAATAAAAAAAAACTTTTTTTTTTTTTTTTTAACAGGGTGAACCCCCGCTTTAAGGAAATAGCCTAAATTCACTTGAAAATATGAACAAATTAATATGTAATGAGTAATACAATAAACACAAACCAAGTACCTGAACAGAAAACCACAGTGGTAGTTAACACATACCTAATAGGTTATCTTTTGCCTGATTCACCAATTAAGAGCTTGATTTTATTTTCTAGCACTTATTCATTTAATTTATTTCTCCTGTCTCCTATCCATTCTGATTCTTTATTCTTTTTAACAATATTTTGAGTTTTTTCAGTTATTTTAGTTATTAAATTAGCCTTGTCCCTGTCCCCCACCATCCCCCATTGCTTTTATTTTTTTATTACCCATTCATGTGGCTGTAACCCAGACTCCGAGTGTCAGAGCGAGACAGACAGTCTGCCGAGGAAGCCAATCGTCTCTTCAAACAAGAATTTGGCGACAAGATTGAGAGCCTCCAGCTGGAAGTGGATCAGCTCAGGAAGCAGTGGTGAAGAAATGATTGCTTGCTGTAGTTCTAGTCACAAGCAGCGGTGATGCCATCTTGGTGTCTCTGGTGCCAGCCAATTGCCTAACCTCTTGCAGGTGGTGATATCTTTTATTGGAAGTCGTAAACCCTTTTTTTTATAATGCTGCTGTGTACAGTCATTCTGATTTTGTTTTTTAAATACTTCCTTCCAGTAGACAATATGTCCACTGTAAAATACAAAATGACATTGTAATCAGAGGTGTCACAACCTGCAAAGAAAATGCACTAATGAGCGCTAATGGGTATTTGGGTAAAATAAACATATTTTTGCTGTAGTCAAATGTATAAAGTGATGATAGATCTCTTCTATTGTATCTGATTATACTTTCAGGCACAGAATCTTTTATTTGACACTACAAAATTTAGCTTTTGGTTGGATCCTGAGAGGCCCCATGTTGTCGCTCCTCTTTTGGATCCTGAGAGCCCCCCATGTCTATGATGTCACTCCTCTTCTGGATCCTGAGAGCCCCCCCATCTCTATGATGTCACTCCTCTTCTGGATCCTGAGAGCCCCCCATGTCTATGATATCACTCCTCTTCTGGATACTGAGAGCCCCCCCATCTCTATGATGTCACTCCTCTTCTGGATCCTGAGAGCCCCCCATGTCTATGATATCACTCCTCTTCTGGATCCTGAGAGCCCCCCATCTCTATGATGTCACTCCTCTTCCGGATCCTGAGAGCCCCCCCATCTCTATGATGTCACTCCTCTTCTGGATCCTGAGAGCCCCCCCCATCTCTATGATGTCACTTATGTGATTAAGGAGGGAGATAACAGAACGATATATGACCATATACACGTTGTGGTTGTCATCACAGTGCATTCTGGGTAAAAGGTTCTGTGCCTGTTTTAGCTTCTAATAGCTTTGCTTTCTGCTGCACTTCTGGTTAACTGCTTGATTTTGGTTATTCATCGCTAAGATCACTTCTATAAAAAAAATATAAAAAACAATCAAGGGTAGCAATATACCTAGTGGGTTGTCAGTACAATATCCATAGACTGTGTATCATTTGAACCCTACAAGTTGGAGAATGGAAGCTAATATTGTCGTGTTTGCCTTTCCACAAATCAGTCATGTCTCTATACTGATAGGGTGCAATCAGGTGTCCTCTATGGAGACCTACAGCACTAAAATAACACAGACCCACACACTTGATACATTGGAAAATAGATTGGAGGTAAAACTTTATCCCTTGTTCTCTGCTATGCAAAGGACAAGGATACACGCATGCATGTTTGGTACAAGGCTGCTAAAATTCTCTGGTGTTCTTGTGATTTCCTGCAGCATAATTCTCAAAGCGTATAGACTGTATTGAAATTCAGAGGCGAGCCACAATACATGCAGGAGAAATGCATGGTAAAATGTTTGGTAGGGTATCCATGCATGTACCGACATGGAAAAACTACAGAGCAAACACTGGTGCATAGACCACAGTCTCCACTTGCAGCAGGCGCTAATATACTGGATTTGTTTTAACGTTCTGAAAAATCAGCCTCTATTTTCAGGTTTACTTTATGAGTGCTGGAATTATAAAGTGTGTGGCTTAAAAATTAGCTGAAGTGCCGTTGCTGTTTCAAAATTGGCCATCCAGTATGTTTGATTTGTATCTCCTCTTGATTACTTCTCTCGCATCACCCAAACAAATATGATGAACACGTTCAGGATCTGTTATGTAGAAAGAGATTCGTGAAGAATGAGAATTAATAGAGTTGGCCTGTTACTGAGGGATCATTTTGCTAGTGTCTTTAACCACTTAAGCCCCGGACCTTTAGGCAGCTAAATGCCCAGGCCAGGTTTTGCGATTCGGCACTGCGTCGCTTTAACAGACAATTGCGCGGACGTGCGACGTGGCTCCCAAACAAAATTGGCGTCCTTTTTTCCCCACAAATAGAGCTTTCTTTTTGTGGTATTTGATCACCTCTGCGGTATTTATTTTTTGCGCTATAAACAAAAATAGGGCGACAATTTTGAAAAAATTTAATATTTTTTACTTTTTGTTATAATAAATATCGCCCAAAAACATATCTAAAAAAAAATTTTCCCTCAGTTTAGGCCGATACGTATTCTTCGACCTATTTTTAGTAAAAAAAATCGCAATAAGCGTTTTCGATTGGTTTGCGCCAAATTTTTTAGCGTTTACAAAATAGGGGATAGTTTTATTGCATTTTTATTTATTAATTATTATTTTTTTTACTACTAATGGCGGCGATCAGCGATTTTTTTCGTGACTGCGACATTATGGCGGACACTTCGGACAATTTTGACACATTTTTGGGACCATTGTCATTTTCACAGCAAAAAATGCATTTAAATTGCATTGTTTATTGTGAAAATGACAGTTGCAGTTTGGGAGTTAACCACAGGGGGCGCTGTAGGAGTTAGGGTTCACCTAGTGTGTGTTTACAACTGTAGGGGGTGTGGCTGTAGGACTGACGTCATCGATCGAGTCTCCCTTATATAAGGGATCACTCGATCGATACGCCGCCACAGTGAAGCACGGGGAAGCCGTGTTTACACACGGTTCTCCTCGTTCTTCAGCTCCGGGGAGCGATCGCGACGGAGCGGCTATAAAGAAATAGCCGCGCCGTCGTCCTGGATCTCTCCCCGAGGGAACCCGACCGCCGCATGTAGCGGGGGGGGGGTCCCGATCGGACCCCCCACCCGCTAGAAGGCAAGGACGTACATGTACGCCCATTTGCCTGTACGTGCCATTCTGTGGACGTACATATACATGCGGCGGTCGGGAAGTGGTTAAAGGGGAACGACTACTTGAGTGTAGTCATTTGTGTTGCCAGGGGCGGGTAATGTTTGATTGTTATGGACTGTGGGAGATTGGCTTGTGGGGTTTACCTTTTCTCAGAATGAAGATCAGCGTGCTGGCAGTTTCCTTAACCACTTCTCTACTTTGGGTGTTTTTCAGATTTGGCGTTTACAAGACTAAAACATTTTTTTTTGCTAGAAAATTACTTAAAACCCACAAACATTATATATATTTTTTTTTCTAATACCCTAGAGAATAAAATGGCGATCATTGCAATACTTTTTGTCACACCATATTTGCGCAGCGGTCCTACAAGCGCACTTTTTTTGGAAAAAAATCACTTTTTTGAATTAAAAAATAAGACAGCAATAAATTTGGCCCAATTTTTTTATATATTGTGAAAGATAATGTTACGCCGAGTAAAATGGTACCCAACATGCCACACTTACAAATTGCGCCCGCTCGTGGCATGGCGTCAAACTTTTACCCTTAAAAATCTCGATAGGCGACGTTTAAAAAATTCTATAGGTTGCATTTTTTGAGTTACAGAGTAGGTCTAGGGCTATAATTATTGCTCTCGCTCTAACGATCGCGGCGATACCTCACTTGTGTCGTTTGAACACAGTTTTCATATGCGGGCGCTACTCACGTATGCGTTCGCTTCTGCGCACGAGCTCGTCGGGACGGGGCGCTTTAAAAAACATTTTTTTTTTTTTCTTATTTATTTTTATTTATTTTATTATTTTTTACACTGGGAAAAAAAATAAAAAAAAAATGATCACTTTTATTCCTATTACAAGGAATGTAAACATCCCTTGTAATAGAAAAAAGCATGACAGGTCCTCTTAAATATGAGATCTGGGGTCAAAAAGACCTCAGATCTTATATTTAGACTAAAATGAGAAAAAAAAAAAAAAATTGGAAAATGTCATTTTTTCAAATGACAAAAAAAAAAAATGTTTCTTTAAGAGGCTGGGCGGGACTGACGTTTTGACGTCACTTCCGCCCAGCCGAGCTATGGGGACGGGCGAAGGAGATTTTTCCTTCAGTCTCGTCCCCGCTCAGCTCCCGAACGGTCGCGATCTCCTCCGCCGCTACCGACGGCTCCGGTAAGCGGCGGAGGGCGCGGGAGAGCGGCGGGAGGGGGGGGGGCCCTATCCCGCCACCGATAACGGCGATCTCGCGGCGCATCCGCCGCGGAGACCGCCGTTATCGTTACCAGAACCGCTGACAGTAAAGATACATACCTCGGTTGTGGCAGCAGCTGCTGCCGTTACCGAGATATGTATCTTTAAAGTTAGGCCGTATATAGTCGTACAGCGGTCTGGAAGTGGTTAAAATCTGGTGGGTTGCCAGCTTTTTTTACAAGCAAGTCATAAAAAATAAACAAAAACAGTAAATCAAATTCTTGACTAAACAGTAGACTGCTCTCTATACAGTGCGGGGCTGGTCCCCGTCACCCACAAAACATGAGGGTCAGCAAGCCTTTTTCAATCCAAACAAAACAAAGCTCTTCTCTCTGATTCCCGTTCCGAGTCTCAGGCCAGAGCACTACTGTGCTCTCTTCCTGGTCATTTAAAATCCACCTAAATGTGTGGACTCAAGTGGACCAGAACATCCAGACCGGAACCAAGCCTGCCACAGAGGTGGATTCTGGTTCAGTCCCTTACAATAGAATGAATGCAAGGTGAAATATAGCGATTATCCACTACATCACCTCGCGTACCGTCACAGTACCTAGTGTGTTAACAGATAACAAATCACATCGGGTAGAATCCAACAAGACATAATCTTGTGATTATGTCTTGTTGGATTCTACCCGATGCTTATCTTCTACTTTCTGTAGTCCTGAAGCATGATCAAGTAAAGGGTTAAGCTTATCTAATCTTTTCTCCATTATAATTGAATCGGCACACAATTCCATTCTTTATTTGGCCTTGTATTGATCTATAGAGGAAGAAGCAAAGAAAATCCTGGAAATCATTTGCCAATTTGCCCCATTAGAACACAGTTGTACATTTTTCCTGGACTCATTTAATAACAATGTCACTTCCTGAGGTCAGTAAGCTTAAGTGATCTAGTACATGTGTGTTCTTCATACCCTGAGAATCAATTATGGGTAGCTTCTGCTTTCTAGCACTTTTATTCTAAAAGATGTGTACAGTGCTGCTGTATATCAGGGATTCAGTATTTGTATACAGACAGGGGGCCAGATCCAGAGAGCAAGTACACCGGCGTATCTACTGATACGCCGGCGTACTTTCAAATTTCCCGCGTCGTATCTTTAGTTTGAATCCTCAAACCAAGATACGACGGCATTTGGGTAAGATCCGACAGGCGTACGGCTTCGGATCTTAGATGCAATACTTCGGCGCCCGCTGGGTGGAGTTTGCGTCGGTTTCCGCATCGGGTATGCAAATTAGCGATTTCTGACGATCCACGAACGTACGCGCGGCCGTCGAATTTTCTAACGTCTGTAGTCGGCTTTTTCCGGCGTATAGTTAAAGCTGGTATTTTGCAGCGTATAGATAGACTTGCCATGTTAAGTATGGCCGTCGTTCCCGCGTCGAAATTTGAATTTTTATTTTTTTTGCGCAAGTCGTCCGTGAATAGGGATGGACGTAACTCACGTCTAAGTAAAAAAATGACGTCCTAGCGACGTCATTTAGTGCAATGCACGGCGGGAAATTTCGGGACGACGCATGCGCAGTTCATTCGGCGCGGGGACGCGCTTCATTTAAATGAAACCCGCCCCCAACCCGCCCAATTTCAAATCCGCCGCCAGAAATACACTTACGGCGCAAACTCGCTGAGGATTCGAATATACGCCAGGTAAGGTACAGCGGCGTAGTGTATCTCTGATACGCTGCGCCGATCTAAATGTATGTGGATCTGGCCCAGGATGTTTTTCTACGTGTTCAATTTTTTTACAATCATATATATAAATATTAGACACCACCTGGAGTTTTTTCGTGCCTTTTCTGCCAGTATAGTCCTATCTGCATTTGTCACAAATACCCGATTTGTTATCCAAAGCATCATTCTGAACTGGCCAAAACACTGGTACCCACTATAATATTTTTGGGACCAGCAATATTTTTTCTACTTTTGTTCCTGTAGGAAGAGAGTTTTTTAACCACTTGCCTACAGGGCACTTTCACCCTCTGCCTGCCCAGGCCGATTTTCAGCTTTCACTGCTGTCGCACATTAAATGACAATTATGCAGTCATGCAAGTCTGCACCCAAACAACATTTTTATCATTTGCTGGAGACAGAGATTTCTTTTGGTGGTATTTAATCACCACTGGGTTCTTTATTTTTTGCTAAACAAACAAAAAAAAATCACGAAAACATTGAAGTAATTTTTCTCCACTGATGTGCGCTGATGAGGCTGCACTGACGGGCACTGATAAGCTGCACTAACGGGCACTATTGAGGAGGCACTAATATGCAGCAATGGTGGGTACTAATAGTGATATGCACCATTGATGGGCACTTATAGATGGCCCTCGTGGGCACTGATAGTTGGCAATGATGGGCTGCACTGATGAGGAGAAATTGACAGGCAGCACTGGTGGGCACTGTTGGAGCTGCACTGATGATCAGTGCCTTGATTGTCATCGCTGAGGAATGCCGCTTACCGGTTCTCCTCTCCTCACGTGCTGTCAGCGTGAGGTGAGGAATGACGATAACTGGCATTTCCTGTTTACACTGTGATCAGCTATGAGTGGACACAGCTGATCACATGGTAAAGAGGCTACGTCATAGGCTCTTGACTGTGATCGGTGATGTGCTGTGTCCCAAAATGAGAATGGGAGGATGTCATATGACTTCCTTCTAGAAAGAGAGTGCTCCCACCCGTCTGTCTTTTCACTATAGGGCGGGCAGTAAAAACTTCCTGTGACATTATCTCCAGGCTTGTAAAATGCTTCCAGAGATGACTGCTGGGAGCTTTAAACAATGTGTGGGCAGGCTCAAGGGAGTCAAGGCAGCATCACTAGTTTACAGGGAGAACAATATGTGCATGTGGAGAGGGACAGAAAGGTTGTATAGTCCAGGAGACAGGGCTGACGACGCTGCTTGGCATTGCAGCACAGCAAATGCAGTGGTCCGTCCAAACGGGAAGTTAGGATCAAAAGGTATTTTTCTATACTTGCAGAATATTCAACCACTTGCCGACCACAGCCTGTCATTGTACTTCGGCAGGCCGGCTCGTTCCAGCGAATCGGTGTAGTTGTATGTAGGTCCGTTTTACAACTATGGCAGGGAAGCTCATGCACATGGCCGAAGGCTGCGATGTACGCCGGCCATCCACGATTGACAGCCGGCCATCTGCGATCGCTCCACAGAGAGCCATTCAATGTAAACGGATCCCCGTTCTGACAGGGTAGTACAGAGTAATTGTCTGTTCCTAGTGGTTAGGAACAGCAATTTCTTTGTACTCCCAGTCAGTCCCCTCCCCCCACAGCTATAAACGCCTCCTAGGGAACACATTTAACCCCTTTATCACCACTAGTGTTAACCCCTTCCCTGTCAGTGTCATTTATACAGTAAGGCCCCGTACACACGACCGAGGAACTCGACGTGCCAAACACATCGAGTTCCTCGTCAAGTTCAGTGTGGAAGCCGCCGAGGAACTCGGCGGGCCGACTTTTCCCATTGACTAACGAGAAAATAGAGAACATGTTCTCTTTTCGGCCCGACGGGTTCCTCGCTGAAAAGTGTACACACGACCGAGTTTCTCGCCAGAATCCGGCTCCGACCGAGTTTCTGGCTGAATTCTGCCGAGAAACTCGGTCGTGTGTACGGGGCCTGACACATGCATTTTTATAGCAGTGATCGCTGTATATATGTCACTGGTCCCAAAAAAGTATCAAACGTGTCTGATCTGTCCGCCACAATGTCGCAGTCCCGCTAAAAATCGCAGATCGCTGCCATTACTAGTAAAAAAAAAATACATAAATGTATCCCCTATTTTGTAGACGCTATAACTTTTGCGCAAACCAATCAATATATGCTTATTGCAATGTAGAATACATATTGGCCTAAACTGATGAAGATTTTTTTTTTGGGGGGGGGGGGGGATATTTATTGTAGCAAAAAGTAAAAAAATATATATATACCGTATAAGCTGAGGACCTAATTTTACCACAAAAAAACTGGGAAAACGTATTGACTCAAATATAAGCCGAGGATGAGAATGCAGCAGCTACTGTAAGCAGAAATAAGGGTCAACAATGCCCATTTGCAGCCTGACCTCACGGTGCCCATTGCAGCCTGACCTCACCGTCGGTTCCGCCTATCACGATCGCCCTCTCGTTTGTTATAGACGAGAGGGCAATTGTGATAGGCAGAACACTGAACACAGTGTTTGCTGAAAAACCAAGTGTTCCGCCTATCACGGAAAAGCACAAGGAGAATTGCGATTTTTTTAAAACTGCACGGCCGCCGTCTATGTCACAGACTCGGGTACACCGATCCGATTCTGCAATGGGCAAGGTACTGACTCCAGTTTAAGCCGAGTGGATCATTTTCAGCCCAAAAAATAAAGGGCTGAAAAACTTGGCTTATACTCGCGTAAATGCGGTATATATTTTTTTTAAATTGTCGGTCTTTTTTTGTTTGTAGCGCAAAAAATAAAAACTGCAGAGGTGATTTAATACAACCAAAAGAAAGAAAAAAAAGAACGTCAATTTTGTTTGGGTACAGCATCGCATGACTGCGCAATTGTCAACTAAAGCGGCGCAATGCCGTTTCGCAAAAAATGGCCTGGTCATTAAGGGGAAAAATCTTACGGGCCTTAAGTGGTTTAAAGGTATTGAACATTATTATGATCATACAGGATTTATATAGTGCCAACAGTTTATGCAGTGCTTTACAACACGAGGGCAGACAGTACAATACAGTAGGAATCAGAGGGCTGTGCTCATGAAGAGATGTGCTAAATGTGTGGACACATTTGTTGGTATCCTTACAGCTCATTAAAACCATGCTTTATTCCACCTGAAAAGTATTTAAATTAAAAGCAATTGATATGGACAAATTTGCTGCTACCCTAAAAAGTCATTGTCTCACGCAAACCTTACATGCCTTTAGTATGTCGTAGAATAAAGCACAGAAGGTGTGAAAGGAGATGAATCCTTGCTTATTCTACAATAATAATTTAAGTGGCCTAGACAGATTTGTTGGTAGAAAAAGATTTCTATAATGTTGTCAATTGATGCTGTATGTAGCATCATCTACATGCAGTATACAACTGTGTGTTCAGGCAGCAGTATGGGGGCTTCCTGTGTCTTCTTTGGATTGGCTGGGGTGGAGATCGACATCATCCCCCCACCTTTTTAACTCACCCAATCAAAGGAAGCCTTGTATTCAATATTCATAAACATAAAAGGCTTCCTATTAATGGCAGAGCAGAATTCAGCCTGATTTTGATTTTGTGCCTGGAACTGGCCAGAAAGTCCCCTTGCCACTGCCGGAACACATCGCTTCATACAGTCTATACAGCGCTGACAGCCACTGCATCGATTTGTAAGGAACATTTTTGTTTGGGCCAACTAGCTATTTAAAGTCATTTAGCCAGATTCAGAAAGACTGGATTAAGTTTGTGCGGGCTTAGAGTATCTCAGATACACTACGCCGCCGTAACTTAGAGAGGCAGGTACTGTATTCACAAAGAACTTGCGTCCTAATTTACGGCCGCGTAGTGTAAATGTGCCGGCGTAACCCCGCCTAATTCAAATTAGGCAGGTAGGGGGCGTGCTCCATGTAAAATACCCGTGACCCCATGTAAATGAGGGCCGTTGGTACGGAGCATGCGCGCATGCTCAGAATCACGTCGCAAATACTCCTTGCTGACGACGTGAACGTAACCTACGCCCAGCCCCATTCAAGTACGCTTACGCAAACGACGTAAAATGCGACGGCTGTTCCGTCGCCTATACCTTGCATGGGCTGCGCCGTCTTTGTGGTGGTTTATCTTTACGCCGGAAAAACGCCTTGCGTAAACAGCGTATCGGGCGCAAGTACGTTCGTGAATAGGCGTATCTTGCTCATTTGCATATTCTCGGCGTAAATCCACATACACGCCCCTAGCGGCCAGCAACTAAGATACGACGGCGTAGGAGACTTACACCGGTTGTGTCTTAGCAAGATTTAAGCGTATCTCTGTTTGAGAATACGCTTAAAGATACGACTGCGCGGATTCGGACTTCTAGTGATACGCCGTCGTAAGTGTTTCTGAATCTAGCTAATAGTATTGGAGTTAGTATTGGAGTTAGACTGTAAGGTCCATGGGATTGTAGCTAACCTCCCTAGACATGGCAGCAAGAAGGATTTCCCCAGATTGAACAGAAGAATAGTGCGAATGTTAGACAAAGAGCTAAGGAAAAGACATGCAAGCTGAACTCCAAGGTCACAGTACATCAGTATCTTATTGCACCATTTGTTGCGGTTTGAACAACAGTGGGCTCAAAGGAAGAAGACACAGAAGGACTCCACCGTTAAAAGAAAAACCTAAAAATGCTAAAATGCAGGTTGACAAGCTACATTGCTTTTGGGAGAACGTTCTCTCGACAGATGAGACAAATTTGGAGCTTTTTGACAAGTCATGTTGGCTCTATTGTCATAGATGAAAAAAGTAAAACCTTCAAAGAAAAGAGCACCGGACCTACTGTGAAACATGAAGGAGGCTTGGTTTAATTTCAGGGCTGCTGTGCTGCATCTTGTATGGGGTGCCTTGAATCTGTGCAGGGAACAATGAAATCACAAGGCTATCAAGGAATTCTAGAGTGAAACATACTGTACAGTATCAGAAGTCTGTCTCAATCGCAGACCATGGGTCCTCAAGTCAGAATAATGATCCAGTACACACAGCTAAAGGCAACCAAGAATGGCTAAGAACAAAGCTTTGGACTATTCGGAAGTAGCCTTCTATGAGCCTTGATCTGCATTCTTTTGAACATCTATGGAAAGACATTGATCATCACCGGAATAGTTTGCCCAAGAAGAAATGGCAAAACTATCTACAAGCTCAATGAGCTACAGAAAACACTTGTTCGCGATTGTTAAATCAAAATCAAACTTTTTTTTTTTTTTTTAATGCAATATGGAATAAAGAGTGGTGGATGCCAGTTACTTTAATTTTGAGTTCTTTTTTTTTTTTTTTTCATGGAAGAATGCCAACCAATATGTCCACACATTACATGTTCTTTTATTTTGCCCTGAATCTTAATATACCTAGTTTAAGCAAGCACAGTATACCAATATTATGTGTGGGGAACAGTGCAGTCATCAGACTGGTCAAGGTCCAGGAATAAGTGTTTGGCCACCACTGGATTTAATATTGACATGGTGCTAAAAATCCTGTTAACTGGCCATATACTCTAAACAATGCTACCCTTTTTTTCTTTATACATAATCATAAACCTGTATGCATCTACTTGCCACACAGAGGACTATAGGCAAATCTACGTAGTCTAACCTACAATGTGACCACAACAGGGGTCAAGTCCTGGGGAAAAAAGTGTGGGAACTCCCACCCAAGATCCACTCCCCCACCAAAAAAAAGAGATGATACGCTCATATGCATAATTACTAAACCGCATGTTTTTTTAAGCAAGTTCTTTCTAAATCCCACGATAACTCGCGGCAGACCTCAGGAATGTCTCCTGGGAACAATGACAAAAGCTCCCAGGAGACATTGCGGCATCAAGGAAGTGACGGAATACCCGCACACTACCCGATGAATCCATATACAGGAAGCAGCCAGTAACATAAAGGATTACTAAGGTTCGCCTGCCCCTGACAGTGACTCGAGCTGGGCATCGCCGCTTAGTAAAGGATTGGCTCGGGCGGCTCGGCTGCTCTAGTCCTGCAAAGGGAACTGCGTTCCTGCTGTGAAAAAAGTGCAGGAACTCCGTTCCCACGCGTTCCCGCAGGACTAGAGCCCTGGACCACAAGCAATATTTTTAACAAAGTGCAGATAAAAATTAATAATCCAAGAAGTCAAAACCATTTTGAATTGGAAACACTAATTAGTTCAAACTTAAAGGGATTGTAAAGTTTAGTTTTTTATTTTCTAAATAGGTTCCTTTAAGCTAGTGCATTGTTGGTTCACTTACCTTTTCCTTCGATTTCCCTTCTAAATGTTTTTTTTCTTTGTCTGAATTTCTCACTTCCTGTTTCTCCTCAGTAAGCTTGCCCCCATCATCCGAGCCGTTCTGGCTGGGGGTTAGTCAGCGTGCTTGCCCCCTCCCTTGGGACTACATCCCTGCGGGGAGTCGATGCGAGCCCACCGCAAGCTCCGTGGGTCTCGCGGACTCGATGTCCGCGGGTATACCCACGATCATTTCACGGAGAGGAAGAATGGGGAAATGCTGATGTAAACAAGCATTTCCCCAGTCTTCCTAGTGACAAGACACTGATCACGCTTCTGTAATCGAGAGCGGTGATCAGTGTTGTGTCACACACAGCCCATCCCTCCTACAGTTAAAATCACTCCCTAGGACACACTTTACCCCTTCAGCGCCACCCTTTTCACTGCCATTGTCATTTTCACAGTAATCCGTGCATTTTTATAGCACTGATCGCTGTAAAAATGCCAATGGTCCCAAAAATTTGTCAAAAGTGTCCGCCATAATGTCGCAGTCATGATAAAAATTGCTGATCGCCGCCATAAAAAAAATATATTAATAAAAATGGCATAAAACTATCCCCTGTTTTGTAGACGCTATAACTGCACAAACCAATCAATAAATACTTAGTGGTTTTTTTTTGTTTTTTTTTACCAAAAATATGTAGAAGTATACGTATTGGCCTAAACTGAGGAAAAAATGTTTTTTCATATATTTTTTGGGGGATACTGTATTTATTGGCGTATAACACTCACTTTTTTACACTTTTATGTAAACTGTGCCTGCGTGTTATACGCAGGGGGCTGTGGAAGTTTTTTTCCAGAAACGTCCCTCTTAAAGTTAGGGTGCGTGTTATACGCCGATAAATACGGTATTTATTATAGCAAAAAGTAAAAAATATTGATTTTTTTTCAAAATCGTTGCTCTATTTTTGTTTATAGCGCAAACAAGTTAAAAACGCAGAGGTGATCAAATACCACCAAAAGAAAGCTCTATTTGTGGGAAAAAAGGACACCAATTTTGTTTGGGAGCCACGTTGCACGTCCACGCAATTGTCAGTTAAAGCGACAAAGTGCCAAATCGCAAAAAGTGCTCTGGTCTTTGGCCAGCAAAATGGTCCAGGGCTTAATTGGTTAAATATAAATACAACCACAAATTTTAAAATGAAGAGATATTACATTTCAGTTATAATATTCATCATTCTCATCAATGGCACTTGGAGAATGACAATGTGCCACAGAGGTTAGACTACAGTGTCTTTGCTTACATTGTGATTACCGGTATATTCCACAAGGCCTTAGTAAGAATACCAACTGCTCTGCATGGAATCTCTCAGCTGGCTTTGATGCATAGACTTGGCACTTTTAATTATGGCAGCTAAAGGCATCATTGTTTTACTAAGGAACAAATGAAGGACATGCTCCCCTGGCCCATTCAGAGGCTTGCACGTATTGAACTGGTTAGGAAGTAAAGGATATCCTATCTTGGCATACTGCTGCCATATCAAGGAAGGTATCAAGTTTGCTTAAATAATTAAATGTATGTGATCATCATATTTGTTTGGCCAAATAAACATGAATATGTGAAGAAGTCTATAAACCGAAACCTTGTAAATACCTAAGAATTCATTCACAGCTTGGTGTTATGGTGCATTTAGTGCAACTTCATACTACCTGCAAACTGCATGAGTTGATGCACCTTTGTTTCCTTTGGTACCAATCAAGTAAATGTAGTTTCATGCAGTGCAGTTAGTCAAGTTTCAAACTGTCACCAGTTTTCTCCAGCGCTCCTTTAATAGGGATACGTTGTACAAAATTAAAAAGACACTTTACACATATTTAACGTGCTGGAGTAGGCAACAAAAGTATCCCTTCTCTGAGGGGGAAAAAAAAAAAACATAAAAAAACATAGTAACATGCATTTGAAAAAAAAACTCCACGGCGCTGCTTCCAGAATTCACTGAACAAAGCATTTAAAGCATAAAGGTCTGCATATGAACCTGCCCATTTGGGGCGCCCAAGTTTTTAACAAGTTTTAATATTTTACAAAATTCTTAAAGCGGAGGTGCCGCAAAAAAAAAATAATAATAAAAACCAGCAGCTACAAATACTGCAGCTGCTGACTTTTAATAAATGGACACTTGCCTGTCCAGCTCGCCCGCGATGTCGGCAGCAGAAGACGAGCAATTGCTCATCTCTCTGCTGCCCCCGCCGCAATCCTTGGTGAGGGAATCAGGAAGTGAAGCCTTGTGGCTTCACTGCCCGGTTTCCTACTGCGCATGTGCGAGTAGCGAGGCGCTTTCCCAGTGGTCTCCGCTGTCTCCTGGGACCAGTTTGTTTCCCAGAAGGCAGCGGGGGGATGGCGGTAAGTGGAGTCTCTCCCCGGAAGTGTGTGCAAATACCTGTATTATACAGGTATCTGCATCCCCTCCCCCCTGAAAGATGCCAAATGTGACACCGGAGGGGGGGGGGGGGTTTCCGAAAAGCAGAAGTTCAATTTTTGGGTGGAACTCCGCTTTAACATGTAAGAATCTTCACATTGCTCATTTGCCTTAAAGTAGAATTGTGTCCAGGCTATGGCTATTCAAGTATTTATATATTCCTAAGGCCCTTGCACACAGTGCGTATAGCTTCTGTGTGTGCAATCCTGAAGTCTTTGCTTGTCCGGGAGGCACAGGGGCGTTCAGGGACAAATGCCTGGAAAGCAGCTATCTGACAGGCTTCAGGCAGTGAGGCTGGATGCTGCACCTGTTCCTCCCGGGCACACTGAAACAGCCATAATAGACACCTCATTTGCAAAGGGCCATAGGAATATGTAAACAACCTTCACTGATCTCTGTAGCTGCAGGTACTGTGGAATAATACATTTTCGCATTCATTACTGCAGATCAGCTCCTCTATGCCAGCAGTTAGCACCCTGCTAACCTTTTAATCTCTTATGTAATTATAGACCAGAAGATGGATAAAAGGCTGGTACACATGGGCCGAATGTTGGGCGGCATCGTCCGGTTTCTATTGACATTTGGCCTGTGCATACTGCAGCCAGTCCAACAGAAGCCAGCATGACCGAAAGGTCTGACGATCGGCTCCCAATTAGCACCATTGGCTGAGAGCGCTCACTTGAGTGTTCTGGCGGGGAGTGCATCTTCCTGTCAGAACACAATAGCGCAGCAGGAGAGATCATGGTTAGTACAGCGGCTCCTCCTGAGCTGTCAGTTTTTTTTTTCATTCAGCCCTACTGGAATGAACGGAAAAAAAAATAGTAATGTGTACTAGGCTTAACTCTCCAACAGGAACACAGACTTGTAAAAATGCTTTTCTCTCTTTTGTAGATTAAGGAACTGCTACAACACACATTAATAATATTGCCCCTGTTGTAGATTTTCCCTCATTTCCTGTCTGGTGAAACCGTCGTCAGCAGGACATAAGGTGAGGGTAAACCTGTCTACCAGAGCCCCAGTTAGTCAAAACCTGACTGGAGTTCTAATTCTTCCCTACTCTATCCAAAACTGGAAAAAATGTGTGGCTCGACATACACTTTAAACTACTCTACGTTATCTTTTGTAAACTCGTGAGCATGAATTACTCCTAGTGCCTCCATCTACAAAGGTCAATAAGAGCTCATGTTAAAGAAAGCTCATATACTGTTTAGGAAGGTCATGGAAAAAATTGGTGATTAGTTTGGAAACCATTGTGTATATTCTCGAGTTGCAAGCAGGGGCAGTTTTATAAATCTTGTGAGTTTGATTTTATGGTGTTGGCCTAATCCTTATACTAAGTAATGCTGTCTCATCCAAGGTTGTCTTGCAAAATCGTACAGTGGTTTATTTTCCAAATCATTAGATACTTAACTATACTGTGTATACATATGTAATATATACAGAGTACATTTTTATTTAAACTGGCTTTATTAGCAATTCATTGGCTACATTTCTTTGGTTTTTATTTTTAGTTCTCATTATGAAATGGAACTAAAGAAGGACAAAAAGCGCAGCTCCTCTGGAAATCCTAAAGAGAAAGAGTCCCCTGAAAATAAATACACGCCGTTAAGAATACCACATCTACTCCAAAAGAATACAGCAAAACTGGTAAGTCGGAGGTCTAAGACTTTTCTGTGCATCCCTTGCGATGGGGGGGCAAAGTATGCATTGTATCGTGGACAATGACTGGTATTACGGCTTCAATCATCCTGGCACCATGGTTGATATGGTGTTAGGATGATTGAAGCGCATTATTTCTTATATTACATTGTAATATAAATGTATTATTCAACTCACCATAATAAAGAATCAGTGGGAGCCCTGAGCGTGTCGCCCGCCACCTAAAGCAGCATGTAACTTGCCACGTCACCTACCTTCAGATGCTGCTTGCCATTTGCCACGTTGCCTGCCTTCAGATACAGCTTGTCACTAGCCACCAGATGCAGTGTGTCACTTGCCACGTCACCTGCCTTCAGATGCAGCTTGTTACTTGCCACGTCGTCTGCAAACAGATGAAGCTTGTCACTTGCCATGCACCTGCCACCAGATGCAGAATGTCACTTGCTATGTCGCCTGCCACCAGATGCAGTGTGTCATTTGCCACGTCTCCTGCCTTTAGATGCAGCACTTTAATTGCAATCATTGCCTGCCACCAGATGTGGATTCTCACATGCCACGTTGCCTGCCACCAGATGTGGATTGTCACTTGCCACCAGATGTGGATTGCCATGTTGCCTGCCACCAGATGCGGATTGTCACAGCATTGGTGGCAGCACTGGTCCATTGAGCACAGAGGCATGCAAGTGGTGGGTGCAGAGTTAGGACAGAACAGCATTGATGCGGGGCAGGCGCTAAGAGATGATCTCTCTCTGCCCAACCGCCGAACCGCCAACATTGTAGTGCCCCAGCTGTGAGGGCGGAAGCTGTGGTGAGAGATGTCATCTCTCTGCTTACCTGCCGACGCACCTCTAACAGTGCAGGCTTTGCTGCAAACAGTTGGGGACCCCCGCAATAAAACACCTTTGGAATGAGTTGGAGCAGAGACTGCAAGCCAGGCCTTCTCATCCATAAGTGCCTGACCTCACAAATGTGCATGTAAAGGCAAGCGCCACAATACTTTTGACACTAAAGTGTATGTCTTAACACCTATCAAATACAGGAAAACAGCTGTGTACATGGATTTTGTAGCAGAAGCCTAGATGGTAACAAGAACCTGAATACTGTTGCATGAACTGCTGGATAAATCTGTAAAATGTGGAACCTCGGATTGCGAGTAATGCGGTTAACTAGCAATTATTTTTTTTTAAATCCTGACTCGGTTTGTAAGTGTTGTCTCTCAAAGCGAGCAGGATTTCAGCCTCTGCGGTGTGCAGTACCGAATTTGGCCAGAGGTGCGGAGGGCACCGGAGCCATTCGGAAATATTTGGAAACGCTCGAATACTCAGTTCCAGAGCCTTTCCGGGGGTTTCCGAATGCAGCCGGACGGTCTCTGAGTATTTCTGAGTTTCTCCAGCGCCCCCCCCCCACCTCTGGCCACATGCGGTATTGCATGCCATAGAAGTCGACGTGGAACAAATTATTTTCGTTTCCATTGCCCTCTATGGGGAAACTCGCTTTGATATGCGAGTTCTTTGAATTACAAGCATTCTCCTGGAATTATGCTTGTAATCCAAAATTCCACTGTAATTCATGGTACTCAGCTGAATATGTAAACGGCTGTCGAAGCTTTGAGTACGCAAGGTGATTTAATGATAAAGGGTAGGGTACATAATTATAAAAAGGTGAATAATTACTTATTTGCTGCTGAACGCTTTGCACATCTTTTGCTGTTCGTAAAAACTAGTATTTGTTACCTGCATGTTTGCAGAAACCGGTTTATACGTTTGAATTGCCCGTTCTCTGGTGGGGAATCCAGATCTGTCACATTTGCTTTACCACTGGCTGCAATCTTTAACATTTGTTGTTTGTAGATTAATGAGTTTCATCAATGAGTAGCTGCTGATTGCAGTGGAGAACCCACCATAGTTGCTCACTATTTACCAGACATTTAACAAGCTGCAAAATAGAAATATAGCTTAAAATGTTATTTGCATTGCCCCCTTCAACTCCCTTATGCTCACATTATAAATAAGGTATGCCAACAGGGTGAATGCAAAAATCATAGGCAGGCAAAAATACCTAGCTACACCTAGGTAATAAGGAATGTAAAATATACAAATAAAGAAAAATAAGCAAAGCATAGCACATTTTTTTTTTTTTTTTATTAAATTAGAAATACAATACAAAGAAATAAATGCAATGTGACCGTATTCCATGGATTTGTTTCTGTTAAGAACAGGTATGAGTAACTTTGACACAATAATATTTCAACTTATTTGTGGATGAGCCGAGAACTCCAGCAAGATAATACTGTGTTAGTAATGTCTCAGTTTTATTGTCCTCTGCTTCTTCCACCTCTGCATTTAGCTTTTATATAGCTCTAATAATATTGATTTGCTTGCACAGAAGTCGCATAATAAAGTGGATGAAAATGTGAGACCTGCTGTGAAAGAGGCAGACGGCACCACTCATACCAAGTATGTTGAACTAGATGGTAAACTGTTGATTTTTTTAGTTCAAAATGTGTTGTTGGAGTTCTATAATAAAAAGTACTGCATTGTAGTCCTACTACCTAGCATTGTGTATGTCACAATGCTATTTAGCTGAGGATTGCATCTGAATAAGGTTACTCATTGATAAATAGCCCCATGCACTGTGTAGGTAAGCGGACACTAAACTCCTTTTTTAAGAAAAAAATGTATTTAAGAATATTTTCGTATCTCAAAAAAGTAGTTCTGAACCACCTCCAAATCTCCAAAGTTATTTTCTTTGCTGCTGTGTTCCAACTTCCTGCTAGATGGTGGCTATGTTCATTCTCCATAGTTCCAATGTAGCTACCCTCGCTTGCTTCTGAGATGGACTTCTCCATAGAACACATTTGGCTGACCCTAACCATAGCTCCTCGTTGTCTCCGCTGTGAACATCTCTAACCATAGAGTGCTATGGGAGCTTCAGAGAACGGAAAGTTTCCCTGCTGTTGGCCACTGCTCTGGTTGGAGACATGGGCAGATGAGAAAACTTGGCCCTTAGATCATTTTAGAAAAAATAGAATGGCAATCACAGCTTTTTACTTGTTTAGGATACAGTGTGGAAGGCTTGGAAACGCAATGACATTTCCTTTGCTGTATTAGGCTTCGTACACACGATAGGTTAACCAGAGGACAACGGTCTGAAGGACCGTTTTCATCGGTCAAAACCGATCGTGTGTGGGTCCCATAGGTTATTTAACCATAGGTTAAAAAAAAGCCAACTTGCTTTAAAATTAACCTATGGATTGGTAACCGATAGGTCAAAACCGATCGTTAGTAGGCACGACCATCAGTTAAAAATCCATGCATGCTCAGAATCAAGTCGACGCATGCTTGGAAGCATTGAACTTCGTTTTTTTCAGCACGTTGTTGTGTTTTAGATCACCGCGTTCTGACACGATCGGTTATTTAACCTATGGTGTGTAGGTGTGACGGACCATCGGTCAGCTTCATCGGTTAACCTATGATACCGGTCCCTTAGACCGTTGTCCTCTGGTTAACCTATCGTGTATACGAGGCTTTAGGTGCTATTGGAGAGAATTTCCTTCACTTCCTGCCCTAGTGATGATGGGCCATATTCTCGTAGATTTCCGGCGGGCGGCGCGTAAGCCATTTACACTCCGCCGCCCCAACCTACAGGAGCAAGTGCTGTATTCCCCAAACACTTGCTCCGTAGTTTGGGGCGGCAGAGTGTATTTGGCCCGGCGTATCTCCAAGGGGGCGGCTTCTATTTAAATTAAGCGCGCCCCCGATTCTAACGAACTGCGCATGCGCCGGGCTTAAAATAGCCCAGTGTGCATGCTCCAGTTCTCGGTGTAAAACGTCAATGACGCCAACGTAAAGTCGTATTCAAGAACGACTTAGTAAAACGACGTACCCGACGGGAAAACACGACGCGCACCCGACGCCATACTTAACATGGCCTACGTGGGACTGGCGTAAGGTTACCCCTCATATAGCAGGGGTAACCTTACGCCTACGTAAACGACGTAAGCGACGGTTACGCGACGCAAATTTGTTCGGGAATCGGCGTATCAGGCTCATTTGCATAAACAAATGAGACCTGAACGTAAACGCCACCTAGCGGCCGGCGGAGTAATTAAATTTAAGATCCGACAGTGTAAGTGACTTACACATGTCGGATCTTCAGTGTATCCATGCGAAAATGATTCTAAGAATCACTCGCATAGATACACTGGCCAAAAAAGAGAGATACGATGGAGTATCCTGAGATACTCCATTGTAACTTTACTCAGAATATGGCCCGATGAGTCCAAGACTGGAAGGGAAAGGTAATCTATTCTTTGTCAGGTGTTTTAGTGTTCACATAACCCCACTTCTTCTTTTTTTTTTTTTTTTTTTAACACACAGGACAGAAAATGGATATCTGGAATTAGGATCCAGTCTCTGCAGTCAGCTGCAAAATAATAGTTTGAGATCCTTTCCCTTCTCTTCTCGTCTCCTCCCAAAGCTAAAAGAAAATGTTTAGGCTGGAGTACAACTTTAATACTACAGAGAAATGGCAGTGGGGCAGTCTTCTGGAGTTTATTTTAAGCACATAGTTATTTTGTGTTTTTAACATAAGTTATAAATGGATTTCTCTTTTTTTTACTTTTTTTTTTTCAGATTAAGTTCACATACCAGTAACCCAGAAAATGAGGTGTGTATGCAAAAGGACCATGCTTTCTTTGCAATGTGATAAAGAATGGTCTGGCATTATGCTTTGTTGTTTATTATGTTACTAATTCTTGTTGATGCTGATCTTAAAAGTGGCCTTGCCTTCACTTTTACGTCGACAGAATGGCACGGCTGCGCCAATAGGCGTGTATATATACGTCCCTTTTAATTTGTGAGCTGCGTGGTCGATTGGGTCACAGAGCTGAAGAACGAGGAGATGTCGGTGTAAACGCAACATCTCCCCTAACATGTCACTGAACGTCTGTTCCCTGTCATCAGGAACAGCGATCAGTGATGTGTCACGGCAAGCCACGCCCCCTAACAGTTAGAAGCACTCCCTAGGTCACACTTAACCCCTTCAACGCCGCCTACAGGTTAACCCCTTCGCTGCCAGTGTAATTTTTACAGTAATCAGTGCATTGTTATAGCACTGATCGCTGTAAAAATAACAATGATCCCAAAATGGTATCAAGTGTCCGCCATAATGTCACAGTTATGATAAAAATCACTGATCGCCTCCATTACTAGTTAAAAAAAATAAAAAATAATAAAAATGCCATAAAACTATTCCCTATTTTGTAGACGCTATAACTTTTGTGCAAACCGATCAATAAACGCTTATTGCGATTTATTCTTTATTTTTTACCAAAAATATGTAGAAGAATACGTATCAGCCTAAACTGAGGAGAAAAAAAATGTATATATTTTTGGGGGGATATTTATTATAGCAAAAAGTAAAAAATATAGCATTTGTCGCTCTATTTTTGTTTATAACGCAAAAAATAAAAACTGCAGAGGTGATCAAATACCACCAAAAGAAAGCTCTATTTGTGGGGAAGAAAATGCCGCCAATTTTGTTTGGGAGCCACGTCGCACGACCGCGCAATTGTCGGTTAAAGCGGCGCAGTGCTGAATCACAAAAAGTGGCCTGGTCTTTGGCCAGCGAAATGGTCCGGGGCTTAAGTGGTTAATTGAGACGTCCAGCTTGAGCTCATTCTGCTGTGCTTCTCCTATGGGTCACAGGAGTACAATTCGTTTTGCACTTTTGTGACCCTTTTTCCGCAGAGAGCGGTCTGAATTCCGCTCTCTGCTGATGTCACCATGATCAGTCCAAGAACCGCGTCATCCCGACTTTGGAAGTCCGGGTCCGCCAGGTGCCTGGAGTTATGGCTGTCTCAGCCCCTCAGGGTGTAAACATTCACATGATCAGTTGGTGCAGGGCTTACACATCAAATAATTTACATGGATATGGATCACATATCCTATACTTGTGTTGTTTACACGTATGCACTGGTAATAGTCATTTATGGTGATGGATGTCTTCTGCTGCAAGCACTGCTTTTAACCCGTGTCTCTCGATGTAAAAAAGCTAATGCTCAGAAGGAGGTCCAAAGTGGAACTATGCCAAGGTGATTTTGTATTTTGGGTTCAGGGGTACTGAACCATTATTTGACCACGTCAAGTTTTATTACTGTTAGTGGCTCTGGAACCCCCCACCACTTACCATGAGAGCCCCGAGATTGTTCGCCCAATGAGCTGGGAATTTAAACATGGATCAGTAATGCTGAACCACAATGTAGCAGAGCAATCTTTCTGAATGTTCAAGTTTTATGTGTGTACAACGGCTTGATAAAACAAATGCTTTGCCAGGGAAACGGTTAAATATGTAGGTTTTTTAGCTATACAATTAGCCGTTTGCCTGGAGTTTCAATTTAAATGGTAAGTCCACCCAAAAGTCATGTTGTAGGTAAAGACTGGTTTCTTGTATGTCTTGGATATTTCCCAAACCCACTCCATACTGCGTGAAATAATATAAATATATGAAAATAAAAAAACTGATACAATGGCATTGTCACTATTGCTGCTGCATTAAGCATCTCAATCTAGCCCAGGTTCACACTGGGCAGCAGGAGTGAAGCCGTGCGAGCTATTTCACTCCCGCTTGTCAGTCCTGATTTCAGCCGCGATCACAGGGAGATTCTGCACAGATGTCAAAGTAAATTGCGGGCTGAGATCGCAAAAAGTAGTACAGAAACTACTTTTTGAAATCGGTGCAGCGCGGCAGATGCGGCGTCGCACCGATTTAGGACGGTGCCATTGCCGGCAAATGCCGCCGATTTGACATGTTAAATTGAACCAGGGCTAAGCCTGTCAAATCGCACCTGGTTCACACTGGTGCGATTTGAAAACAAGACATGGGTATGTAAATACAAAGCTCCAGTCACACAATGCAGAGCTATGTGGTACAAATTAAATACATAAATAAAAAAAACAAATGTGATACTATGTAAAAAAACGCCACCTGACAGTGTAATCATTACAAGTGTCAAATGATCTAGTCTAAAGAAGTTGCAAGAAGTCTGCAAACAAAAGATAGTCACCAAAAATGTCTGTAATCGAATCCACAGTACAGTGCTCAGTGCCTTCACCATCCTCCAGGCAGACACTCGCTATTATAATTTGCATCTCTTATTTATGTCTTGGACATGTATGTCTCCCCCAGGAAATTACTTTGTTCCTATTTACCTGGGAATTTTTGTTGTGTTCCAGTATTCTTCTTGATCTAGATAGCGTGAGATCCCTTCATAATGGACAGTCAATTCCATCATGATTGCAGAACAAACTAGAATGACTCTACTGGGAAAATAACGTGTCGGCTACTTACCGGGATGACAAGCGTTCATACCTGGTGTAAACAAATGCTAACCTCTTTTGACAGCTCGGTTATATTGCATTCATTTTGAACGTCTTCTGATGTGACATGTGAAAATGTAATTTATTTTGCTCATCAGGATCAAGACAGTGAAAAGAAGATCCTTCAGATGTGCCAGCTTTGCCGAGAGGAATCAAGCATATTGCTTACTAAGGTACTTTTTTCTATACTGTATACCAGGCGTCTCCAAACTGCGGCCCGGCAGCCCTGTTCTTGTTTTTATCTGGCCCTTGGGGCACCATTTTATCCACTGATACCAATAAAGGGGCATAATTCCCCTCACTGACACCAATGAAGGGTGTACATTTCCTCCCAATGACAACAATGATGGGACACAATTCCTCCCAATGATAGCAACAATGGGGTCCAATGGCATCAATGATGGGACCCAATTCCTCCCACTTACGCCAATGATGGGACCCAATGACATCAACAATGGAGCACAATTCCTCTCACTGACACCAACAATGGGGCCCAATGACATCAACGATGATGGGGCCCAATTCTTCCCACTTACACCAATAATGGGGCACAATTACTTTCACTGAAACAAATAATGGGACATTATTTTTTCCCAGTGATGTCGGGACCTGTTCTACTATGGCTACAGTCCGGCCCTCCTAAAGTCTAAAGGATAGTAAACTGGTCCTTTTTGTTTTCGAAAGTTTGAAGACCCCTGCTGTATACTATATTTTTCAATTAATGATAATAAATCTGTAAATGTATTTATACCACACCATCACTATAGTTACAGCATTAATTGCTCAAAAGCAAACAAGCAACATTTTCAAGAGAGCAACAAAAGTCTTTTTTGTTTTTTTTTATAGTGCAGGTTAGAATTAGAAATTTCCAGATGATTGATTGCTAAGAACCAGACAGATGGCTTTATTTTCCTCTGCTGGCCAAAAACACAGCGATTTTCTGGCAAAAACAACTAAACAGGGCATGGCAACTCATTGCCACCAATTCATACTGTATATTTCTGACTATATATAAGAGAAGGGATGGGGGATGCAGTTAAAAACACTTAAACTATTCGCATTAAGGTGGGTGTTTTATTGATATTCAGTCTTTGCTGAAAAATAGGAAAAATTATGTTTGAAAAGTCAATTAATAGCAGCCAAAAGCCATCCTAACTCTGCTGCAATAGAGACCTATGTTATAGTACGGTATATGAAGTAGAAGACAACAGCTGGTGTGGGTGGCAAGAACAGCATGACAATGCTTCTAATGTATGTCGGCCTCAGTGGCCTACATTATCTTTAATTTTGAAATGTTGTCTGTGGTAAACATTAATACTTTTTGCATAACAAACTTCAAAATAGCCACGCTATTTGTTATCCAGAACAGCAATTACAACCACTAGTATTGAAGTAAGAGATGAACAATACTAAGGTGATAATATCTAAGGAAGCCCTAATGGTTTTTGCAGATTACAGTGAAACCGTGGATTTCGAGCAAGATCCATTCCAGGAGAATGCTTGTAAACCAAAGCACTTGCATATCAAAGCGAGTTTCCCCATAGAAGTCAATGGAAACAAAGAAAATTAGTTCTGCATTGACTTCTATTGCATGCAATACCGCATGTGGCCAGGGGGGTGCGCCAGAGAGCCTCGGAAATACTCGGGGACAGCTCGTCTGAACTCACAAACCCTCGGAAAGGCTTGGTAAACCGAGTATTTCCAAGTATGTCTGAGCGGCTCCGCACCGTTACGGGTGTCACCGACACCTCTGGCCAGATGCCATACTGCACACCCCATTGACTTGAATCCCGCTCGTTTTGTGAGACAACACTCGCAAGCCGAGTCAGGTTTAAAAAAAAAGGGTGCTCGTCTTTCAAAACACTCATTAACCGCATTACTCGCTAACCAAGGTTCCGCTGTATGCCTTTGTGCTGCCCTCTTGCAGAAAGTTTGGAGTTTAAGTGGTACCCGTTATTGGCTAACTTTGGTTATTAAAGATTACATTTTTGGGGATAATGTGAACCCTTCTTTATTAAACTGTCTTTTATACACTCAGATTTTATACAACAGTCACTACTGTGACTATCATGTAAATTATTGTAGTATAATTTTATTATTTTTTATTTATTATTATTTATTTATTATTTTTTTTAGTATTTTTTTAAAGCCAGCAGCTACAAATACTGCAGCTGCTGACTTTTAAAAAATGGACACTTGCCTGTCCAGCGCGCCCGCGATGTCGGCAGCCGGGGCTGAGCAATCGTTTGGTCCTCGGCTGCTTCTGCCGCCATCCTCGGTGAGGGAATTCACTGCTTCACTGCCCAATTCCCTACTGCGCATGCGCGAGGATCGCGGCGCGCTGTCACTGGTCCCCGCTCTCTCCTGGGAACAGGATATATTTACACTTCACAAATCATGTTAATATCTGAGGAAACTAAATACCACATTCTTGCCATAAATAAAGGCAGACAATATTACTCCTGAACCCCTTCATGTAACCTAAAAGCCCAACTCCCTGCCAACCAATGACGTTGGTACTGCTGTCTGCATCATTACACTGACCTTCCAGTGCTGTGCAGACACCCCTTTAGAGAGCAGGTCCATGTAGCCCTGTACTCAGAGGATGGCTTTGGTTTTCTGAGTTGAAGCATGCTAAGCATCTTTCAACCAGGAAGACTGGAATCTGGAAATAATGTTGGAGAGGTGAGTATTGCAGCCATAGGTGCTATTGTTATTTTTAAATTAAACAGTGTTGTCTTTTTTTTTGTCTTTGTTATTGTTTCTCCAGTAGTCTCCATACATACTACTGTATGTTTCATCTGCATTGATCCTAGCTTTTAAAGTGTTGCTAAACCCACAACAGTAAAATCAGTGTGTATATGCAGTAAAGCATGCTTGTTATACTCGCTGTGGAACCTAAGGGGTTAATCCACTGCATTGTGTAAAAAGGCGGTTTGCTCCTGTCTTCTCTGACCCCTCCCTTGTACTGTCCCCAATCCATCTGCTGATAGTACAGAGCCTTGGAGGTACTCTGCACATGCTTGGTTTGGTATATATTGCTAGAAAGTTTTGTTTTTTTATTTTGGGAGGGTGCATGTGATCACCACAGGGCCAATCAACACTGTCCAGACAGAGGGTCAGGCCTTATAGGACAGTCAAAGACCCCACCTACAAAGCTCTTGGCTTTCCCACTGGCCCTACCTCAGTTCCCGGTTGCAGACAACTCTAGCAACTTGTGCGTTCCTGGTCGCACATTCTCACATGCGAATGAGTACGTTTTTTGGAGATGGCCTTTTTTCCATCTCTTATTGCTTCCCATTATTTGGGCGTTATGCTAAAACTTACATATTATACTTGTGTCCTTCTGCAGATCTTACTCCATTACGCATCTGCCCCAGAAGATTGGCTATAATGCCATGAAAGGCGTCTCGGGCTTACACAGATGCTACATGTTTCAGTTTTAGGACCTACCTTGGGTTTAATGATTCCATATTTTTAAATAATGCAATGTACAAGTTGTTATACAATGTTTATGGTTTTTGCATCATGCTTTTTTTTATATGCACGGTCATGTATGTTTACTATTATGTATACATTCGAAATCGCATGCTCTGCTATGTGTTTTTAGACAAATAAACGCGTCCATATTACACTGTCTTATCTCTGAGTTCTCTCATGCATACCTCATTTAAAGTCCCAAACCCCTCCTTTTCTTTACCACCTACAAACTTTAACCAGTGCTTGGCTAGACACTGGTACAAGTTACACTTCTACTGCTGATGATGGAAGGCATTTAGCAGTTTGTTTACTAACATAACTGTATTTCCATGTACTGTGAGAGACCAGATATAGTAAATGCAGGGTCCTGGGTTTAGTAACACTTTAATGGTTAATTTTTCACTGTCCCATTCTTTTTAAGGGGAAAGGGCAGTAATGTGATGCAATAAAGCAAAAGCCCTTTTAGGGCACAAGTGTTTAAAGATGAATGATTCTAGTTTTCTTTTTGCATTGCAGAATGAGTGCAAGAACTGTGGGGGGATCTTCTGCTCAACATGCTCATCCAATGAAATTCCGCTTCCTTCTTCCATCAATCCAGAGCGAGTCTGTAACCTTTGTCACCAGAGACTGATACAGCAGTATTGTAGCAGCCCATCCTAAAAGGATACCCTGTAAAACCAACAATGTATGCGATATATGCTGATCTCATGGCATCTAATGCACACTTTGTACAAATAAAATCAACCAAGCAACAACAAATTATATATGCTGATCTCATGGCATCTAATGCACACTTCGGCAAAAAAATGCACTAAGCAACAACAAATTCTCAATGATGGAGCTCATCTCTGTGCATCTGAAAAACTGGAATGTGCTTTGACAGGTCTGTTAAACCCACTGCCTGTAGCAAAGTATAACTGGAAGTGTGGGGAATTTGGGTATTGCTGCTCAGCCTTAATAGTTTATAAACGTGTGCTCCTTGTGATTATATTGACCCATCTGGACCTGAATATTCATGTGAATGAGAATATCCGGCATGCAAATAAAAAAAGAAAAAGACTGAAACCGCACTGCTTGGAATTTGCGCATATGTGAAGCAGATGCAGCAAGCACATTCTTTCTGTTACTTATATGTTACAGGTGTGTGCCAACAGAATTGATGTCCGACTTTGGCACAAATCCAGTTTGCAAATAAGGTGCAGTAAGTGAAGCACTTCTAGACAATGGCAAACATGTTTCCCATACTTGGTGCGTACAGGATCTAAAGCGGAAAGCCAACTACAGATAAATATAAAACCTCTGAAAGGCCCTTTCATGTGAAAAGGGTTTTTGGACAGTTATTTCAAATAACTAGATGGACAGACTTGTAGCCTACTCTATTTTTTGATTAAATAAATATGACGGGTCTTATTTACATCAACATAGTGTACATACAACTGGATGGATAATCTGGCAATTACATTGCATACAACTAAAAAATATATATTGATAGATTTTTTTTTTCATATTCGGTTACCATACAACATTTCTTTGGTTAGTGTATAGCTGTCTATAGACCAGCATGCAATAACAGTTTAATTTTGTATGCTCAGAAGAGGCATTGTGTAGAACTGTGATTTCGAGTACTCCCATGTGGATATTGGGTAGGCACTGCTACCTGCACTGGGTAATCCTCTTACACTAGAAAGGCAGGAGTAACACAGGTCAGATATGCAGCGGAATGTCACAACAAGACTACAGGAGTACTCTGTTGACAGTTTTTGTTGAGGCTTCCATTGCTGACTTTTCCTTCTTTAAATATTAATGGTCTGCCTAGCATCTAGATTTAATTGCATACATCCTTTGAATGGCTGACCTGGAACAAGTATACAGATTAGAATTTCTAACTATATTTCCTGCATGCGTGTTCCATATCAAACGCCCGAAGTTGGCTACCAGACCACTAGCATTTTCAGGTGGAGGCCAAAAATGGCAATCTCCATTTTTTTTTTTTAAGAACAGGCCACCTGTTTGAAAAGCCATGGGTGGACATGATGTTTTCAAACAAAATAAGCAAGAAGTGGTGAAGAAGGCAACCAGATACAGTACAGACCAAAAGTTTGGACACACCTTCTCATTCAAAGAGTTTTCTTTATTTTCATGACTATGAAAATTGTAGAGTCACACTGAAGGCATGAAAACTATGAAGTAACACATGTGGAATTATACCTAACAAAAAAGTGTGAAACAACTGAAAATATATTTCATATTCTAGGTTCTTCAAAGTAGCCACCTTTTGCTTTGATTACTGCTTGGCACACTCTTGGCATTCTCTTGATGAGCTTCAAGAGGTAGTCACCTGGCGCAGCACCCCATCACTCTCCTTCTTGGTCAAATAGCCCTTACACAGCCTTGAGGTGTGTTTGGGGTCATTGTTCTGTTGAAAAATAAATGATGGTCCAACTAAACGCAAACCGGATGGAATAGCATGCCGCTGCAAGATGCTGTGGTAGCCATGCTGGTTCAGTATGCCTTCAATTTTGAATAAATCCCCAACAGTGTCACCAGCAAAGCACCCCCACACCATCACACCTCCTCCTCCATGCTTCATGGTGGGAACCAGGCATGTAGCGTCCATCCATTCACCTTTTCTGCGTCGCACAAAGACACGGGGGTTGGAACCAAAGATCTCAAGTTTGGACTCATCAGACCAAAGCACAGATTTCCACTGGTCTAATGTCCATTCCTTGTGTTCTTTAGCCTAAACAAGTCTCTTCTGCTTGTTGCCTTTCTTTAGCAGTGGTTTCCTAGCAGATATTCTACCATGAAGGCCTGATTCACACAGTCTCCTCTTAACAGTTCTAGAGATGTGTCTGCTGCAAAAGGTGGCTACTTTGAAGAACCTAGAATATGAAATATATTTTCAGTTGTTTCACACTTTTTTGTTATGTATAATTCCACATGTGTTAATTCATAGTTTTGAGGCCTAAAGTGTGAATCTACAATTTTCATAGTCATGAAAATAAAGAAAACTCTTTGAATGAGAAGGTGTGTCCAAACTTTTGGTCTGTACTGTATGTATGATCTTAAAAAAGACTGGATTCACACACCCACTTGTGTTTTTATGTATAGCTCAACTCTGAGGGGAATGATTTAAAAAAAAAATGTGACTTGATCCTGGACCAGACTTGCTAAAGTAAACCTGTGTTCAGAAGTGCAATAATTTGCAGGGAATTTGAAAAATTAATGAAGATTCATCTTTACATGAATGTTATGGTAAGCACAGATATATATTTTATCACATTTTAGAAAATATGGCCGTGGACATCATCCGCATAAATAAATAAGGTGATGGGGGTCTAAATGACTAGTGACTTCAGGCTGGGCCTAAGAATTCATTTGAGAAGATCTTTCCTTCAGAGTATACCCTCAAGTGATGTAAAGTGCAGTTGGCTTTGGGTGGACTAAAGCCTAATACACACTAGGGAGGTCTTTTTTTGAAAAAAAACTGAGGAGCTCAAGAGAAGATCCTGTATTAACAATCCGATGTTAGTACAGCGATCTCCCCATACAGCGATCTCCCCCTCAGCGATTGGCTGAGAGCGCTCATTGGATGCCAATTGGCAGACCCTTTTCAGTCGTGACCCTTCGACAGAAGCTGGACTGGCTGCCGTACACACAGGCTGAGTGTCTGCTGGTTTCTATTGAACCACCTGATATTTGGCCTGTGTGTACAGAGCTTCAACCTTTAAATACTAGTAAGCTGATGTTCTGGTAAAAATAGACAACCATAAAGCTGTGGAAAAATATAACCATTGGATTGTGCATTATACTTTAGGCCCTCACATTGCATGGTAAATCTAAACAATCTATTCAGATTATAGCCAGTAGGGTAGGCCAGGGTAAATTGTAATGAGTGTTGCCAACTGAAGAGTATTAATAGGTTTACAAAAAGTGAGTAATCCTAAAATTGCTGTCTGTTATAATTTGCCCCACAAATTGCTACTCTTTACACTTTTCTGCAATGTAGAAAATTGGTATAGTCCCATTAAAAAGGGGTATTGCAGGGATTCACTGCTGCTTTTTTGATGGACTATGTTAAATTCTTTAATTCAAAAGGCAAATCCACTGCCATTAATTGGCTCATTTGCACAAGAACACTTTCCGTTTTAAGCAGGGTTTTTTTTTTTTTTTTACATGCATGTTCCAGCTTTGAAGTGTGATTTATTTATTTTTTCTATTTCTTTTTATGCGCATGCATTTAAAATGCACCAAAACTTCTGTCTTAAAAGGCCCTACGTTTTTAATACCCAGAGGTGGCAGGTTTTTGGACGTATATGAAAAACGTTTTCATTATCATCCATTGAATGACACAGGAATCTTAGCTCATTCCACAAGAGGTTTGGGCACTGGCAAAAAAAATTGAAACCAGCCCCTGTACAACCCTGTCTCTAACATGCTTCATTGTTTCGCTAGTGTCTTAGGAGGTTGGCTGCCTAAACTCCTGAGTATATTTTTCTCTTCTGTCCAGGTTCAGAGAGATGTCACACAACCTTTGGTGCAACCCATTCTCTGCTGACCCATTCTGTGATTAATTCATTCATTGTGGTTTACACCACATATGACATTGGAGCACTGGACTGCCTAATAGCATTTCTCAGTCCTTCATGTATTAGATTAGAAACTGCAGAGTGCTTTCTAGGTATAGAGGTGTGGCACAGGCTGTTGTTGTTGACCCAGTCTCTTAACTCATTTAATGAACATGGCCTGTTAGGCAAAAGCAATGGGAGCTACCTCACAGTTTTGACAGTTGGGCACCATTTTTTACAATTTACACCCTGTTGATCTTTTTACCTGAGGTGACAGTTGAGCTTGAGAGAAATCTGCGTTGACACTGCCCGCTAGGAGAAGCATTGCACATGCACTCCCTTCCTGCCTTTCGGCTTAAGAGGAAGCATCTTCCTGACTGCATTTACTACTTAACAACTCTCCTGCAACCCTTAACCCTCCTACAAACCCTCATCAGTATCTGCCTGGGTTTGTAACTACACAAGAGCTTGCCCTACATTGGACTTGGTTTGCCTCACTGCTAGTGGTGCAACATGCCTTTTAAAAGACACTCACAGGTGTGCAACAGGTGACCTTGTCCATACTCCCCTACTATTTTGCGGGATTGATTAAACGGCATCCTTAGATCCATAGGATCATACTTGTCAGTAGGTTCTATAGCTCCACTGGCTGAGCATGAGACCTCGACTGTGTCTACCAGGTCTCTTATATCCACTCCTAATTTTGTGTCAATCTATACGTAATTGTTGGAGAAAACTACTTTCAGAAGCTCTAAACACCCTCTGACACGCTCCACGGCAGAATATAATTTTGACCCTACTAAGCCCTTATCCATTAGAGTGCCTGACGCCCCTATCTCAAAATCTTTGATTAAAACTAGGCTTTACAGCCTGCATTTGCAAAGACTGATTGTTTGAACATGTTCTATATGACTCGAATATTCAAACTGTTTGCAATGTTATTGATGCAATATGCTTTGCTATGTCTCTAGGGAAACAACCTGCTGAACCAGGTATAGGGACTTTTAGACCTTCCTCATACAATCTGTACTTGAAACGCTCCTCAGTGAGGACTAGAAACATACTATGGCTTTCCCTTGATATTCTGATGCAACTAGTTTTTGAAAATGTATTGATTATTAGCCCCTGCTTTTGGAAAATCCTACCACACAGTTTAAAGGAATCTTTACTTTTAGGCCCTGTTCACATATAGTGCAGGGACTTAGATTTTATAGCACTGGGTGGATGCAGGTCACCACTAGGACACGTAGAAGACAATTATTGTTGTGGACTCTACCTTATCAGCTACCTATTGTTGTTCATATGGACTTGTCCATTCTGTCCAAGCCCACTTTCCCTAAATTCAGTTTTCCTGGCAAAATTGTTTCCAAATTCTTGTATTTGCTCTTACTGCAGGATCTATTTCTTCTGTTGACCACATTGGTACTTGGTCCCAGTCCTCTTTTTTTTTTTTCCTCAGTTGTTGTAATGTTCTGTCTGTATTTTGGTGGACAGATAATTGGTCCCTCACTGCCTAAGGCTAAATCTGGCCAAACATGGTAGCTTTTCCAATAAACATTCATACGAAAATATGTACATTCAGTGACTTGACAAATGTCGTTCAAAAGTACCGTACTTTAAAACCTTATTTGCTTTTAACATTCAATGTTGGATTCAATGGGTATTACTGAATGAAAATCACATACACTGATACAAATTTGTTTGTTGAAGAAAACTTTTTCATCTTGCTACTACCAAAAATTAATGTCCAACTGACCCCACAAACGATTAGAAAAGTGGAAAGAATGTTCTTAAAATGAAAACTAACAAAATTCTACTAAAAAACTTCCGCCTCAGTTCTTGCTTCTTTGCCTTGACATCTCCTTTTGTTTGGTCCTTCTCCATTAAGCCTTTCGTTCAGATGCTGATTTCTTTCATATTAATGTGCAATAGGGTTTCCAACTTGCTTGGATTTCTCTGACTTTTGCTTGCCTCTTAGTTGGGCCACTTTTGGACATCCAATTGGTCTATGATTATTTACAATTCCTTTGGGGAGTAATAAAATAAAAATACATTTTTTGTACTAAAAAAATATTTTTCTTAAAGTCTTTGGAGGCACACAGGTCCCGCCTCCTAAATTTATTATGTCTATGAACTGCTTATTCACAAACTGCTGATCTTCAACATGTTTTTTTTTTGCCAAACCTCTTGTAGGCAGCTGCTTATGATCTCATCAGTCTGATTATTTATAATTCCTGTGTGCCTCAATGGATTTCAAGAAAAAGATTTTACACTTTACAATCTTATTTTTATAGCTAGTATTCGGTTTTAAAAGCAGCTTCTAGTTGGCTTTTGTTAACATATACACTACAATTTTCTTAGCAGCTTGTGTGTAGTGTTAACCTTTTGTGAGATTTCCAGAGGAAAAAAAAAAACAATGAGCGGCTTCTGCATCCTGTAGCCAGAGAGAACCATTGCAATGTATGATTATGCAGCAATACCAGATTACGTAAACCTACATGTGAGCTCTGAAAGGAGGTCTTCCACTGTGAATCCCCCCCCCCCCCAACACTACTTTCCTGGGCAGCTGTCAGCAGATTGTTCTTCTTTAAGACGTACAAGAGGTTCCTGTACTGCACACAATGTCACGGGAGGCCTACGCAACAATATTGGACCAAAACTAAATTTCATACATTTTTGGTCTGAATATGTACAGAGCTGTGATGTGATCTATGCTAGCCTGTGATGAATGGAGGTTTCCAGACGGCCATCAATGTGTGCCCAAGTTAGTGGAGCAATAAAGGAGTACATCTTGGATATAGATGCCTGTGTAAAGGAACCTGAATTGTAGTTCCTGCTGCTGGTAAGACCTGGTTTAGGGATGCAATGACATTGGGGTCAATGACGAACAGAATTATCCTTTTGCCTGAAAATCGATTTTCATGGTGCACACTATTAGTCTTATTGTATGAATCAGAATGTTGCTGACCAAAGAATGTATTATAAATCGAAATTTGTAATGCTGTATAGAGATATATAATGGTTGAAAATTGACTATACATTTTCTTGTATTGTTTTTAATTGTAAGATGTGATGCTTGCATCTCAGTTGCTGCTATTTTGGGAGCTGATGGAAAATTTGCTGTATATATTTATAATGCAGGGTAATGACACAAATTGAATACAACCTGCAAAAGTATAATAAAAAGGTTTATTTAAATGCCATGTGAGAAATGTGGATTTATTTCAATCAATTAAAAGGTACTCTACCATTCTGGGTGTGTTGCAGTGCTTCTCAGGTGAGTGCTGCTTTTTGACCTGTTAAACTCCATACAAAGTAATTTTTGACTCTGACATGACAATGGATGCACAAATAGGATCAGTAGTTAGTGGAACCCACCATCTTCTACGAAGAATTGTCCCCTTCATCCCTAAAGAAGACACAGCAGTAGTGGTAGGGACAATCATTACCCTAGGTTAGATTATGCAAATCCCCTCTACCTCGGACTCCCAAAATACCAGTTGGCCCGTCTCCAAGTCGTCCAAAACACGGCAGCACGAGTGGTAACAGGGAAATCAATCACCCCGTCCCTGAGATCCCTCCATTGGTTGCCCGTAAAAGACCGGGTCACATTTAAGGCCCTATGCCTGACACACAAATGTGTACACGGAGCCGCTCCCCAATACTCATGTGAGAAAATAAAACAACAAAACCCCAATCGAGTGCTTCGATCAACTAACCAAAAATTACTACAAATGCCCAAAGCCCGCTACAAGACCAAAGGAGAACGTCGATTTGCATTCCAAGGACCTCAACTGTGGAACGCCTTACCAACTGACATCCGAACGGAAATTGATCACCTGGCCTTCAGAAAAAAACTCAAGACCCATCTATTCTGAGGGAGAAACAGAAGGAAAATTGATACCAAGCACCTTGAGGCGATTCGGTTCGCAATTGTTATTCACTCACTCACTGTTCAGCACCCCCCTTCATGACCAGGCCATTTTTTGCGATACAGCAATGCTTTCCTTTAACTGACAATTGCGCCCTGTACCCAAATACAATTGATGTCCTTTTTTTTTTCTCACAAATAGAGCTTTCTTTCGGTGGTATTTGATCACCACCTCTGCGCTGTTTTTTTGTTTTGTTTTGTTTTGTGCTATAAGCAAAATAAGACCGACAATTTTGGGGAAAAAAATTTTTTTTACTTTCTGCTATGAAATATATACAATAAAAAAAAAATTAAAATCTAATTTCTTCATCAATTTAGGCCAATAAGTAATCTGCTACATATTTTTGGTAAAAAAAATCCAAATAAGTATATATTGGTTAAGTTAAAGTGTCTACAAACTATAGGATATATTTATGGAATTTTTCCATAAATAGTGGGACTGCGACATTGCGGCGGACAATGACGTTTGATACTTTTTTGCAAACCAGTGACGCCAATACAGTGATCAGTGTTAAATAATATGCACTGTCACCGTAATAATGACACTGGCAGGGAAGGGGTTAACATCGGAGCGATCAAAGGGTTAACTGTGTTCCCTAGGGGGATCTTTGTAACTGTGTGGGGGTGCTTTAACTGGGAATGGTTTACATAGGTAGGCCGCCGTTCCGCCTCTGTTGGGAATGATTGGCCGGTTTATTATTTTGGCATGGGTTCCCCTTCAAGACTTAGGACTTCTATTCAAATCAATGGGCTCTCGTAGGGAACCATTGATTTTTACATGACAAAAATAAAATAAAAATAAAACTCTTGACGTGGCTTAATACCTGTCCTCAGAACGCGCTGGTCCTGAGTTTTTTTTCACAGCTTGAAAATGCCTATGCCACTTATAGCCCCTAAAAACCTGTGTATGCATGAGGCCATAGAATAACATGGAAAGGCATTTTTAAGTTGCAAAAAAAAAAAAAAGTCTAACGCTGGTAAAAGCAGCTGTGAAAATACCCTGTGTGCATGGGGACTAAAATTGTATTATTTGTCCTCAACACCAAACAATATGTCTGGCGGAACAGCTCACCATCCAAATAACACCATTCCTACAGTAAAGCATGGAGGTGTTAATGTCCTTCTATCTAGGAAGTTTGGTAGCCATTTTCACATGTGTAGCCCTTTCAAATTGGATTCCTACATCGGTTTTAATAAGGAACACATTGGGGTTGATTTACATGTAGCGCTCACCCCCGAAGGAGCCGCTGGTTATAGATTGGGATGGCGTGTTACCTCTGTGATTGTCTAGGGTAGACGATGATGGCCTTAGCAAATGGAATGTCCAAACAGCAGGTGTCTTTTCTTGTGCTTTTATTTTACCCAACACGGTAAACAGTAAAACTTGAGGTAGATAGCAAAGATGGGTGAGGAGAAGAAATGGCAGTCAGGCTTAAGGTTACGGAAACAGTCCTGCTTCCAACGATACTTTACTTTCGTCGCCACTCCAGCCGGAGTGGATATAGTGTACCCGGACAGGCCTCTCACACCGACCTGGCAGCCAGGGTATCACTCGGAACTTTGAGGGAAAAGATCTCTGCCACATACCCTCCCTAGAACTTAGATCATGGAGACAATCCTCCTTGGTAGAATTTGTGTTAGAATCGCCTTCAGGTAGTATTTTCCTCAGGTTACCGACTGACAGGTTGCTGACATCCAACCTCTCAGTGTCTGGTTACCTTGATCCCCGATGGATTGTCTAGGCCCTGTTGGATCGCGAGCCTCTCTTGGCTCTCCTCAGGCGGACTCCCCACCGAACAGCTATCTCGCTTGGGATCTTCTCAGAATTGTGGACCCAGTCGAATACTGGGGCCCCACCACAGCTTTAAATGTTACGGGCCGACATGGTCCCGGAACCAGGAACACCTTGTGGCACACGCACCCCGGCCTGGTAGGCCATCTCGCCGGGGAGCCACCGTGTGGTCACCCTAAAGGTGGGTGTCACACCAGGAACAAGACCCCGCCTCCTGGTGTCTGCTCCAGAAGTACCCTCCCCCAGCATGCCCCGTGAGGGAAACTCCCTCCTCATTGGCTGCTGGCAAGAGGCACCCTAGCCTGAACTCCACTGCTGCCACCTGTAGCTCTGGGGTGGTATAACACCCCAGCAACAACAGAATGAGCCCACAGTACAGCCCAGCTAAAGCAGAGACCCAATTTGAACAAATCAACTGGATGAGAGCTAACAAACTCTCTCATCCCCCTTAAATTTAGAATAGCACCGGTACTTGAAAGTACACAGGCGCTACACGCTAAAACTGGAAAGTGCAAAATCTGATACATCTCTGCATAGAAACCAATCCGCTTCCAGTTTTTTTTTTGTCAAAGCTTAACTGAACAAGCTGAAAGCTACCATGCACAGCTGCACCACATTTTCTGACAGCTCCATGTCAACTGTCAGGAAAGCTGCATTCACACAGGCATACTTGAGCATCATGTTTGCCTAAAAGGGGATGCACAGGTATTCCATGCATCCCCATCTAGGCAGTCCCATCCTTTTGTCGGTTGGGATGCAGTGGCTGCATGGACACAGCTGCCGCTCTCAATTTGACAGCCTTGCAAATGCATGACTCCGAATGTAGACAGTGTGTGTGGAGCCTAGCGTTGCAACCTCATCCCTTTAAACCCGCACACATATGAATTACACAGGTTCTGAGGCTAATTTAATGCAGATAAGGCACCAAGTGAGTTTAAAACAGAGGAGTGCAGCGCTAATAATTGAGATTGCATGAACAACAAATCAATAATGAACCTGAATGGATTAAAACAAACACAGTGATGGTGCTGTACAAAGGTGAGTAAATTGATAATAAACAGAAAAAAACACTCCAAAAAATAAAAATTGAAAAAATTCAAAAAATTTGTGTTTAAGAATAGAAAACTAAGGCAATGTCCCATTCATGAAAAGTCCATGTGAAGGGTTAACTTCAGAAGTGAAATAAGTGATTGAATGAATACCAATCTTCCCAGTCTTCAAACACCCAAAAGTGTGGTTGCCTGCTTACCAGAAATCATCAAATACAGGGATATGGGTCTCCCAAAAACCAGTCGGCAGCTAATACATCCAGGGATGGCTCAAAGGATAAAAGACAAAATCTCTCATAGCGCAATAAGTTGATAAAAAGCATTTAATGAAAGAAGTAATGCACTTGCATCAACGATGAGTAATTCAGCATGTCAATAAATCTATAAATCCGCGGCGTCTCCATCTGCTAACTCTCGCTTCCTATGTGTCTAACACCGCCGTCTCAATGGACGGAACGCGGTGACGTCACCGGCACCCAGCCGGCACCCAGTGAGTTTAATTGCTACCTTAACCGGTTAAGGACCGCCGCACGACTATTTACGTCGGCAGAATGGCACGACTGGGCATCTTAAAGGGGACGTACTTGTACGTCCATGTGCCCAGCCGTGCCATTCTGCTGAAGTAAATAGTCGTGCGGCGGTCCTTAACCGGTGGGTGCCGAGCGCGCCACCGGGTCACAGAGAGGAAGAACGGGGAGAGGTAAGTGTAAACAAACCTTCCCCGTTCTTCCTAGTGTGGCTGTCAGTGATCGTCTGTTCCCTGTGTTGGGGAATGACGATCAGTGACGTCACATGCACAGCAACGCCCCCCCACAGTAAGAACACTCCCTTACAACACACTTAACCCCTACAGCGCCCCCTCCTGGTTAACCTCTTCACTGCCAGTGTCATTTTCACAGTAATCAGTGCATTTTTTAGGCACTTTTTCGCTGTGAAAATGACAATGGTCCCAAAAATGTGTTAAAAGTGTCCGATGTATCCGCCATAATGTCGCAGTCACGAAAAATCACGCTAATCTCCGCCATTAGTAGTAAAAAAATTAATTATTAATAAAAATGCCATAAAACGATCCCCTATTTTGTAAACGCTATAAATTTTGAACAAACCAATCAATAAACGCTTATTGCGATTATTTTATTTTATTTTATTTTATTTTTTACCAAAAATATGTAGAAGAATACGTATCGTCCTAAACTGAGGAAAAAAAATGTTTTTTATATATTTTTGGGGATATTTATTATAGCAAAAAGTAAAAAATATTGCATTTTTTTTAAATTGTCGCTCTATTTCTGTTAATAGCGCAAAAAATAAAAACCGCAGAGGTGATCAAATACTACCACCAAAAGAAAACTCTATTTGTGAGAAAAAAAGGACGTCAATTTTGTTTGGGAGCCATGTCGCACGACCGCGCAATTGTCACGCAGTGCTGAATCGCAAAAAGGGGCCAGGTCATTTACCTGCATATTTGTCCGGGTCTTAAGTGGTTAATCAGTCACAGAGTAATTAATATGTGTTTGGGTTTAAGGCTGGGTTCACACTTGTCCGACAAACGGTCCTACATTGGGAGCCTCATGTAGCATGACGTGTGAAAATCAATGTTTCCCTATGAGAGCTGTCTTAACTAGTCCTACACAAGTCGGTCTGACTTTGAAAATGCTCCCTGACCGTTTGTCGGACAAGTGTGAACCCAGCCTAAAAGGGATTTCGGCTGGGTTCACACCTATGTAAACTGGATATTGGATGCGGGATGGCAGGAGAATGCAAGGGCGGATCCAGAGTCTAGTCTCGGGAGGGGCACTGCCAGAAAAAAAGGTGTTGCTTACAGAACTCAATTAGGTGTCCGGTGTGTCCGCTGCAATGTTGCAGTACCGCTAAAAAAATCAATGATCGCCGCCATTACTAGTAAAAAATAATTAAATATAAATGCCATCAATCTATCCCATAGTTTGTAGACGATTGTCAGGGACTGCAGACGTGGTACAAGAGATGGTCAGAGACTGCAGACGTGGTACAAGAGATGGTCAGAGACTGCAGACATGGTACAAGAGATTGTCAGAGACTACAGACATGGTACAAGGGATGGTCAGAGACTGCAGACATGGTACAAGAGATGGTCAGAGACTGCAGACGTGGTACAAAGGGTTGGTCATGGTACAAGGGATGGTCAGAGACTGGAGACATGGTACAAGAGATGGTCAGAGACTGAAGACATGGTACAAGAGATCAATGCAGCCTCATCAGTGCCCATCATTGCAGCCTCACTGTACATATGAATGCAGCCCCACTTTTGTATATAAATGCAGCCCCACTTTTGTATATAAATGCAGCCCCACTTTTGTATATGAATGCAGCCCCACTTTTGTATATAAATTCAGTCCCACTTTTGTATATAAATGCAGTCCCACTTCTGTATATAAATGCAGTCCCACTTTTGTATATACATTCAGTCCCACTGTATATATAAATTCAGTCCCACTTTTGTATATAAATTCAGTCCCACTTTTGTATATGAATGCAGTCCCATTGTTGTATATAAATTCAGTCCCACTTTTGTATATAAATGCAGTCCCACTTTTGTATATAAATGCAGTCCCACTTTTGTATATAAATGCAGTCCCACTTTTGTATATAAATGCAGTCCAACTTTTGTATTTAAATGCAGTCCCACTTTTGTATATAAATGCAGCCCCACTGTATATATAAATACAGCCCCACTTTTGTATATGAATGCAGCCCCACTTTTGTATATGAATGCAGCCCCACTTTTGTATATAAATTCAGTCCCACTTTTGTATATTAATGCAGTCCCACTTTTGTATATGAATGCAGCCCCACTTTTGTATATAAATGCAACCCCACTTTTGTATATGAATGCAGCCCCACTTTTGTCTATGAATGCAGTCCCACTTTTGTATATGAATGCAGTCCCACTTTTGTCTATGAATGCAGTCCCACTTTGTATATGAATGCAGCCCCACTTTGTATATGAATGCAGCCCCACTTTGTACTTTGTATATGAATGAAGCCCCACTGTGCATGGCACTCACCATGGCATTGCCTCGATCACACACAGCAGGTATCCCCTCTCCCGACGTGTGTCATGGAACAAACAGGAGCGGTAGGTCTGTGTTCGGCAGGGCAGTGTGCTCTAGTAAGGTCCCCCCTAGACTGGCTTGTGTGATAGACAAAACACTGATTTAATCAGTGTTCCATCTCCATCTACTATCACACAAGCAGGTCTAGCACAGGCAGCACAGCCGAACACAGACTCAGCTCTCACACACAGCGAGAGATGCCCGGTGTCATACACGCAGGAGAGAGGGGGAGCGCTGCAGTCAGCTACAGCTCAAATCAGCCTCAGGACAGGCAGCCTACTGGGCTGGGCCAGTCCGGCCCTGGTGATGAGAGAGAGAGAGTGAGAGACTTGGCAGCTGCAGGCACCGCAAAACAGTTTAAAAAAAATGATTATATAAAATGTTTTTTTTTTTTAAGCCAATGTGACATGATTGTCTCGGGGGGGCAATTGCCCTGTTGTCCCCCCCCCCATGGCTTCATTTCAGGGCCGAATTTAGGCACAGATTCGGCCCTGATTCGTCCCTGAACCGGTGAATGGGGACACACAGCGACCCTGAACCGAGCCTAAAGGGATGAGATGGCAACCCTAGTGAAGCTATGCATCTGCATGGCTGTCAAACTGGGAGCAGCGGCTGTGTCCATGCAGTCACTGCATCCCAATTGACAAGAATGGAACTGTCTGTATTGGAATGCACGGAACACCTGTATATTCCCATTAAGGAAAACTTGGCCCTTGCATAGATGTATGCTGTAGGATGGATGCTAGCGTGAACAGGACCTTGTAGTTGTCTTCTAACAATCATGTACATGATAGAACATACATCAAAGTGACCACTAGGTGGGGGTATTACTTCATATGGGTCACTCATGGAATATTCAGTCTTCCTCAACATAGCTTCCCACGGTCTTTATTTAGAGGGACCTTTCTGCTTTTGAAACCAATGCCTCTGTTCCCCCTTCCTCCATAGTTTTTGATCTAATGCATAGAACTCAAAAAAAAATTATATGAACCAAAAAATGTTTTTTACCACTCTAAAATTAAATCATTTTGATGTGTTTTTCGGGCACGTTTTTTAGTGCATTTTGCGTTTTTAAACCAGCGTTTTTTATGTGTTTTTGCATGCAGATTTCATGCATTTTGCATTTTACGTATTTTTTTCTTCTCTTTAAACGCACTGTAAAACACACTGCATAACGCTGGTTGCTAAGAAAGGGTCCAGGAAGCCAGCTGCCACATCCTTATCAACCGATGGGTCATCAGCTATCAGCTGGGTTCCCCGCTAAAAGCTGAATATAAAAAAAATTCACAAAAAAACTGCTTGGGGTTTCCCCCAGGTCCTTACCAGGCCCCTCGGGTCTAGTATGTATTCGGAGGGGACCCCCACCCCATTGGGGGGTGGGTGCTTTGGGGCAGGGGGGCTCTGCGCCCCACCACCCCAAAGCACCTTGCCCCCATGTTGATGAGGACAAGGGCCTCTTCCCGACAACCCTAGTCGACGAATGTCGAGGTCTGCGGGCGGGGGGCTTATCAGAATCTCGAAGCCCCTTTTAACAAGGGGATCCCCAGATCCCAACCCCCCACCCTATGTGATAGGGTATCGGGTACATCATACCCCTACCCATTCACCAACAAAAGCAGTGAAAAGTAAAAAAAAAAAACAAGAGTCGGTTTTTAACAATTCCTTTATTAGTATAATGGCTCTGAGCCGCTGTCTCTCCCTGTGTCCTTGTCTTCTTCCGCCACCATTTTCTTCCCGAGCTGTCATCTAGAAAGTTGTGTTTAAACTTTCTAGTGCATCCAAGGGGCCAATATACATGATTGTGCAGTGAAGAGAAATTCTTCCCCCTTAAAATTGCATACCTTTAGGTCACCTGCAACAGAGGCAATGCCTTTTCCAGTACATACCTGGGTGATCTGAAGTTCTGAACATTATTTTCAATAATGGTTGTTCACACCTTAGTGTCATGTTACTCAAGGATACAAGAAAAAGTACAGGAGCTTCTTTGGGGCAGAGCTGTACAAACAGGGAGCCTGCTAGGCTGGCTCTCAATCAGAAGCTGTGACTGTGAGCTGTTGGTGATAGTTTAGTGAGTGTGCTGGGAGCACACTCTCCGCACACAACCTCAGACCACCATGGACGCATATATGCATTAGCTGGGCATTAAAGCCTACACTACTTTGCCACTGCACATATGCATTATAGCAAGGGTGTATTAAAGTGCTAGGGTATATTTATGTTGCAAAATGATGCCTTTGTCCCATTGAAATATTGTAAAGAAAAGGGAGGCTGTATTGGACTATGATGGCATCGTATGAGCAACTAGGGTTGCCACCTTTTCTTCAAGCCAAACCCGAACACTTTAGCGGCAGCATTTTTTTTTTTTTTTTGGGGGGGGGGGGGGGGGTATACGCTATAAGATTGTAAAAGACGTATGACACTTTTGGTGGCCTGAAAGAGAGTAATAATATGGCGCCTAGTTCCCCGCAGCAAACAGTGCACATGGCTGAATTGTGAGTGTTCTGGATGGAATGCAGGGGTCAGATATGTCCTGTGGAGAGAGCTATTGCTAGCAGGGGTGGGGAGAGTTACATATGTGCTGAGGAGCAGTGGTGGCTGGTGCTCAAAATTTTTGGCAGTGTGCAATAAAAATGAAAAATTCTGAAAAAAAAAAAAACATAAATTGCAGCCTCACTGTGCCATCAGTTGCAGCCACTTTGTTCCATAAGATGTAGCCACTGTGCCCCATGAAATGCAGCCACTGTGCCCATCATATGCAGCTACTGTGCCCATCATATGCAGCCTGTGGCCATCTTATGCAGCATGTGGCCATCATATGTAGCCACTGTGCCCATCATATGCAGCCTGTGTCCATCTTATGCAGCCTGTGCCCACCTTATGCAGCCTGTGCCCATCTTATGCAGCCCGTGCCCATCATATACAGCCTGTGCCCATCATATACAGCTTGTGCCCATCTTTTGCAGCCTGTGCCCATCATATATAGCCCGTGCCCATCATATACAGCCCGTGCCTATCACATACAGCCTGTGCCCATCTTATGCAGCATGTGCCCATCATATGCAGCATGTGTCCATCATATGCAGCATGTGCCCATCATATGCAGCATGTTTCCATCATATGCAGCCTGTGTCCATCATATGCAGCCTGTGTCCATCATATGCAGCCTGTGCCCATCTTATGCAGCCTGTGTCCATCATATGCAGCCTGTGTCCATCATATGCAGCCTGCGCCCATCATATGCAGCCTGCGCCCATCCTATGCAGCCTGCGCCCATCTTATGCAGCCTGTGCCCATCATATGCAGCCTGTGCCCATCTTATGCAGCATGTGCCCATCTTATGTCATCTTATGCAGCCTGTGCCCATCTTATGCAGCATGTGTCCATCTTATGCAGCCTGTGCCCATCGTATGCAGCCTGTGCCCATCTTATGCAGCCTGTGTCCATCTTATGCAGCCTGTGCACATCTTATGCAGCCTGTGCCCATCATATGCAGCATGTGTCCATCATATACAGCCTGTGTCCATCATATGCAGCATGTGTCCATCTTATGCAGCCTGTGCCCATCATATGCAGTATGTGTCCATGTTTCGCAGCCTGTGCCCATCATATGCAGCCTGTGTCCATCTTATGCAGCATGTGTCCATCATATACAGCCTGTGCCCATCTTATGCGAGAGAAGAGGTCCAGTGCAAGGGTGAGGGGTAGAAGGGGTAGGATATGTGCTGGGGTGCTTTGGGAAGGGGGAGAGATAGAGCTTGAGTTATCACATTTAAAATCCAATCCAAACTTCTAGCATTGTCTTCTCCCTGCCAAAGCTTCCAGTACATTTCCTCCTAATCCCTCTATCATTACACATATTTCTACCTTGTCCTCCTTTGCAGCCGCTCCCTTCCCTTCCCCTGTCCATCTACACAGCAAGCATAGAAAACTTTTTACAGACCTGAGATCAGCGGCGTCCCTGGCCTGCTCCCCCCTCCTCCTCGTGTGTATACAGAGCAGAGAAGGAGGAGGAGGGGAGGAGCTATGATTAGCTAACACTCTGGTCTGCTCAACAAGGCTGTCACGAGGGAGAGAGTAGACATTAGATCTTACTCCCGGTGCAGTCCATGTGAATGATGTGTCCGGGTCTGGAGCAAATGAAAACCCGTACACATCACTCAAAAACCAGACTGTCCGGGAGAAAACTGTACAGGTGGCAACCCTATGAGCAACTGATAGACAGACAGTCAAATTTATAATGTAAAATATTTTTATTACTAAGTAAAAATTTCTAAACACTTACAATAAAATATTGATTGTGACAACCATAAATCAGCTTATCATTAACATTGTATTAACAATGATGTATACAAAACATCAAATATTGTGCAGTGTATATAAACTCTACATGTTGCATGTTTACTTGGTGTCCGCTTCCTCAGGAGCCATACATGGGCACATAATTTATTAAAAGATGTATATGGAATATGTCAAAAAAACTAAAAACCAAAGAAATAAACATTAGTATTTTTATATACATTGTGGAAAATATATTATTATTCACAATGTTATAGTCCAGACACTTATAGAATCACCCATTCATCAAGGCACCTAATCCCAAATAGATAATATTGAAATTGTGGACAGGTAGAAAAGGGGATATATTACGGTGCAACTATTTAGGCGGTAATGATGAGAAAGAAGAATGTCTTATATAAAAAATTACAAAATAATTTTATTCAGTACAAAAAATACATATTAAAATCTATAGTTCATTTAGTGTCATAAATACAAGTGGTCGTCAGATGGCAGGATTGTAGTTTACTTGAAAAAACAGACAGAAATTTCCCGACATGTTTCGCGCGTTCTGCTTCCTCAGGGGAAAACAACATATATTTTAGTAATTACAACTAAATAAAAAACATAACCAGATTAGCCACATAGGATCATAAATTGACGCTATATGGGTACAACATTATATGTACAAGAGGTTATATATGAGCAAAAAAGACAACAAAACAGGTGGTCCGAGTGCCCAATAAAACAGCAAGGCATGCTTACCTACAGGTACCTGCAGAATCCGACACTTAACGACCCCCGGAGGCATAGACTAGAGTGCGCAGACCCTCAGATGAAATTAAGGGGGGTTCCAAAGTGGGTCACAACAGGACGCTCTATTATTTACAGTTATATAGATAAGAGCACATCCATCTACCAATATATAACCATCATTCAAAACAATCTCACCGTGGATGCTGTGTCAGGTAGGTGGCCAAGAACCCGGTCCAGGGAAGCAGCCCATTATAGCAAGGGTGTCAAACTCAATTTCATTGTGGGCCGCATCAGCATTATGATTGCCCTCAAAAGGGCCGGTTGTATCTGTAATATTAGATGTCCAGCGCATCCCCTCCCCTTACATTAGATGTCAAGAGCCACCCAACCATCAGAAGTTGAGTCCCCCACTCTCCCTTACATCACAATGCACCCCCCTTTCCTTATGCTGCTGCTACTGGGAAGAAGCTGGATGCATTTCTTGAAAGCAGAAAGTAAGGGTCTGGAGGAGAACCAAAGGAGGGCTGGAGCTCTCCAGCAGTTGCAGGAGAGGTGCGTGGGACACATTAAATGGCCTGGAGGGCAAGATTCGGCCCACGGGCCTTGTGTTTGACACCTGTGCATTATAGGGTCAGGAAGAGGTAAATAAAGCTAAATAGTCTATGCTTAATAAATAATCATTTATTGTTTATTTCTGTTCTTGTTTATTTTGCTTTTTAGATTACCTTACTTTTGTGTTCATCTTTTATTTTATGCTTGCTTATATTTTTGCTCTATTATTTTTTGTGTTTGTCTAGGTTTACACTGACGTGGGAAAGTGTGTAAATTGTATGCATTCCCACACCCACAGACAAAACATACGGAGATGCCCTGGTACACCCGCGCATCTGAAAATGCAGCAAGTTTTCTAGTGCATTAAACCACATGGTGCAAAAGCACCATGCAGTTTGGAATTTCCCTGCATTTCTTGAAGGCACAGAAGCCCATTGGAATTAATGACATTAGGAGGAAACACATACACAATATTGGTATAATCAGCGCTAAACAATCTTATAAAAAAGATTAAAGTTTAAAATTTCAATGAAAAGGCATGCATCTGCATGCTGATACATGAAGCAGTGTTGCCAACCGTCAGTATTTTTACTGGCAGCCAGTAATAAACAGGCAATTTTCTCCTGCCAGTAAATGCCAGTAAAAGTAAAAGGTTGCCAGTAAATAATTATGCTGTGACGTTCGGCTTGGTCCGGAGCTGTCTGAGACCATCTGAGTGCCTGCTACATTGTGACCGGGCGGCTCTGACAGAGGTGGTGCCTAAGCATGTCGTGTGATGTCATGGTGCAATGGAGCCAAGCCGTAGCGGCCAGAGCCTTGTGAGTGTGTCTGCGGTATAGGAGCAAGGCAGGCTGGGACCGGGACCGTCAGTGCTGTTTATACTGGAGGGACCACTAGGCTTGGAGAGAGACTGTCACTGGGACGTGTTGTGTCAGTGAGGTCTCATCATCATCTGTGCTGCTGCACACAATTTTATGTGTGTGTGCCGCCCATTCTAATTTCTTGCTCTCCTATCGCCTTTCCCTGAGCTACTTACTATATCGGAAAAAAAATAAGAAATATGTTTTTTGCCTTATTATCTACCTTAAATCATATTGCTTATTGTAATTGTTTGTAGCCTAAATACTCTAATTTGCACTTAAAACTGTAATTTTTGAACTTTTGAAAATGCCAGTAAAAACTTGGCTGTGCCAGTAAATTTTGGATGCTGTGTCAGTAAATTCTGGTAGGTTGGCAACACTGACATGAAGGTGCAACCATGTGATCGGTGAGTGAATTGAAAGTTCTGGGGCATGAACCCCTAAAAATTTGTCTCTAAAAAAGTCTCTAAATGAAGGCTGTAAAGGGAGTGAGGCTGCTACAGGCGCGGGCTGGGGAACCCGATCACTCTGAACAAAAGAAAAGCAAAAGGAGGAGAGAGAAGCGCCATGCCAATCCTTTAGACAGCTTACTAATTTATTCAGTATATAAGTATAAAACAGCACTAAAAACTTGTGTGAAAAATGTTGGAACACTTGCAGAGTGCTAGAGCGGATGAGAACTTCCACATGCAGTGTCACAGGAGGGCCACTGGAAAGTCTCTATTGAGAGATCCACAAGCACCGCGTGTTAGCCGCAGCTGGAGCCTCGATAAGCCTCATGGAGATGTCGGCTGTGCGTCTCTGGGTGGGAGTGGTCCAGGGCTGCAAACTAGGGAGCCGCCCACACGTCTGGCCAATCAGAACGCGTTTTAAAGCCGATAAAGAAGGCGAGGCCGTGCCTTCGAAACGCATTCTGATTGGCCAAACAGCGTGTGGGTGGCTCCCCAGTTTGCAGCCCCCACCCAGATACACACAGCCGACATCTCCATGAGGCTTATCGAGGCTCCAGCTGCGGCTAACACACAGTGCTCGTGGATTCCTCAATAGAGACTTTCCGGTGCCCCTCCTGTGACACTGCATGTGGAAGTTCCCACCCACTCTAGCACTCTGCAAGTGCTCCAACATTTTTCACGCAAGTTTGTAGTGTTGTTTTATACTTATGGGGCCAGATTCACGTAGATCAGCGGATCTATAGATCCGCTCGATCTACGTGATTTAAGATCCGCTCCCGCAAGTTTGAGAGGCAAGTGGCTAATTCACAAACCACTTACCTCCAAACTTGCGGCGGCGGATCCTAAATCCCCCGGCGGAATTCAAATTCCGCGGCTAGGGGGAGTGTACTATTTAAATCAGGCGCGTTCCCGGCGTGCATTGCTCCCACTGACGTCACTAGGACGTCAGTGGTTTCGACGTGAGCGTGACTTGCGACGCGCGTGTTTGTGAATCGGCGTACGCAAACGACGTTAGAAAATTCAAATTCGACGTGGGAATGCCGGCTATACTTAACATTGGCTGCGCCTGATAAAAGGGGTAAGTATACGACGGGAAAGCCGCTACGGAAACGTCGTAAGAAGACTGCGTCGGGTCCGCGTACGTTTGTGAATTTGCGTATCTCGCTGATTTACATATTATTCAAGGTAAATCAGCGGGAACGCCCCCGGCGCCATTTTTAAATCGAAAATAAGATCCGGCAGTGTAACACAGTGTAACACTGTCGGATCTTAGCCATATCTATGCGTAACTGATTCTATGAATCAGGCGCATAGATAGGACCAGTGTAAGTCAGAGATACGATGGTGTATCTGTAGATACACCGTCGTATCTCTTTGTGAATCTGGCCCATAAACTGAATAAATTCCTAAGCTGTTTAAAGGATTGGCTTGGCACTTCTCTCGCCTCCTTTTTCTTTTCATTATAATTAATGCACTGCTGTGCTCATGCAAATTCTGCATGCAGGAAATGCCTAGGGGCCAGATTCAGGTACGAGTTACGATGGCGTATCTTCCGATACGCCGTCGTAACTCTGAGTGTGCGGGGTCGTATCTATGTGCCTGATTCTTAGAATCAGTTACGCATAGATTTCCCCCAAGATCGGACCGGCGTAAGTCTCTTACGCCATCATATCTTAGTTGCATATTTACGCTGGACGCTAGGTGGCGCTTCCGTATATTTACGCATAGAATATGTAAATTAGGTAGATACGCCGATTCAGAAACGTTTTTACACCGTTTACGTAAGGCCCCGTACACACGAGAGGATTATCCGCTGGAAACGGTCCTCCGGACCGTTCCAGCGGATAAATCCTCTGGCGGATTTTGATCTGATGGTTGTACTAACCATCAGATCGAAATCCGCGCGGAATCCATCCGCGGTGACGTGTCGCGCCGTTGCCACGATGATGACGCGGCGACGTGCGCGACGCTGGAAGATAAAGACTTCCACGCATGCGTCGAATCATTACGACGCATGCGAGGGAGAGGAGCGGACGGATTGATCTGGTGAGTCTGTACAAACCACCGGATCAATCCGCTGGACAGGATTCCAGTGGATAGATTTCTTAGCATGCTAAGAATTTTTTATCCGCTGGAAATCCATCGGCTGGAATTTTTGCCGCCAATAAATGTCCGCTCAGACGTACACACCACCGGATCTATCCGCTGGAACTGATCCGCGGATCAATTCCAGCGGATAGATCCGGTGGTGTGTACGAGGCCTTAGGCTTTTTCCGGCGTATAGTTACCCCTGCTATATGAGGCGTACGCAATGTTAAGTATGGACGTCGGGCCAGCGTCTAATTTTTTATGTTTTACGTCGTTGCGTAAGTCGTTCGCGAATAGGGTTTTGCGTAAATTACATTCACGTCGAAAGCATTGACTGTTTGCGCCGTAATTTGGAGCATGCGCGCTGGAATACTTTCACGGACGTCGCATGCGCTGTTCGTTTAAAAACATCAAAGACGTGGGGTCACGATTAGTTAGCATACAACACGCCCCCTACCAGCCAGTTTTGAATTAGGCGGGCTTACGCCGGCCCATATACGCTACGCCGCCGCAACTTCGGGCGTAAATTGTTTCTGAATATGGGACTTACCTGTCAAAGTTACGGTGGCGTAGCGTATATGAGATACGCCATGCCAGCCTAAAGATAGGCATTTGTATCTGAATCCGGCCCAATATCATTTTTAAAGTTATCCAATTTCTTATTTCTTGCTTTTCCCCCATAAATATGAGAGAGCACGTGTACATTGGTGTAAAAATAAAAATACTAGATTACATTTGCTGCCCTGGTAACTACCGTATTTCCAGGGTTAAAAAAGGAGAAATACACTAGAAGCTTGGTAATAATTTAGCAGCTCAACACAGGTTTCTATGCCAACACCTGTCAATCCACCCTCCCCTCAGTGCAGTGCAGTATTAAATATCTTTTCCGGTTCTGTTCTATAAAAACATAAATCTATTCTATAAAAGAGAAAATTGTAGGGTGTAACACCTGGATGTATAGCACATTACATCAATCTGTCTCTTTGACAGTCAGCACATGGCAGTCAGTTCCTAATGGGAATAGACTAAGTGAGGTTAAAAGTGAGAGGAACTGAAATTTAGTGATTGAAAATACTTTGTGTGTCATCACAGGTAATCACTGGCTGTGTGGAGAGCCATGAATTGCTGTGGCCGCCGGCGACCTGTCATTATAGTCAATGGGACCAATAGCTGCACCTAGCTACAATTAGCACCGGCCTGAATCGCCACTGTGAATGTACCCTAAAGGTATCCATGATACCCTCGACTTCAGCTGTGCAGACCTCTTATAAGCCTGAGTTAGCGCCTCACTGACAGATACATCTGTCTGTAGGCACAGGACACTTGTCATGAGTGGGAACGGTAGAGGTGCACAGGGACACAACGCAGGAAACAGATAAGAAGTACACTGGAAGACACTGAAACAGATACATAGGATTGTAAGGGGATTGGGGGTTTAGTCAGGTTGCCCATCTTGTCCTCCATGTTTCCCTTTCTCGTTGGGCACCAAGTAGGGTCACATAAGAGGTTCCCCCTTGGTGAGGGTTCTTTAGGCTACACCAGGCATTGAACTTGGTCATTGACCCTTGAGTGAGGTAATTGGGGTAATACTTCGCCCAAAGGCAAAGGATAGCAACAGGAGCTCAAATCGGCGCACGATCCTAGGAGTAGGACGTGTGGCTCATAGCTCCAGGCAGGCAGGCAGGCTTCCAGCTTCCAGCTTCCTAGCTCTCAGCAACCAGTACCAGTCTTGTCCTTTGTCCTTGTTCAGTGTTCTGTGTTCCATCCCAGCCCTCCCCTTCTCAATCAACAGCCGCCCCAGCCACAATCTGTTTCCTATTTTACCTCCAGAGCGGCTTACCTTTTAAGCCCAGGCCGTTTAGGACAGACCGCAGCTGCGGCCTAACACTGCAAGTCTCCCACCATCTCTTTCCTTCCTCCTCCTCCCGTTTCCTCCCGCAGGTCAGTCAGCCTCTGCTCTCCCCGGAGTGCCCTGGAGCAGACAGAGAGGTAGGTGTCCGCCCCCACGTCAATGCGCGGCCGTCGTTAGGATAGGCCGCGGCTGCGGCCTGGCGGCAAACTCACCAGTCCACCCATCACCAGCGAGTGGTAGGCAGTAGGGCCCCCCCTTATATAAAGACCTAAATCCATAAAATATTTTGGCTGGCCGCTAGGTGGCGCTTCCATTGCGGTCGGCGTAGAATATGTAAATCAGTAGATACGCCTATTTACGAACGTACGCCCGGCCGCCGCAGTACCTTTACGCCGTTTACGTAAGAGATAGGCCGCCTAAAGTTAAAGCTGCCTCCTAGGTGGCGTAGACAATGTTAAAGTATGGCCGCCGTTCCCGCTTCGAAATTCGAAAATTTTACGTTGTTTGCGTAAGTCGTCCGTGAATAGGGATTTACGTTGTTTACGTCCACGTTGAAATCAATAGGCCCGTGCGGCGGACTTAGCCGCAATGCACACTGGGAAATGTAGGCGCCCGGCGCATGCGCAGTTCAATAAAAACGTCAATCACGTCGGGTCAAGCCTCATTACCATAAAACATGCCCCCTTAGACAAATTTGAATTAGGCGCCCTTACGCCTGCCCGCTTTAGGCTACGCCGCCGTAACTTAGCAGGCAAGTACTTTGAGAATCAAGTACTTGCCTCGCTAACTTACGGCGGCGTAGCCTAAACACGCTAAGCTACGAAGCTACGAATCTACCTATTAATTCCATCAACAAAGCGTTACTACAGACTGCAGACAAAATCGCTCCGAAACGCAGAACGCTCATCTGAAAAAACAACGCTGGTTGGTTCAATGACACTCTCACGTTATTGAAGCAAGAACGCAGACGAGCGGAAGGCGCCTGGAGAAGAACGCTAACTGTGGAAAACCACACAACTTATAAATAATGCCGCGTACACACGGTCATTTTTTGTGATGAAAAAAAAACAAAATTTTTAAAGACGTCATTTAAAATGACAGTGTGTGGAGAAAACATTGTTTTATGTCTTCTGAAAAACGACAAAAAAAAAGTTCAAGCATGCTTCAATTTTTTATGTCGTTTTTCAAAACGTAGTTTTTTGTGTCATTTAAAATGATAGTGTGTGGGTAAAACGACGTTTAAAACAACGTTTACAACAACGTTTTTAAACCCGCGCATGCTCAGAAGCAAGTTATGACGCAAGCTTGAATGGAACAGAGTGCCGTTGTACGTGCTGAACGTAACCACGCTTTGCTAGAGCATTTTGAAAAAACGATGGTGTGTAGGCAACGTCGTTTTTTAAAATGAAGTTTGAAAAACGTCGTTTTGTTTCATGATTAAAAACGTTGTTTTATTCATCACAAAAAACGACCATGCCACTAAGAAATGTCACAAGGAAATCTTCAAAGCAAAAAAATAACATTTCACAAACATCGTCGCAAAAGCCCGGAGTCGGCCCGTGACCTTTTCAATCTAGTCGCACAAACCATGAACCCAACCTGCCTAGAGGCTCGGAAATATGAAACACAAGATTTTTGCAATGAATTATCGTATTTCTTCATCAACAAAATCGAAAAAAATCTGTGAAATAATTCAGCAAAATAAAATCACTAACCCCGGCCCTACAAATCAAAAAGGCAATATTAATACTAAAATGCCTTAAGCAATAACATTTAAATTTCCATCGACACCACCAAAAATATCATTGGCAGCCTGCGTGAAAGTACAGCGCCGAATGACATCATCCCCACTAAACTGCTGAAAGAGTGTGCAGAGATTTTGGCACCCTCAATCTCACATCTGATAAACCAATCATTTAAGGAAAGCTTGGTACCGCCCTGCCTAAAACAAGACATAATGAAACCCATTCTAAAAAACAACAACCTCGACCCGAAGGACCCAAACCACCGTCGACCTATAACCGGCCTCAATGTCTTCTCCAAGATTATTGAGAAAGCTGTAGTACACAGGGCCGATCCTAGGGTCACAGACGCCTGGGTGCAGAAATATTTCTGGCGCCCCCACATGAGCGTGGTCATCTTACTAACTCCTCCCCTTTACACATGTTTCTATGGCTACGAAAACACAGAGATGCTCCCCTAAGAAGTTTTCATTAGTGTCCCCCATCAGAGTCCCCCCCAGCAGGTGTCCCCCATCAGAGCCCCCCACAGCGGGTGTCCCCCATCAGAGCCCCCCCACAGGAGTTGCCCCCATCAGAGCCCCCCACAGCAGGTGTCCCCATCAGAGCCCCCCACATCAGGTGTCCCCATAGATCAGTACTTGTCCAATAGATCCCTGTAGCTCGGGCACGCGGGGAGCAGAAGCAAATTACAGGGGGCGGGACATACGTAGCATCTTTGATTGCTTGGAGGGTGGCATTTAGAGAGCATTTCTGGGAGTGCACGGGATAATTGGCAGCAGCTACTGCCAACCCAGAAGCCTCTTATCACACCGCCTATGGGAGAAGAGCTGACACATGCAGAGGTGGCGGGGCAGACAGGAGACTGAACACCAGACAGAATTAATTAGTGGAGCCTAGTGCCGGAACGTGTTCCGGTAATAGGCTCCGCTGTGGTACCCAGCACGGATTTCGAGGACAGCCGGAGGTATGGGCTCTTGTCAGTTGCCAGCGGAGAGAGCAAGCGGGATGGGGAACCGCTGAATCCGCTACATGCGCGCTGCCTCTGGACACAGACAAGGAGGAGGGAGGGGAGCACTTGGAGCTTCGGCGCCCCCACATCTGCGGCGCCTGGGTGCATAGCACCCCGTGCACCCTGCCAAGGATCGGCCCTGGTAGTACAACAGCTACAACACCATTTAGACACCCACAAACTACTGGACTCACTAAAATCGGGTTTCCGCCAAGGTCATGGCACGGAAATGGCACTTCTCAAAATATGGGATGATGCTCTTGAAGCAGCAGACAAATGGAAAATCATGTCTTCTGATACTGCTGGACCTTAGTGCGGCCTTTGACACAGTAGATCACAAAAGGTTGCTGACTCGGCTCACAGAAGTAGCCAGAGTCGCTAACTCTGATCTACCATGGTTCACATTATTCCTGGAAAATCGATCCCAGATAGTGAATCTGGGACCGTTCACCTCTGAAGCACGTACTCTCACATGTGGAGTCCCTGAAGGGTCTCCCCTGTCTCCCGTGCTATTCAATATCTATATTCGCCCACTTCTCAAAATTATCAGTAACCAGGATCTACTATACCACTCCTACGCTGACGACAGTCAACTCTACTTCCGAATAAACAACAAAAAGGACCAACATGTCGGACTAGAAAAATGCCTCACTCTGATAGACAACTGGATGACAGACAGTCACCTTAAACTCAATGGATCAAAAACAGAACTCCTTCTGCTCCACGCAAGCAAAAAGAGACTTGCTGGGACGACATGGACGCCCCCGCCCATATTGGGACAGACCATTACACCAAGCACCAAAGTCAAAAGTCTTGGTGTCATTTTTAATTCCGACATGACAATGGATGCACAAATTGGGTCCGTAGTCAGCAGATCCCACCATCTTCTACGGCTGCTACGAAGACTCGTGCCCTTCATCCCGGGAAGAGACACCGCAGTAGTGGTAGGTACAATAATCAACTCCAGGCTCGATTATGCCAACTATCTTTACCTCGGTCTCCCAAAATACCAGATCGCTCGTCTACAAGTCATCCAAAACACGGCGGCACGACAGGTAACAGAGAAAAAACCCTGGGAATCAATTACCCTGTCCCTGAGGTCCCTCTATTGGCTGGCCGTAAAGGACCGAGTCACATTCAAGGCCCTCTGCCTGACGCACAAATGTGTTCAAGGAACCGCCCCCCAATATCTATGCAAGAAAATAAAACACCACAACCCCAATCGCGTTCTTCGGTCCACTAACCGAAATCTACTACAAATCCCCAAGGCCCGCTACAAGACCAAAGGAAAACGAAGATTTGCAGTCCAAGGACCACGACTGTGGAACGCATTACCAACCGATATCCGAACAAAGAGAATCCCCTGGCTTTTAGGAAAAAACTCAAGACCCATCTTTTCTGAAGGCTAAATAGAAGGAAATGGATACCAAGCGCCTTGAGGCGATTTAGTTCGCATTTGTAGCGCTATATAAGTTATTCACTCACTCACTTCACCCAAAGGCGTGCTAAACAATGCCAAGAACCAGGCAAGAACAGTAGTCATGTAAAAAGTCAAATATTTGACCCCTTTCACACTGTCACTGCTCCGCGTTAGCGGTAAAACGCTGCTAGTTTTAGCGGCGCTTTACCGTCATTTAGCTGCGCTTTTCTGCTGCTAGCTGGACGAAGAAAGAATTAAATGCGGCCAAAAAGCGCCGCTTCTAAAGTATTTGGCAGCTGTGCCCGTTCATTTCATTGGACAGTGGCAGTGGAGGAGCTCTTAAACTGCTCCAAAGTTGCTGCTTGCAGGATTTTTTCTAACGTCCTGCAAGCACACTGGGGCTGCAGGGAATGCGTTTTTCAGGTGCGTTACAGGCGCTATTTTTAGCCCTTTAGCGCCTGAAAAATGCTTCCAGTGTGAAAGGGGTCTAAGGCAGTCTCCTTACTCATCGATGAGCCAAAAGTGTGCAGTACCCACGCCACAGAGTTCCTTTATAAATGTATGCGTCACATGTTCTACACACTTTCTCTGATGTCTGTGTGCCATTCGGACGGACAGGCTGTGCCGCTGCCCACTCCACCAGTCAGCGTACCTCTGTTACCTCACTACCAGTAACAGAATGGGGTCCCGCTGAACACATAGCACAGACCTCTTAGGCCGCGTACACACGGTCAGTCCAAACCGATGGAAACGGACTGAAGGACCTTTTCATCGGACCAAACCGATGGTGTGTGGGCCCCATCGGTCAGTTATCCTTCGGTCAAAAATTTTAGAACTTGCTTTAAAATTGAACCGATGGACGCCTAACCGATAGGTCAAAACCGATGGTTACTATGCAAAAGCATCGGTTAAAAACCCGCGCATGCTCAGAATCAAGTCGACGCATGCTTGGAAGCATTGAACTTCATTTTTCTCTGCACGTCGTTGTGTTTTACGTCACCGCGTTGGACTCGATCGTTTTTTTAACTGATAGTGTGTAGGCACATCAGACCATCAGTCAGCTTCATCGGTTAACCGATGACAACGGTCCTTTGGACCGTTCTCATCGCATGGACCGACCGTGTGTACGCGGACTTACATGCTCTCACTTACTGTACAAAGTGGCCAGGCATAGATCACTGTAACACTCAGAGCTTTTTTTCTCAGGAAATAGGTGCAGGAACTCAACCATGATCCCGGTCAGATTTCACAAACAGTAGAAGGGTCTTAAAGGGGCATTAAATACCAGGATTGCATTACATACAGAGTACATAGTTCAGGGGGGTTACACACAGAGTGCAGAGCTGTCACTTGTAAACACAGAAACCAGACTTCTGTGTTTACAAGTGATTGTGTTGAGCAGGCACCAAAGGGTCTGAGCCAGAGGTGGTGAAACTGAGTTCCCCCAAGTTCTCCCTGAAAAAAAGCCCTGGTAACACTATACCACGTCCAGGACCAATAGAGATGGACAGCTATGGAATGGAGTCCAAACACTGATCCCCTCACCGATTAGGTACCACGCCAATGACTGGTTGCTGCTTCTCTTCATAGTTACTCATGAACCTTTGCTGTACCGATATTACCCATATTGTGGTTAAGGACCCAAGTTTTTTATTAATATGCAAGGAACTGACATGCACCCCTTTGAATTACTTCAGACCAGGCACTGAGCAGTAGAATCAACATTTCCCATGGATTTGGCAACATGCATAAACATTCTGTTCCTAACTGAACCTAACTGTGGCTGCCCCAAGTTACCTGAACAGGTGAAGTCTCATATGCCCCGTACACACGATCGAAATTTCCGATGGAAAAAGTCAGAAATCATGTTATTTCACTTGTCATGCGATTTAATGCATTCTGGAACACATCTGAAATTGCATCAGTGTGAACCAGGGCTTCAACTGAACCCTTCGTCCAGGCATCTATTGAAACATTTTCCCTCCATTACTTTTCTGGGGGCAAACCAAAATGTAAGATTTTCTTTTACTTTCACTTTCAATGACAAATGTAATGCCGCGTACACACCATCACTTTATGTGATGAAAAAAAACAACACTTTCTGTGAAGTAAAAAATGACGTTTTTGAAACTTCAATTTTCAAAGACGAAGTTGCCTACACACCATCGTTTTCTCACAATGATCTTGCAAAGTGAGGTTACGTTCCACCACGTTTTACCATTGAAGCTTGCTTCATAAGTAGCTTCTGGGCATGCGTGGATGAAAAAACGTCTTAGAAAACGACGTTTTTTGCTACACACGGTCAATTTCTGTGAAGTAAAAAGTGCACTTTTGAAAAACGACACATAAAATTGAAGCATGCTTCAATTTTTTTTGGTCGTTTTTTACAAGACATAAAACGACGTTTTCCCCCACACACAGTCAATTAAAGTGACGTTTTTAAAAACGTCATTTTTTTTCATCACATAAAGTGATGGTGTGTACGCGGCATTAAGAGAGAGCAACGGTAATAACAACCTAATAGGTGTTCTAATCCCTCTCCACTCTGTCCAAAACTAGAAAAAATTGTTTTGACTTTAGTACTTAAAGCTAGGTGTCATATCCTCTCTTGACGATGACTCACCTTATTCTATGTAAGGGATTGTGAGATTTATCGGAACTCTGTTAACATACTTCCTTTTTGTATTGTCACTCATCATTACTTGTTTGTTTTTTATTCTGAGTCTGGGAATTTGAACTAATCATACTTGATAGTCTATTATCCAACAGATATAATTTTCTAATGCTGGTTTTTGAAAAGGATGGGTATTCTCAACTCCCCTCTCCTTCATAAAGAAACATTATTTTCATCTGAACCAGCTTTTCTCAAACTTTTTACTCTAGAGCAGTGGTTCTCAACCTCTCTAGTGCCGTGACCCCTTGATAAAATGTCCTAAGTTGTCGGGACCCCTACCAGTAAAATTCTTTTCGTAGCCTGGGTTGTCAGCATCCAAGGCAAGGCAAGTAATTTGCGGCCCTAACCCAAGGACATTTATTGCTCCCCGAGTCTCTTCCACTCATACAGTATTGAACCCCTTTATGGTACATGCATTTCTATAGGACACTCACTGTCTTCGACTTTGTGGTGTTTCATAGCACTGACACCTATGCCAGAATCAGGAGATAGGGTCTCCTCCAGCCCCTCCCACTTCACATTCCTCACCAGTCAGCTGACCTCTAGTCTCTGCCCCCCCCCAGCCATGCCGTGAACTGAATGGGCGGCTGCTGAGCGGGTGGCCGCTGGTTTCAGGGACAGCCTTGCTGAGCGGCCACAATAAGACTGGGAGAGCGGTGCAGGCTTCAAGAACAGCTCAGGATTTGGTGACCCCTGGCAAATCATCATTTGACCCCGAGGGGGTCCCGACCCCCAGGTTGAGAACCACTGCTCTAGAGGAACCCTTGAAATAATTTTCAAGTCTCAGCGAGCCACTGCTAAAACCAATTGATTGGGGGACAGTGGGAAAAATGGTCATCAGTGGTCAATGGAAAGAATGTCTCCCTACAGGTACCTAAACAGATTATTGGTGTAGCGCTACCCCCTCAGGAGCCGCTGGTTAGATTTGGGATCTACTCTCATTAATTGACTCACCCCCTTTAATTGACTCGAACCCTCCCTTGGCACACCAGATAAATGCAATAGTATTGTGACCCCCTACTTGGCTGGGGCCACAATAGCATACATAAAACATGCAATGGTAATACAGTAATATTTTTACCTTTTTCAGTTGACGGCTCCCAAAAGTAAACACACCTCACACAATGAATATATTCAAACCAAAAGAATAACTTTACTTTGAGTATGGTAAAGAGAATAAAGGGGTTTGAATAACAGGTCAAACATAAATAGGTATTAACATAAAAATGACTCTGCAAGGGCCCTTGCAAGAGTCAGCAAGTAAAGACAAGAAAATCTAAACTACAAGGATAATATTGCTAAGCATCAGTTAGTCTAGGCAGTCTATGCTCGCAAGCTCCCCCTAGCGGGCAAAACAGCTAATGTAGAACTCTTTGCCAGGCCTGGCTCAAGCAGCCCCCGAATGTCTCCTAAGGACAAAGTTTATGTTGCAGCCGTTGGTGCACTTTTTAAATTGTAATCCAAAAGGGTAAAAGAGGGAATAAACTCAGTCAAAAAGGGTATGATGAATACCAATGCTGATGAACTGATCTCCAGTCAGCGTCAGTCAACTCTGCTGGTATAACTCTCAACTTGTTAGGCCTCTCTGATTCAGTCAGAGATCAAACACATGGCTCCGGTTTATGGAGTAACACTAAGTTATACGCTGAAGTGGGATTTGAAATTTGGGCATGTGCCCTCTCACCCGAGCAGGCCCGATCCGTCCTTCACACAGACGCACCGATCAGTCACTGCTCCACAACACACGGTCTCCGGTATCAGACTCTACACTGCTACAATCATCAGCTGGCGAGCTTCTCCGATCTCTTAGAACACGAGCTGGACATCCTTGGTCTTGCTTCCCTCCGGATGGTTAGTCTTCCGGTGGATCCAGGTCCAGGCTTCCGGCCTAGCAGCTCGGCTGTGGTGCTCTCCACAGCTCTGCAGAGGAGAAGATGCAGGTCCCAAGAGGGCGAAGTCAGTTCCTCCCTGTCTTTAAGTAACCTCCCCCATAAGTCTGTGCGGAGGTATCATGTGCTCCAATAAGGCAGGGCATTGTGGGAAGTGTAGTCTGTCCCTACTAAGTGTCAATGGAGTCCATATCTCCCAGTACTTCTGATCCCACAATGCATTGCTTTTAAAGAAATATCAACATATATGAACAAATGTGGCTGGAGCTCCAGTGGGGATTCAGGCTATCAGTAGTCCATGATAGTGTGACTCCGCTACATTGGTATCATACCACTGACTCTACCAAATTGAACTGGCACTATGCAGGCACCATCGAATGGGAGTTCAAGCACCTCAAAGAACCCCTAGAAATCTCTTGAGGATCCCTCGGGTTCCATGGAACACTGACTCCACTTATGTTTCTCTTCAGTGTTGGTGGCTCTTCTTCTAGTAGAATTCTTAGACTTTACTTGTCACTCCAAATGCCTGTTCCTTATGCCAGACAATGTTTGTGGTTCTATAGTACAGTGGTTCTTAACCTCAGTCCTCAAGTACCCCAAACAAGCCATGTTTTGGAAATTTCTCTTAGATAAAAAAGCTGTCCAAAATACCAAGCCATTGTCTCTGTGAATGGCCAAGAAAGATACAGTAAAAAATTGTAAAGGGCTCTCGCGCCTCCAAGTGAAAACGATGAATAATTATAAAAAATTGCTGCTCAATCTAAGTGTAAATAGATATATGTATAAATAATATACTATGTACCAAAGTGAATAAGGATAAAAAGTGATAAGCGCAATAATAAATGAGCTCCTTGGATATAGGACTCTCTGCTTTCACTGATGGTGGAGATCAACTGTGTATCTCTCACAGTCAAGGCTCCTCCTGGTGTCCAGCAATGTGGGCTAAATCTCCAGAATAATCCTCGGTAGTGCTCAGGGTAAATAAAAGAAACTTCCCATGGTGAAATACGTAGTAAAAAATGTAACAAAGAATAAAAATGCTGCTTACAAAGGTAAAATTCATATAGACAATTCTCACTATACTTCCGGTGTTTTTCTTGGTACTTCCGGCCCCACCATCAGTGAAAGCAGAGAGTCACATATCCAAGGAGACATTATCATTATAAGAAGGTAAGCGCTCTGTGAGCTCATTTTTTGAAGAACTACTGTATTTATTGGTGTATAACACTCAGTTTTTTACCCTGATTATAGAGGGTAAACTCTGCCTGCGTGTTATACGCAGGGGCTGTGGACGTTTTTTTCCCTGAAACTTCCCTCTTAAAGTTAGGGTGCTTGTTATACTCCTGTGCGTGTTATACGCCTATAAATACGGTACTTAGAAAATCACAGGAAGAACACTATTTCATTCACAAAGATTGTTCATCATTATATCATCAGTTTAATGGGACATGTGTGTCACTTCAGCTTTTTCAAGCATTTATAGGATATTTATTTATTTATTTACATTTAGCACTTGTCGTGTTCATAGATTTATTATTGTGCTTATCACTTTTTATCCTTAAGAAAGATACAGTGCCTTGAAAAATTATTCATACCCTTTGAAATGTTCCACATTCTGTCATGTTACAACCAAAAACGTAAATAGAGTCCACCTGTGTGAAATTTTATCTCAGTATAAATACAGCTTTTCTGTGAAGCCCTCAGAGGTTTGTTAGAGAACCTTAGAAAACCAATAGCAATGGAAAGAGTATGGCACAACTGCAAACCTGCCAAGACATGGCTGTCCACCCAAACTGACAGGCCGGAGAAGGAAAGCATTCATCAGAGAAGTAGTATTTTATGTAATAGACCAAACCAAAGTGGCACATAATTGTTAAGTGGAAGGAAAATGATAAATGGTTATCAAAATGTTTTACAAATAAATATGTGAAAAGTGTGGCGTGCATTTGTATTCAGCCCCCCTGTCTCTACCAGCTTTGCACATCTAGGGAGTGACATTTTTGCCCATTCTTCTTTGCAAAACTTCTCAAGCTCTGTCAGATTGGATGGAGAGCGTCTGTGAACAGCAATTTTCAAGTCTTGCCACAGATTCTCAATTGGATTTAGGTCTGGACTTTGACTGGGCCATTCTAACACATGAATATGCTTTAAACTAAACCATTTCAATGTAGCTCTGGCTGTATGTTTAGGGCCGTTGTCCTGCTGGAAGGTGAACCTCCACCCCAGCCTCAAGTCTTTTGCAGACTCTAACAAGTTTTCTTCTAAGATTGCCCTTTATATGGTTCCATCAATTTTCCCATGAACTCTGATTCAGCTTCCCTGTCCCTGCTGAAGAAAAGCATCCCCATACCATGATTCTTTCACCACCATGTTTCATGGTGGGGATAGTGTGTTCAGGGTGATGTGCAGGGTTTTCCGCCACACATAGCGTTTTGCTTATAGGCCAAAAAGTTCATTTTTGGTCTCATCTGACCAGAGCACCTTCTTCCACTTGCTTTGTCCCCCACAAGGCTTCACGCAAACTGCAAACAGGACTTCCTATGGCTTTCTTTCAACAATGGCTTTCTTCTTTCCACTCTTCCATAAAGGCCATATTTGTAGAGTGAACGATTAATAGTCATCCTGAGGACAGATTCTCCCACCTGAGCTGTGGATCTCTGCAGCTCCTCCAGAGTTATCATGGGCCTCTTGACTACTTCTCTGATGAATGCTTTCCTTCTCCGGCCTGTCAGTTTAGGTGGACGGCATTAAAATTTGTTTTATTCTTAGGCGCAAAGGGATTAAAGTGGTTGTAAATCTCAGTCATGGAATTTGAGCAAATCCCATATATCTGTAGTGTTTACTTATCTGTCTCCAAAACTCTGAGATAGATTATTGGCCCACATAAGCAAGCTACCCCAAATTCAGGGACCAGGAGGTGCATTATGATTACTATGGGGGTGAAATCACATATTCATTTGCAAAACCCATGGTAGAGCCGAACCTCATTCCTAGTCACACACAATAAATGGAAAACCAAGCATTGTTTGATAAGCTTAACAGTAAACCGAAAACTTCCTTCATTCAATAAAAAAAAATGTGAGTTTGTTTTTTATTGCGCAAATTGAATTTCCAGGCAGGTGTGACATTTCATAATAATGGTCACAACAAAAGGTATTGTATATGTTGCTAATTTTCCACGTGATCCTAGAACATTACTATGACTGCACCCATGTGATTGCACTTACTGCCCCCACCAGTGATTTACAATAATGATATGCAAAAAAATAAGGACATTTCATAATCTGCATACCGATGCAAAAAAAAAAAACTCTTTACTTCCTGGTACAAAGAGGTCTGTACATTGCAAATGTACTTTCCCTGTTTGCAGAGTCTCCCAGTATCCTTAGGCTGTATGTTGTAATGTTTTATGTCAAATGGAAAATAAGATAGTTATGTCACTCTTACAAAACTATCATATGTTGGTGCACAAGCCCCAAAAGCGGCATTTAATGTATTTTGGGCTTATTCATGTAGCAAGGTCCTGGACCTCTAGAGGCCTAATGGTGACCTCCAGAGTCAGGGAAAGCTGACATCCTTCTCTGTAGAGTGGGTTACAAGGCATGGTGGGTGTAATATAAGCTGAAGTGATGGGTGCCAGACACTTTTTGAATGCAAAGAGATTTATTGCCTCTTGAACAAGAACTGTGAAAGAGAGGGTTAGGACCAGGAGTGGTTGTAAACCCACTATTAACACTTGCACCTACAGGTAAGCCTATAGATAGAGATATTTTCACAGAAACAGGCACACTGAGTGGTGCCGGTTTTGTTAATGCCGTATTTTTGAGCATGCGCGGGGACCTGCCGTTCCCACGCGCATGCACGGGAGTGACGTCATCGCCGCTCCGGCAAATCACAGAGCCGGAGCGGCGAAAACAGAAACTATCGACGAGGGGACATATATCTGAGGGTTTACTTCCTCTTTAAGTAGATGCAATGACAATTGGCAGACTCTGAGACTATGGGTAGATAGCCATACTTGCCAACTGTCCCGTTTTTAACGGGACAGTCCCGTGAAATAGGACCTAGTCCCGGCTAATTTAGCCTGCCGGGACTTGTCCCGGTTGTAGGGGTGAAACGGATCGTCACCGATCCACGGAGCGCTCCGGAGCCTAGGAAAGTCCCCGGCTTTGTCCTAGCTCCGGAGCGGCGGCCATCTTGCTCCACCCAGTGTGCTTGCCAGAGCACAGCGTGACACGCCTCCCCGCCTCAGCGTGTTGACTTCTGTAGTCAGCGCGCGGAGGCAGGGAGCCATGTCACGCTGTGCTCTGGCAAGCACACTGGGTGGAGAAGATGGGACTGGGCCCTGTCGTTCTACCGTCATCCATCCGGGCCAGCCCAGTAGTGTAGCGTGGGGGTGAGCAGCCAGTGCTCATTCCAAACCTGCCTCTGCGCTGCTGTGAATGACTGAATGTCATTGCTATCCCAGGGTGACTTCCTCCAGGCTCTGAGTCCAGCAGCCCCTATTATCACTGTGCACAATCAATAAATCAATCAATCCAGTCCTCAGCACCTGCCCCCCCCCCCCCCCCCGCCCAGGGACTCCAGTGGTCTGGTCCAGCCTGTCCTGTCCCCCATGATTCCTCAGGCAGTCCGTGTGTGTGAGTGGGAGGGGCGGTGCTCGGTGCAGACGAGCGTGTGGAGGCTGCTGGTGGTGTTCTTTGCCTGCGGAGGAGGAGTGCTTCCTCAGAAGTGAATAGTGAACCATCTCAAATTATCCCTTTCCTCATGGCTCAGTTATGTCACCCTCAAGAAGGGACTGGTGGCTAGCAGTTATCTATGGATGGAGTCCTGGCCTGGAGTGGTGAGTGAAATCCCCCGATCCACCTGAGTGGAAGTAGTCAGTAGTCTGAGTACTGCAAGACAGAGTGTAGTGGGCAGGTAGGTCAGTGTAGTGGACAGGTAGGTCAGTGTAGTGGGCAGGTAGGTCAGTGTAGTGGGCAGGTAGGTCAGGGTAGTGGACAGGTAGGTCAGGGTAGTGGACAGGTAGGTCAGGGTAGTGGGCAGGTAGGTCAGGGTAGTGGGCAGGTAGGTCAGGGTAGTGGACAGGTAGGTCAGGGTAGTGGACAGGTAGGTCAGGGTAGTGGACAGGTAGGTCAGGGTAGTGGGCAGGTAGGTCAGGGTAGTGGGCAGGTAGGTCAGGGTAGTGGACAGGTAGGTCAGGGTAGTGGACAGGTAGGTCAGGGTAGTGGACAGGTAGGTCAGGGTAGTGGGTAGGTAGGTCAGGGTAGTGGGCAGGTAGGTAAGGGTAGTGGGCAGTAAGAATGAGTTCCGGCGTGTTCGCATAGAACACGTGCGGAACCCGCCAGGAAGTGAGCACGGCACTGCGCTAATCACAGCCAGGGAGACATTGTCCCGATGCTCGGCTGCGGGGATCGTGAAATGTCTCCCTGGCTGATATTAGCGCAGCGCCGTGCTCACTTCCTGGCGGGTTCCGCACGTGTTCTATGCGAACACGCCGGAGCTCATCCTTAGTGGGCAGGTAGGTCAACGTAGTGGACAGGTAGGTCAGCTGCCTCTCAAAGTGACTGACTGGTAGAGTAGTGGACGGTATGATTATTTTTTTCATTTTTATTTTGTTTTTTTATAATTTTACAGAATTTTTATTTTTTTTAGGAATCATTAGAGGACTTCAGTGAAATACCAGGGGTCCAAACAGGGGGATTCTGTGGCACACAAGGTGATTAGGGTGGGCCCTGGCACACCCTGTGTGCACGCCTATGATCCTGACACCATATCAAGCATGGTGTTGGGATGATATGAGTGCTAAAACAGCCATTCACCTGACAAATCAACCCCCCCCCCCCTGGTCCTTGGCAAAATTGTCCCTGAATGGCAGTTTGGAAATGTGGTCACCCTAACAAGGGGGGACATGGAAGGCCGCGATCGGCAGCTGTATAGTGCTCACGAGCCGCGGGATCTCCCTGGGGCTTGTAGTTCTCTCTCCGACTGTATCCACTGAAGAGGGGAGGGGCCTCTAACCCGGGCATAAATCAGCTTCACTCTTAAGTGAGTCGCTCTGCTTCTACACTTTTGATGATACATGCCTGGGTTAGAGGCCCCTCCCCTCTTCAGTGGATACAGTCAGAGAGAGAACTACAAGCCCCAGGGAGATCCCGTGGCTTGTGGGCACTATACAGCCGCCGATCACTGCCTCCCATCTCACCTATGGAGAAGTCCTGGGTGTTCAAGGAGCACAACGGAGACTAGCCAGGTACAGGGAAACCTCTGGAAGTGTGGGGGGGGGGGTGTGACTGTCTGGGGACCCTGATGTAAGGGGGCCCTCAGGTGACCCTAATGTAAGAGTCCCCAGCTGAACTGGGGGTGTCGGTAACATATAATGACACTCCCTAGCAGTTCGTATCGGGTGCGATGCGGGAACCCACAGTGGATTTGCAGGGTTCTCGCACTGCACCAGTGTGAACCGGGCCTAAGAAATATTTTTTTTAGTTTACAAAATGCATGCAATGACAGTTGATAAGGATTAACGGCTTGCCAACTGCCGCACAACGATGTACGGCGACGGCACGGCTGCACACATGGGCGTCCAGGTATGTCCCCTTTAAGATGCAGAGCCATTGGTCGCAAGCGCAGCGGCATGTTCATAGCTGTGCTGCAAAGTGTCCCTGGAATTTTTTTTCAAATGTTGGCAACTATGAGATAGCTATACAGTGGAAGGCCTCCAGCCGGACACCACTTCTGTATAGGTGGGACCACTGTCTCCTATGGCAACAAATCCTGTAATGGTCACTAACGGTATTTGTATTTAACTATTGGTAACGCAAATAGTTCTCCTCGCACTCTACAGTCTCTTACTGTAGGTCTTCACTCACCGAGCTCCCAGTCTCTCACTAGACTCTCAGACCCAAATGTCACTTGACTATGGTATAAATACATTAACCCCTTATCTGCTAAGCCCCCCACATTTTTACTCAACCTTTACCTTAATAAATAACTGACACCACTACTGTAATCTTTGGAGTAAAAACTGTCCGTAGCAGCCTCCATATATTTTTAAATAACCTTTTAAATATTAAATAACATTAAATAACATTTTCACACATAAACCTTTATTAGACCTGAGATACAACATTTTAACCCTGCTGGTGCTGGACTTTGCAGGCACATTAACACACTTGTAACCATTCTAAAACGTTTTATGAGCACTGCAGTACCTAACTCTGGTCTTAGGCCTCAAGCCGAAACTGACTCAAAGACGACCAACTGACCGCAGTACCCCCATTAACCACTTGCCAGCTACACCTTGGTAGACTGGACTAACAGCCCCTTCAGAACCCATACCACCTCTGGGTAATGGCATCCACTTCAGGGTAATTTCTTCTCCTGCAAAGTCCAAAACACCCGCCACCAGCACCCAAAGGTAACTCCTTACCTTTGGGCGCACCTCCACACCCTCAATGCTCGCTGTATCCCGTCCTGTAGGCCCAACACCCACATGTCAATCCCCACGTCGGTCAAATGAACTCCATCTCTCAGCTGATACCTCCACGTATCCACCTCCAACTCAGGGTGTTTAACCACCAACCCGCCGTTCCGGATCACAAATTTAGCAACGTCCCGATTAATTTTTCTCCTGGCCCTGTTCACATCTTCCCACGATCTAGCCATCCGCCATGAAGACCTGCCCACAATGTCAGACCATATCACTACTGTTTCCGGGTAGGACATGCGAATCCTCAAGAAATCAAACTTGATGTCTCGTGCGACATCCAACATAGAACGCACCCCCAAGTCGTTTCCGCCCGCATGGATCAACAAAACGTCCGGCGGTCGGTCCAAGCGTGCAAACTTGTGCACTTCCGGCACCACCCTGCTCCACAACATCCCCGGGAACCCCAACCACCGCACCATCGCTTCCTGTCTGGGGACCCCCAGCTGGCGACCGTTCGGCCGCATATCCGCTCTCGCAGCCCCCCTACGAACGAAGGAGTGGCCTATTATCCATACCAGTCCCTGTCCCGCACCTGAAAGACAGCAAGTAAGAAATCCATCACCACAAGCCCATCGGGAGACGCTCCCATCCCGACTCCCAACATGTTCCCTTAACCAAAAAAAAAACCCCGATCCACTCCCCATCCCCCTTGGAGGTGGCCTGACATGAACTTTCCCTGGACATCTATTGTTTTGCACCCCCGCTCCCCCCTAGTTCTACCATGAGCTGAGGTCTGACATATAATCGAAATCTCCTCGACTCCCATCTACCAATCCTTTTCACCAATTCATCGTCCAAGCCACAACGTACTGCTTCTGTCGCGGCACCAATCCGAAAGGAATGCGCCGAGAACTCCTGAGCCACCAGGCCCAATGCCCCCAAACACCGTCTGAACACTGTCACGAACTGATACCGCGACAACGCCGTCCCATCCTCGTGCAGCAAGAATGAGCCACTTAACTCTGGCCGTACATCCAAAAATTCCCGCACTACCCTAACCGGGCATAATTCCGACCCTTCAATAGGGAAGACTCGCACCACTTTACCCCTCCCTTTCTGGTCCGTCTTGGACCGGCGTAGCAACAAAGCGACCCCGTCTTGATTCCACACCACATCATCAGCCAACATGCCACCCTGCACCGTCTTCGAGGGGCTAACCAACTCCCCCACCCTAAAAGCTCCAAAGAACGCCAAAGCGAACGCCGCGCGAAACAATAACACTTCAAACCGGGATGAACACAATGTCCCCAACTTTTCCATAATACCCCTCAATATTGCAAACGACACAGGGCGACGGGAATCCGCCTGACGCCCCTGCTTCCTGTAACCCTTTAGAGCCTGCCGGACACAAAAATCCTTAGTAAAGTCCGGGCGCCCTTGCCACTTAAACAGGAAAGCCAATCCAGCCAACTTTTTGTCCACCATGGACGGAGAAACCCCGGCCTCCATGTTCCTGACCAAGAAATACAGCACCAAACCCCTGACCTCGGGACCGGCCGGGTCCACCTCGGCCTCCCTAACCAGAGCCTGCCATTCCGCCCACACCTTCTCATACGCCCTCCAGGTGTTCACACTTACCGACCTTCTGATCCAATCGGAGACGATTCCAACGGAATCCTCCAAAGCCACTCCGGACAGGGGACACCTTGCTCCTCTGCCTCCGGCACCAGCTCCCGGAACCTGTCCCACTGAAAGCGAGACAGAGCGTCAGCTACTACATTCTCCACCCCCGGTAGATGCACCGCATATACAAATATGTTCAACTGCAAACAGCGCAGCACCAGGTGCCGTAACAGCCGAATAACTGGAGGAGAAGATGCCGTAACTCTGTTGATCACCTGGACCACCCCCATATTGTCACCATGGAACCGCACCTTCCGATCCCGGAAGGCCGCACCCCACAATTCTACTGCCAGCACCACCGGAAACAATTCCAACAGCACCAAGTTCTTTGTGAACCCCGCCTCCAACCAGGCCTGAGGCCAGGAGCCCGCACTCCATTGCCCTTGAAAATATGCCCCAAAACCTGCGCCTCCAGCCGCATCTGTGAACAACTCCATGTCAAAGTTGCTAACCGGACCGGACATCCACAAGGCCCTGCCGTTGAAGGAGTCCAAAAAGGAGTGCCATACCAACAAATCCTCCCTATGTTCCTTCCCCAGGCGCACATAGTGCCTGGGCGACCTGACACCCGCTGTGGCCGCCGAAAGGCGCCTGCAAAAGACCCTCCCCATGGGGAGAATGCGGCAAGCAAAATTTAGCTTCCCCAGGAGCGACTGAAGCGCTCGGAGTTGCACCTTCCGCAAGCCCACCATCTCCTGAATCTCGGCCTTGAGGCCCACCAACTTGTCCAGCGGTAACCTACATTCCATCCTCTCCGAGTCGATCACGATGCCCAAGAATTGGATGACCGATCTCGGTCCTTCCGTTTTCTCGGGCGCCAGCGGCACACCAAATCGCTCCGCAATGTGCTCCAAAGTGGCCAACAGCACTGCGCAAATCTGCGACCCCGCCGGCCCAACACAGAGAAAGTCGTCCAGATAGTGGATCACGGAGCTTACGCCGGACACATCCCGAACCACCCACTCCAGGAACGAACTAAACCGTTCAAACAGCGCGCAGGAAATGGAACAGCCCATCGGCAGACACTTGTCTACGTAGAACTCCCCACCCCACTGGCAGCCCAAGAGCCTGAAACTATCTGGGTGGACCGGCAGGAGCCGAAACGCAGCCTCAATGTCCGACTTGGCCATCAAGGCCCCCCGGCCATACCGCTTGACCCAGCCCACCGCAGCATCAAAAGAGGTGTAACTCACCGTACACTCCTCCATGCTGATGGCGTCGTTCACCGACCCCCCCTTCGGAAACGACAAATGATGAATAAGCCGAAATTTGTTCGGCTCCTTCTTAGGCACCACCCCCAACGGGGAAACCACCAAGTCGTCCAAGGGAGGCGAGACAAATGGGCCCCCCATACGGCCCAATGCCACTTCCTTCTGCAGTTTCTCCGAAACCACATCCGGGTGTTGTAACGCTGAACGTAAATTCTTAGCCACCGGGGGGACCACGGCCAAAGAGCACTGAATGTTAAAACCCACCGAGAATCCCCTTTCCAACGACAGGGCGGCCGCCCTATCAGGATATCTACCGAGAAACGGTCGCATCCTTTCCACCATCACCGGAGTCCTCCCTCTTACTTGAAGAATCTCCGGGACGTCCCTTGCCTTGCTTAAAACACCGGGAAGAGGGGTGATTGCCACCACAGCCGGAGCACTCGTGCTTGAACCGGCAGGACCCTCCGAACCTGCAGTTTCCTTCGTTAAACTGCCAGCAGACCCCCTTCTTCTTTCCGGCCAACTGTCCTGGGGAAGAGGTTCCACCGGCCCCCCCCTGAAAAAACGGCGTGGACGTCCGTGGGGCCGACATAAGCCGCATCCAAAGGCCAATGTCCTTAGTATCCCACCTAATATCCGGCCTGATAGCCCGGCGTTGCCGGAACTGCTCATCATACCGGAGCCACCCCGTGCCCCCGTAACACCGGTAGGCCTCGCTAATCGCCTCCTGGTAACTGAAAAGCGCCGAACAATGTTCGGGGTTTTTCTCGCCGATCACGCTCGCCATGATCGAATAGGCCTGCGACCAATTCGCAAAAGTCCTAGGTATAAGCCTATACCTCCTCTTCTCCTCGTCCTCTTTCTTGGACTCTTCCGGCTTAACCCTATCAAGGTTAAACTTTTCCAGCGGTAACAACGCGAATATCTCTACATATTCACTCTTCCAAATCTTTTCCCGCACCTCCGGCTTCAAATGCGAACCCAGCGGTGCCTCCCAGCGGTGCCTCCCCTTTAGCCGCGTCCGCCAACCGGACCAACTCTCTCTTCTTCGCGGAATTGACCCCCGCATCCCCCTTTTCCGTAGGCGGCACCACGGCACCTGCCGCCACAGCCCCTACCTCTTGTCCCTTGTCCACAGGCACCACAGCCCCCGGCACGGCGACCGCTACTGCAGGTGCCGTAACCCCGGATCCCCCCGCCGTTCCCCATGCTGCCGCCGGGCTAACGGCGGGGCTGACCCCACCCTTCAGCTGGCTAACCAACGTCTCCAAACCCGCCAGGAACCGGTGAAAACCCGCATCCTCTCTCGACTGTTCCCCCAGTGTACCAGAATCACCACTACTCACCCCTGCGGGCACCCCCCCACGACTACGGGGACCCCCCCCGTCCCCCCGCTAACACCCCCACATTTTGTAAAATAGAAGGCAAAGCCAAAAGCGACTCACCGGGCTGTCTGGAAGCAATCCCACCAGCCGTCCGGCTTGGCTCCCGCGCTGCGACCTCCGTCCTGGGCACCACTTCCTCCTCCGACAGCTCCCCTTCCGATCGATCTCCATGCCGACCCTCCTCACCAGATGAAAGCCCTCCAGGCGACTCGGGCCTGGGAGCCGCGGGCCCAGAGCTGGACTCACTCTCGCTGCGCGCCCTGGACCCGTGCACCGACTTCCGCATAGCTTTTCTCGGCGCCTCGGACACTCTGCCGTCTTCCCCTCCCCCTCGCTCCCTCACCACGGGGCTGGATTGGAGGTGGCTAGCCGCGGATGCTGAAGAGCTAGCCACCGCAGGGACAGATGTGCTTCGCCGAGGCTCTCGGCCCACCGGTGCACAACCGGGGTTGGAGCCCGCATCCCTCCGATCTTCTCGCCGAGCGGACCTGGCCGCCGCATTGGAGCCCCCTGGCCGCCCCCTCCCCGTTCCCCGCTGCCGATCGGTGTCCTCCTGGCGCCCCCCCCGCCGCCGACGCTGTCCGTTTTGTGGGTGGGCCCGAGGCGGCCCGGATGGGGCTGCCCCCTCTCCTGTGGGACCGGGTGGACGGTCCCGGGGAATAGCGTGCCGGAGGCCGGGACACCCTGGATCGCGGGGTGTACTCCTCCCCCCCCGGACGGGTGGATTGCTGGCTATATCCTGGGTGGCAGTATGAGCCCCCCCCGCTCGCGGGGTGCCCCCCCCCGCCCCCCCGGCCGGGTGAATCGTTCCCCGTGTCCCCGTGCGGGAGGAGCGGCCCCAGCATAGACTGCAGCCACCCCTCACCGCGGCGATCCGCCTCCTGCCTGAGCTGGGCGAGCATAGCCTCGACCCCAGCCATGGTACAGGCCGCTGGGTGAGCTTAAAATTGAGTCCCCGGCTGCGGCCTAGCGGCGCTCGGTTTTTTTTTTTTTGTTGGCAGAGCCTAGCTTCCCCCAGCAGCGCTGGCCTAAAACGCCGAAAAACGGTAAAAAATGTCCCCGATCGCGGCCTACCTCACCCCTTTCCGTTTCTGGCAGAGCAGCAAGTCCCCAGCAGGCAAAGAAACTTCTCCCCACGTGTTACCCGGGAAGCGTGGGAGGGGAAATATATAACCTCCCTCCCTCCACTCTCCTTCCTCACTGACCCCTCCCCCCGGCCAGGGCAGGGCTTTTCTTTAACCCCGTCATGGCCGGCCCTGCGCTGATGTCCTGTTGTTTTGCTCCGGGCCTCTCTGGATCCCTGGAGCTCTTCCACGTCCATAAGGCGTGATTCACACCTTTGCATTTTTAGTGCTTTTTGCAGATTTGCACTACAGCACATTTCCTATGGTTTCCTATGCTGTCCTGCTGGGTCCCTGTCTTGGCATTTTCTGAAGTTTTCCCACTTCTTCACCGTCCCTCGCTGGTTAGAAGACTGCTCTGGTACTGGCTCCAGCTTACTCATAGTGGTCTCCGGTAGGGTTGTCCCTATACCTTTACTAGAATCGGTACCGATACCGAGCATTTGCCCGAGTACTTGTACTCGGGCAAATGCTCCGATGCTTCACCCGATACCTGGACAGTCAGGGTGATCAGTGCGGTGGGGGAGTTACAAGCACCGATCACCCTGTATAGATTGCAAAGTCTGACAGCCGTTTATCCGCTTCTCCCTCCCGTGGCTTTCAGCTGCTTTAGTAAAACCAGCGGTGATCGGTGCTTGTAACTCTCCCACACACGATCACAGCTGACTGTCCCCGTATCCTTCTCCAGCCCCCCTCCGTGTCCCTCTCCGTGCTGCCGTCTCGCTCCGTGTCCCCCTCCGTGCTGCCGTCTCCCTCTGTGCTGCCGTGTCTCCCCCTGTGTCTCCCGCTGTGCTGCCGTGTCTCCCTCCATGCTGCTGTGTCCCCCTCCTTGTCCCCCTCCATGCTGCCATGTCCTCCTCTGCCCCCCCCCCCCGTGCTGCTGTCCCCCTCCGTTCTCCTCCTCCACCCCCTCGATCTGTCTTTTCCGAATGTACAGGGAACACCAAGGATGGCGGCGGGGGCAGATGAGAGCAGATCGATTGATTGGCTTTGGCTGCCGACATTGCGGGCACTCTGGACAGGTAAGTGTCCATTTATTAAAAGTCAGCAGCTGCAGTATTTGTAGCTGCTGGCTGTTAATATATTTTTTTAGGTGGACCTCCGCTTTAAGATAGGCATGGGCTGGTCAGATTCACTGTCACTTGTAAACACAGAAGCCTGCTTCCGTGTTACAAGTGACAGCGGCTACTTCATTTGCCTCCCTGCACAGCATGCAGAGTGGACACAGAGGGACAGCTGCAGATTAAAGGATGTGTTATGGGCTTCAGACAGAGCTTTCTAGCTGAAAAAAATCTTGGTTCTCGGCTGCCCACGCCCCCTGCTGGACAAACTCACTATTGCTGCCCAGTGGAAGAGAGGCAGAGCCACAAATGGACTGTGTGGGAGGCTGAGAACGGCAGCTTCTGAGGTTAGCAGTTGGGGGGGGGGGTCTGTTTGTAGTTGGGGGAGCAGGTGTCAAAGCTGAAGCAGCTGCATGGAGAGATGGAAGGTTTTGCTGTTGTGGGGGAAGGACTAAGGGGTGGCTGCAGAGATTTATGAGAGAAGGGTGCAGATGTGAGCTTTGGATGTGGGGGAAAAGAAGTGTCCTCTGTGCATAGCAAACCACTGAAACCAGTGCTATGTGTATTATGTAGTCCTGTGGCGTGGCGTCCATGGCATGCTCCTTCGGAGGAAGTGGGGTGGGGAGTTCCTGCACCTATACTCTAGGAAGAAAAGCCATGCGCCCAGCCGCCCAAAAGCAATGGGCCGACAGGGAGCGATCTCCCCTGGTCTGACCGTCCCTAAATTACGCACACACCGCCTGGCCGGCGCCGGATGGCGAGATTAATAATGGGTGCTGGGTGGGCAGTCCTAACGGAAGACTGGTATTCTGCTTCCATAGTGTTGTATTAGCCCTGCGTGACTGCACCCTTCCACCTCAGGGCGCATGCCGACACCAAAATCCTCAGCACCAGACACATGATGCTCTTAATCCGGTCTTGCCTCCTAAGTCCTGTACTGTGCCTGCCTAACCCCCTGTATTGTGCCCTTCCAACCCCCTTACTGTGCCCTCTTAACCCCCTGTAGCGCCTACCCCAATTTTCCAGGAATCTGATGGTAACTACCAGGGGTAGGGGTGGCTGACATACATTCTCAGGATACAGGTTTATGGGCATGGTGGGTGATGAACAAGAAAGAACATTGGGCACCAGTCACTTTTATGCTTTAACCACCACCCACCCGGCATATAGCAGATTGTCGGCCGGGCGGTGGTTCTGTTATCCTGACTGGGTGTCAGCGGCTCTCCCTGTCAGATTGGGGGGGGGTGTCCTGTGCTGATAATCAGCACATTGATCAACAGTGCAGCCCCATCAGATGTGTCCATCAGCTTCCAATCAGTGCCCATCAGCTGCAAATCAGTGCCCCAACAATAAAGGCTGTCAGTGCCAATGAAAGTGCCAGTGCCCCCTCAATGCCAATCAGTGTCCAGCAGTTACACCTGTCAGTACCTCATCATCAGTGCTGCCCATCAGTGCCATCTATTTTAGTGTCCATCAGTGCCACCTGTCAGTGCCAATCAGTGCCACATATCAGTACACATTAGTGTCACCTGCATATCAGTGTCGCCTTTCAGTGCCCATCAATTCTACATATCAGTGCTTCCTCATTAGTGCCAAATCATCAGTCGCCTCATCAGTGCCTGTCAGTGAAGGAGAAAACAAAGTTTAATGACAGAAGCAAATATAAAAGTTTTTTTTTTTCAAAATTTTTGTTTTTTTATTTGTAGCGCAAAAAATAAAAACCCCAGTGGTGATCAAATACCACCAAAAGAAAGTTCTATTTGTGGGGAAAAAATGATGAAACTTTCGTACAGCGTCGCATGACCACACAATTGTCAGTCAAAATGTGATAGCGCTGAAAACTAAAAATTGGTCTGGGCAGGAAGGTGTATAAGTGCCATGTTTTGTAGTGGGTAAAGCTCTAGAAAGTCTGGTAACACAGAGGCTAATAATTGGGTCCCTCCGGGTGGGGATCCCTGTGAAAAGTGCACACGTCTTAGTATGCATCAAGACAACACCAGCTAAGCATTGGTAACACAGAGGGTGCGCACAAATCCATGACATCTACACATGTAAACTGAAAATTCCAGTGTGCATAGTGCCTTGTCACATACACGTGAGCTTTGTGGGCGTCTCTCATCCATGATTATGTGCATACTTGTGGTTCACTAATGACATAGCAATGTATAATAACAACAACCAGAGGATGTGTAATTGTGCCACTTGGTTATGGTGGCAGTTGGTTATCAGCGTGCCATGTGTTGATCTGAAAGTCTAGATTCAAATCGCGTTTATACAAGGTGAAGAATGCAGCCTGACTTGTTCCTTCTCATGCCTGTAGTGTAGCGGTGAAAGTAAAGTTATGCACGTGCCTGAAACTCAATTAATACACAGTTCTGTCAAAGTTACAGCTCATTTCGCTATGCAATTGGTATTTATTATTTTGCCAATGTAAATGTAGCGCTGCACTTTTCCACATCCACTATTTTGCTTTTTTGTCCACAAGTTATGCTGGCAGCTTTTTTTTTTTTACTTGTCACAGCGCAGTATTTATTTTCTATTTTCTACTGACACCGTCCACTGCTCTACTGACACGTCCTCTGCTCTACTGACACTATTCAATGCTCTACTGACACTGTCCACTGCTCTCCTGACCCCATCCACTGCCTTACTGACACCGTCCACTGCTCTACTGACACGTCCTCTGCTCTACTGACACTGTCCTCTGCTCTACTGACACTATTCAATGCTCTACTGACACTGTCCACTGCTCTCCTGACCCCATCCACTGCCTTAATGACACCGTCCACTGCTCTACTGACACCGTCCTATGGCCCACTGACACCGTCCACTGCTCTACTGACACAGTCCTATGGTCCACTGACACCGTCCACTGCCCTGCTGACACGGGCCACTGCCCTGCTGACACCACCCACTGCTCTATGGACATCTCCCACTGCTCTACTGACACAGTCATCTGCTCTACTGACACGGTCATCTGCTCTACTGACACGGTCCTCTGCTCTACTGACACGATCCTCTGCTCTACTGACATGATCCTCTGCTCTACTGACACCGTCCACTGCTCTACTTAAACTGTGCACTGCTCTACTGTCCATTGCCTATTGAAACCATCCATTGCCCTACTGACACCACCCACTGTCCTACTGACATCGTCCACTGACCTACTGATTGACACTACCAAGGTTGCATATGCGACCAGGCTCTGATATTCTGCTACCGTGGTGGGGGGCAAAACAGCAGGAAGGTGGCCCGGTGCAGAACATATGAAAGGGTACTGTTGTGGGATCGTAATACAGAAACCTGAAATGGGAGTAATGGGCTCCAGGGATGAATGAATGAATGAATGAATGAAAAACTTATAAAGCGCGGCGCATGCGAACTGAATCGCTTCTGGGCGCTAGTTGTTCGTGTCTCATGACATCAAAAGAGCAGAGTTTTGATCTGTCTTCTGAAAGTCAGGTGGTTTTCCTCCAAGCGAATGCTGGTTGGTAAAGCGTTCCATAGTCTAGGACCCTGAAAAGCAAACCTTCTTTCTCCTTTGGACTTGTATTTGGTTTTTGGTACCCTGACCAGATTTTGGTCGGTGGATCGCAGAACGCGATTCGAATTGTGAGGTTCTATCTTGTCGCAAAGATGTTGCGGAGCCTTCCCATGGATGCACTTATGTGTCAGGCAGAGTGCTTTAAATGCAATTCTGTCTTTTACTGGCAGCCAGTGAAGGGTTCTCAACGAAGGTGAGATTGATTCCCATTTTTTTTTCCCAGTCACCAGTCTGGCGGCCGTATTCTGAACGACTTGCAGACGGGAGATTTGGTACTTTGGGAGTCCGAGGTACAGGGCGTTAGCATAGTCCACGACTGCTATGTCTTCTTTGGGGATAAATGGAATAAGTCTGCGTAGTAGGCGCAACAGATGGTGCGCTCCGCTGACTACTGACCCTATTTGTGCGTCCATTGTCATGAAGGTGTCGAAGATGACCCCGAGACTTTTGACTTTGGAGCTAGGGGTGATGATTTGGCCCAGAATGGGCGGGGGTGTCCAGGTTGTTGCCAGTTGACTCTTTCGGCTGGCGTGAAACATAAGGAGTTCTGTTTTTGAACTGTTGAGTTTAAGATAACTCTTTGACATCCAGTTTTCTATCAAAGAGAGACATTTCTCTAAACTGGGATGATGATCCTTTTTGTTGCAGATGCGAAAATACAGTTGCGTATCGTCTGCATAAGAGTGATAGAGTAGTTCTTGGCTACTGATAATATCAAAGAGAGGGCGAAGATAGATGTTGAAAAGCACCGGTGACAGGGGGGATCCTTGGGGGACTCCACATGACACTGTGCGCTTTTCCGACGTGAAAGAACCCAATTTAACTGTTTGTGATCGGTTTTCAAGAAAGGAAGAAAACCATGGTAAATCACCTTCTGCGACTTCTGCTACCTTGGCTAGTCGCATCAGTAACAGTTTGTGGTCTACCGTGTCAAAGGCTGCGCTTAGGTCCAGCAGAACCAGGAGACAAGATTCTCCTTCGTCTGCGGCCTCGAGGGCATCGTCCCATATTTTGAGTAAGGCCGTTTCTGTCCCGTGTCCGGGACGGAAGCCTGATTGTAATGGATCCAGTAGATTGTGGGTATCTAGATGCTGTTGCAGCTGTTGTACCACTACTTTCTCCATTATCTTGGAGAGAACATTTAGGCCTGTTATGGGACGGCGGTGAGTTGGGTCCTTGGGATCCAGGTTAGGTTTTTTCAAGATGGGCTGGATTGTGCCCTCTTTCAACAGGGATGGCACTGTGCCTTCCTTAAATGACTGGTTTATAAGCTGTGTGATGGGTGGTGCCAGGATGTCGGCACATTCCTTCAGCAGTTTGGTGGGGATGATATCATTGGGCGATGTGCTGTTCCGCAAAGCACCAATGATATTTTTTGTGGTATCGATGGAGATCGGTTCCAGAGTGAACTTTGTTGATTGTAGAGCGTTTCTGTGGGTGTTTTGTGGTTGATTGACGGTGGGGTTGAGGGGGGTACTGTTTTGCAAGATGCTTTTCCGGATTCTTTCAATTTTGTTGATGAAGAAATCCGATAGTTCATTACAGAACTCTTGGGTGTCTGAGTTGGGGACTTCAAGACATCCTGGATTCATGGTCTGGGTGACCATCTTGAAGAGTTCGCGGGGGCGGTTTAGGGCGCTGTTAATCGCCATAGAAAAATGATGTTTCTTGGCTTTGAAGATTTCTTTATGATATCGTGTTTTTATTGCCTTGTAGATGATGAGGTTATCCTCTGCAGGGCTTCTTTTCCAGGCGGCTTCCGCCCTTCTGCGCTCTTGCTTCAGAAGCGACAGCTGGTTGTTGAACCAGCCAGACTTTCTTTTTCGGATGCAGGCTTTGCGTTTCGGTGCTACTAAATCGGCTGACTGTAGCAGGGCTACGTTTATGGCATCCAGTGTATCTGCGGCTGTTTGATGTGGATGGATTGTTTTGATTCTGTTTCCCAAGGTAGATTTAAAGAGTTCCAAATGGAGCTTCTTCTGAGATCTATCCCAGTGTATTGTCACCGGCTTGGGTGCTTTTATCACTGGGGGAATTTTGGAGATTATGAAATTGATTGCATGGTGGTCTGTCCATGGCAATGGTTCATTTTCTAAAATGCTTATTTTCAGATTTTGTCTGAAAATTAGGTTGAGTGTGTGACCTGAAGCATGTGTTGGCCCGCATATAAGTTGCTGTAGCCCTAATCCCTCCAGGTGATCGATGCAGGCGTCCGCAATGGGATCCTGTGCGGAGTTGGCCCACAGATTAAAGTCCCCGAGCAGCAAAAGGTGTTTGCTGTTAAGGGTATAAGTGGATATAAACTCCGTTAAAGATGGCAAAAACTGCGATTTTGGCCCAGGTGGCCTATAGCAGAGGAGAATGTGAACAGTCTCATGGGGGGAAGTTTGAAGTTGAAGAGTAAGGGTTTCCATGAATGGAAGAGGATTTTGAAGGGCTGGCTTAGTGATTGTAATGTGATTCTTGTGGATACTATATTTTACTGCCGATCTTGTGTTGATCAAAGCACATGAAATGTGCTTGAGCTGGGTTAAATAGTTTACATTTTTGATGGTCGATCGTCGATCGAATCTCAAAAGTTGCTCTATTTTTAAGGCCTTTTTGGTGACGGCTGGTAATGCTGTTGCGAATTGTCTCAGACCCCGAATAGAGTCCGCAGAGTATCGCAGATTAGCCATTGTCGCCAGTCACATTGTCGTCAGTCTTTCCTAATTGCGGCGGCCGCGAATGAGGCCTGGTCTGGCGCGGATGCGGGAAGAGCCGCGAGACGCCGGACGTGATGGGTGGAAGACTGTCCAAGTGAGCCGTCACTCGTTGAGTCTTCTCTCCCCAATTGGTCCAGAGGAAGGCGAAAAACCCCAGGCGTGCTGTGCCAATCTGCAGCGATCGGGGGAAAAAATTCCTTCCTGACCCCTTAACGGCGATCGGTGCAACCCTGGATCAATTGGCTAGGGGGGTGGGGGGGGGTCTTAGTCCTGTTTTTTTGTGCTGTGTCTGCAGCAGCCGAGAGCTGGGAGGACCCTGCCTGGCTGCACTATCCCTGGGGAGAGCCGACTCGTTTGAGAGCGTCCTGCTCTCACTATCCCTGGGGTGAGCAGACTAAGATGAGAGCGTCTGCTGCACCGCTGAATCTATATAGCAAGAGTTCCAACTTTATTAGCTGCAAGCTTGTTCTGGATCAGTGATTGAAAAAAAAATAATGAAGACTCCTGTCTTACCTCCTGTTTCAAACTCCTGGTTTTTAACTCCGGCACTTTTGATCAAAGAATGCACTTCTGATCAGAGAGTCCACATGTGAAGCCACCATCATTGGGAGCCAGCTCCTCTGGGAGCTTGTACAGCCACTTTATACTCACCTGTGAAGACCTGTGAACAAACACACACCTGTGAACAATTAAACCCTCCCCTTAATTAGCAGAAAGGAAAAAGAAAAAAAGCTGTTTAAAAAGTGTCAGAGAAAAAGAGGGGAAAAAAAAAATCTGCAAGCAGAAGCAGATAATAGTCAACTCCTGGTTTTTAACTCCGGCACTTTTGATCAAAGAATGCACTTCTGATCAGAGAGTCCACATGTGAAGCCACCATCATTGGGATCAGTGGGAAGGGCCCAGGCTGGGGATCAGGGGGGTCCTTCATGGTTTCTTGCACTGGGATCCAGAAGGTTTTAGTTACGCCTCTGTCAACAAGGATATAATCATACCTCCCAACTTTCTGAGATTGGAATGAGGGACACCTATTAGCAAAAGTACGTAGGCATAGAACACACCCTCTGCCACGCCCCCTAAAGGAGAACTGTACAAAATAAATTGATTAAACCCGCAAGTGCTTTTTTTACCACTACTAATTCCCGTTATATTGGCTTTTGGAATTTACAAATGCAGCAATTTAGAAATTGGACGAAACACGTTTTGATAGATGAATAGTGCATTTTGTATTCAGGGACAGTTGGGAACTATGCTATAGCAAGTCAGTTTTTTATGCCCAACAGCCCAGTGTAAGTAATTCATGGTGACAGTGAGCAGAGGCAATAATTTCACTTTAAATAAGCTTTAATGCAAGAATAGAGGAAAGCAGCAGTGTAGCATTCCTTTGCAGCAGATATGCAATGGTTAACACTCATGTCTCTTTCACGGATGACAGCAAGTCACAACAGTAAGCAGAGAGCTTTATCCACTTTCGCTTTTACTTCCAGCTTGCTGTTCCATCAAATCTGGAATACTGTCTGTGCACTCCCACATCAGATGTTGTTTTTACGATCTGCAGCTCAAAGTAATGCAAGCTCGGAGCATGGAGCTGCTGTGCATTCCTCTGCCCGTGCCTGCTCCAGCACACACCAAATAGGTCCCTCTATAAAGAGTACCTGTCACTGCCTATTACTGTAAAAAGGGATATTTACATTCCTTCTGACAGCAATAAAAGTGATCAAAAATTATTTTTTAAAGGGACCAACCTCTCCAAGTGTCTCCCTTCACGCATATCCCCTTTTGGCAGGAAACTAACACAGGAGGAGACCCCAGATGGGTTGACTCCCACATTAGTCAGTAGGGCTAGTCCCCCAATGCCGGTATACACACAGTACCCCAAATAATTTGATCACAAACATAACATTACTCACCCAGCCAGCCTCTGCCTCTCTCAGAAAACATACCCGCTGCATGGGAGAAGTGCAGACAGGCTTTTCTCCCTGGAGTCCATTCAGCCACTGGAAAGAAGACAGGGTCCCTGGAGCATACAGATGGATGCCACATATTTTGTTAGTTGAGGGCAGAGGCCAGCAGGACTCTGGCCTGTTGCCAGCCCTTCTGCTGGATTGCTGGCATCATTCTGGGGTGCCATCTGCTGCTGGGAAGGGAAGCCAGCTGCTTCAACTCCCTTACCCTCACCTGGCTGCTTGGACGACACGTCTCTGATACTGTATCTCAGGTGCACGGATCCTTGCTGGGGAGGAAAGACCACCACCTTCTCACCATTGGCCTCTGGAACTGCCACAAGTATAGGGCAGAGGTCTTGGACCCTCTGTCCAGTTGTCAGCGCTTCAGCTGGAGAAGTTTCTGGTAACTCCACAGATGCTGCTGGCCGAAAATCCCATGTCTCTGTCAGTGTTGTGAAAGAAAGGCAGACTATCTCTTCTCTCAGAGAGGCTGAAGCTGCTGTTGGTGCTGGGCAGAGCTCAGTGAGGTTTGGCCCTGACGCCAGCTCTTCTGCTGGAGGCTCATCAGGCTGTCCTTCCTCAGCAGAGGAGTCAATTAAATCCCCAGTCTCTGGAACTGGTGTCTGGGGATAGAGGTTCACCATCTCCTGTCGGTAGAACCCAGAAGATGTTATCGGTGCTAGGCAGAGGTTAGCAGGCTTTTCTCCCTGGAGTCCTTTCAGCCACTGGAAAGAAGACAGGATGCTGTTGGGGATCTAGGCTGACTGCCCAGCATCCCTGGAGCATACAGGTGGATGCCGCATATTTTGTTAGTTGAGGGCAGAGGGCCTCTGCCCTGTTGCCAGCCCTTCTGTTGGATTGCTGGCATCATTCTGGGGTGCCATCTGCTGCTGGGAAGGGAAGTCATCTGCTTCACCTCCCTTACCCTCATCTGACTGCTTGGACGACACGTCTCTGATACTGTATTCCAGGTGCACGGATCCTTGCTGGGGAGGAAAGACTGCCACCTTCTCACCCTGGGCCTCTGGAACTGCCACAAGTGTAGGGCAGAGGTCTTGGACCCTCTGTCCGGTTGTCAGTGCTTTAGTTGGCGAAAAAAAAAACAGATCTTTCTCCACTACGGATTCCCCCAGTTGTACTCCCCCTAGTATGTATGGTGCATGCATATTCTTAGCCCCCAAGTGCATAACTTTACATTTATCAACATTAAACCTCATCTGCCACATAGTCGCCCAATTAGACAGAGATAAGAGGCATGGAGGAGCTCAGCTATATGGAAAGATTAGAGGAACTGAATTTATTCTCTCTTGAGAAGAGGAGAATAAGGGGGGATATGATCAACATGTACAAATACATAAGGGGTCCATATAGTGAATTTGGTGTTGAGTCATTCACTTTACGGTCATCACAAAGGACAAGGGGGCACTCTTTACATCTACAGGAAAAGAGATTTCACCTCCATATAAGGAAAGGTTTCTTCACAGTAAGAGCTGTGAAAATGTAGAATAGACTCCCTGCAGAGGTGGTTCTGGCCAGCTCAGTATATTGCTTTAAGAAAGCCCTGTTTTATTTCCTAAATGTACATAATATAACTGTGTACTAAGATTTATAGGTAAAGTTGATCCAGGGAAAATCCGATTGCCTCTCGGGGGATCAGGAAGGAATTTTTTTCCCTGTTGTAGCAAATTGGATCATGCTCTGCTGGGGTTTTTCGCCTTCCTCTGGATCAACTGTATAGAATTGGGTATATGGGATTGTATGATATCATTATTGTTATTTTTTTTATGGTTGAACTGGATGGACTTGTGTCTTTTTTCAACCTGACTAACTATGTGACTATGTGACTATGTAACTATGTACTCACTGTGTCACAAGCTACCTGGATTCCTCCTTCAAATACAATCAGGGGAAAAAAACAGGGACAGACTTGGCCAGGTCCTATTTGGACATTGCCTCAGTTGTTCCTACGACTTTGGGGGTGATCCTGCAGCCCTCTCCAGAACTTGAACCACCCAGAACTTCTTGTGCAGCTCCAAAGGCCTTGGAAGGTTTAACCGCACTTCCAGGCTGGATCACTCTCCAGCAGGAAAAGGACCCTGCTGCTCTTTGCTCAGCACCCTATATACCCCTCTCAGACCCCTGCTGATCACTCTCCTGGCCAGGGATTGTCTGAGACGTATATAGGGTCAGTCCAGACTCTACTATCATCACCCACTATGTTCCAGTGCCTTCTGAAAAGACAGGGGGGGACAGGCAAGCCTTCAGATGCAGAGCCCAGAAATTACAAAATGTACCAACTAAACCTATACTAGCCCCTAACTAGCATATGATGGGCACCCTGGCAGCATTTGATGGGCACATTGGCAGCATTTGGCACAGTGGCAGCATATGATAGGCTCCCTGGCAGAATTTTTGCACAGTGGCAGCATATGATGGACACAGTGGCTGCATTTGATGGGAACAGTGGCTACGTTTGATGGGCACAGTGGCTGCGTTTGATAGGCACAGTGGCTGCGTTTGATAGGCACAGTGGCTGCGTTTGATGGCACAGTGGCAGCGTTTGATGGCACAGTGGCAGCGTTTGATGGCACAGTAGCTGCATTTGATGGGCACAGTGGATGCGTTTGATGGCACAATGGCAGTGTTTGATGGCACAGTGGCTGTGTTTGATGGCACAGTGTCAGCGTTTGATGGGCACAGTGGCTGCGTTTGATAGCACAGTGGCAGCGTTTGATGGCACAGTGGCTGCATTTGATAGAACAGTGGCTGCGTTTGATGGGCACAGTGGCTGCGTTTGATGGGCACAGTGGCTGCGTTTGATGGGCACAGTGGCTGCGTTTGATGGCACAGTGGCAGTGTTTGATGGCACAGTGGCTGCCTTTGATGGCACAGTGGCTGCCTTTGATGGGCACAGTGGCTGCGTTTGATGGCACAGTGGCTGCGTTTGATGGGCACAGTGGCTGCGTTTGATGGGCACAGTGGCTGCGTTTGATGGGCACAGTGGCTGTGTTTGATGGCACAGTGGCTGCAATTGATGTTTTTTTTAATTCAGTTTGTTTGCGCCCCCCAAAAATTTTGAGCACCAGCCGCCACTGTGATCATGTTTATTCAAAATTACCTTTGCTGGATCATGACAAACATGTACTGTGATCTTCACACTGTTTATGAAAAGATTATCCAGACCAACTAACACTTGGATCATGATAATTTTCTTTTCTTAAGCTTGGTTTGCTTTATATTCACATAATGATTCTTCCAGTAACACGCTTCCTGTCCTAGAGTGACAACACACACTCACTCATCAGTATCAGGACAACAGAAACAATATAGGACTATTGAACCACACCCTTGTCTTATTCTCCATAACATAGAAGGGTATGGTTATGCAGTACTCAGTGATAGCTGAGAAAATGTAATTGATAACAGTCAGCACAGGAAGTTACCAGCTCACAAGATCAACAGCCACCTGCTAGAAAACTGATTCCAGAAGCAGTTAGGAGGCGCTAGCTGGAGTGTTCCAAGAGCCCTGACCAATCCCCAACAAAAGGGTTGGCAGGCCCCCGCAAATACTCTGAGGGGAAGTGTGGCATTCGAGTGAAAGCTGGAGATGGAATGTTAGGCTGTCATGGCCTAGGAGAGAGCTCCCCAGTCTGGGGGGGGGGGGGGGAGGGGGTGACCTTGGGCCTGGGCTCGGTTGAGGACAGGTCCCTCTTCAAGGCACACAGGGGTGTCCTGGTCAGGAGGCACAGGAGCAAGGAGAGGACACTGCCAGGCAAGTCTCCAGGAGGAAAGGAACAGCCAAGAGGGCTGGTGATTGACACACAGTCAGGAGGACTGGGAGGCATGCCTGAGAGGACTGGGATGGAGCAGTCTGTGATGGATGCAGAGCCAGTCAGGAGAACTGTGGTCATATGGGCCAGGGGCGGATCCAGAGTCTAGTCTCGGGAGGGGCATTACCGGCAAATATTTTTTTGGGGGAAATTTATCGGGGAAATGGCTGGTGTTAGTGCTTCAATGATCACAGCGCCATGGTTGTTATGGTGTCAGGATGATTGAAGAGCATTATTTCTATTATTACATTGTAATATAAAATGAAATGGTTCAACTCACCATAATGTAGAATCAGTGGGAGCCCCAAGTGTGTCACTTGCCACGTCACCTGCCACCAGATGCAGCTTGTCACTTGCCACGTCACCTGCCACCAGATGCAGCTTGTCACTTGCCACGTCACCTGCCACAAGATGCAGCTTGTCACTTGCCACGTCACCTGCCACAAGATGCAGCTTGTCACTTGCCACGTCACCTGTTGTGGATTGTCACTTGCCACGTTGCGGATTGTCACTTGCCACACGTTGCGGATTGTCACTTGTCACGTCATCTGCCACATGTTGCAGAATGTTAGTTGCCTGCCACCAGATGCAGATTGTCACTTGCCACGTCACCTGCCACATGTTGTGGATTGTAACTTGCCACGTCACCTGCCACATGTTGCAGATTGTCACTTGCCATGCCACCTGCCACAAGTTGCGGATTGTCACTTGCCTGCCACCAGATGCAGATTGTCACTTGCCACCTCACCTGCCACACCTTGCGGATTGTCACTTGCTAAGGTGGTGTTTTGCTTGTCAGAGTCAGGCAGCAGAGAGATGATGTAATCTCTCTGCTGCCTGCACAGTGATGGGAGAAGTTACTGCAGGGATGCAAGGCGGGCGCAGGGCGGTAAGAGATGATGTCATTAGCCAGCCACCCTCACACCCACAGAGCCGACCAGCTGACCGCCCACTCTCTGACTCTCCAGCCACCCGCTCAGACTCTCCAGTGCCCGCGAATTCCGCAACTACTGCCCGCTAAGACTCTCCGGCGCCCGCGAACTCCGCAACAACCACTCACTCAGACTCTCCAGCGCCCGCGAATTCCGCAACTACCACCCGCTCAGACTCTCCAGTGCCCACAAATTCCGCAACTACTGCATGCTCAGACTCTCCGGTGCCCGCGAATTCCACAACTAACACAAAATTCTCGGGGGTGGCAATTTCCCTGTTGCCCCCCCCCCCCTGGATCCGCCCCTGACATGGGCAGGAGAAAGAGGCAGCTGCAGCCAGGAGGGCTGTCAGGGCCTGAAGAGTTGGTACTGGGAGCAGTAGTCACAGATGGGACAGCTAGCACCATAGACTTCTATTTTTGCTACACCAATAGGGCCCGCGGTCCCTGCATGCAAAGAGAATTCTGCTAATATCCAGCTGAGTCTGTGTTGGATTTAGAACCTGTGCTAGCTGGTCCTGGGAGTAACAGTCTGCAAGTTGTCTTGGAGGTAGAAGAGGAAAGAAAGTGTATACTGGATTTATATAGTTCAAGTCCCTAAAGAGTCCTACTGATCAAATGGACATCCCTTATCAACACTTCGCTATCCAAGTTCAATTCCCCTAATAAAAAAATAAAAAATAAATCAAACAAAGCTGCAAGGACTGTTTCTTGTCTCTGAAGTGAGTGGAGATTTGTGTGCCTGGCTGTGCAGGGTGGGAGACGACCATACACGCCAGCAGCCCCTATGGGGGTACCGCTACACTGATATCACATTGGAATACCAAAGGCATAAACACTATGATGCAGTGATTTTATTTATAAATGTGCAGACACAACCTCTCAAATGTGGCCATTATAGAAATTTTGATCTGGCTGCTGCATTTAAGGCCTTGTTGACTTGTGCTGCTAGGGGGGGTAAAACTGAGCCGTAGTTTTAAACCCCCGGCCCCCTTACAGACTTACAGCTGCCCAGTGCTATACACACAAAAGTTAAACAGTATGTCCCACTTGGCAGGCATTACCAGCGTCAAACATGACCAATGCAAGTCTATGGTAGGGTGACCAGACATCCCCGGTAAAAGCACCTCCCCCACAGTGAGAAAACGCTTGTCAGGCACATATTTAACCTTTTGATTGTCCTAGATGTTATCCCCTTCCCAGCCAGTGTCATTAGTACAATAACAGTGCATATTTGTAGCACTGATCACTGTATTAGTGTCACTGGTTCCCACAAAGTGTCAAAAGTGTCACTTATGCCGCATACACACGATCGGTCAAACTAATGAGAACGGTCTGATGGACCGTTTTCATCGGAGCAAACCGATCGTGTGTGGGCCCCATCGGTTATTTATCCATAGGTTAAAAAAAAGCAATCTTGTTTTAAATTTAACCGATAGATACCTAACCGATAGAAAAAAACGATCGTTTGTAGGCACGTCCATCGGTTAAAAATCCATGCATGCTCAGAATCAAGTTGACGCATGCTTGGAAGCATTGAACTTCGTTTTTTTTCAGCCCCTCGTTGTGTTTTACGTCACCGCATTCTGACACGATCGGTTTTTTAACCGATGGTGTGTAGGCACGGCTGACCATCAGTCAGCTTCATCGGTTAACCGATGAAAACGGTCCATCAGACCGTTCTAATCGGATGAACCAATCATGTGTACAGGGCTTTAGTGTTTGATTTGTCCACCGCAATATCGCAGTCCCATTATGAGTCGCTGATTGCCACCGTTACAAAAAAAAAAAAAAAAAAATATGTCCCCGGATTTCATTTAAAAAATCTGGCCACCTTAGTCTATAAGGCCGCACTGCAACTGCACAGCAATTAACTGCCTGCAATGTTTGCAATTGGGGCACAGTGGTGCAGCATTTACAGGGTTAAATTAGGCAGTGAGGAGGCGACATGTTGACTTCTTGCTGTCTGTCAAACACCTCTGAAAAGCGTTCCCCTGCAGATTGCATTTTAGAGGGGTGGCAAGGGCTGCCGCACATGTGAACAAGCTTAATGGAGACAGAGACATAAATATATATACCGGCAGGGGCGGACTGACCATTGAGTCACTCGGGCACTGCCCGAGGGCCCCATGCCACTAGGGGGCCCCATCAGGGTTGCCAGGCTCAGTAAAACCAGGGACAGTATGTAAAAATCTGTTTTTTTTTTTATCTGTCCCTGATATGTCCGAAACTGACATGCTTTTAATGTGAATATCCCAAGATTTTAGCTGCCCTGCCTCTGCACTGCCTCCTGGCGTGGTGGCCATCTGTAAGCCAGAGGGGCCCCATAATCTTCTATTGCCCGGGGGCCCCATGAGTTGTCAGTCCGCCCCTGTATACCGGTATATATATATATATATATATATATATATATATATATATATATATATATATATATATATATATATATATATATATATATATATATAATGCAGGCAAAAAAATTCATTTTACAGTTATAACTGAGGGGTAACCATCATAATAGCGGATGGAGAAATAAACATTATAACAGTGTCTGTGGCGGTAAGGACAGTAACAAAAATCTAGCCACAAAGTAGGAAGACATGCAATATATCAAAAACTAAAAAAAACCCTCAAAGGGGGTGGGATTTCAGCCCTTTGGTGACGGGCATTGCTTGACGGACAGTACCATTTTGACATACAATCTTTTTTTATATATTCTTATGTCTTATTGTTCATTGTTGGTATTTTCTATCTATAATATGTAATAAATTTACAATCATTTTTTATGAATTTTTGAGTTGAATATTTGTTGCCTTAAAAATCCCACCCCCTTTGAGTTTTTGATTGATTAAGGGATGATGGCAACCACATGCTGCCCTACATGAATTAATCCTATTGACATGCAATATATGGTATATGTAATAGGCAAATGACTGCTCCATGTACAGTACATATATATAAACTATTTTTTTTTGTTTTTTTGTTTATTGAAATAGACTGATAAAGATTATTTACAACAGGCTGATCACATGCACACATAAATTCTTCACGCCAGTTAATGTTATTTATTTATTTTTTTCTTTGATACCGAGAAACAAACCACACCCAGATATAGATGAGATTATGATACAAAGAATTCAAGACGACAAATCCATGGTTAGTATTTATCACATGGATATCACATGTGCAGACATGTGCATTTATTTATAGTTGTCTGCTTGGATAGAGATTCAGCTACTTATTTCAGCATTAACGTGCCATAATTATGGAATGAAATAGTGTCTTATAATGTGCACGGCACGTGAATCAATGACCTCATATAAAAATAATACTGATAGACTGCTGGTGAATCTATTTGAGAAACTGGTTACATTTTGATCCATGTATGGCCGGCTTTAGCTTATCAGCAGTAAGCTATGATTATAATTACCGTTTCTGGGTTATCTACCCATTAAAGTTTTTTTTTGTTTGTTTGTTTTTTAAAGAAAATCTATTTAACCACTTCCTTCATATGACGTCCTCCCAAAACGCGCCTCATGCAGGCCCCACAGGCCGCACTGCACGTTGCCGGTACCATGTGATTTGCTGTGATTGGGCAATTGTAAACAATGGGGTAGATTCAGAGAGCAAATGCGTCTGCGTAACCATAGTTACGCAGCACAATTGCTTACTTGCACCGGCGTATCGAATGCTCCTGATTCAGGAACCTCGATACGCCGACTGCAGTCTAAGATATGCCTGGCATAAGGCTCTTATGCCGTCATATCTTAGGCTGCATTCTTACGCAGGCCGCTAGGTGGCGTTCCGGTAGTGGTCAGCGTAGAGTATGCAAATTGCATACTAACGCCGATTCACAACCGTACGCGCGCCCTGCGTACGCAGTTTACGTCGTTTGCGTACGTCGGTTTTTGTGTAAGGCTGCCCCTGCTATTAGCAGGGGCAGCCAATGCTACGTATACCCGTCGTTGCCGCGTCGCGTTTTTGAAAAATTACGTCGTTTGCGTAAGTGAATCGTGAATGGCGCTGGACGCCATTCACGTTCACTTTGAAGCAAATGAGGTCCTTGCGACGTCATTTACCGCAATGCACGTCGGGAAAGTTTCCAGACGGAGCATGCGCACTACGTTCGGCGCGGGAACGCGCCTAATTTAAATGATCCACGCCCCCTATGGGATCATTTAAATTGCGCGCTCTTACGCCGGGCATTTTTCAGGAGCGCCCACGCAATTTACGGAGCTACTGCTCCGTGAATCGAGCGTAGCGCAGGTAATTTACGGAGGCGCAATGGCAAAACGGTGCGCTACGCCTCCGTAAGAAATGCGCAAATGTACCTGAATCTACCCCAATGAATGGCTTGGTTTCATGCCATTCATTGTGTACAATTGTGTTACTAGCTGTGATTGGTCACAGTGATCACATGGTACGGACAGGGCCAATCACCTCTAATCTCAACAATAAACACTGAATGAATAAGTTTCATTCAGTAAAAATGGTTGACAATACCAGTAAAATTCACTGGTATAAGCAATCATAGTGTGTAAAAAATAAATAAAAATCATGATCACTTCCCCAGAGTAGTACAATTTTAATTTGGTAACAGTATGGGGGTTATTTACGAAAGGCAAATCCACTTTGCACTACACGTGCACTTGGAAAATCAGTCACTGTAGATCTAAAAGGAAGATCTGAAATGAGGGGAAGCTCTGCAGATTTTATCATTCAATCATGTGCAATCTAAAATGCTGTTTTTTATTTTCCTACAGCAACTGCGGATTTGGATTTCGTAAATAACCCCCTATGTTGCGCTTGTCACAGTGCGTTAAAAAATGTAATAAAAAATAATTTTTTATATATATATATATATATATTTTTTTTACATACTAGTCATTATCCCTGATCACCGCCACACCCATGGGTGGATCCAGAGTCTAGTCGGGAGGGGCACTAACAGAAAATATATATTTTTTTAGGGGCAATTTATCAGGGAAATGACTGGTGTTAGCGTTTTAATGATCACGGCAACATGGTTGTTATGGTGTCAGGATGATTGAAGCGCATTATTTCTAATATTACATTGTAATATAAAATGAAATGGTTCAACTCACCATAATGCAGAATCAGTGGGAGCTCCGAGTGTGTCACTTGCCACGCCACCTGCCACCAGATGCAGCTTGTCACTTGCCACAAGTTGTGGAGTGTCACTTGCCTGCCACCTCACCTTGCGGATTGTCACATGCTAAGGTGGTGTTTTGCTTGTCAGAGTCAGGCAGCAGAGAGATGATGTAATCTCTCTGCTGCCTGCACAGTGAGGGCAGAAGTTACTGCAGGGATGCAGAACGGGTGCGGGGCGGTGAGAGATTATGTCATCTCCCTGCGCCGCCAGCTTGATGATTGGTCAGCTGCCCGCTCACCCACAGAGCCGACCACCCACACAACGAGGCACCCGGCAGCCCACACTGTCATCCGCCCACTCTGTCACTCGCACGCAGGGCAGCTATCAGAAATGTTGGGGCCCCTTACACAGCTTTATGTCTGGGGCCCCCCCGGCCTGACCACAAACATTCCTCAAGGCCCGCCCACTGGCTGTCCCACAAAATCCACCCACTGGCCACCCCACCAAGTCCTTCGGTGCACCCACTTTTATTTGAATACCCTTACAACCCAATATATCCTGCATCCCATGTTCTCTTCATCCTCTACTCCCATATCCTTTATCCCATGTCCTCCTCCATCACGTGTTCCTCTTCCAGTTGCTTCTCCCCCATCCCATGTCCTCCTCCTCCATCCTCTTCCTTCTCCAGTCAAATGTCCTCTTTCCCATGTCCTCTTTCTCCTCCACTCCCTTATCCTCCATCCCATGTGCTCCTCTTCCAGTTCCTTGTCCCCCACCCCATGTCCTCTTCCTTCTCCAGTCTCATCTCCTCCATCCCACATAATCCTCCTTTTGCAGTCCCATCGTCGCCATCTCATGTCTTTCTCTTCTTCCATTTTTGGTCATCCTTCTCCAGTCTCATCTCCCCTCTATCGGTCCTCTCTTACAGTGTTCTTCCTCTGTAATCCTTCTACCCCTTCTGTGCTGTCAGTACAGCCCAGATCCAGTCCAGTGTACTTACTTTAGTGTAGCGCTCACCCCCGAAGGAGCCGCTGATTAGTTTGGAATCGGCGCACTGAGTTGCCCTCTTGTTTTGTCTAGGGTGATGCTTGTGAGTGTAGATAAAGAGTGAGGCCCGGATTCAGAAAAAGTTTACGTCGGCGTATCTATTGATACACCGCGTAAATTCTAGGATGCGCCGGCGTATCTTCTTTCTGTATTCAGAAAGCAAGATACGCCGAAATTTGGCTAAGATACGACTGACGTAAGTCTCTTACGCCGTTGTATCTTAGTTGCATATTTATGCTGGCCGCTAGGTGGCGGTTCCGGAGATTAGGTAGATACGCCGATTCAGAAATGTACGTCCGCCCGGCGCATTTTTTTTTCCGTAGTTTAAGTAAGGCTTTTTCCGGCGTAAAGTTACCCCTGCTATATGAGGCGTAGCCAATGTTAAGTATGGATGTCGGGCCAGCGTCGAATTTTGCATTGTTTACGTCGTTTGCGTAAGTCGTTTGCGAATAGGGCTTTGCGTAAGTTACATTCACGTCGAAAGCATTGACTATTTGCGGCGTAATTAGGAGCATGCGCACTGGGATACGTTCACAGACGGCGCATGCGCCGTTCGTTAGAAACGTAATTTACGTTAATTTACGTAATTTACATAAAACACGCCCACATCTTCCATATTTGAATTAGGCGGGCTTACGCCGGCCCTTATACGCTACCGTAACTTTGGGCGCATAATCTTTCTGAATACCATACTCGCCTCTCAAAGTTACGGCGGAGTAGCGTATAGGAGATACGCTACGCCCGCCTAAAGATACACAATTGGATCTGAATCTGGCCCTGAGTTTCCAGACAGCAAATACGTTTTCAATGCTTTATTCCAAGGCCCGACACGGCCAACATCAACATGGCACACAATAGAGAAAGGTTGATGAGCAAGGAGAGAACTTTGGTATCAGGCCTTGGATATGAAGGAGAGCAAACCCGCTCTCAGCAATAATAAAGCTCAACTCGTCGCCACTCCAGCTAGAGTGGGTAAAGTGCCCCCGAGCAGGCGACTATCATAGGCCTGGCAGCCGGAGCGGAGGAAACAGGCCTCTACCACAGGCTTTTGCAATTTGAAATATAAGAGATTAGGTTGAATGAATCCTCCCAGACAGTTCAAATAGTGTCACCAATTGACAGCTTTAAGCATACCTGTCATGTAGTGTGGTGACCGGATCCCCGATGGTTCGTCTATGCCTCTTGGACAACCCCTAGTTCCAGGGTCTCCCCGGGCCGATACCCATCGCACAGCTCTCAGCTTAGGATCCTCTCAGCAGAGGGTTTGGGACCCAGAAAGCCGCTGGGGCCTCTCTCAGTGTTAGGTCGAGGCTCCGCATGTTGCGCAACCTCGGTGCAGTAGGCCACGCAGCGCAGTGTATGTATTTAGAAGCAATGGCACTGCTGATGTCCCCACAGTGGCAAGTGTACCCCTCCCCACTTACCCTGAGCCCTCAGTCCGGCCCTGGTCAGAATGGAGAAGCCCAGACTTCATCGGCTAGGTGTGCTGCTGTAATAAGCAGCCAGCACCTCTCAGAGTGCTTCATTGTGGCGCCGGTCCTCAGAAAATGTGCAGGGAAAGTGCCCAAAGAAGCTTACAGGTATATGGGTTGTACCGTCCTGATGGCAGCCCTGCTCGCACGCGGACTTGCGGAGCCGCTCAGACTCTATGATGCCCGCAAATTCCGCAACTAGAAATTAGCTAATTTCTCGGGGGTGGCAATTGCCCTGTAGTCCCCCACCCCCCTGGATCCACCCCTGGCCACACCAGTTATATGATGACGGTGAACTCCACTGGTAAGAGATAAAAAACATGATTACAGCTTCAAATAACTCCCCATGCCTCTTACTACTCTTAAATACCTTGAACTGTCTAGTTTTCAAAAATGGGTCATTTGGGGGATATTTCTACTGTCCTGGCATTTTTGGGCCTCAAGAAATGATATAGGGGAGTGATGGCGAACCTATGGCACTCGTTCCACAGCTGGCACGCAGAGCCCTCTCTGTGGGCACACAAACTTACGGAGCCAGTGCTGCCAGGATGGGGGGGAGGACTCCCAGCCAGGCAGTCACTTGCACTGGCGGTGCAGGCAGAGGAGCCCACTCCCTTCCTTGCATCAGTGCAAGTGGGGTCGGCAGGGGGGTGCTGACAGGGTATATAGCCCCGAGTAGGCCCCCAAAAAGCTCTGGGTCTTGTTTTTCCCATTCAGAATCATTAGCCCCAAGTATCAAGGCCTGGGGTTGGCCGGGAGCCAGTGGCGTAGCATGTGGCGTGGGAAGCCAGTCATCTCGCCCCAGGTGTCACATTTAGGGGGGTGTAAAGTTATTCCTGTTGTCCCGAGGGTCTGTGCTGCAGCTTATTACCTCCCTTGGACCCCTACACCTCCGGTGAGGCATTTGGGCATTCCTCTATGTGGCACCCTATTCTAGCTCCCCCTGTGCCAGGACTACTTTGGTCCAGCCTGTCCCTCTGACACCGCGACCTGTGGAACAGTGGAGGGGGAGTGGCAGTGCTTGGAGCAGATCATGACCATGGGAGAGGTGCAGTGGCTGTTAGCTGAGCTCCCAGTGGTGGGGACACCAAGGAGCAGCTGGATGGATGTGTCAGGTAGGTCGGTGTATGTGTCAGGTAGGTCAGTGTATGTATCAGGTAGGTCAGTGTATGGGTCAGGGTAGGGGTCAGGTAGGTCAGTACTGGGGTCAGGTAGGTCGGTGTATGTGTCAGAGGGGGTCAGTGTATGTGTCAGGTAGGTCAGTGTTTGGGTTAGGTAGGTCAGGGTAGGGTCAGGTAAGTCAGTGTATGGGTCAGGTAGGTCAGTGGGGGTCAGTGTATGGGTCAGGTAGGTCAGTGTATGGGTCAGGTAGGTTAGTGTATGTGTAAGGTAGGTCAGTGTATGGGTCAGGTAGGTCAATGTATGATTCAGGTAGGTCAGTGTATGGGCCAGTGTAGGGGTCAGGTAGGTCAGTGTAGAGGTCAGGTAGGTCAGTACTGACGTCAGGTAGGTCAGTTTATGTGTCAGAGGGGGTCAGTGTATGTGTCAGGTAGGTCAGTGTATGGGTCAGGTAGGTCAGTGTATGTTGCGCACAGTATGTTGCACAGTGCATTCTGAGCGTAAACCCCTCCCGAACCCTGCATTTTGAGCAAATTTGGCAGTGTTTTTGGTCCCTTAGGGCTCATTCAGAGGGATGATCAGTCCCATCCTCTGTACAGATCTGCTGGTAGGTTTAATTCTGTGTTGGCACTTTGAAATAAATACGTTGGTTTTGTGTCGCTGTTTGGGCACACCAGTACATCAGAATTGATCCATTTTCAGATTACAGTATCTCACAAAAGTGAGTACACCCCTCACATTTTTGTAAATATTTATTATATCTTTTCATGTGACAACACTAAAGAAATGACACTTTGCTACAATGTAAAGTAGTGAGTGTAAAGCTCGTATAACAGTGTAAATTTGCTGTCCCCTCAAAATAAATCAACACACAGCCATTAATGTCTAAATCGCTGGCAACAAAAGTGAGTACACCCCTAAGTGAAAATGTCCAAATTGGGCCCAAAGTGTCAATATTCTGTGTGGCCACCATTATTTTCCAGCACTGCCTTAACCCTCTTTGGCAAAGAGGTCACCAGAGCTTCACAGTTTGCCACTGGAGTCCTCTTCCACGCCTTCATAACAACATCACGGAGCTGGTGGATGTTAGAGACCTTGCACTCCTCCACCTTCTGTTTGAGGAGCCCCACAGATGCTCAATAGGGTTTAGGTCTGGAGACATGCTTGGCCAGTCCATTACCTTTACCTTCAGCTTCTTTAGCAAGGCAGTGGTCGTCTTGGAGGTGTGTTTGGGGTTGTTATCATGTTGGAATACTGCCCTGCGGCCCAGTCTCTGAAGGGAGGGGATCATACTCTGCTTCAGTATGTCACAGTGAATGTTAGCATTAATGGTTCTCTCAATGAACTGTAGCTCCCCAGTGCTACAAGCACTCATGCAGACCCAGACCATGACACTAACACCACCATGCCTGACTGTAAAGACTGAGGGCCGGATTCAGATACGAGATACGACGGCGTATCTCCAGATACTCCGCTGTATCTCTGAGTGCAGGCCGTCGTATCTATGCGCCTGATTCAGAGAATCAGTTACGCATAGATTTCCCTAAGATCCGACCGGCGTAAGTGTCTTACACCGTCGTATCTTAGGCTGCATATTTACGCTGGCCGCTAGGTGGTGCTTCCGTATAGTTACGCAAGGAATATGCTAATTAGGTATTTACGCCGATTCAGAAACGTACGTCCGGCCGGCGCATTTTTTTACGTCGTTTACGTCAGGCTTTTTCCGGCGTAAAGTTACCCCTGCTATATGAGGCGTAGCTAATGATAAGTATGGACGTCGTTCCCGCGCCGAGTTTTGAAAATTGTACGTCGTTTGCATAAGTCGTTCGCGAATAGGGCTTTGTGTAAGTTACGTTCACGTCAAAACCAATGAGGCTTTGCGGCGTAATTTCGAGCATGCGCACTGGGATTCTTTCACGAACCGCGCATGCGTCGTTCACAAAAAACGTAAAATACGCGGGGTCATCTTAAATTTAAATAAAACACGCCCACAACATCCCCATTTGAATTAGGCGGGCTTACGCCGCCACACATATGTTACGCTGCCGTAACTAAGGGCGCAAGTTCTTTCTGCATACGGAACTTGCGCCCAAAGTTACGGCAGCGTAACGTATCTGAGATACGTTACGCCCGCAGATAGATAGACGAATCTATCTGAATCCGGGCCACACTTGTCTTTGTACTACTCACCTGGTTGCCGAAACACATGCTTGACACCATCTGAATGAAATAATTTTATCTTGGTCTCATCAGACCACAGGACATGGTTCCGGAAATTAATGCTCATCTCCATTATATAGAAAGGGGGGTTGTGTATTTCACAGAAGATAGCTTGTAAAACTTTAAACATTGTTTGGGATTTCAGTTCAGTACATAAAAAGCTACAAGGATACAGATTTTCTACAAGGATCAACAGCTATTTTCCTGTACTTGCAGAAAATCTGAAAAAAAGAAAACGAATAGAGCCACCACATCTAGGCAGTGGTAAGCTGCAATATTTTTTCGTTCTTGAGTTTTGATATACTTTAAACATAGAATGAACAGGTTACATGTAACCCAACCCTGAAGCAGTTTTCTGCTTTTTCCACTCAGTAGACTATAATGTCTCTCTGGGCCTAAAGCCTCGTACACACAATCCAATTTTCAGACGACCGTTTGTCCTTTTTTTTGTATGCTAGTCTCATGATGAAAGGGAAGAGGTTACTCACCATACGAAAATTCTTGGACGACAGAATTCAAATTCAGAAGTGACGTAATGTGTTGAATAGTTTTGTATGTATTCTTTTGTTTCTGAGCATGCTTAGTCTTGCTCTTATGATTTTTTTCGGACGAAAGCCGTACTAATTAAACGAAAATCGGACATTGAGTTCACGTACAATAAAAATTTTATAGTCTGCTCATCCAGCTTTTGTCTGATGAAAAATCGGAATCGTCGAAAGCATCGTACTAACGATCCAAAAATCGTTAGTCGGATGAAATTTTACTTCCGATTTTCGGATCGTGTGTACAGGCCTTTAGCCATCTCTCTTAGATGACTGCACAATACTGTATACTCTCTACAAGGTTAACAGGTTGTGAGTTCAGTGGCCTTTAAAAGGGTAGTGATTGGATCAAGTGAAAGTCGCAGGGAATTGGAGCTGAATTTATTATTTACTTGTATGCTGGATTTTTTGCACTTTAATTATTGGTTGACATCTTCACATGTGAGGACTATTGCACACATTTTTCACATTTGATTGGGGCTATTGCACTCTATTGTTATATTTCCAGATAGCTTTATCAATTCATGTATATTTGATGATAATTTGATTTATACTACTATTTGCACATTTTATATTGCCACTTTATAACTTTGGTATTTTATATAATAAGTGTATTTTATGTTTTGTTTTTATTATTATTGTTCATATGATGATAATTTAATTTGTGTCATTAGGAAGACTGTCCCCTACCTACACCAGTAGTAAGTGGGAAGAATTTCACGCATGTAGACAACCAATGGTATAACATATTTGGCACCCAGGACAGATAATTTTTTAACACTCTCTAACCCAGTGTTTCTCAACCTTACTAGTGCCGTGACCCCTTGATAACATTTCCCAAGTTGTGGGGACCCCTAACAGTAAAATAAATTTTGTAGCGCAGGTTGTCAGCACCCAAGGCAAGGCAAGTAATTTGCGCCATTGACCCACGGACATTTAATGCTCCCTGAGTCCCTTCCACTCCGCATTTTAGGATGTACCACTCTTTCTCTTTGTTCTCCTTTCTTTCCATTTTATCTCTCTATCCTAATTTCTTTTCTTTTTTTCCTCCCATTTCTCTCTCTGTCTGTCTTTCTTGTTCTTTCTCTTATTCTTTCTCTCCCTTTTTCTTTGTTACTTTCCCTCTTTCCTCTCCCTTTTATGTATTCTCTATTTTATTTCCTTCTCTTACTCCTTGCTGGTGGGGGGGAATGGGATGAGTGGCAATGGTGGGGGGAGTTCTGATCGGCCAACTTAGGTACTCTTGATCAAGGTCATCTGCTGATCTGAGAACTGTAGTGGGGACTTTTAATGGCAAATATAATCAGAGGCAGTGACCCCTATGATAAAATCAGGAGATAGGGTCTCCTTCAACCCCTCCTACTTTACATTCTTCACCAGTTAGCTGATCTTTAGTTTCCGCCCCCATCCATGCCGTGAACTGGGCAGCTCCGAATAGGCTGAGTGGGTGGCCGTGGGCTCCAGGAACAGCCCTGCTGGGCGTCCGTGAAAAGGCTGGGAGAGCGGCGCACGCTTCAGGAACAGCCCGGGATTCGGTGACCCCTGGAAAATCGTAATTCGACCCCCAAGGGGGTCCCGACCCCCAGGTTGAGAACCACTGCTCTAACCCCATCCTACACTTTCCTCTGTACTTAAAATACATTTTCAGTAATAATAATGGCATTAAATTAATACTATTCATGACTACAATTTCCTGTAGAAAAAAAACATGAGGTTAAAAAAATAAAAAATAAAAGTGTAATAGTGGCACACAAAGTGCAGTGCAGGAAAACATTGAGACAATAACAATGTGCTGAATAAAATAAAGTTTGTGTTTAATAGAGGTACATGCAGAAGTAAATGTGAATAATGATTGAGCTATCCCAAAAAAACACAAGCAAACCAAAAAGAGGGAAAAAGGGGAGCAGCTGAATAGGAATGTGACAAAAATTTGAAACTAGTTTAGGTAAATATGCAGCGCTACATACGGTAAAGTGGAATGTGGAAAAAAACACTAAACAGTATACACCCAACTGGGTGTGATAGTGAAACAAATTATAATCAGTCCACACGTGAAATGATGATCAAGTCACACAAAAAATCCAATGTAATGAAAGTGTCCATCATAAGTGAATGTACATAACACAGTAGAGATGTCATAAGATTAAATGGATCATTCCAGCGACAATTCTTCAAGCCAAAGGAATGGATAAAATACGCTTACCAGAACTGTTGGACCCGATAACGGATCGATCGAGCATGCGGTATCCCAACCGGCTAGTGGACCAAACTGTAAGAAATCCTGAAGAGTGTAGAGTACGCCTCACTGGTATCTGGATGGTTTCAACCAAGGGGAAAAAACAATGGGCCCAATATTCCGCAGCTGAAGGTTGATCCAGCGATCCATATGAGTGGCTAGGACATCGATAGGAATTCACAAGACATCTCTGTTCTGGTAAGTAAGACCCCTTTCCAGGGTGATAGGGACCAACTGGAGAGACTCAAAAAGCTTTCATCCACAAGACATGAAAGGAAAGAAAAAATAGGGGCTCCGATGGTGCAGGTCAAAAGGGTAGGCTTTAATCAATAAAAACCGACATACATGATAAATGTGATCACAGTTCAATAAAAAAGGGGGGCAATATGGGGGGCGGTGTACCTGGCCCGACCTGTTTCATTCCAAATAGGACTTCTACTGGGGCATCTGAATGCTGCTGTGAAACATAACAATGCTTTGATAGTGGCAGACCTACAGGGGACTAAATTATAGTGATGTGGTCCTCCAAACAGCAGTGACTTGACAGTACGCAGGCAAAAAATGTCAATCACACCAATACAGTGGGTATGGAAATACCTTTAAAATAATCACATGTTGTTGTTTTGCAGCCTGAAAAGAAGACAGACAGTTTTTGTTTGCTGTATCCAAGTGAAAACTATATCACCAATATGTCAGAGAAAAATCTAAAAAAATCAAAAACAGAATCACTGAGTTGGAAAAGGGATCACCCCTTGTGTCAATATTTTGTTGGACCACATTTTGCTTAAATTACAGCCTTTAGTCTGTTGGAATATGTCTCTACTAACTTTGTACATCTAGACTTATTTGCCCACTCTTCTTTGCAGTACTTCTCAAGTTTAGTTAAATTTGATGGTGGCCGTTTATGGACTGCAGATTCAAGTCATTCCACAGATTTTCAATGGGGTTTAAGTCACTAGGCCATGCAAGGGCATTCACCCTTTTCTCCTTCAACCACTGTGTGGTAATTTTTTGCTGTGTGCTTTGGGTCATTGTCATGTCGGAAGGTAAACCTTCTTCCCATTAACAACTTTCTGGCAGCAGATTTTCCTCACAAATTTCATGACAAGTGCTCCAGTCCCTGTTGCAGAGAAGCACCCCCATAATAGGATATCACCACCTCCACGCTTTACTATAGGAATGGTGTTATTTGAATGCTGTTATATTTTTCACTTGCATGTTATAAGTTGCAGTGAGTAGAAACAGCTGGATAAAACAAAAGCTGTGTCTGTCTTAATTTCAGGCTGCAAAGCAACAAAATTGGATTATTTTAACCACTTGCTTACTGGGCACATAAACCCCCTTCGTTCCCAGGCGAAATTTCAGCTTCCGGCACTGCGTCGCTTTAACTGACAATTGCGCGGTCGTGCGACGTGGCTCCCAAACAAAATTGGCGTCCTTTTTTCCCCACAAATAGAGCTTTATTTTGGTGGTATTTGATCACCTCTGCGGTTTTTATTTTTTGCGCTATAAACAAAAAAAGAGCGAAAATTTAAAAAAAATATATTTATACTTGTTTTACTTGTTGCTATAATAAATATCCCAATTTTTTTTTTAAAAAACGATTTTTTTTCTCAGTTAAGGCCGTATTTTTCGACGTATTTTTGTAAAAAAAAAAAATCGCAATAAGCGACTGGTTTGCGCAAAAGTTATAGTGCCTACGAAATGGGGGATAGATTTATGTTTTTTTTTGTTTTTGTTTTTTTACTAGTAATGGCAGCGATTTGCGATTTCTTTTTGTCAGGGCTGCGATATTGCGACGGACGTATCGGACACTTTTGACACAATTTTGGGACCATTCACATTTATACAGCGATCAGTGCTATAAAAATGCACTAATTACTGTATAAATGTGACTGGCAGTGAAGGGGTTAACACTAGGGGGTGAGGAAGGGGTTAAATGTATTCCCTCATTGTGTTCTTACTGTGTGGGGGGAGGGGGTGACTGGGGGAGGTGACCGGTGCTGTGTCCCTATGTAAAGGGACACAGATCGGTCTCCTCTCTCCCTCACAGCACGTGGAGCTCTGTGTTTACACCCAGAGCTCCACGTCCTGCTGTGTTACCGGCTGTGTTCCCGACGATCGCGAGTGTTTGGCGGACATCGGGCCGCCAGGCACTCGCATCGGCTCCCGAGCGATGCGCCGGGCACGTTGTTTCCCCGCTGCGCGCCCCCAGCGGCGCGCACAGGGAACAACAACAGCAGGACGTCTATGGACGTCCACCTGGCACTTGAGAGCCGCGCTGTGGACATCTTTCGACCATAGCGCGGATCTCAAGTGGTTAAAGGGGGTGATTCTTTTTTATACCCGCTGTACATGGAATAAAAATAGTCAATTGTATACACTACACAAACAAAGGTTAACTGTTATAATATGCAGGCAGCAAATGGGCAATTATTATATAAAACAGGCAGCAAACAGCAATTGTGACAAGGAGCAGACAACATTTGGGCTAGCGTGAAAATATGTGGGCAGCAAACAGGTAGATGTGACAATAAACTGGCAACAAATGGGCAATTATCATAATACACTTTTAACAAACGGGAAAGAGTGACAATACAGTAAAAGGACATCAGACAATTGTAGAACTACTGTATATTGGCAAGAATTCCTCTTCCCTCTCCCTGAAGAAAAATATTCCATCTACACACATCTTTGAGGCACATTAAGGAGATGTGTAAGGAACTCTGTCTTTCTCATAAGTCAGGACATATATTTTATGCAGGTAGCTCATTAAATATATGTCATGACTCATTAGAATCATATAATTCACGTGAGCAGGAATCATAGGGAGAAGAAGAATCCAAGCCAGTAGCCCTTCCAGATGTATGTCATTGTGCTGACTCAGCTTAACTGCAGCATTAGAACCTATGTGTTCATTTTGAATTTGTGTCCCTCACTGCCATGGCTCTATAAAAACATCTTCCATGTGTTACAGGCTGTATAAGAGCTGCCTTGTCCCTCTTTCTCTCTGTGGACTGAAGTTGGGGTGGAATGTTGCTTCCGATGTTGCATAGTAAAAACAGAGACCAAGGTGAAGGGTGGAAGCCTGGTGTGTTGTTGCATTGCAACTGTAATGTGTTCCCCCATCCAGGCCTAACAGAGTATGTGCCTGGTAGCACCCTGTAAGTGGAGGTACCAGGGGAGGATCACAGCTTCCCTCTGTTAAGCCACTAAAGACAACTAAAAAAATAAAAAAAGGTATCACTTATCTAGAAGATAAGAAAAGGGGCTCCACTGGTCCCGAATAGTTGCTTCTGGTGAGTGACAATGGCCCCCTCAACTATGGAGGCACCATAATTTCTGCCCCTACCTAAAGCAGCAGTAAACTTGATTAAAAAATTATTTTACTCGGCCCCTCTGGGTGGGTTGACCCCTCGGGCCTATATCTTGTCCTTAATTCCTCCATTTTGGGCAGGTGGAAGATCTCACAACTTTCCCACTTCCTCCAATCCCTCCCTGAATCCAGGGGTTTCCGTAGACAGCCTACATCCTTTGAAGACCTGTGCTTGGAAGATGAACCCATACGGAAATCCCTTTCTTACTCTTACAACATTTTACTTGCTCACACATCTCAACATGACCCCCCATATTTGAAAAAATGGTAGAGAGATCTCAACATTATGTTTACTGAGGATCAAAAGAATCGCATCCTTTTCTTTGCACATAGGTCGTCCTTGTGTAGCAAGTATCAGGAGATCACCTACAAGATTCGAACACGCTGGTACAGGACCCCATCGGTGTTAGCTTCAATATTCCCAGAACATAGTGCCCAATGTTGGAGATGTGGTACCCAAACCGGTACTCTACTTCACATCCTCTGGGAATGTCCTGAGCTGTCCCTGTTCTGGAGACAAGTTATACAGATTATTCACAAGATTACCAACTTCTCTCTTGAGGATAACCCAGGAGCTGTACTTCTAAACCTGACGCCCATGTCTTGTAAGCGATATCGCAAATCCTTATTGAAACATCTCCTGAATGCAGCTAGGGCATGTATACCAAGTGGGTGAAGGCAACAGTCTCCACCGGTGGTGTCACATTGGTTTGCCAGGGTTTGAGATATACAGCGGATGGAGCATCTGACAGCTGCCCTGTCGGATAGAGAGGAGGAACACAATACTCGCTGGACACCCTGGGATCTGTTACGATTCTCAGATGAATGCAAGTCCTACTTCTGAGTGACCCGCTTGCTTTAAGAGGACCTGAGGGCCTTGGGCCGTCGACTCTGCCGGAACTTTTTACCCTCCCCTCCCCCTTACTTCTTTTTTACTATCCCTCTTTTTAGCCTTTCTTATCTTTTGTTCCCTCATTGACACCTCTGGTGTCGTCCACTTTCCTTCCTTAAAAAAGAGAAAATTTTCATGGTTTGCGATTTTCCACTGGTGCCACCCCTGCGAATCCGGGAATGAGAGTTCCGCTCTACATCAGGTGGAGGGTTCGGTTTTGGCCACCGGGATTGCAGTGGCTCATTACCTGTTAGCCAGAGATAGGAGTGTTCTGCCTCTCAGGTTGTCATTCTTATACCCTATGGTACCTATTTAATGGTATATAGCCACATAACTTTAACCCTCTTTTCAGTTGGGGTGGTTATCACCGAAGTTCAGAGTGACGTACAGGATATATCTGTTGTGGAGTCTTTAGACCACAGTTTCCTGAATTACCATGGCACTGTATTGGAACCTTGACTGTTCTGTCATTAATGTATTTAGCATTTTTGGAAGGGTTACTGTTAAAGCCTGTCATTTGCTGTTGTAGGTCAATGTATGTGATTTTATGCCACTTTGTGTGAGCCGCATACCTTAATAAAGATTTAAAAAAAATATATATATTTTAAAATGGGCTCCTGCAGGTTTATGTCATAATGTGCTAGTATGCACCACATATTCATGGCAGACATACCTGTCAAATGCTCCCCTCCAGCACTACTCTGTAAGCTTTTTAGCAGGTCCTGGCCGCTTCCATCTTCGCCAGGACTTCCTTCTGGATTTGTGCTCTCTAGCCGCTTGAATGGCTAAGTCTCAATGACATCACTCCTACATATGTACAAGGGAGTCACTTCGCAATGACACACAGTGGGTGCCGTAAATGTGGTCTGAGCTGCGCATGCACAGCTCAGATTACATTACTGCTGATGGTCTGGTTGAAGCATTTATGATAGAAGAGACCACTAGGGTTTTTTTCTGTTAAAAAAAACCCTGCCTGCCAGTGTGTTTTTTTACCATGGGAGTTTACAATTGCTTTAAAGCAGAGCTCCACCCAAAAGGAGCAAAGAGCTCCTCTTTAAAGTGGAGGTTCACCCTATAAAAAATTTCTAACACGACATCCAGCCCAGTTCTGCATATAAAATGACACTGACCTTTTTTTTTTTTTTTTTTCGTAGATAGCGTTTAGCTTTAGAATTCACAGCGGCTTCCGGGTAGGGAATCCCGCGGGAGTGGGCGTTCCTATTGACATGCCAATTGATTGACATGCTAAACGACGGCGCACACAGCGCGTCACGACTTCCCGAAGGAAGCTCGGGTCGGCTCTATTCGGCGCCTGCGCACCGGCGCCGAATAGAGCCGAGCCGACCCAATAGGAACGCCCACTCCCGCGGGATTCCCTACCCGGAAGCCGCGGTGAATTTTAAAGCTAAACACTATCTACGGCAAAAAAAAAAAAAAATAGGTCAGTGTCATTTTATATGCAGAACTGGGCAGGATGTAGTGTTAGACATTTTTTATAGGGTGAACCTCCACTTTAAGGAACTCTTGACAATTTCTGGATAAAACAGAGGCTGTATAGATCGAACAAAATTACTTGTTATCATATTGCACATACTGGGGTAGATCCACGTACAGCGGCGCATTATTGCGCTGGGCTGCGGCAGTAAAATAAAAACCGCAGAAGTGATCAAATACCACCAGAAAGCTCTATTTGTGGGAAAAAAAGGACGTGGGGGAGGAAATATAATGAGCTTGAAGTGGTGTGACGTCATGGCTGATATGTCTGTTAGTAAATTAGTAAGGAGACTGAAGAGAAATAAATGTGGGTGTTGTCGGTGTAGAGATGGTGTTGGAAGCTATGGGAGGCTATTACTTGACCCAGGGAGGAGGTGTAGATGGAAAATAGGAGAAGTCCAAGAACAGAACCTTGGGGACCCTGACAGAGAAAGGAGGAAGAAAGGACAATGTAGAATTTTAAGTAACGCTAAAGGTGCGGTTGGAGAAGTAGGATGGGAACTAGCAAAGAATACAGTCACAGAGACCAAACGCTTGGAGTTTTTTGAGGAGGAGGGGGTGGTACACCATCTCAAAAGCCGCAGTGAGGTCCAGGAGTAGGAGTACAGAATAGTGTTCATTGGATTTAGCCGCTAGGATATCGTTTGTGAGTTTAGAAGAGCAGTTTCAATGGAGTGTTGAGGAAATCCAGACTGAAGGGGATCAAGAAGGCTATTCTCAGTAGGGAGGTCGCTCAGTTGATTGTAGATTAGACCTTCAAGGAGTTTTAGATAAAAAGGGAACAAAGAGATGGTTGTTAAGATTGGTGGGGTCCAGTGAGGGCTTTTTAGGTATGGAGGTGACTAGTGCATGTTTTAGCAAGTTGGGGAAGATGCCAGAAGATGTGAGATAGAGAGTATAGGATAGAGCCAGAGGGTGACCATAGAATTTTTGAGAGAACGAGAACCAGGGTGCAGGTGGTTAGGTGGACGTTAGAAAAAACTTTAGCAACCTTGTCTATAGTGGCGGTGTTGAATGAGGGAAGTAAAGATTGTACCTATGGACATGAGTGTTAGGTGGGGAATGTATCTGTACAGCGGAGATCTCTGCACAAATGTTATCAATCTTATTTTAGTAATTGGCAATCTTCTGGGCAGTGAGTGAGTTTGTGGGTAGAGGGGGCGGAGGTAGTGAAGGACGAAGTAGAGAGTTAAAGGTACAGAAGATTTGATGGGGACGGTATAATAGGTTGTTAATGGGAGTGATAAAACTGGTCTGCTTGGCAGTGAGGAGGCAGCAATTGCATTTTTTTGAAAGGCAGATTTATATTGGTTGAAATATTTCTAAAACGTAGTTTTACAGCACAGGCGCTCAAGAGCACGGCTATGTTTTTTTCAGAATTCTGGTATCATCTGTTTGCCAAGGTTGTAGGGTCAGTGCCTTATTCCTAGTGGAGTGGGCCAGTGTGTCCAGGGAGGATGACAGTGAGGTGTTGTAGACAGAAGTGAGTAGGTTGGGGCAGAACAGGGGTAATATTTTGTCACAGTTGTGGTCAGTAGAGAAGAGAAGGGTTAAGGTGGTAAGGTTTATACGGGTAATTGTTAGGCTGTTGGGGGAGAGAATGTGGAAGAGGGGGGAAGAGTTAAACTAATAAGGTAGTGATCAGAGAGAGGGAAAGGATTTTTGGAGAGGTAGCACGGCATGCATAGGTGGGAGAAAACAAGGTCAAGAGTGTTGCTGTTAGAGTGAGTAGAAACATGTATCCATTGCTTCAGATCAAAGAAGGAGGTTAGACTGAGAAGTTTAAAAGAAGCAGGGGTGTTAGTATTAACAGGAATGTTGAAGTCACCCAGAATGATTGTGGGAAATTCAGAAGACAGAAAGTAGGGTAGCCAGGCAGAGAAGTCAAGAAAAGCTGATACTGGGCCAGGGGATAGGTAGATCATAGCTATCGTTAGAAAAACTGGGGAGAAAAGATGAATGCAATGTGCCTCAAATGAGAGAGTGACAGAGAGGGAGGTGGGTGAAGTACCTGAAAGTTACTATGGGCTAGAATTCCCACTCCCCTTCCCTTGCATCCACTGGTCTGGGGGAGTGAGCCCAGGGAAGGCCACCATGGGAGAGGGCAGCAGGAGAAGCAGTGTCGGATTCATGAATCCAGGTTTCAGTAATGGCAAGTAGATTAAATGGATTAGCGATAAAGAGGTCATGGAGAGAGGTGAGTTTGTTACAGACAGAGCAGACGTACCAAAGTGTACAAGAGAATGGGAGCCTAGTCTTGGGGAAAAAGGGAAATGGAAACAAAATTGTTTGGATTGTGGCTGCTGCCAGAGGGTGCAGGGTGATGGGTGCATTGCGTACAGTTAAATGATGGAGGCCAAGGGTTTGGGGACATATCTCCAGAGGTTAGGAGAAGCAGAAGGGCAAGGGAGGTATTATGGGCGTGCAATTAAAATGAAGGGACATGCCTCAAAAAGTTTTCATCAGTTTAGGCTGATATATATTCTACTACATATTTTTGGTAAAAAATCGCAATAGGCATATATTGATTAGTTTGCGCAAAAGTTATTGTGTCTACAAACTACGGAATAGATTTAGGGACTTTTTAATGGAACTACAACATTGTGGCGGACAAATCTGACCCCAAATTACACTTTTTGGGGACCAAGGACATTATTACATTGATCAGTGCTATAAAATTGCACCTATCAATGTAAAAATGACACTGGGGTTAAGTGTGTTCCCTGGGTGTATTCTAACTGTAGGGGGGGTGGGCTTACTGGAACAGGATAGAGATAACTGGGAACAGTAGATCTCTGTCATGTGACTAGGCAGAATGGGGAATCGCCTTTTTTTACATAGGCAGTTCCTTATTCTGCCTCTCTTAACCGCGATAGCAAGCCCGCTATCCTCCTTGCATGGACCGACTTACAGGTACACTGGTTTGCGCAGGAGAGCCGACCTGCCGCAGTATATCTGCGTGAGCTGGTTAGCTAGTGGTTAAGGATAGAGGACACAGCTGTTAGAAGGAGTGCTAGAGAGCACATGTTACAGAGTGGATGGAGAGCTGAAGAGGTAAACAAGGTCACATTTGGTCTTCTTGGTGTTTCTCAAAATATTTTCCTGTGTACTTGCGCTTTGTGCAATCGATGAAGTGCAGAGTGGGAAGTGCTCCCACTTAAAGTGGAGGTCCAAACAAAAATGAAACCTCAGCTTTTCGGAACCCTCCCCCCTCCAGTGTCACCTTTGGCACCTTTCAGGGGGAAGGGGGTGCAGATACCTGTATAATAAGGGTATTTGCACCCACTTCCGGTCATAAACCCCCGCTGGGGTCACGCCACTCCCCCCTCTGTCTTTTGGGAAACATACAGGTCCCAGAAGACAGCATGGACCAGTGAGGACATGCACCGCGACTCGCGCATGTGCAGTAGGGAACCAGGAAGTGAAACCGCAACGCTTCACTTCCTGATTCTCTCACCGAGAATGGCGGCAGGGGCAGCCGAGCGATTGATCGGCTTCGGCTGCCGATATCGGGGGCACCCTAGACAGGTAAGTGTCCATTTATGAAAAGTCAGCAGCTGTAGTATTTGTAGCTGCTGGCTTTTAATATTTTTTTTAGGCGGACTTCCGCTTTAAGTAACCCCAACTTCTGGAAAGAACCTGGAAAGAAATTACTTATAGCTTTAGATAGGTGAAGTGATATCAGGAAAGGTCCCAAGACTACAAAGCAAAATATAAATACTGGTATTTTTTTTAACAATTCCTTAGAATTGGGGGCTGCATTAGTTTCCCTTTTTAAGCTTTTTTTTCTTTTTCACCTGTCAATCCAGCCTCTCCTTTAACAGACCAAGCTGTCCAGTAAAAGTGTCAGTTTTGCTGTAACTGCTTAAAAAGTGTTAGCTGGAGTTCGACTTTATGTTGTTAGTCAAATCAACCTAAAAATTATGGGCATAAAATTGGATCGTGTATACGGATACACGATCCAATTTTATGCCCATAATTGTCTGATGGAGGTGTTGTGTCGGAATAATCCGACAGTGTGTATGCTCCATCAGACAATTGTTGGCTGAATTTACGACAACAAATGTTGGTTGTTCATGCTCGCCAACTGTCTGGCAATAAATCTGTTACGTCAGTTTCTCCGATCGTGTGTACCCAAGTCCGTCCAACTTGAATCCAAAGTACAAACACGCATCCTCGGAACCTAAGTTGCCCAAAGGGTGGCGGTAAAGAGCTGAAAAACCACATGGTTTGGTGAATGTTGGCTGAAAATGTTGGGCCGTGTGTATGCAGAACAAGTTCACGGCCAACGCCAATCGGACCAAAATCCACGGAAAAGTCCACTGGAAGTCCGATCATGTGTACGAGGCTTAACACTACCCTCTGGCCAGGCTGAAAGACGCTGTCCAAAGGTGGCCCTGTTGCTCATCCCCTGGAGTGGAACCACCCTAGAACAGGAAGTGTGTTACTGGCTAGATCACCAGGTAAAAAAAGGACAGAAAGTTCAGAGCTTTGTCCTGAGCCCAAGTTTTAAGGAAGTAAACTTCACATGTTTACCAAGGGAGTTTCAACTACTGACTAATTCCAGAACAATAACTTTGTTAGAACAAGCTAACACAGTTACGTATATATTTTAGCTTGGACTTTTTATCTTGTCATACAATATCAACTAGTACAATAAAATTGCATTACAACTTTTGATTTTGTTGTCTGGTCTTTAATGTACACTTGTCCAACGGACCCACAACAACCGCAATGTTTGACCCCATTATTTATGATTTAATTGTGCCATATAACATAGAAGGGTCCCCTTTGAGCGCTTTAGTGCTTTTGCAGTGGGATGGGTTTAGTTCTCACTTTCAGCCCTGGTTCACACTGGGCTGCGGGCAGTCCCGATTTCGGCCGCGATTTAAGAGACATCTGTGCAGGTTTCTGCACAGATGTCTATGTAAATCGCGGCCCGAAATCGCAAAAAGTAGTACAAGAACTACTTTTTGAAATCGGTGCAGCGCCGCAAATGCGGCGTCGCACCAATTAGGACGGCGCCATTGCCGACAATTGGAGGCATTTGAGATGCGATTTCACATGTGAAATCGCATCTCAAATCGAATGAAATCGCACCCAGTGTGAACCTGGGCTCAATATGACATAATGTTGGCCATACACAATAGATTTAAAATAACATTTTGTAAGAATATATTTATACAAATATGTGTATGTCAATTCTGTGTACACTTAATGACTGATTTTGGGAGGAATGTAATTTCCCACATACCAGTGGCGGCTGGTGCTCTTTTCTTTTTTTGGGGGGGGCGCAAACAAACTGAAAATAACTCATCAATTGCAGCCACTGTGCCCATCAAACGCAGCTACTGTGCCCATCAATGGCTGCCACTGTGCCATCAAGCGCAGCCATTGTGCAATCAAACGCAGGCACTGTGGCATCAAACGCAGCCACTGTGCCATCAAACGCAGTCACTGTGCCATCAAACGCAGCCACTGTGCCCAACAAACGCAGCCACTGTGCCATCAATTGCCACCACTGTGCCAACAAATGCAGCCACTGTGCCCATTAAACGCAGCCACTGTACCCATAAATTGCCGCTACTGTGCCCATAAATTGCTGCCAGTGTGCTCATAAATTGCTGCTACTGTGCCCATCAATTGCTGCCAGTGTGCCCATCAGTTCCTGACACTGTGCCCATCAATTGCTGACACTGTGCCCATCAATTGCAGACACCTGATTGACTGAGAGGTGGTTCAGTGTTAGGAAAGCGAATATTCATTCGCTTTGCTAACACAACACTGAGTGAACAGCAAGCGCCCACCTCACCTTTTTGGACGCCTATTAGAGCCTATGTGCTTCCAAATAATAACCTGTCGCTTTAATTCAGGTGCCCGGCCCCCCGAAAAGGGGCCTGACACCTGAATAGGGGGTGGCAGCGGCGACTCTAGATATATTCATGCAATGCATCTATCTATGGCGATAGACAAGTGGCAGGAGAGAGGGGGGGGGTACACTATTCCAAACTTGTTTTTTGAGAAAACATTTTGCTCCTTGAATGTTCTTGTTGCTATGGTCAAAAACGAAACATCATTTGACCCCATTAATGTTTAGAAAACCATTAATTGGATAATGATTACAAAGATTGAACATTCTTAAAATGAAAATACAAAATTTTACTAGTATAGCATAGTTTCAGGTATAAACAAACAGCACTTATGGTATAAAGCGGTCAATTCACTAACATTTACCGCTTGCGATAACACGGTCACTTGACTCATCTGCATAATTTTTTGCATGCGGTAAATAAAGTCCAATTCACATAAACAAAATAACGATTATGCAGCATTTACCGCAAAATGAGAGGGTTTTACTGGCGGTATCACATATGGTATTTGTCAGAAACAGTGTGGGGTCCCCCCCCAAAAGCTGGTTGATAAGTAGGGCCAAGGAAACCGGCCGCCACGCTCTTAACAACAAATGATTTATCAGCTGTCAGCAGGTTCCCCGCTGACAGCAGAATGTAAAAATAACACACCGGCAATTACTTTTTTTTTTTAAATGGTGTGGGTTTCCCCTCAGAATCCATACAAGACCCTTATCTGAGCATGCAACCCGGCAGGTTAGGAAAGGGGGGGGGGGGGACGAGAAAGCGATCCCCTTCTTGAACCATAACAAGCCACATGCCCTCAACATGGGGGGTGCTTTAGGGGGCTTTGCCCCTCCCCAAACCACCTTGTCCCCATGTTGTGTACACTTTATAAACAGACGACAGTACCCATCTTTCACAGAGCTCTGATGATCAGATGCAGTTTACCCGCGCTGGTTCTGCTCTAACGGAAAAAAAAATCATCCCTTTATTAACCATTAATAAACTCTAATTAGCAATAATTAACTCAGTCCCTTCTTACCTACATATTTATTTATTTTTTGCTGTTTCTTCTAACCATGTGTAAAAAAAAAAAAAAGGAAGTAATTTGAGCTCGTTTGTGATTGTAGCTTCAAATAAAAAAATAAATTGTATGTAGTTCCTTTCATTCCTTTTTTTTTCATTCATGTTACCTGCATCTACAATTCTTTGCTGGCTGAAACATTGCAGTGTCTTGCTCTCTTAAGCCGAGATTCGAATGCCGCGTACACACAGTAGTTTTTTGTGATGAAATAAAACAACGTTTTTTATCATGAAACAAAACAACGTTTTTCAAACTTCATTTTAAAGAACGACGTTGCCTACACACCATCGTTTTTTCAAAATGCTCTAACAAAGCGCGGTTACGTTCAGCACGTACGACGGCACTCTGTTCCATTTAAGCTTGCGTCATAACTTGCTTCTGAACATGCGCGGGTTTAAAAAACGTAGTTTTAAACGTCGTTTTACCCACACACTATGGGCCAGATTCTCAAAAGAGTTACGCCGGTGTATCTACTGATACACCGGCGTAATTCGAAATTCCCGCCGGCGTATCATTGTTTTGTATTCACAAAACAAGATACGCAGGAATTAGGCTAGGATCCGACTGGTGTAAGTCACTTACACCGTCGGATCCTAAATGCAATACAACGCTGACCGCTAGGTGGCGTTTACGTTCAGGTCTCATTTGACTATGCAAATGAGCCTGATACGCCGATTCCCGAACGAATTTGCGCCGCGTAGTCGTCGCGTACGTCGTTTCCGTAAGCATACAGTAAGGTTACCCCTGCTATATGAGGGGTAACCTTACGCCAGTCCGCCGTATGCCATGTTAAGTATGGCGTCGGGTCCGCGTCAGCTTTTTCCGTCGGTTACGTTGTTTTACTAAGTCGTTCTTGAATACGACTTTACGTCAATGACGCTCACGTCGGCGTCATTGACGTTTTCCGTCGTGAGCTGGAGCATGAGCACTGGGCTATTTTTCAGCCCGGCGCATGCGCAGTTCAATCGGCACGGGGGCGCGCTTAATTTAAATACAAGCCGCCCCCTTTGAATTACGCGGCCATACACACTACGCCGCTGCAAATTACGGAGCAAGTGCTTGGAGAATACGGCACTTGCTCCAGTAAGTTGCGGTGGTGTAGTGTAAATGGCTTACACTACGCCAACGCGGGATCTTGGAGAATCTAGCCCTATCATTTTAAATGACACAAAAAACAACGTTTTGAAAAACGACATAGAAAATTGAAGCATGCTCGATTTTTTTTTTGGTTGTTTTTCAGAAGTCATAAAACGACGTTTTCCCCACACACGGTCATTTTAAATTACGTTTTTAAAAACGTTGTTTTTTTTTCATCACAAAAAAGCGACCGTCTGTATGCGGCAGAACTGTCTAAGGCCAGCTTCAGTGGGGGAGCAATGGTGGAGCATAACGCTTTGCTCATTCAACTCATTCCAAGTAATACCATGGAAGCTGTAAGTGATCACTGGTAGCAATAGCAAAATCATTATCGTAAGATGGTACTTACTGTACATCTCAAAATACATTCAGCATGGTTGTCTATGAAAGATAAGTGTGCTGAGAGAAAAGGTGACCAAATAGTTTCAACTTTTTTCTGAGTCAATGATCTGGAACACAGCAAGTGAAATGAGGGTGAAGTCATAACTTCTGCTATGCATTCTTGTGCCCAGGTGACCAATGACACAAAGAAAAATTTAGCACGGAAGTTAAGCATCTAAGATAAGTAGAATCATCAGTGGCAGCCAGTAAGTTGAGACAGACAGGTGGATGCCCCTTTTGACCTCTGCCTCTACCTACTGGCTGCCACTGATGACTCTACTGATTGGAAATCCTAGAAGCTTAACTTCCTTGCTGATTTATTTGTTTCTTTGTGTTCTGAGTCATTGGTCACATGGGCACGTGAATGCATAGCAGAAGTTATGACTTCACCCTCAGCTGCAGCAATCTCTAAAGTTGGCTATACACACATAGACTTTTATTTGACTCAGTCTGCAGTCTGAACAAACAATTTTTAACAGATTCCTACAGATTCTATACAGCACAGATGGACAAATCAGCCAGTGCAGCTATGGTATTCTGACAGCCAACTGTTGCAATATCTGGGCAAGTGGCTGCATGTAATTAAATGCAGCCCCTGTTCAGCTGAAGATTTTCTATCCAGTGTTCCAGATTTGTTAATGAATTATGTCAGATGGGAGGGTGCCTGTAGGCAGGTGCAGTCTACTTTCTCCACTACAGGTGGTGCTCTTCCACAGCTGCACTGGAGTTGGAGAAGAAGTCAAGAGGAACAAGGTTCTTCTATGGTTTCTTGGGTCACTGGGGAAGCTATCTTATTGGATGCTGCTGCCCCATGTGACTCCAGTGGCCATCTTGGGTCAGGGAGAGCCTATTTAAGGCTCTCAGGTTTTTGCACATTTGAAAGTTAGTAAAGTAGGGAGAGGTACCCTGCCTGTTAGGGACGGCATTAGCATTAGGGAAAGGTTTCTGACAAGGAGGGAAAGCATAGGGCTGCAACTCCTTTGGGCATGAGACGGACAAGCCGCATTCTATTCACTAAACAGACACTGTCAGTCCCACTGATTCTCTTCACATTACTGGAAACCATGAGTGTACCTGGTTTGGCAGCCTTGCCACTGCATTTGTTGTGAAATTTAGCTGCATAATATCAATAAAAGTTTTCCATTGCACCCTTATAATTGTGTGAATAATTGCCACCACACCACACTGCACTCCACCTAAATACCGATGGGGACCACCCACAAATTTTGGCAGGGTACTTAGGGAACCAGAAAAATGAAATAAGTGTAAAGCCAACTTAAAGGGGTGGTTCCCCTAAAAATAAACTTTTAACATTGCATTTCCCACATTAATCACAATTAAAATCGGCTGGTTTTATAAAAAAAAAACGTCCGTACGTACCGTTTGCTATATACGTTCTCACCGCCACTTCCGGGTACGATGCTGGGGCTGGGCGTTCCTAATTGATGGACATGTTTCCGACCGACGCATACATCGCGTCACGAGATGCCGTAAGAAGCCGAACGTCGGTGCGCATGCGCCGTATAAAGCCGCACCGACGTTCGGCTTTTTTCGGCATCTCGTGACGCGATGTATGCGTCGGTCGGATGCCTGTCCATCAATTAGGAACGCCCAGCCCCAGCATCGTACCCGGAAGTGGCGGTGAGAACGTATATAGCAAACGGTACTGCAATGTTAAAAGTTTATTTTTAGGGGAACCACCCCTTTAATACACACTTAACGCCAGTTCTAAATACTCACCTATAAGTCACAAGGGGGCCCATATGCAAAACCAGTTTTTGAGCCCCCCATTTCTATGCTGGCCTAGTAAAAATACCTAATCACTGTGTATTAAATGATAGGAAGATTAAAGTGAAGCAGTGTCCAAGTCTAGATAATAGTTGAAGGGGTTCCAACACCCATTTTACCCACATCTAAATAAATTACACCCGTAAGTCCCAGCAGCTGCACAGTGTGTACAAATATCTCTCTGCCTGTGCTGTGAGCCTTACAAAAACCTTCCTCTCTGTGCCACGAAAGAATGCACCTGAATTTACCTTGGAAGGTCACATGCAGACACTCTATAGCAGGGGTCATCAACCCCCAGGCTGCGGCCCACTACCGGGCTGTGGCCTTTTTGCAGCCGGGCTGTGAAGGCTGCACTGTCTGATGTTCGGTGGCGCAGCGAGCAGAGAGATGACATCTTCTCTCACCACCCACCCGTCCACATCACCGATGTTCTGTCCTCACAGTGGGGCCACTACACTATTAGAGATGAGGCGAGAGAGCAGGCGACATGGAAAGGGACAATTCGTATCTTGTGGCAAGTGATATGGTAAGTGACAAACCGCATCTGGTGGCAGGCGACATGGCAAGGGACAATACAAATCTGGTGGCAGGCGACGTTGCAAGTGACAATCCGCATCTGGTGGTAGGTGATGTGGCAAGGCACAAAACGCGTCTGGTGGCAGGCGACATGGCAAGAGACAAAACGCATCTGGTGGCAGGCAACGTGGCAAGTGAAAAACTGCATCTGAAGGCAGGCGACATGGCAAGTGACAATCCGCAGCTGGTGGCAGGCGACGTAGCAAGTGACAATCCTCATCTGGTGGCAGGCGACGTAGCAAGTAACACTCTGCATCTGGTGGCACATTCTGCATTATGGTGAGTTGAACTATTTCATTCTATATTACAATGTAATAATAGAAATAATGCACTTTAATCATCTTGACACCATATCAACCCTGGTGCTGTGATGATTAAAGCACCAACACCAGCCATTTCCACAAAAAAATTGCCCGCGAAAAGACAAACTTACCCCCCCACCTGGGCCTTGGCAACAATTTTCTTCCATAATGCCGGTACCCGCTACTTTATAGGACTAAGCAGATTGCTTAGTAATCCCAAATATATAAAATGGAACTAAGGCAATAAAATAACAAATACCCCCCTTATATTTATAACATAATATTATGTATTCATATTTTTTTTATCAGATTTTATCTTTATTTATTTTTTATACCACAACAACATATACACAAACATAACATTGAAATCAAAACACAAAAAACATACACAAAGCCAAAAAAAAGGGGGGGGGGGGGCAGCACTTTTTTAACTCACCCCTTTTCCCACTCCTTTCACTGTCAAGTCAATACACAATCCTTTTATCCCATAAATAAATAAACAGTTTTACTTTTTCCATACAGCTATATTTTGGGAAAGGTAACTCCTAACTCAGTCCAGTATCCATATGGTCAAGTCACAGCTTCCAAAAAGTATCAAACCTCTTAGATAAATTGCTTATAAAGTTAACATGCCTCTCGTAGATGATGGATCTATTCAGATCAAATATCCAATCAGATATAGTCAGAGGGTGAGGGGAGGTCCACCCAATGGTAGTTTGTCTCCTAGCCATAAAGAGCGTTCGTGCAACAGTAAACCACCTTGGTGGTTTAAGCACTGAGCTATCAAGATAGCCCAGTAGACATATTAAAGGATCCACTGAAAGATTCAAATCTTATGCCACGTACACACGGCCGTTTTTTGTCTTGGAAAAAAAATATGTTTTTTATCATGAAAAAAAAACAAAGTTTTTCAAACTTTTTAAAAAACGACGTTGCCCACACACCATCGTTTTTTCAAAATGCTCTAGCAAAGCGTGGTTACGTACAGCACGTACGACGGCACTCTGTTCCATTCAAGCTCCCGTCTCATAACTTGCTTCTGAGCATGCGCAGGTTTAAAACGTAGTTTAAAACGTTGTTTTAGCCCACACACGATCATTTTTTATGACACAAAAAACGACATTTTGAAAAACAACATAAAAAATTGAAGCATGTTCGAATTTTTTTTGGTCGTTTTTTTTAAGACAAAAAATAATGTGAAGCTCACACACGATCATTTTAAATTACGTTTTTAAAAACATCGTTTTATTTCATCACAAAAAACGACCGTGTGTACGCGGCATAAGAGCCCATTAAGTGTTACCACAACCTCTGCCCAATACCTCTGAAGTTTCGGGCATCACCATAGTAAATGTATCAATGACCCCAAATTACCACATCTTGAGCAAGCTGAGTCAGATGTTAAGTCAACAATAAACAAAAATTGTGGGGTCCTATACGCCCTATGCAATATATAAAATTGTGTTAATCTAAATGAGGGTGAAAGGGATACAAGGGGAAGAGCTTGAAGAATCTTATCCCAGACATAGTCAGAGATAGAGCAATTATTGCACTCCCATTTCTCTCTAGATGGACAATGACATTTATTAGAAGTCCACTGTAATAGAGACTTATACGTAGCAGATATTAGGCCTTTAGTAGTGGTTGCCTGAACCACTCTTTCCAAAACTGAGACCGGGGGAAACAAGACAGGAGAAGAAGAAAATAAGCCATGTTGCAGCTGCAAAAATTGGAAGAACCATCTAGAGTTCACAGAAAATTCATGTACCAACTGATCAATAGATTTAAATACACCCCTCTCATAAAGTTGAGAGAGGGTAATAATCCCTGCTCGTTCCCATTGCTGAAAGCCCTGGAGGGTCAATATTTCAGGCAGCCCTTCATTGCCCCAAATATGGGTATATTTAGTTAGGGAGGAAACCCCCAGTATCATTTTAACAGATTCCCACACCTTATATATATTTCCCAGGGTGGGAATATTAGAAAAGGAGGAGCACCCTGATGCCCCCTGCAGGGCTAATAGCGCTGGCGTCCTTGGAAACCAAAAGAAACTAAGTGAAATGAAGGAGCGGTTGAGGCCTCCGATTCTCACTGTACTAGATGCTGCAATTGAGCAGCAAGAAAATAAATCCTTGGGTTTGGGGTTGCTAACCCCCAAGCCTCCTTTGGATATTGTAGAATATATATAGTTTGATACGGGTGTCTTATTTACCCAAATCAAATTTCTAAATATCCTCTTAATCTTAATAAAGTTCTTCAGAAGGATCGAAACTGGGGAATTATGTAAAAAATATAAAAGTTGCGGTATCCAGACCATCTTAATTAAATTTATGAGGCCTATTACTGAAAGGGGAAGTTTATACCAAATCTTAAGCCTCGTACACACGGCCGAGGAACTCGACGTGCCAAACACATCGAGTTCCTCGGCCAGTTCAGCCCTGAAGCCGCCGAGGAGCTCGGCGGGGCGAGAGCTCCCATTGAACAACGAGGAAATAGAGAACATGTTCTCTATTTCCTCGCCGAGCTCCTCGTCGGCTTCCTCGGCCGAAAGTGTACACACGACCAGTTTCCTCGGCAGAATTCAGCCAGAAACTCGGTCGGAAGCTGAATTCTGCCGAGGAAACTGGTCGTGTGTACGAGGCCTGACTTTGAATTTAAAATCTTGTCAATAATGGAGCGATATTATCCGCTACATATGACAGAGGGGATGCGGTCACGGTTACTCCCAGATATTTTAAAGAGGAAGTAATTAGAAGTTGTGGGCATATTAATGGCAAATCCTTCGGGAGTGGATCCAGCGGCAGAAGCACAGACTTTTCCCAATTCATAGCAAGCCCTGACAACTATGCAAACTCATCCATATAGCTCATAACCACTGGCACAGAGGACCAAAGATTTGATTAAATTAAAATAACATCATCAGCATATTAAGCTACCTTTTCCTCTATATTTCCTCTTACCAGACCCGGTGCCAAAAAGGTTGGGGACCGCTGCTCTATAGGACTAAGCTGATTGCTTAGTAATCCCAAATCAATAAAATGGCCCTAAGGCAAGAAAATAACAATTATCCCCCTTATATTTATAACATAATATTATTTATTCATATTTAATATCTAAGAATATTAAGAATAATTTTACATTTCATGAAGTAATAGTTGATATGGTCTGACAATCCTTATTTGTGATTTGATTTTTTAGACCCATGTGTGATGCACATGTTCAGCTACGCAATATGATTATTTACCATATTAATAAAGTGAAAATATTAATACAATGCCAGTGGCTTACGTGCTCATGACTCATTAACATATCCTAACACGCCCTTTCCACTGGTTTCTGCTGTTGTAATCAATTTAGTAGCGGAAGTATATATACCTATTAATGCAACAACTGATTACATTTTACACACTCTCTTACCTTGCAAAAGTCAGCTGCGGATCAGGACCTGTCCAACGAGTTTTCATTTGTTTTTAAGTCTATTTACTTTTTGAATTGTCCAACCTCTTGGGCATGACATTGGATATATTAGGGCTGATAATATAATCAGAGCTGCAAGATCAACACTGTTTGGAAAGAAAGAAAGGTGAACCAACTAAGACTCCAAGGTAAGTTTGCTGTTACTCCTTAATTTGTTATTTATTTTTTGCTGAAAATGTATTAAAAATAATAGAGCTAAAGCTACTATTATAAACTTCTTATAGCTTATCAGGATGTTCAAATAAATGATTAGTCTATGGTAGAGCTTTGAGAGACCAGTTAAAGTTTGGGATCAAAAATAACCCTTGATTTTTATTTAGGGTCACAATTAATATTTTCTACTTAACCAATAAGTTTGAATTACTTTATTTGAAAGGATTTGTGGTTAGGTAAATACCGTGTTTCCCCGAAAATGAGCCCGGGTCTTATATTAATTTTGGCAACAAAAGACACAGTAGGGCTTATTTTTGGGGTAGGTCTTACCATGTAATGTGCTGTCTTCTCTTCCCCTCTTTCGACCTGTTAGAAATCTCCAGTGTGAACTTAGTTAAAATGCTTGTAAAATCTTGTAATCCACTCTATTACTGTAGTATATAATGTACAATGTGTGTATTTATGTAATATAATTGTGCCAAATACCTTCATTATAGCACCGCTCTGCGCTTTTTTGACCTGCCGGAGCTCTCTTCCCTGCATTTATGTTACAGAAACACACACATTGTACATTGTGTACTACTGTAATAGAGTGGGTTATAGGATTTTAAACTAGGGCTTATTTTTGGGGTAGGGCTTATATTGCAGTCCTCCTGGAAAATTTCGCTAGGTCTTATTTTAGGGGTAGGTTTTATTTTCGGGGAAACAGGGTAGTATCATTCTATGCTTGAACATCTGAATCTACAATGCATAA